>NW_026294458.1:19063353-20263353 GCF_007827085.1 Peromyscus californicus insignis | reverse complement strand
TTCTTTGTTTGTTTTGTTATTTCTTTGTAGGTGCCATTTTCATTGAGGGAGTTCCCTTCAATGCCTACTTTTGTGTTTTTGTTATGAAAGGACATCAGACTTTTATAAATTCTTTTCTTTTGTATATTAAGGTACTTTGAAAAAAAGTACCTCTTCATTCTATTGATAATATATTTTCTCTGAAATTTTTTGTACTTAGCATACCTTAGTCATGGTCATGGTGTATGATCTTCTTCGTATATGTTTGCAGGGTTCAATTTGCTGGCATTTTATTGAGGATTACTATAGTTTCTCATTAATTCACTATCCATTTTGGTTAGCAGGTTAATTCTGGTCTCATACAACAGGTGGAGATGGGTTCTCCCCTCTTCTGTGTTTTTAGGAGCTCTGACACTGAGGCCGAATTTTCTGCCTGCAGTCTGGCACCTACACACTCAAGTCTAAGTCATCCTTATCTTCATGTTTCCTTCCCAGCTTCCCTGAAGCTGCCCATTCAAAAGCCTTACTCTTATTTATTTAATTCATCACAGACTTACCCTCTCCTTTCCCTGGATGCTCTCCTGGTCTTCACTGCTGAGTTCATTCTTTTTTTTTTTTTTTTTTTTTTTTTTGGTTTTTCAAGACAGGGTTTCTCTGTGTAGCTTTGCGCCTTTCCTGGAACTCGCTTTGGAGACCAGGCTGGCCTCGAACTCACAGAGATCCGCCTGGCTCTGCCTCCCGAGTGCTGGGATTAAAGGCGTGCGCCACCACCGCCCGGCATTGCTGAGTTCATTCTTAACTAAGGAAAACTCCCTGGTTCTCTCCCATGTCACTTACCCCATTTCTCGGTTCCTTCTTCTCTGGCCTTAAAAACCTGGACCTTCTCAGGCTTCAACTCTGTTCGCTTTTGATATTACCCTTCAGCCTGCTCTTAGGAGATTGTGCTTTGGATTTCTACCACCAGCCAGTGAAAACAGAATTTATTCTTTTCTTACCTTTCTTTTGAGTAACAAAATTACATATCCCAAGAGGCTTGGCTAACTGGGTTCCTCATAAGCTTCTCAGTGATGCCTAAAACTGAACCTAATGCTCACCTCCAAGTTTCTCTTTTCATTTTGTAATCACTGCTTTACTAAATAGGCCTTATTCACACGCACCATTAAAGAACCTCCATTTTCCCATTGCTGCTCATTTTCCAATGTCACAGCATTTTCACTTACACTTTCTAACTCTGTGAATCTTTCTACTCTCTTCTCTTTTCTTTTAAGAACCAGAAAGATAACATTTTACATTGGTACAAATAAAACACCCTCATTAACAAGTCTTCTCCTGCCTACAGTGCCTCCCATCAATACATTTTCAAAGTCACTGGAATAATCTTTGGGAAATGTAAATGCTCATCCATAATACATTTATTTAACACCTTTTGACATTTGTTTCATTGCCAATATGAAAGTGGTTCAATATGGACCAGAAGGTCTTGCGTTACAGTCTTCACCCACTTCTCCAATCTCATCCATGTCTATCTTTCTTTGACGTAACTCAACCACAGATGCGGTCTTTCATTTCTTCAAAATTTCCAAGCTTATTTCTGCCACAGAAAGTTTGCACCTGTGAGGAAGCCCCTCGTATTTCTGTCCATTTGTCTCTATGTTCCTTTTTCTTTCCCTCTGCATTTTAAACTTCAGTGAAAGTGTTACTTCCTCAACCAAATCTCTTATTGATTCTTCACAACTAAGTTCATTACCCAGTCATAGCCTGTCACTGAAATGTCACTGAACCATGAGATTTTCCTGCAAATCACATATCCTCACTCTAAATCAAGTACCCATATAGGATTTGGGTTTTTCCACAGTTTTCAAGTGTCATCTGCATTGCTTAATTTATAACTAAGTCTGTCTAATGTATAACTAAATCTGTCTCAACAGCCAGAATTGTTGGTCCCATCTGTCCCCCAGAGATAGGTAATGATTAAATGAATAGATTTGTGGATCTGTTTGTGCAGCACTCAAACATTACCTGTTGGACAGAATAAGTCTTCGACTATTCCATACACAGCAAGGGTATTCCAAGGAAA
The DNA here is from genome assembly GCF_007827085.1 of Peromyscus californicus insignis. NCBI lineage: Eukaryota > Metazoa > Chordata > Mammalia > Rodentia > Cricetidae > Peromyscus > Peromyscus californicus. The sequence goes on along the minus strand of NW_026294458.1, from coordinate 20,261,297 downwards.
GTAAAAGGATAGATGTTTTCAAAATCATGCAGATCTGAAGCATTAAGTTCAGAGCCAAAAAAGAAAAAGGTGATATATACATCTGTTAGCCTCCTACATAGACAAATTATATGACCTTGGGTGAGTGAGATGGAGGGTAACTGAATGTAGTCATGATGATTGACGTGGTATGTCAACTACAGAAATACAGATGTCGAAAGAAAGAAAGAAAGAAAGAAAGAAAGAAAGAAAGAAAGAAAGAAAGAAAGAAAGAAAGAAAGAAAGGAAAGGCATTCAGACATGGCAATAAACTATAAGGGAACTTGTGCTTCGAAATAATGAAATAATGTTGATATCTGTGAGAAAGAACTCTATTGAGAGTTATCACAAAAGAAGATGGTAGGGGTAGGCCTCCCACAGAAACAGGGTCTGGAACTAAAGGAGGCTGTATAGGAAAAATCTTTTCTATGAAAATGCCATCAAATAATGAGCCTCCCTGTTAACTTGTGCACCCTTTCGCCTTCTGTGTGACTTTTTGATTTGGACTACTGATTCATATAAAGCCTTTGTCCCTTCATAGAGTCTGACTCATGTGCAATGTGTCTGCACTTGGCCCCTTTCCTACCTCTATTAGATGCCGTTCTCTGGAGTCTTTTGTGCTCATCTTTAACCTTGATTTCAGCTGTTCCTTTTCTCTTGCTCAGACCTTGCCTTACTGTGCAGAGCAGGTAAGAGAATGCTCTCAAGAGACCGTCCTGTGTTCCCACTATTCTTTTTCTAGAAAAATTTTCATCCTTTGCTCATTATACCTGGAAAATTGATTATCTTTAAACCAGAGGTCCAAGGTCATACTTTCCAATTTACAAGATTCCTTGATTTTCTCCTTAGGGCAGAATTACTTGCTTCAACCTTCGCATACTTGCATCCTAACATCTGCTTGTCCACTTTTTGCATTCTATTAGTGTTTCAGCCACTCAGCCAAACTCTGTCTCCCACTAAATTCTTGGTTATGTGAAAATAAAGATAGTAATTCCTCATTTTTCCTTGCACCATACTTCTTTCAGTTTGTCGTGGAAATTAAAGGGGAAATGGATGTAACATGGTGTAACATAGATTTAGCACAGTGCCTGGCAGATGGTATTGATGTGTTGCCTTCCTTTCTTTGACTAATGTTCATTACTCCTTCTCTAGATGGATCCCACCCCTTTCTTGGTGGCCAACCAAATCTAGGAACTCATGTTTTCCTTAGTCAGGCCAGAGGAAGAATTTGGCTCCTTATATCTGGAGACCCAAAGCTCTACAGGAAGTACAAGAGAGCAGTTTCAACCCAATACATACAGAACGGTGATTTTGCTTGGTTCCAAGCTGTTCATGATGCCGCCCTGCTCCATAGATTCCATTTTGCCTTTGTGCCACAATATTTTTCAGGGTTTCCTATATAAAACCTTCAATGATATTGATATATTTAGTAATACATTAAGGTAAAAATTGAAAAATTCAGATTAGTTTTATTAACAAAATTTTTAATATTGTCAGCAGTGCCTGTTTGAATAATAATGCATTAAGAAGAAATTGATGCCAGGCATGATGGCACATACTTTAATCCCAGAAATTGGGAGGCAGAGCAGGCAGATCTCTGGGAGTTCAAGGCCAGCCTGGTCTAAAAAAAAACAGTTTCAGGACAGCCAGAGCTGTTCCACAGAGAAATCCTGTCTCAAAAAAACAAAAAATAAAACAAAACAACAACAACAAAAATACTCTAATGAACAAACAAACAAAAAAGATGAGATTCCAGTTAAAATTGCCATTATTCCAATGAGATTTCTTCCTCTGAGAGAAACTATTAGAAGATGTCCATATTCATGGAGACTTTATGCTGACTTATATAATTTGTAGTTCCTGCCTAGCTATGACTTCTCAGCTCAGCTGATCCTAAGTCCATTAAGTACTGTAATGGAGTGAATTCAGATTTTTGGCACTACAAAGAGCTTTGCTGACAGGTGGAGTTGAGAGGAATGGATTCCCTGAAGGACAGGGGTTGTAGAAACAATCAGTTTTGCTGGCAATTGCAGCTCACATCTTCCTAGGGTTAAATCGACTCTTTTGAAACTTTCTTTTGTCTCTTAAGAAGGACTTGGTTCTTATCTTTCTTGAGTCTGTCTGCCCCTCCATTCTGTTTTCTCCTTTTAAGTGATCTTTCTTTCCCAGCTTGTGTCTCATGCTGAGAACTTGGAGTACTCCTCAAGCTCTGGAAGCAGGGGACCCCACAGAGCAAGACTGATCAGACCCCCACCTGGCTGGAATTGCTATACATAGCTCTTATCTCCTCCACTCCCATACCCACATCTTTTTCCTTTCCCTGTGTAATACTGGAGCTAGTGTCAATGTGGGAAGAGACTTCTCTTAACATGTTTAGGTGTCCCAGTTTGGGGAAGGGAAATCACTTCCTTTCCTGCTTGAGTGGGAAATGTCCGATCCCAAGCTCCTGTGGTTGAGGGCCTGGTCCCCAGCTGGTGCTGCAGTTTGGGGAGGTTGTAAAACTATTAGTGGTTGAGGTCTGGTAGTGTAAGTAAGTGACTGTGTTTAGACCTGTGAGGGTCACAGCCTGCCCCACTCCTGGTCCTGAGTTCTGTTTCTGCCTGGATGCAGTGGGGCAGTTGGCTGCTGCACAGTCCTGCCACTGTAAGCAGGGCCAGTGTCTTCCCCATCACAGCAGACTGTCACCCCTGACACCATAAGATCCCACCAAGGCAGAGTGTCACCCCTGACGCCATAAGATCCCACCAAGGCAGAGTGTCACCCCTGACGCCATAAGATCCCACCAAGGCAGAGTGTCACCCCTGACACCATAAGATCCTACCAAGGCAGTGTTACCTCTGACACCATAAGATCCTACCAAGGCAGAGTGTCACCCCTGACACCATAAGATCCCACCAAGGCAGAGTGTCACCCCTGGAACCATAAGATTCTACCAAGGCAGAATGTCACCCCTGACACCATAAGATCCCACCAAGGCAGAGTGTTACCCCTGACACCATAAGATCCTACCAAGGCAAAGTGTTAACCCCTGACACCAAAAGATGATATGGATCTGCCTCCTCTTAAGTGGTTTTCTTAAGTATTTTATCATATTTACTAGAAAAGTAACTCTTTCTTTCTCTCTCTCTTTATCTGACTCTTTTCCCTCCCCATTGGACTCTACAATGAAGATGCCCAAATTTGATATGAAATCCCCAGAATCAATTCTTTGGCCTGTAGCAGCTTTAGTATGAGAGGACACTTCCAGCTCTATCCCTTACAGCCCAAGAACAGATCTTCTCCGTGAGCAGCAGAATAAACACGGGAATGTGGCAGTAGTATCTAAGAATACATTACCTAAAAAGAAAACAAAAATCTAGCAGTCCTTAAGCACCTGTTCAACCTGAAAGCATTAGCATCAGCAGCCTAAGGTTATAGAGGAGAAAATTATTGTTTGTTAATTTATCTCTTCTTGTTTTACCCTAACCAAAAAAAAGTATGAAACCCACAATACTAACTGGATTCTGTATTAGTTCCAAACATTGCCTAATGCACTATCCTCATTAATAACAAAGTACAAAGGGCTTGGTTTGGGGTCCTTATGCTGCATGGACACCAGCCAGTCCTCTTGGAAGAGTGGGAAAGCAAGGAGGGATGATTCTCTTGCCTGTGGCTGCTGCCAGGCTTTTCACTAATTCCCTGCAGAAGCCTAATTCACCTCTGACCTTTATCCCTCCTGACAGGGCAGAGGAGTTCCTGGCAGGAGTGATGTAATTAAATGAAAGATCCATAAGGACTTTGGGAAGAGAGAGAACCAGCAACATCAGCTCCTCTGTTTAATTAGCTAATGAATGCCTGAGTCGTTTTTATTGATGTGAAGCCTTGTTCTTGCCACTCTGTCTGAATACAGAACTGCGCATCATTGGAAGGAAGCAGGCTCTTAATCCTTAGGTCCACACTGAAAATTCTCCATGATCTGGATTTAACATAGCTATATAAAATTCTCACCAACTATGTTTCAATATGCCTTCTTCATTCGGGGTCACTCCACCTTAGCCTGAATCTTTAAAGAGGAAAACCCGAGACAAAATTCCACACTGATATTTTATTAAGGAATACAAGACACACACACACACACACACACACACACACACACACACACACACACACACACGTGAGGAATGGATGGGAAATGGCAATCCCATGAGATGCTGTTTCACAGGAAAGTGCAGTCAGCAGTGAAGGGTAAATCTAGACTGCTGAAATGAATGGTTCGTTCACAGCGGGAAGGAGCACCAGGAGCTTTCTATTGCTCTACCGCTTCCACCATAACCTGGTGGTGTCAGCCACTCTGTTGTATTAACAAAACTGACGTAGAGTCAATGAGAATGATGATGTCTATTGAACAGCTTATTGTGGTATTTCACCAAAAAATGAAGAAAATCAACATGCTCAGGGAACCTTAGGACTATGTTACAAAAGACAGTGGGAGCGGGATAGAGCCATGTAAAGGCCAACTGTATTTGTCCCTAATGAGATCACTGATTTGATAACAGCATAGCAAAGTTCCAGTGCCTGGCTCTTGTTCTTTAAGAGCGACACTATGTCTGCTGTTGGAGCCACTTTTCAGTGGCCAAGGTTCCCACCTATCCTGTGAGCAGAGGCATGGGTCCCCCTTTGCTCCAGACTATATTTTCAAGGATGTTTGAATTACAGTCAACCTCGAAAGGCAGAGTCCCTTCTCCTCAGACAAACAATAGGTTTATTTCTAGTTTAGAATAAGAAAGACAATATGCCTCACCAAGTCAAAGATCAGGGAAGATAGGGCCCATTATAAAAGATTCAGGGTGCCTAAGCTTGAGGCTCCTCTCTTGTAACACATCCATTAAGTAGGTAGACACCTCCTGGCTGTCCTGCTATTACCCTTGGCGAATGAAGGCTGGGATGCCGATGGCTGTTCGTTCTGACTATTGTTCTTTCTGTGAAAACAAAGCAAACAAGCAGAAATCACTCCATTTTGTCTCCTAACTCTGGAGTATTATATTCTCTGTCAACATTCATGAAATGTGGCACACTAGCTTACTGACTAGCAAGTGGAGACTTATCTCAAATCCTTCACAGTCCTTGACACGTGACACAAGCGATTACGGAAGTTACAATGTGGTTGAAATTATACAAGTCTTCCCACATCTACTGTGGTCCAGTTGTTTGTTACAAAAATCAGACAGGTGAATTGACTAGGAAAATTCTGGTTAACAATCCTGAGAATTGAAAGAGAAAAACCAGTTCCACAATTTTGAGCCAAATTTAAAGCAAGCTTCAATTAAATACTGACCAGGATGGACTTTGGTCAGGACCACTCCCTGGAATTCCCAGCAAGTGGTAATGAGACACAGATACATGTTGTTGGGGCTTTTAAGGTCTTGAAGAGACAACAGGCATAGTCAAGTCCTCGGTGTGGTCTTTAACTTAGACTGTCTTCTTCTGGTAAGTGGCAAGGTCAGTTCCTCTGATAGGGATCCACTCTTTTCCTTTGTCCATCAAGAGGTCCATCAAGAGGTCCATCAAGAGGTCCATCAAGTTCACATTTATTTCTCTTCTGTAGCTCTCTCAATTTGATAATTACAATTACTGCCATAACATCAATTGTTGGCTTGCTTTGTGACAGAGATCTTACTGTTTAGCTCAGGATGGCTTGAAACTCATTATACATCTGAAACTGTCCTTCAAACTCATGAAGTCTCCTGCATCATCCTCCCAAGTGTTGGATTACAGGTTTGTACTGCCATGCCAGGTTCTAAGCCAATCAACTAGAACAACCGTTCACCTCTCAGTGGCTGTCCATCTGCAGTTCATTCTACTCAACCAAAAGTGAGCAATAATGGTGATTGTGCTAAGGGCCAGTCACGGCCACTTTGTTTAGGCAATAATTGGATGAATGAGTCCCTACAGCCAGAATGGGTACTGTAGTCTCAGTGTTTGAGTAATTTCTTCAGTTAACTGCCCGAAGCCAGGAGAAACCAGAAGCTGTAGAGCTTGCTATACTGTAATACTGTGTTGGGGAGCTTGAGGTTATTGGAAGTAAAGACACAGGACAGACAGGACAGAAAAGAGAGAAACATTACAAGGTAATGGATTTTTCCTTGCTGTCCCTGTGCTAGCAGAATATATAGGACCATGGAGGTCAAGTATATTTAGTAGTAGGAACTGTCAAAGTCTTTCCTACAAAATCCTAATTTCTTCAGTTGTTGCCAGGATGATCCTCTCATTGAATTACTTTGGCATCTTTATAAAACAATCAATTGAATGTCTACATAGTCTCTTTCATTCACCGACCCACTTCACCATGGCAGCATTGCAGCCTTGAACACTGTAGATTTCTAGTAAGATAGGGAAGCTGTTTGTTTCCAGTGACTTTGTTATTTGTCCTTATTGTTTTTGACAAGTTTAGTGTTCACGTATCTATATTAATTGTCAACTTCTACCCAAAACCCTAACTTTTAGTGGAACTGCACTGCATATACATACATACACATATATATATATACATATATATATATGTTGAGAAAAATTGGCCTCTTAAAAATATTCATTTTTCAACTGGTGAACAAGGGACAATTCTCTACTTCAGATTGTCTTCAGTTTCTATGAGCAGTCTACAATGGTGATGCTCAGATTTGAAGCCTTGCTTACCTTTGACAAACTTCAGCCTAAAACATATGAGCCTTTTGACACTACAATAAAGGGTGTCAATTTAAAAAAAATTTCCAACTAATTGTGACTAGATTGAGATATAATTATTTATGTAGATTGACCTTAAACTTTGTTCTTGGCTTTTATTTCTAGTATTTTTTTAGATTTCTTATAAGTTTATTGTTTAGACAATTACATCATATATATAATAAAAATTACTGTTTTGAGAGATGCAATATAAAGTGTGGATAACAATTGAAAATTGGTAAGAGCTCCCTAGTACTGTCTTTCTCAGATTGATAGTATTACAAGTATGTGCCATCACACCCAACCACATTGCTACTTATATTTTACCCCATTTGTATACGTCTTGATTTGATTTGCTAATATTTTGTTCAAGACCTTTTTGTTTATTTTTATGACCTATATAGGTCACTGTTGTAATTTTTATACAATCTGTCAGGTTTTATACTTGACCTGGTACATGTAAAGAGAACTGTCCACGCTTTCTCCTCCTATGCAAATCTTCAACGCTTCAACTATGGAAATTTAGTTTCATTAATGTCACTTGGTATTTGCTTTCATTATCATGAAATTTGCGTCTACATCTATTCAAATGTCTGTTCATGCATTTTTATGTAGTTTTACTTCTGTATTGAGGTTCCCCAACCGAGAACTCACTAAGACCATGTATTTCCTTTTAGGTCAATAATTTACATGTAATACTTGCTTATAATAATCTATTTATGTTCTTGCTTATTAAATCCAGAATTTGGGCCATCTCAGTCTCTGGACTCATTGATTCATTTTTTTTTCACTTTTTTAAATTTTTCTTTTGTGTCTACTTTTATCACATCTAATAAATTTTAGTTCGATGTTGGGGATTATAAGGATATTTTTGTAAGAATACATTATGTGATTTTTGTAATAGATTTTCTTTTCATTTTGTTCTGGCAGACAGGTGATTTTTCTAGATATTTTTCATTTTGCCAAGCCTGGATTCAGGCTCTCAGACCATCTGCAAAGCATTCATTGTAGAAGGCCTCTTTTTTACAAAAGCCTTGGATATGTGAGTCATTGGTGTAAAAGTTCTAGTAGTTTTCAACTTAAAGATTTTTTAAATTAAGATCTCCCTCCATACACAATTTTTAAAGAACATTTGGTGAAAAGCACACAATCAAAAAAATTTTATGATTTTGGTAATAATTGCAAACAAATGTATATTTATTACTTGAACTCTCATGTTTATGTAAACATTTAAAACTTACTTTATGAGAAATTTGTCACTTGTGAAGTCTTCAGATAGTTCTTTGTACACATATGAATTTGTGGAACTTTATGATAACAACTCTAGTCTAACAGAGATTCTAGAGCTTTACAATAGTCCTGCACCTGTAAATTATGGGGTGTCATTTTACCAATGCTTCTGTTTTCACAGTAACCTATGAGATTAATTATAAAGATCACCAAGGACCTTGGAAGTGTAAGACATGATGCCTCTTGGAAAAGGAAATTAATTTACCATGAAAATATGTATAATCAGTAGCAGTAGATTATTTCTGTTTGTGATACTGCTATGAAAGTAACTCTGAGGAAGACTGGCAATTGGATCAAGTATATCAGTTAGGGAGAGATTATCACAATGGGATGCAGATTATAAACCAGTGAAGAAGGATGCTGAGGGGAGGGAGGAAAGTCAAGTGGGCATAATTACAAAATGGGAGGGCAAATGGGTTACAGGCTCTGGTGTGGTTGTAGAACAGTCAGAGTTGGGGTCCTAGTAACAGGAGAGACGGATGAAGGATTGTAGTATAAATAACATTGCTGCTTACTGGCTCTGGGAGTGTCTGGTTGAGATTTGGATGGGGCAGATCTTTGTAAGTGCTATTATGTTTGAGTCCTTGCCCACTCTGTTGTGTTGTAGTTTAATCCCCACTGTGAGGATGGAAACAATCCAACTGCCTGGCTAACATGTCTAAAATAAGGAGAGGTGGGAGGTTCTTAGGTTTTGATAAGGCTGTCAGGCTAAAGCTCCTATGATTAAATAGTGTTGACTGCATAAGAACAAGGAGAGAAAGATACATAAGCATGCATGTGTGTGTATGCGCACGTACACATATTCATATACATCTTACCTCTTGCCATGTGATGCTCTGCACTGCCTTGGGCTCTGTCAGCAGGAAGGTTACTATCCGATGCATCCATCTTATCTTGGATCAGATTGTAAGTGAAGTAAACCACTTTACTTTGTCCTTTGCCCAGTCTGTGATGTTGTGCCGTTCGCAGCAGGGAACTGACAAAGATAGGAAGGTAGGAGGTCAAAGATAAAGAGATGATGTTACCAGAAGGATTGTCTGTGGAGACACTGACGTCAGTGAGGGACAGGATGACAGGACAGTGAGAAAGGGCTATCAGTTTTGAGGGGTGAGAAGTTACCCAGAAGTACAAGTAATTGTCATGAGCTGTACAGTGAGAGATGAGTGTGAGCCTCAAAGATGCTACAAGTACTTAAGAAGAGCCGTGGACCACATTCTGTAATAGACAATGGGGTGAAAAGAAGATCAAGAGGCACGTTTGGGTCCTTGGGTTACTGGTACTTAAATCATACGGTTACCAATTTAGGGAACTGATGTGGCTGCAAAATCTTCGGGTAACAGTCTTCGTTAGGAATGGAAGGAAAAGGTGACATTCAACAGGGAGCCAAGAGGATTTTGGGGATAATGGCTGGTGGATTATACTGAAAGGGATTGGGTAGCAGGGCTACATGAAAGCCTGGTTAAGGCTCCTGAACTCCTGTTCAGTACTGTTTCCAGCAGTGACAGAGGCACAGGTCCACTCCACCATACACAGCAGCCTGAAGAGTTCACTTCTCCCTTCGAGACCTCTGTTCAGGCCAAACCAGTGACTTTGATGAAGGAAAGAATTTGAGGGAGAGCTGGAGATGAAGACATTTGTGACACAAATCTTTTTGGTTTTGTTTGTTTGTTTGTTTTGTTTTAGAGACAGGGTTTCTCTGTGTATCTTTGGATCCTTTCCTGGAACTCACTTTGTAGCCCAGGGTGGCCTCGAACTCACAGAGATCTGTCTGCCTCTGCCTTCTGAGTGCTGGGATTAAAGGCGTGCACCACCACCACCAGGCTTGTGACATAAATCTTAAGCACAGGGTTCAATAGAAAAAGAGGAATTCGGGAGAAGAATGAGATACTGCTGAACATGAGTATCGGCTTCTTCCAGAAGAGCTGTAAATAAGTAGTGACTTTGCAATGATATGTGAAGGATTTGGGTGGCTCTCAAGTCACACCTCTTAAAGACTGCTAAGAACGCTTTCTACTTTATTTATTTCTGTACTCCAAAATATTTTATTTTATTTTTTAAATTTTGTCTATATGTGTGCCTCTGTGTGGGTATGTACATGTGAGTGCATGTGCCTGCAGAAGCCAGAAGACATAAGATCTTCCCCTGGAGCTGGGGACAGACAGCTGTGATCTGCTTGACATGGTTGCTGGAAACTGAACATAGGTCTCTGTTATATATATATATATATATATATATATATATATATATATATATATATATATATATGTAATTATGAAAGTAGTTACAGCACATACATTTCAGATATGGAGTTTGCAGCACACAGTTAAAAGTTATAGAATTTTCTTCTGGAAACAAAGCTGTGTGATAGGTTTTTGAGAGTTATGGTTGATGTAGGAAAGGGGGGCAGTTCTAGAATCACGAGGCTATACAACACTTTGTCCCACAAGTAAACAGGATTTATTTATTGTCCTTAACAAGGTGTCCTTAACTGGTGGCATCTGCAGTTTCTTGTCTTTCTCAGCAGAAAAGGCAGATCACATCCTAAGAGGAAGGCGCTACCTCCCCGCTGCTTCCTTCCATGCTATCTCCCACAGTTCTCTCTCCTTCTATCCCGCTTCAGTGTAAGGGTCCGTATGACAGCTCTTCGTGCCTGACACAAACAAATGTGAGCAGAACGCTGCACTTGCGATGGTGGTAGTATCTGTTCATACCTGAGTTATGGATCTCCCCAAAAGAGATATGCTGAATGGCTAACTCCATGTACTTCCGAATGGGATTGTGTTTGGAGGCAGGGCCTTTCACAGGAAATTAAATTAAAATAAGAACGTAAGAGTGGGCTCACTCCTAACACGACTGATACTTGTGAATAAGAAAAAGAAATGTAGGCATAGAAGAGACATATTGGTTGCGTACACACGGAACAAAGATTTCATGGGAACCCATGAACGAGGCAGACCCCGGCAAGACGAAGAGGCAGAGGCTTCAGAAGAAACTAGATCTTTTATACCTTTTGACACAGCAGGTCTAGCTTCTAAACTTGAAAAATATGTCCTTCATTTAACCCTCCTATTGTGCACCGATATGGCATCTGGGGGTGGAAGGGAGGACCCAGGATCCCCTTGATGTAGGTCGACTGTCCTAGTCACAGCATCGTTGTGGAGCAGCTCTCTTATCTCTTAGGTACATCCTCTTGATGAGGCAGGAAGAATTGGTTGTCAAATAGGAGACAGGAGTCTTTTCTGCTCTGTGTAACTCGATGTGCAGCCCTTCCTTCCTTCCTTCCTTCCTGTGTTGCCAAGGTCTAGAGTCATTAATTCGTTTGTCCGTGTTGTTTCCTGTTCGTCCCTTTCTATTTGTGAGGTTTATTGATAATACAATTAGATAACTTTGTCCATTTCTAACCATAATAGTTACTGAATGCTTATTATGTATGCAGGACTAGTCTAAGTGTTAGTGAGGATGGTCAACACAACAGATGTGAGCCTCTGCTGTCACAGAGTGTATTTTCTGATTGCTCCAATTTCTGTAGTCTTACGTTTTCCAAGTAGATTTCTAATGATCATTTTCTACACAGTCCAATAGGAGATTTTTTTAATAATATAAAATTATTCTTGCCTTGCTCTTTTTTTTTTTTTGTGAGATGGGTACTGATAGCCCAGGCTGGTTTCAAATGTACAACCTGCTACCTCTATCTCCCGTATCCGAAATTGAATATGCCATCACACCAGCTAACCTTCTTCAAAAGAAGGTTAAAAAAGATGTGAAAACCTATCACATCTTTTTTAAAAAAGTAATTTTTGGTACCCATGCTTCTTCATAGATAAAAGTTCTTATGTGTTAGATTGGCATTCAAAACTGACATTTTGGGATACTGAAATACATGGTTCTGGGAATTAATCACACATTCATTCCTTATTAAATTCTTTTAAAAACATCCATTCCCTCATGTTGCTCTGAGTCCCCTGCTAAAGGTCCTCTAGCCCTGAGCTTGTGTTGTTCAGATTTGGGGCAGATACAGTGTGGGTATGAGTCACTGATGGCAAGTTCAGGCAGGACGGGGGTTTTCAAATCTTCAACTCTAGAATCTGGATGGGGAACCTAGTTCCTTTGCATGACTTTCTCTCTTAAAAAGCAGCTGATTCTTTAAGAATAGCCACGACTTTAACTTTTTTTGTTTGTTTCCATTTTCCTTCTGGCCAGAAATGTGGGTGTTTTAAAGGAAAGCAAAGCCATGGCCTTTTGAATACCTCACTGAATTAGTCAGCTTCTAGACAGGAAACATGTTACAATCAACACGATTTAACAGAAAAGAACACAACTGAGAGACTGTTCACAGGGGTGTTGGCAGGACCCAGGCAGCTAGCAACACTGGGAAACCATTCCACCCAAGCCCTGCAGGGCATTGGAAGGCAACATGACCATTAGAGACCTATGCCACCCTGAAGCAATAAAAAAGAAGCTGCTCAGGCTCTGATTAAACCTGTCATTCTCATCCTCAGGCTCAACCTACAAGGCTATCCCTTAAATCCTTTTATGAATCCCAGACCACTGAGGACCCTCCCATCCTTCATCATCATCCCCCATCTCACCAGGGAACTACTACACCCTAATTGGATAAGTCCAAATTTGTCTCCTATCTTGAGTCTCTCCTGCTCAGTGGGGGCCTCCAAAGACAAAGCAAATCAACACAAAATGAAACAAAGACCAAAACCCCAAGAAACTATCCCCTTTCCTATTTCCCCATTGCACAACCAACTCACTTCTGCCTTTCTGCCCTTTTCCCCGGTTGGTGAAACCTTTTCCCTACGCCAAGCCTGCCTGCCACTTTGCCTTCGTATATGCTGCTAGCTGTTCTAAATGTTATTTAGAAGGACATATCCATAGTGCGCCCTCTTTTACCTACCCAAGGAGATTCCTTATTTTGCTCTATATTTTTGGCCTTTGTGCCTTTCGATGGCTAATTGATCTTACTTCTTCCGAAATTAAACAGAGTCTGTGTTAGATGGCTATAAATATCTTCGGTATTAATCTGGACTTTGACCCACTCAAAACCTGCTTAACTGGGTTCCAACACCCCCTCACGTTCTCCTTTAATGGCATACCTTAACCTCATATGGGGGCAGCTGTGACTTTCACTTTTCTAATGTACCATTAAAATCATCAACAGCTCAGTGTTTTGGTTTTTTTTTTTTTTTTTTTTTTTTTTATCTCCTGCCTCAATACTGAATGTGTCATATTTTCTTTGTGGGATCTAGACCTGTCTCTGCTGCCCAGCCAATAGAACTGAAATATGAATCTTGCCATCTATCCTCCTCAAAGGACATTTAAGGATAAGAGTATATATTCCTACAATTGTATACATCTCCAGCCCAAACAAAAAGACCGGAGGCTATTGCAGTGTTAGTTTCTTTTGGCCTCATTTTAGTCATATAGGTACAAGAGTGGGGAGGCCTTATGAATGCCCAGAGCTCCCTAGAACTCACAAGGCAAATAACTACAATAGCCTTGAACTTGCAGTAATATGGGACCAATTAGATTTACTTATAGCCTTCATACTCCAGACCTATCATGCTGTGGATTTACTTATAACTGCTTAAGCCAGAGCCTGTTTATAGACGAATGCTTAAAAAAGCCTTTGCTTCTAAAGACAAAAAGTTTGAACAAGTACAACAAAATCTCCAAAAATATCATTAGAAACACCAGTGATTTTCAAAAGCAAGGAATAAAATGGAACCTTGGCTGGTGGGTTTTTAAAGATTTATTTTTATTGCATGTGTTAGTGTTTACCTGCATCTGTGTATGTATGTGCACCACATGTATGCTTAGAGCTTGTTGAAGCCTGAAGAGGGCATTGGATCCCCTGGAACTAGAGTTACAGACAATTGTGAGCCACCATGTGGGTGTTGGGAACCTAATCCAGATCTTCTGCAAGAGCAACTAGCACTCTTAAAAACTAAAGCAACTCTCTGGTCTTAACTGGTAAATTTTTAATAAATGTCTGTGGGCCTGTGAGATGGCTCAAAGTGTACAGATGTTTGTCTCTGGTCCCTGGAAACCAGTGGGAGGAAAGAATGGGCCCTTGCAAGTTGTCTTCCAGCCCATCATATTGACATTTAGCATACAGGAAGAAGAATGTCATACAGACTCTGTCTTTTCTCTCTTCCTTCTGATTTTTATTACTTCTGGTCAAACTCAACCGAAAGCACAAACGAGTAGCCCCAAGTGGATACATCTATGGATGTCCGTCTCCCAGGGTAGAGCTTGGTAAAAAAAGTTAAAATAATCTAGGGAGAAAAAAAGAAAAGAGGAAATACTGTCATTTTAAATGTTCCCTAGAACTACAGAAAATTCAAAACAGAACCATATATGGCTGGGCAGCTAAAAATATCCCCAAGCCTGCTTTGCTATACTTTCCTACTTCACACTTAGTTTAAAGAGTGCTTTATTATAGGGATGTGCAAATTTGTCTTGTAAGGGCTTTGATAGTACTTTAGACTTTGGGCTTAAAAGGCAAAAATCATAAAAAGATTAGATATTTTTAGTTCTTTAAAATGTAGTATTTAAAAAATTATAAAAATAGTCACTCAAATTCAGTGCGCTGGATTTGACCTATGGGCAGCAGCTTTGTCAACCCCTGACCTAATTTCTGCTCTAATTTTTGGTCTCCGATTTTAATGTCCTGACCTCTCACACTAGGATTCTGAGCTGAGATGGAACACCAGCTCATGCCAGTGGCTGAAGTGATCCAGTGGACTTTGAGAAGAGGCTGGGGCGAGATTGCAGAGTCTAGCAATCCTGGGAGCAAACCTCGAAGCTAGGAGGAGGAACTGTTGTGCTACTGTGTTTCCATCAGAAAGTACCCTTTTCTTTGCTTTCTCCTATCCTTGGTTACATTCAGTTCAGCTCCCTTGTCTGCTAGTAAGTGTGACCTTCCACTCAGGAAGCAGAAGACTAATTTGCTACCCTGCCCTTTATGTAGCAAGCCCGGGGAAGCAGTCTGCTCCACCCGATTTGGTCTCACACCCATTCTTTAATAAATATGCATGGCTTGTGGACTAATGGACTGAAAGATAAGAGCAGCTTAGGGCAGGCATGTTCCCTTCAGATGAGACAGTTCCCAAAGGAAAGTGAATGCGTGTACCCACGGGGAAAAGTATATCCACACGAAAGCCGGCCCATTTCAGGGAAACACAAATGTCAGATTTACAGACCAGTGCGTGGCATGTTGGAACAGTGGGAAGCCAGATACAAGTCACAATCTCACCACCCCAATACCGAACATCAGATTTGGTAGACATTTATTGGTTATTGCTGAATGAGGATGACTCACTTCTCCCGGGTGGCTGTGAACACTCTTTTTTTTTTTTTTTTTTCCAGAAGAGCCCAGAATTGTTATTAATTCTGTGTGCTTCAATTCAATGTGTGGTTCCCCTTTTTTTAAAAGGTGCATATATACGCTCAAACCCTAGATACAAGAGAGCCGGCTTGGCACTCAGTAAGCATCTTATTTAAGTCTCCAATCTCAGAGAGGCTCTCAGACAGGACCGATCCCGTCGGGCTGGCAGGTGCAGCCTGCGGGTCCGGTCCCGGGACCTCCAGGACAGGGAGCTGCGGGCCGGCTGGCCGGGGCTGGGCGCGGCAGGCACACCAGCGAGGAGGAGGAGGCGGTCTGGCTCGCACGCCTGTGCGTGCGGTGCAGCCCTGCAGCTCCCGCCCCCCCGCCCCCCCCCCCCCCCCCCCCCCCCCGCCGCTGCCGCCGCCGCCGCCGCCTTTCTGTCTCCTCTCTCCCTCCGTACTGGACTCGGGTGCATTTCCGGCCCGGGGGAATTTGGCTTCGACCCGGCCGGGGCGCGCGGGTGGCTGCGGCCGGCGGCCCGCGGGGTGGGCGTGCGCCGAGGTCTCCGTGCGCCCGGGGGCCCGAGCGGCCGCCATGGCCGACGTGAGTGTGGATCAGTCCAAGCTGCCGGGCGTGAAGGAAGGTAGGCCGGGCCTCGCGGGTC
Source organism: Peromyscus californicus insignis (assembly GCF_007827085.1). Classification (NCBI taxonomy): domain Eukaryota; kingdom Metazoa; phylum Chordata; class Mammalia; order Rodentia; family Cricetidae; genus Peromyscus; species Peromyscus californicus. The sequence continues at coordinate 20,245,290 of NW_026294458.1, read as the reverse complement.
CTGGGCAGCGCGGTGGCGCGGGGCGGCGCGGGGCGGCGCGGGGCGCGGGGCTGGCCACGCGCGCGGCGACCCGGCCTGGCTCGCCCGGGGCTGCGGGAGGCCCACGGCCCGGGCCGCGCGCGCGGCCTTGTTCTGTCCAATGGACGCTTCATGTAGTAGAAACCACAGCCCAGCCAGGCTGGCCGGGGCCAGGGGGCGTTCAGAGTGGCGCCTTTGTTTTGAAACATGACCCTCTCCTCCTGCTCTTTCTGCTCCCCTCTTCTCCCTCCTTTCTTTCCTCCACTCCCTCCCTCCTTCCTTCCCTCCCTCCTCTCTCTCGTCCTCCCCTCTCCCTCCTTTTCCTAGCCTAGTGTCTGGCTGGCTCTTTCTCACCTTCCGAAAGGTTTTAACGTTGCAGGCTTGCAATGGCCTTACATGGATGGACCCCCAGCTCCTTATAAGCCTGTCTCCCCTTCTTTTGAATGAAGACCAGAATGGAAGGGAGTGTTGCGACGCTCACTTTTCATGGCTCCCTACATTGAAGTCCAGGAAAATAAGATTGACTAGTCCTGGCCAGGCCTAGCACTGCAAATAGCCTTCATCACATGCCCTCGGGCCTAGCATTTTTTTCTTTTCTTTTTTAATTATTTTGGTTACTGACTCACCTTAACCTCACTCGTTGGCTCACTAGTCTTAGGAAGCATTGAAGTTCCAGACTTAAGGATTTCAAAACCCAGACTGTTCAAGAGGGCTGAACTAGAGCCAGAAGCTCTACAGGGGCCTTTGTTATGGATCCCATTTGTTTCTTCTGGGATCTGTGGCCAACCATGGGGAGTGTGGAAGTGATAAAGAGTTTGTTTTCTTGGGACTTGAGGTTTAATTGCTAACTTAATGTGACTCAAATGGTCTTGCTCAGGCCAACCTAGAAATCCCAAGACTGTTAGTGACTGCTTGGCTGCATTTGCCCCAGAGTTTCAAAGGAGCCAGTGGCTGGTAGTCAATGATTTTATGTTCAAAGTGTAGTAGATTTGGATCTGCTCCTTTGTTTCTAAAGGGTAATAATGTCCTCAGGCTAAGCTTTTAGTGTTAGTATTTTTCCAGCGTTTAGGTTCCTAGCTTGACTTTGGTTATTACAGTTTTTAGTTCACCGAGACTGAAGAGGTGAATGTTGGGGAAGACAGATGGGTTCTTTACCATGAGACCTGTCTAGAGCTTGTCTCTCAGAGGTTGTCTCTTGCCAGATAGGGGTTTTGTGTACGTACATGTGTGTTGGTTGGTTTTATGTCTGAAGAAAAAGTGTTCCCTTGGTAGTACTCTCATTGTTTGTGGGTGTGGGTAGTACTCTCATTGTTTGTGGGTGTGGGTAGTACTCTCATTGTTTGTGGGTGTTGTGGAGGAGGATGAGACTTGGAGTTCAAACAAAGCCTGACACACCAAGTTTCAGCTCCCTGGTGCTGTGCCTTCCCCAACCCTCCATCTTGTATCAGTGACCTGGAAAGAACTTAATGTTTGTGTATGCTCTGAAACGCTGAGGTCTTCTGATTTCTTACTAAGACGTGCCTCATTCGCGCTAGTATCTTATTTCTCAAGGAGTTCCACACTTTCCATCTAAAACTGTTTTTCATTCCCAAACACTAAGAGTTTTAATACATTCCAGTTGGTTTTCCTTCTGAATAACACGCCTGGCAATCCTGTTTGCATACTCTGATAGATTGTTGAGGAAATTTAGTGTGGCTCTTTCACGTGTCTTTGTTAAATTAGAATTTGCTACTTGCTCCCTTGGAAGGAGTCAGAAGCTGTTGAGATCATTGTCCTTGGGAACACCTGCTTTTCTGGCTCTAAGATCATCAAAGGACATGATGGATTTACTAGGAGCACCCCCACAGCGGGGAGATTTTGATCTGGGAAGTAGTCAAGTCTAATAACTTGTATCTTTCTTTCATATAATTCTTAATTATGGCCCAGTTACCACCTAACAATATCTTCCCCCTAATTAAAGAGATCTCGAAGGTGCCCATGATGAAGCAGAGCATGCCCTGACGCTGTATAGCCCGAAAACTCTTAGCTAAGTCCAAGGGACTTAGCACTTTGCTTAATATTTTGGTTCAGGTTTTTGAATTTCATTAAGAAGATTTCTATCTGTGTTTTCCATTTTTCTTTTGAGTTTAAACCTTGGTGAGTTTATGTACAATTATAGTTGACATCATGGGTGGTTCCAATAGAGGCTGGGAAGAATGTGTGTGCCCTTCCCACTGCCCTTTCTTTAAGAGAGGGTAGGACACTTTGATCTTTGATGTATCAAGAACAGAGATCAGGGTACCGGAATATTTCCAAGTCTTCTTTCCTAGGTTATGGTTTTATGGAGGTCAGAGCTTCCTTGGGAAGACCCTTTATACACACAGCTTGGAAGTGTATATGCTCAAAGCCAACAGATTAGGAGACAAAGACGTTTGAGTTTATACAGGTGAGAAGAGTTGAGTCAGCTAAACGTCAGTACATTCCTGTTTCCTAATCAAAGTAGATTTGGAACATACATATACTTTTGTAATGGAAAACGACTCTTCTCTGTCAGTCTTCTCTTTTTTTTTTCCATTCAGTGGTTCTCCAAATCTTGTTTTGTGTTCTTATTGTTCAGATGCAAGGCTCATCATTTGCCTTGTCCGTAATAATCTGCACTCTCCACCCCCTTGTGTGCATGTGAGTAGCAACATGCTTAACATCTAAAATCAGTGCACCCAGGAGTGACCTGTTTTTAGTGTATAGGCCCTGTTTATGAGCCAATGCTTTTTTATAATCAATAAAATTTAATACAGTTTTAGAAATAGCTATACAAAGAGTCATCCCTAGAAAGTGCTGGTTGATTTTCCGTCTAAGACTCCCAGGTGGCACAGTGGGGTAAATTAAATGAATGGTGTAACTTCAGAACTTCAGGAGGAAGATATTTAAAACAATCCCTGGCACGGTAAATTACCCTGTTGTTCCAGAGATCCAACACTTAATGCCTGCCGTTTCGGCAGCTGATGTGGTATCAGCATTTGTCTGGTTCCAGGGTGAGTTTACCTTTCTTTTTCTTCAAAGATCCACAGCAGATTGTGCCATTTTTAATGAGACCTTGATTCGTCTGTTTGGAACTTTTTATTTATCTCACTGTATTCTCCTCATCTACATCCATGGCTTTTATGGAACCAGCAATTATTCAGGCAATATTTGAATATGTGATTGAATGAATAACTGAATGAGTGAGTACACATATTTTAGATGTTCCCTGTATGCTTAGAAAGTCTATGGTAACGTAACTCTTTCAGATTCCTTCTCAGACTATAGGCTTCTAAAGCCATAGTTCCTTTTAGTTATATCACATACCAATAATGCCACCATTGAGTTTAGAAGGACACACATCCTACATATACACGTGCATATATATACACATTTATGTACATATATATCTTGTAAGTAGAATTCATCTAATATAAACATGTAAAACATACAAAGAAGAAATTTCTTCCTTTATATTATGGCTTTGGAAATAATATTGGAATAAAATTATACTAAAACCATTATTTTCTTAAGTACAAAGCAGTGTGAAACAATTTGGGAGCTGTATGGACAGATTTAAAAAAAAATCTTTTTTTTTATTTTATGTATTTGGGTGTGTAGTCTGCATGTGTCTGCACTTTGTGGGTGCTTGGTGCCTGTGGAGCACAGATATAGGGATTGGAACCCCTGGAACTGGCATTACAGAGGGTTATGAGCTGCCATGTGGGCTCTGGAAATTGAATACAGGGCTGCTGGAAGAGCACCCAGTGCTCTTAATATCTGAGCCATCTCTCCAGCCTCCAGATATAGATTTTTAAATAAATCTGCTCGTTGCCATATAAGGTGTGAGGGTAGCTCCATAATACAAGTGCCCTGGGCTACATGGCTGTGATCTTGACTGCATGCAGTTTATACTGCATGGAGTTATTTATGGTTTTGAGTGCAGTTTATGCTTCATGGAGTTTTTTCTTTTCTTTTCTTTCTTTTTTTCTTTTTTCTTTTTCTTTTTCTTTTTTTTGTTTTTTTTTGTTTTTTTTGTTTTTTGTTTTTTGAGAAAGGGTTTCTCTGTGTAGTTTTGGTGCCTGTCCTGGAACTCACTCTGTAGACCAGGCTGGCCTTGAAGTCACAGAAATCCGCCTGCTTCTGCCTCCCAAGTGCTGTGATTAAAGGCGTGCACCATCACCACTTGGCACATGGAGTTGTTTAAAACAACCCCCAGATTGAGCTGTCTGTGCCATGCCTGTAATCTCAACAAGCAGGGGGATTATACATTTGAGTCAATCTTGAGCTATATAGTGAGACCTTTCTCAGAAACAAAACAAACTTGTACATGTTACAGTCATATGTGTTCTAAAAATACCTCCTGCTTAAAGAGGTAAAAAAAGCCCATCACTTTATTGCACTATGCAGGCAAGTAATAGAAAACAACAACAAACACACACACACACACACACACACACACACACACACACACACACACACACACACACACCCAATCCTGCAGGTATAGAGAGTATAATTGCCATTTTTAAAACATAAAGCTCACTGTCATTTTTTAAAAGATAGAATAGAAAGCACTACAAACTATGTATGCTGGCAAAGTATTCCTTTTCATTATGAAACTCCGGGAACCAGAGATGGGCAATGAGTAGTAGGACTGAACAAGTGATGTCATTAGTGGGATTTGCTGCTGTCAGTCATCCCCTCCTTCCCTCCCCTCCTTCCCACCCCTCCTTCCCTCCCCTCCTCCCCACCCCTCCTCCCCACGTTTTCATTTGAATTGTTGTGTGGATGTGTAAGTAGAACTTCTGAAGTGCTTCCTGTAGTGTTATCATGTTTAAAAAGTGGAATGAAAATTATGCATGACTAGACTGTTTCAGGGATTTTTCTGAGGAGTTATTTTGGGGGTAATTTTTCCTATGATGCTTTATAACCTTTATTTTTTAACTGAACATTTTTTTTCATGTTTGAGCAAATAAATTATTGCATGAGTTACTGAAAGTCACACTTCTGCCTCAGTGTTTCTCTGCTTGAAAAAACAAATACTTGTATACTCAGCCTTCATGAAAGGGTTAATGTTTAAGGATATAAACTGTCTACAATTAAACTTTTTAAGGAAGTAAACTTAAGGGAAATCATAATTCATGGTCTTTCCTTACTTCCTATATGCATTTTCCAGATAAATGAATTTTACTTCAGTGACTGAAAGCACTTTGAGAGGTAGTCACTGTTAGTGCCATTGGATGGACGATTTTAACTGGCGACACACTTAAAGGTGTCCTTGCTTCATAAATAGACAATTAGGACACCTAGATCTCTGATAAGACCTACAAAGGATAATTGGTTTTATATTCAGGAGGACTATATTCCAGAGATTATTTATATCCAGGAGATTATTCAGATGTTTGAAATATGACACTAGTGTAAATGAGTGTTCAGACCTTTTTTTTTTTTTAAACAGATGACAAATAAGAACTCTTCCCTTTGACACCATTTCATTTAAAAGCACATACACACTCACATACTCAGGAACATGAAGATGTGTGCACAGGGTAGTTGGTGACCATAGTGTCATGAAAACCTTATGGTTTACATGGTCCTTGTTTACATATTGCTCCTCTTCTTCCTTTTCCTTTGCTTCCTTTCTCAGTAGAGTTCATTGAGTTATGATTTACATACAGTAAAGTATCATTTGTTTTAGTATATGGTTGTGAATAGTTGTAGAGTCTATTGAAAAAGTTTGCCTAATTTTGTAAATAAACTTCTAATTGAAGTTGGACAATTCTCTATATATTCTGAATGTACATCAATACAATTTACAAATGAAGTCAGTTTTAAATTTTCATTTAATATCACAGCATTGTATGCAGCTTTATTAAATACCTATATGTAACCCTTTAAATCTCAGGTAGATCTCTTGGAGATGGTTCCAGAAAGTTGTCTTAATACACAAGACTACTTATATATTGAGCATTTGGAAAATACAGATGGAGAATATTGTGGCAGCCGCCGTCCAAGGATGCTTGAATGTTTAGAGCTTTTGCAGTGACTATATATGTACTTTTCCAGCAAGTGAACAGAGGGTGCTTTCTGAAGTTTTAATGGTGTAAAAGAGAATTTGATTTATAAAAGCTGTAAATTGAAATTTCAGCAAGTAACGTGTTGTAGGGGCAGTCATGGCAGAGACGGTTCTTTATAAAGTACAAACAAAAGATATCTTTAAACTTAGCACGAACACTATTGTAACCTTACTTTGATATCAGACTCAGGGCTTTACACATGCCAGACAGGCATTCTACCACTGACTTACAGACCTAGTCCCAGGAGACCCAGCTTTTAAAATAAATTTGCTCATTTCTCTTTTAGCTTATTGCTCAGAAATTGGCTGCTTTCAAAATCTCTTATGTGCATTTGCATAGGTGAAGTATTCCTTCAGAGTCTGTGCCAGACGTGTACCTAGACCAGTTTGCCACCAAACCTTGAAAGCTTTCCATCTGATAGACATTTGCAGAAGAAGCTCTTTAATGACAGATAGGACAGATAACCAGGGAGCTCACCACTGGACTTTCGTGCTTTGTCTTTGTACTGAGTCTTCAAGATGGGGTTAGTTTCCTTCAGTTTACTCTAGACATGAATATAGTAGAAGTGTGAATGGCATCGGTCTGTGCTTCCGTCCCTTCTGTCTCTGCGTCAGCAGCATAATCAGTCTTGTTTCCTGACTGTAGAGGCACTCACATTTGCTAAGAATCACATTCTCTAATTTTGAGGACACTGGGAAATGAGGCAGAGAAAGGACTCAGTTAAGGCTCTGTTAATTCCCTTTTGTGGTTCTCATTTGTCCTCACATCTGGGCTAGCAGCTCTTTTAGAAAGTGTCAGTGTCTTCGTTTATAGGTCACATTCTGGCTTTGCCTACAAAACGTTCCTTGTTTCGTCAGTGATAGCAGGATTCTCAGTTGAAGTCTGCTTCTATTGTTTTCCCAGATGTCTGTTGTTGTCTGGCTTCATTTTAAACGGGGCTGTATTGTATATGCAACTCATTCTTTTATTTTGTTGTTGTTTCTTCCTCTTATTGAAAATAGATTCTTTTCTCATGTGTTGTATCCCGGTTATAGTTCCCCTCCCTCTACTTCTCCCAGCTCCTCTCCACTTCTCCTCCCCTCCAGACCCACCCCCTTTCTGGCTGTCATTAGAAAAGAACAGGCTGGGCTGGAGGGATAGCTCAGCCGTTAAAGGCTACGCTCACAACCAAAAATATAAGAAAAGAACAGGCTTCTAAGAGATAACAACCAAACGGGACAGAGTGAAATGTAATGAGATACAGCAAAGAACATCACTTTGAAGCTGGACAGGGCAACCCAACAGGAGAAAGAGCCCCAAGAGCAGGCCCAGCAATGAGACACTCACTCGTTCTCACACTCTACGAAGTTAAAAGCTGTACTATCTGTGTAGAGGACCTGGTGCAGACCCACATAGGCCCTGTACTTGCTGCTTCAGTCTGAGTTCATATAGGACTTGCTTAGTTCTCCTGGTGTCCTCTATCCCCTCTGCTCTTACACTTTTTCTGTCTCCTTTTCCTTGGGGTTCCCTGAGCTCTGAGGGGAGGGATTGGATAGAGAAATCCCAATGAGAACTGTGTGTTTCAAGATCTTTCTCTCTCTCTGTATAACATCTGGCTGTCGGTGTTGGCATCTCTTTCTATCTGCTGCTGGAGGAAGCTTCTCTGATGGTGACAGAATAAGACACTGATCTATTTGTATAACAATATCATTAGGAGTCATTTTATTGATACTTTTTTTTTTTTAAGACCAGTAGTGTTTGGTTTTACCCTAGGTCTTTGGGCTATCTAGTCTCTGGTTCCTGGTTACCATAGCAGTATTGGGTATGGGTTCCATCCCGTAGAGAGGGTCTTAACTCAGATCAGACATTAGTTGGCCAATCCTACAAGTTCTGTGCCAGCCTTGCCCCAGCAGTTCTGCAGGCAGGGTGGATTATAGGGTCCCAGGTTTTGTGGTTAGGTTTGTATTTACGTTTCTCTGTTGGTAACCTGCAGAGTACCTTCCCACACCAAAGTCACTGCTTTTGGTTGCTGACATTAAAGGACTATGGCCTCTAGGTTGCTGCTGTTTCCTCCAAGGCTTCTGTGTTGTCCTCTCACCCATCCTTTGCTCTTGGGGCTCCAGCACCTGAGGCTGCTGGGCCCATGCATGCTGCCCATTCCCTTGCTTGCATGTCCTTTCCGGGTGGCTTGTGACAGCCTCTTTGTATCACATGGCAAGCATTCTGTATCAAGGTTGTTGTCACTCACACCAGTTGGTGGGCCGTGCATGAGCAGGAAGGTGTCCTTTGTTTTGTAGTTTTTATTGTTTCTCCATTAAAGCTCCATAGAGTTGATATGTGAAAGTTATCCACAGGAAGGGGCCATGGGATATGATGACGGAGTAGGATCCTTGCTAGAAACCCTTCCTGGCTGTGTAAATGCAAAGCTTCATTGGCTGGTAAAACCTGAAGACTACGTGTCTCCCAAGACTGTTTTGATGGTCGTAATTTATTTTTAAGTTCATAGTTATTAAGTGAAATATGAAGTGTGCACTAAAAAATGCAGTAGAAATGATTGAGACCTCATGCATTTAGTACCAGGTTTACGAAGACTTTCCTTGTCTTTAGTTAGCTCTCTGCTTGCTCTCTACTTATGTGTTTCCCTGTGTATTCCCTAAAAATGTGGCGAACAGATGGTGAACTGATTTTGCCACACAGGAGTGCTACGAAATGTGTGCGTTTCTGATTCCCCACGAGCAATGTATAACTATCATTTTTATTTTTGTTTTAAGATCAGGTGTAGGAGGCTACTCCTTTGCTGTACCCATCTCTGCTATATACTTTTCCTGTAACTGAGCCTCCCCTAGAATTACTTTGGAATGTTTGTTCCAACGTAACAGTAAATTCAATTTGACATCTGCTTGCAGTGTAAAATTTCAATTCTAGTGAGAAACTTCTTTGTAAAGGAAATTACCTTGTGCCTAGATCTGTAAGACTTGGTTTGGTCTTTCTTCTTTACGTTTACTGTAGCAGTGTTCTCAACCTGTGGGTTATGACCCCTTTTCACAGTGGTCGAAGAACCTTTTCACAGGGGTTGCCTGAGACCATCAGAAAACACAGATATTTACATTACAATTCACAACGGTAGCAAAATTGCAATTATGGAGTAGCGATGAAAATAATCTTATGGTTGGGGGTCACCACAACATGAGGAACTATGTTAAAGGGTCACAGCATTGGGAAGGTTAAGAACTACTGCTCTAGCAACTCAGAAATGAGTCCTGTCTTCTGGTTCCCATTTCCTTATCTTTTCCTCAGAGCTGATGTTTCCTGGGCCAAATCCATGAGCTTGCTGTGAGAGTTCTCCTAGAACTTGACATTTTGTGCAGTATAGTGGTGGACATTCTGGCTGTTACTGCTGTCCAGGTCACTTTGTAATCACGCCAGCATTGTTTCAGTGAGCCCTAATCGTAGCCCTCTGCCTGGAGTTGATGTCTCCACTTTGCAGATGGAGCCTTTCTCCATCCACAATCCCTGGCCTACCTAGCCTAGCTCAAGTGATTCTCTGGAAGTTTGAGCTGTCCCTTTCCCTTATGTCTCCTGAGCCCCCTTTGAAGTACTTACTCCTGGAACAGCCTGCCCCATTCTCTGAGTGGTCTACTGGTCTGTTGACTAGGCCGCAAGCTGACTGCTCTCACTAGGTTTTACAGTTTTGTACCCTAGATAGTACTCTAGAAAATGTGTGCTTCCTGGGCAGGAAGATCTGGTGTAATTGAACTACTAGTAAGGCAAGAGCTAGGCTCCTGCTCATGAATTCACTAGGGTAGCAGTGGGAACGAGGATTAAGTCATGCTCACTTTTTCTTATACAAATTGTCTCATCTTTCAGATGTCTAAAGTTTTGTATTTGGGTTCATTCAAGGGAATAGTCTAACCTGTTTAAAGATTAATGTTAGCTTTGTGAGACCCTGGTAAAATATGTACATTATCCAGTAATTGATATGTCAGTTTCATTGTTGATACCAGAAAATACAGTTTTTTAGATAGTGTTGCATTTAAACTCAGAATTCTTATATTTTTGGTTGTGAGCCTAGCCTTTAACGGCTGAGCCATCTCTCCAGCCCTAAACTCAGAATTCTTATGTGTACTATTTTCTTCATTAGTATTATTTCCAGATAAAGGACATTTAAAAATAACATTTAAGGTAAATAGGTAAATTAAGTGCTTTTAGAAATAAAGGGAGATAATAGCAAATAATTTTGAAAGCTTTAGATAAGAACAAAAATTATGTGCAGGTTGTAAATTTATAATGGTTTATGATAAAAAGAAGGGGAAAATAATAATCCAAAGTAGCTCAAGGGTTTTTGCTTTCGTTATATTTAACTTGTACTTATTTTAGCATGATCTCATTTAGTTTAAGTGGCAAAAGAAAACTTAGCACTCCTTTAAAAACGCAAATGTTATAAATATATCCTTGAGAATTCCTTACATGAATACAGTGTATTTTGATCATATCCGCTCCTTCCCCTTCAGCTCTTTTCAGACCCTCTTCCCTATCACATCCCCTCCCAACTTCATGCCTTCCTCCTCATTTTTCCTCTTCCTTTTTAAACTTGTTTCTTTTTAAAGAATTATTTTTATTACTTTTGATTCTGTGTATATGTGTGTGTCACTGTGTTGGTGTGTTTACATGAATACAGGTTCTGTGGAGGTCAGAGGCCTAAGGTATTTCTGGAGCTGGAGTTATAGGTGGTTATGAGCCTCCTGATGTGGGTGCCTGGAGCTGAATTTGGGTCTTCTGCCAAATCTCTTAACTGATAGCCCTCCCCTCATTGCCCTTTCCCTTTATAATAAGAGTGAAATTTCTTCTGCACTCATGTGCATGCAGGGGCAGACCAATATATGTTGAGTAACCAATGTGTATTCATCTTTTTGCAGGGTGAGAGATGAGGATCAAGTTTCCTTCCTCTATACGTAGCTACTCAGTTTTCCGTGCATCATTTGTTGAAGGAGCTGTCTTTTCTTCAATGTGTATTTTTGGTATCTTTGATGAAAAATGGCTGTAGGTGTGTGTTCTTCTATCTGGTCCTTTGATCTATATGTCTGGATTGTGGCTGTGCCAGACTGTCTTTACTGCTGTAGTAATATAGCTTGAAAACGGGGATGCAGACACTTCAAGCAGTGCTGTATTGCTCAGGATGGCTTTGGCTATCCTGGATGGTTTTTGCTTCCCTATGGATGTAAGATTGTTTTTGTTTTGTTTTCTTTTGTGTTTGTTTGTTTTGTATTTTATTTCTGTGAAAAGTTGTAGTTGGAATTTTGATGGATTTACGTAGAATCTGTAGTTTGCTTTTCACAATATTCTACCAATCCATAAAGAGGTATTTTCTTCAGTTTCTTTATATTTTAAAGTTTTCATTTTATAGGTCTTTGATTTCCTTGTTAGGTTTATTCCAAAGTCTTTAATTTTATTTAGGGTATTGTTAATGGGATTATTTCCTTGATCTTGTTCTCAGTGATTTTTGTCTTTGGTATGCTAGTTTTTGTATCTGTCATTGTACTGAAAGTATTTATCAGCTCTAGGAGTTTCTTTGGGGACCTTGGAATCTCTCATGTACAGAATAGTATTATCTGCAAAGGGATACTTTGACTTCCTCCTCCTCCTCTATATCTAATCCCTTTTATTTTCTTCTCATTTTATTTCTGTAGCTGGGAATTCATGTGCTTTATTGAATAGAAGTGAATAGAGTGGACCCTTTGTCTTGTCCCTGATCTCAGTGGGAATGCTTTGATTTTTGCAATTACATGTGATAGTAGTCCTAAGTTTGTGGTATAAAGCCTTCATTGTGTTTAGATATGATTCTTGTGTTCCTAGTCTTCCCCAGGATTTTCTTTTATCATAAGTGGATGTTTTATTGTACCAAAGGTCTTTTCTGTGTCTGTCTGTGAGATAACTGTGTGATGATTTCTGTCCTTTATATATATATGAGTTACACCCATGTCCCTAACTTGGTCTTTTGGATGTGTACTTGAATTTGCTTTACAAACATTTTGTTGACAGTTTTGCATCTTTATTGATTAGGGAGATCATGTTACAACTGGTTAGGATGTGTCTTTACCTGGGTTGGTATTGGCTGATACTGGCACTGTCAAAGGCTTGGAAGTGTGTCTACCATTGCCATTTTACAGAATAAGGTTTGGAGTATTGACATTAATGGTCTAGTAGACTTCTGTACTGAATTAATCTAGACCTGACTTTGTGTGTTAGGGAGATTTTTAATTACTGCTTTTACCTTATTGCATGTATAAATCTTTTTAAATGATTTACTTCATTCTGGTTTAGTTTTCATAGATCTCCTCCCGTTTCTTTTAAAATTTTCAGTATAGTGAAATGTAAAGTTTTAAAGTATGTCATCATGATTTTTTGAAATTTTTTGGTGTCTTTTAATTTCTCCTGTTTCATTCCTGATTTTACTAGCTTATGCCTTCTCTCTGTCTTTCTTTTGGTTGATTTGTGCAAGGATTTGTCAATGTTTATCTTTTCAAAGAACCAGCTCTGATCTATTGATACTTTTTATTGTTTATTTCATTTCTATTTCCTGAATTTCTGACCTTTTTAAAGTTTCTTTCTCGATTCCTCAGTGTACCATTCATCTTTCCATAGTGTTTCATTTAGTTTTCATGATTGTATACTTGCTGTACTTTCTCTTGCTGTTGGTTTCTAGTTCTATCTCATTGTGGTCAGATAGAATACATGATGTTACTTCAATTTCTATGGATTTATAGAGACTTTGTTTTGTCCCATACATGATGTGCTTTAGAGAAAGTTCCATGGGTTGCTGAGAAGCATGGATTCCTTTTGTCTTCTGGTCCGGATTTTACCCTGGGCAAATTTGTTTTTGCCAGTCCTATACTTGTCTCTTTTGGGTTTCCAACTCCATTTCTGTGTGGAGTTTTCATATGGAACTCCTTGGCACAAACAGCTGTGAGCTCGAGATAGCAGATTGACGATAGTAGGGCCATCTGCCAGGATAGCTGTGTGGTGCCTAAAGAATTGTTGAGAGCATGTGTTTACTTCCCAAGGTTTTGTTATCCTTGTTGAGGCACTATGAGGACTCTGGCAGCAGTCACTGCAGACCCATTCTGTAAAATCGACACTGCACTGCTTGGTAGATTGCATGGAAGTGTTCTTTTACCCACTGTGCAGTTAATTGCTAGCCTGAGTTTGCCAGGTTCTGCACCTGTGAGGCTGATGTATTTGGTGCATGCAGTCCCAGCAACAAGTAGGGTCCCTTGGTAGAGGACAGTTTTGGGTCTGGTGGCAGAGAAACTTTGTTGGGGCATTGGTCAAATGGATTCTGGGGGCTAGAGAAGCAGCTGGTGAAGAGAAAATATTCCTGTTCCCTTTGTTTCCTAACAATAATCAGCCACTCATTCTGACATAGCTGCTAGTCCACTATCTTACCTGGAAAAAAATGTTATATTTCTAAGGAGAGAGATAAGCCTTTTTAAGTCTCTAAATAATATTTATTTATTTATTTTTTGTGCAGGGCATTGAACCATGGGCCTCTGTACATGCTGGGTAAACACTGTACTGCTGACCTATCTATCAGCCCTTCCTCCAAATAATTCTTATCTTTTATGTAACAAATGACAGTGTAATTTAGTAGTAGAGTCTTGGCTCCAGTACATAAAACAGAACAAAATAAAAATACCTTTAATACTCACACTTGTGTACACACACACACACACACACACACACACACACACACACACACACACACACACACAGACCTGGACACAGACACACTCTAGAGCAATAAAAATGAAGTCTATTCTCTGCATCAGAAAAGTATGTGGACATCTTGTCTTTCTGTTAAAGATGTAGGCAGCCCTTTTCTGTTCAAGATGCAGGCAGCTGGCTATTTTTGTGTCAATTTGACACAAATTAGAGTCTTTGCGGAAGAGGGAGCTTCAACTGAGAAAATGCCCCCACCTGCCAGGCTATTGGCAAGTGCCTTTAATCCCAGCATTCAGAAGGCAGAGGCAGGCAGATCTCTTAGTTCTAAGTCATGCTGGTCTACAGAGCAGATTCCAAAGCAACCTAGGCTATACAGAGAGACCCTGTCTCTAAAAACCCAAAAAGAAAAAGAAGGAAAAAAGAAAATACCTTCACCAGATTGGTCTGCGGGCAGGCCTATACTGCATTTCTTTAATTAGTGACTGATGTGTGGAGAAGGCCCAGCCCATTGTAGGTGGGGCGTATAAGATGGCAGGTTGAGCAGGCCCTTAGGAATAAGGCAGTAAACAACACTCCTCTATGGCCTCTGCATTGGTTTCTGCCTCCAGGTTCCTGTCCCGACTTCCTTCAGTCATGGACTGTGTGTGACTTGAGAGTTTTTAAGAAGAAATAAACTCTTTCCTCCTCACTTCTTTTGATGATGGTGTTCATCACAATAGAAACCCTAACTAAGACACCTGTAGTGTAACTGAGCATCCAGCCCCAGGAAGCCTTTTAGCAAAAGTTGCATTCTGCATTTGTAGTCACCAGACAGTTGATGACTGATAACTTGGTTTCCCTTTACCCTGATAGTGAATGCTTTGTGAGGATTGCTGGTTAGAACAGGAAAAGCTTACCAACAGAAGGTTATTTGAGGGTTCACTGATGAATAAAAGCAAGTATTTGTTGCTTTGCTTACTGGAAATAGCTTCACAGCAGCAGTGTGGATACAGTTATTTGATGCAGGACAAGGTTAGCACTTCAGTTAGTATATGTGGGCAGCCTTCATGTAGGCTGCAGTGGACAGATTTGTATCATTATATTGATTAACTTTGCTTCTTTCCATCTGTCTCTTGGATGAGTTCATGAGGCTACTGTAGACTTCCCTCCACAGCCCAGTTTCTTAAGAAGGAACCTGTCAGAATTCACTGTTGGTAGCTGCCAGAACTTAGACTAAAACTCTGCATGTTTTCTAGGAGCAGATGTACCTATGTGTTACAATAAGGTCATTTTATTTCTGCATATTGGCTAAACAATATCATGTTTCCTACAGTAAAAGATACCAAAATGGTATATAGATTATGTGGAAAGTTTCCATTATAAGCCAATTCAAAGTACAGAAATTAGGAAAATCCATCTAGTTTTAGTTATACGAAACTTTTTCCTGTACATTTTAATGTGTTACTTGGATTTTGCATAGCTGTGTTTCTCAGTATGAAATTGTAATTTATTTCAATTGTGATGCTTTGATGATTGACTATAACTGTGATTTTCATAGAGAATGTTGCATTACATTGTTAATCTTAAGCATTTGACTGTGAAAATTTGGAATGGTGAAACTAATCAAACATTTTAGACATTCTGGTTTCCCCTCAACTTACACTTACTCTGTTTTGGAAATGTGCTATCATTCTGTTGGATGTTAGTTACAAAGAGGTTCTGCTTCTGTCCCCTCATAGTCATAACTGAGTGTCCAGCCTTCATTGAAAATAAAGAACTATTAGGCATCCATCCCTGGAGCTGGAGAGATGACACAGCAGTTGGGAGCATTTCTGCAGATTATTAAAGGCCCAGAGTGAGTACAAAGTCCAGTGTAGAAACCTAGATCTGAGTCACCAGTGAGTTAATAAGACCTGTCTAGAAGAGATACTTAATAGAAAAGAACTAATTATAAGACATTATTAACTTTGATGACTCCAACACTAATAATAGGCTTTATTGAATTACTTCTTGTTAAATGGCAAATATTTACTTTACCCTTCCTATGGCATAATTTATTTTAATAAAATGCCCCTATTTTAAAGAAAATATTTTGTGAGTATAAAAATAAATAATTGTACATACTTATATCCTGTTGTTGTATATGTGCATACATAACATAATGCTTAAATCAGAATAAACACCTATACAGATATTTATCAGAATCCTTTTAGCCTATGGAAATATTCATTTTATTGCCATTTTATATGGAGTTGTACTGTTCCATAATGCACCAGATTCCTGGTCCCTAGAACTTAGTACCCACTCAACTATATTTCCCAGATGAGACACAAAGCGATTAAAGGATTTGCTTAAGGTTTTTAGTTGATGAGTAAGTAATATGTGAATCCTGATCCATGTAGCTCCAAAGCTGATGTTTTGTCTTCCTTGGAAATAGTTCTGTGAAATAATAAACAAAATTCACAACATATCCATGTTGCCACTCAGTGTGTTGTTTACCTTGGATCTTAGCATCCTTACTGGAATCTATCTCTATGAGTTTTGCTTTCTCCCTTCATAGTAATAGCTGACTTTCAGCTTTTGTTAAGAAAAGAAAGCTATCAAAATTCCACATGTGGGGCTGGAGAGATAGCTTAGTAGTTAAGAACACTAGGTACTCTTTCAGAAGACCTAGGTAGGATTCTTCTCACCCACATGGAATGGAAGCTCAGAACTATCTCCACCTTCAGTCCCAGGGGAGCCAAAGTCCTCATGGCCTACTTAGGCACAGTATACATGTATTGTATACATATTAGAAGCAATACACCCATACACATAAGAATAAGTAAAAATTTAAATAGTCATAGTAATTTGAATACCAATAAGATGAATAAGGTTTTCTTCCTCAAGAAATAAACAAAATATGAACAAAAATAAAAACTTAACCTCACTCACTTTACATAATCCCTTTCTAAAGAGCTTTGTGCATTCCCTCATTTTTTGAATTGCAGTGTTATGGTCATGCTGGGAAACACAGGCTAGTTTCTTCTTTGTAATTACTGCAGGGTCTCTATATAGACTTTATTTCTGGAGTAGAATATGTAATTTTAAAGTAAATCTCCTTGTCTGGCAGCTAGAAAAGTAGTTCTAATCTGTGTGGATACCTACATCATGGTGAGACTGAGTTGATTCTAGGAAGGTGCCAGTCTTAGGGTATCTTCTAGGTACATTTCTTATCCATGAATATGATCTATTTCTGAGATATGATGATATGTCAGAGTGAACTTGTGGGACTCTCAAGACTTGCTCATGTGTTTCTGACCTAATTTTTAATTACATATTCCAAAGTTACTGGAAACTTGTGTAGATTCTGAAAGTTACCAGAATGCAAATGTGAGTTTTACAGTTGATGGGAAACTTTTTTAGGGATATTTCACTTTGTTTATCTTATCATCTATATCTGCACTAAGGTTGGAAGTTTTGAGTATTGGTTATTTATTTTTACTGAAATTAATTTATTAATGATAATAGGGGAAAGCATGTTATTCAAGTATATACTTCCAGAAGAGAAGTTGAGAGTATACAGTCTGGCTCAGGATTAAAAAAAAAAATCTTGTAGGAGCTAGTACTTAAGGGAACTCTCTTGTTCTATGAAGCCACAGCCCAATAGGGTTTTTTTCCCCCCTCTGGTAAGTTGGTTGGATGTGATCTTTTGGGTTTTAATGAGCACCACTGGGTTTATTCTACAGAGGTTTAAGGAGATGAGTGGCTTTTCTTTCTAGGCTAAGGCAAACAGAGAACTAGTTGCCAAACCATAAGAGGCCATAAAAGTGCCAGAGAAATACTCAGAAAGGGAAACAGATGGGTGGAGTTTCTTTCAAGATACATAAACTCAAAGTAGGATAAATAGATTCTTATTATCTGGATAATTTTAGAGGAAAAATGCTTTAAAAAACTTTTGTATGTTACCGATTATATAATGTCATACTCTTGATGATGCCCTATAGCTAACAATAGTCTTATTTTTTAGACAATGTGACTGTTTCTATCAGAATGAATACCTTTAAAATAATGATGATCTGTATTGCTTAAGTACTTACTAATGGTTACTTCTCTCATATTACAAATGAGCAAACTTGTGTTTACACTTAGGTGTTACCAGAACATTCAGTTAGAGAATCACAGAGGCGGTCTTGGTTAGCCCTTTCTGCTTCTTTGGGCATTGTGTATTCACTGAGTGCCTCATAGAACCAGTGTTGTACAGTATACTATGGAAGTGTGTGAGCGCTCCATCTTTTTATAAGGATGGTTAGGAAATTTTATGTTGATCTGAAAATAATGAACATTTTAAAGCAGAGATACTTCCATTTTAGTAATTTTTATGATAGAATTAGTTTTTTAAGTTCAAATATTTCTGAATTGTTACAAAGTAGATCAACCATATAAAATATAATTATGTGTACAGAATGCAGGGAAGACAATAACATTTAGGAGAATACTTTTTCAATTGTGATCACTTTGATTTTTCAAGGCATGTTGAAATTCATGAATATACACATTTGCTAATCTGATGTCAAGGTCCTTGGGTATGTCTTGATTGGAGCAGGCTGAGAGCCTTGCTGAGTGAGCTCTCTTAACTATTAAGCTCCCTTTCCCGTTTGGGCATTGTTTACTTTAGCTTTAGCTTTGTGGTTGTATGTGCACAGTGGTTGCCTTGTGAATATAGAAGGTCTCTTTTCCTTTTTACCCGTCTGAAGCCCAAACTATCATTCACTGCCAAGCTAAGGGACATGAGACGGGAGCGATCTCAGGGTACAAGCATCTGAAGCTAAGTTGGTGGCTAACACAAGAGCAACAATGTGCTCCAGACCCCTGATTGCTCGTAATTGCAAAGTGATTTAGAAATATTGATTAAAACAAGTGTACTCCCACATGTACCTGGATACACACATACTCACACATATCTGCACACTTGTGCACATACGTACACTTAAAGGTGGTATTGGTTTTAGACATTTATGTTGTGGAGCCTAATCCAGATTCGAGTGATCCATTTATCTAAATGACTACTGTCCCATCTGTCCAGATATAATTATTATCTAGAACACTGTTAACTCAAGAAAACTTATTTAATAGTGAAATTATTCTATATTCTGTATATAGTATGTATCATATACTGTATATAGCTATTTAGTACCAATGGTCCCATGTAACAGTTTAGCACTGGAAACATGGTTCATGGAACTGAGAACTCAGTCTTAAAATTTTGATTATAATTAACTGAGGCTGAAAAGATCCATGTGACTAGTACAGTGTAAGACAGTGTTGTGTCCCTAGGTCAGAGATAAATTGTACTTCAGTAGAGCCTTCAGCCTTTGGTCTTCACATGAGCTCTCACCTGATACTGTCTGCCCAGTGTTGGGCCGTGCAGACTGCACATCACTGCAGTGTTGAAGGAGCCCTGTGACTACTGGATGGACCAAAAGAAGGCAGAGCTCAGTCATCATTTTGGTGATCTTCTGATTGAACTCATCTCAGACTGTGGGTGTTCTACCAGGAGAAAGCACACGCTGTTGATACTGGAGTCTCAGTAGTTCTGTCAGTCTGTGTCCGCGTTTTCTGAGAATAGACAGGATCTGAAATGTAGCTTGCTTAGGGTAGATTTAGGTTCATTTCTGCAACAAAGGAAGTTGATGGAGTTGTGTTTTCTAAACTCATAAGGGCAATTACCTTTGGAAAGTTGTCTCTAAAAAGTGTTACTAGTATGAGTAACAATTCTTCATCCCTCTGTTGCTTCCCCCAGAGTTTTCATTGCTGCTCTGAGCCCCAGTCATTTTCCATCAGATGGAAATTCCTGACTCAGCATTTTCTCTTTTAGTTCCTTACCCATTTTCTCTGTGGTCTTGATAATGAAGTAGATGGCTTGTGATATTAAAGTAGTACTTCTGATTTGATGACTTGTATCATCTCAGCATTTTCAGAACTGCTGGCCTATAATCTGCTGCGTCTGTGGTTAGCTATAGTCCTGCTTGCCAAGTAAGTGGTTGAAGTTACTGGTTTTACACTTAGCTTTGAATTTGGAGGGGGAAAAAAAAAATCCCAAAACAGTGACTCAGAAATTTACTGTGATAAATTGCATAATAGTGAAAATGTTTGGATTAGATAAATTGTTTTACTTTAAAAATATCTCTCCTAGTCTTAGCCTTGTGTGCAGTGTGTGTGTGTTTCTGTCTCTGTGGGCTTGTGTGTGTGTGTGTGTGTGTGTGTGTGTGTGTGTGTGTGTGTGCGCTTAGTGTATGCTTAGTGTGTGTGTGTGTGTGTGTGTGTGTGTGCGCGCGCGCGCGCGCGCGCGCACGTGTGTGTCTTGTGTGTATCTATGTATGTCTGTATGTTTTGTGTGTGTGTGTATGTGTCTTTGCATGTGTGCACATGTTTAAACTCATACATATTATCTTTCCATTTTATAATTTAAGTTCTAACATGAATTTACTTACATATTTTATGCTAATAAACAGTTTTTCCAAGTGAAAAACTAGCTTTAATTTTCTTTTCTGGTGATAAGAACGAACTACTCTTAATATTTTACCTTTGCTGCTTCAGAAACAATCAGAAAAATTTATGTAAATTTTATTTGTGTTTTTTTATAAAACACAAAAGCTCTAATGGAGTAGTATATATTGAATCAATAAAACCTACTGAGCTTGATTTTTTTTCCTATTTGATGCCTTACATTTAGATATTTAAATTACAGTAAAAACACATCTTATTATATGTCTATAAAACATTTTATTATAAAATGATTTGAAAGGATTATAGGTATCCCCTTTATGGAAAATAATTGGTAAATAGAAATGTCCCAAAAGGAAAGGAATTTCAGTTACATTGTAATCCTACAGTATATTACTAAGATTTTTATGCTTTCCCTTTCTGGAACGTTCTAAAAATTCTACTTAAGTTGAAAAGTCAGACATTCCTGTTTTAGTCAGAGTATTCTATAAGGCTCCCCAAGATCATTGTTGGGCTCTGCTTGTACCACAGAGAATAAATACTTGGCCTGTGCATTAGCCTCTTATAAGATACACTGATGGACATCTGTGTAGAGAATAAGCTGTAATTCATAGTGCCGGGGTGGTTCCATTGTGTGCTTTAGGGAATGTGGATGCCTTTGGGCTGAAACTGAGACCCCACTGTAGGCCAGAGGATTGTGTTTTTCTGAAGACCATTTTACTTAGTTACTTAACAGATTGGTTTGAAAGGAAGAAGGCTTCATGCAACAGAAGTATTTAAGAGGAATATAAATGATTGCTTGGATTGAACAGGGAAAGCCTTGATTTGACAACTATTGAAACCTTTTGTGATTATCACTGTTAATTAAAATTTGGTTGAGGTGATAAATTATTCACACTTTTTTGTGAATAGTGACTGAATTTAAAAATATTGCAATGCGTTCAGTCATCCAATACCTTTATTTTTGACGTTTTCTTGGGATTACAGGTTTCTGATAATTGATGCACTGGTGCTCTCACTGAGATGGTGACTCTCAGTTACATATGTATTTGGAAGGACCTTGCCGAGGATGCTGGTATAGAACCTTTGAGTACTAAAGTCGTTGTCTGTCTGTTGTCCTTATTGCAAGACTATTACCTGTGAAGTGTCTTTTTATTACTAGATTTCTTTAAGATTTTGTTACTTTTCCTTTCTGTTTTTGTCTTGTGAACCTTGACTTGTTTTTGTTTTCCATTCGCTTTGTTGATATTTTCTAGCTTTAAGCGTATTTGGCAACCAGCAACTTCTGAGGTCATAGGATAGATTTTTAAACCAGTGACTCAAGAAACTGGTCCGAAGTTCTGCAATTTCCTATCACTATCTTAGCACACATTACATTCTTTGCTTCAATGTGCCACCTACATCCTAAGTCTTGCTGCTTGCCATGCTTGCCTTAATGGACTTAGACACACACACACACACACACACACACACACACACACACACACAGCTCTACATTTGGGCAGTATTACTATTTCATGATCTTGGAATATCAGATTTATCGTATTTTTTTTTTATACATTTAGTGGTATGTTTTATTATGGTCCAAGGAGACAAGTGTGGATCACTGAGTAGACCCTCTTTCTAGATGTCTAGGATTCTGTCACATACAGCATACTGAATTTGGGTTGACAGAATTCGCTGTTGCTTGAAGAAGTGTTGATAGATATGCAGCTTCTTAGCCCTGTTTTGAGTAAGGTAGAGAATGTGAATGAGTCAGTATGCTAGATGGATATGGGTGGGAAAGTTTGTGTGTGTGTGTGTGTGTGTGTGTGTGTGTGTGTGTGTGTGTGTGTGTGTGTGTAAAATGAAATCATCCTCCTCTATTTAAAAAAGCATTATCCAGGCATTGTTATAGAGTGGAAATAAAGTGACTCATAAGATATTCCTTCTCTTTCAGGGTTTACAACATATGCTGGAGACTGAGATGAGTGATAGTTGTGTCATGCATTAGTGCTACAGTACCAGCATATAAACGTCATGTCAGATGGGTGCTTAGGAGTGAGCTAGATGTGTTGGCATAAGTTTGGATTATTGGAAATGTGGTATTTGAAATGGATATTGAAAGCTGATTATGCTTTTTCTACCCAGTAGTAGTTGGTGCTTTGGCAAATAGGATAGACTTCTCCCTCCCACCATGTCCCCATCGCATATAATGATATATGAGCTTTTCCAAACTTGCTGGGCCTTTCCTTTGTCTTTGTTCCATATATGCAGCAACCAGACCAATGAAAATGAGAACTCAAACAAGTAAGGATAGGAATCATTAATTAGCCTTTTATTTTAGACTTTTAAAATTTTATATATATGACAGTTTTGTGTGTATTTATGTTTATGTACTGTATACATTCCTGGTACCTACAGAGCCCAGAAGAGACACTGGATCCCCTGAAATTGGACTTATAGAGAGTTGTGAGCTTCCAGGTGGTTACTGTGAATGGAACCTGTGTCTTATACGATAGCAATAAACCCTCTTTAACCACTGAACCACCTCTCCAACACCAGTATCCTCAGCTTTACTATTGGTTAATATTACTTGATCCTTCACTATACAGAAGTATACAGAAATAAAAGGTTTTAGTTTTTCTGATTTTCACAAAGAAATTTTAGAAGTCTTTCTGTGCTTTGTGAGTAGTTCAGTAGAGTATGATGACATACTAACATAGACAGATTTTTCTTGGAGCACCAGCTCACAAATAATGAATTAGAGACTTATTATTAATTATGAAAGCTTGGCCTACAGTTTATGCTTGCTCCTAACTAGCTCTTATAACTTAAATTAACCCATTTCTATTAATTTACGTTTTACCATGTGGCTTTTTGCCTTTCTGTATGTCCGACTCCCTCCATGTCTTGTATCTTTCTTGCTCCTTGATTCACCTCCTATTTCCTCTCTCTCTGCCTGGAAGTCCCGCCTATACCTCCTTCTTAGCTATTGGCTGTTTAGCTTTTTATTAAAACCAATCACATCAACATATCTTCACA
Source organism: Peromyscus californicus insignis (assembly GCF_007827085.1). Classification (NCBI taxonomy): domain Eukaryota; kingdom Metazoa; phylum Chordata; class Mammalia; order Rodentia; family Cricetidae; genus Peromyscus; species Peromyscus californicus. The sequence continues at coordinate 20,222,008 of NW_026294458.1, read as the reverse complement.
CAGTGCACAAATATCCCACAACATACTAAGGATCATGTGTGACTGAATTATGGATAGACGTGATTGAATTACACACACACACACACACACACACACACACACACACACAAATACACACAAATTATATTGTGGATCTTGGGCAGGAAGGATCATCTATTTCCCAGGCAGGTGGAGCAATATTGTAAAGAATAGGATTTGTAGAGTTGGTCAGTGAAACAGTATCCCTGACTTTGTTCTTTTGACCTGGGACAAATAATGGAAGATGGAGCACTTGTACATTTCATCTGTTCAGCACCTGCCAAAATTACTTGTTCCCTTCTTTCTAGCCTAATATAGTTTGAATTGGTTAGTTTTATGTGAAGGGATTTTTAGGTCACTAAAAGAGAGAATCAATGACTTCAATCACCCTCCATTCCACAGCACAATAATTGTTCAAACATCACTTAGACATTTCTTTGTTTTCAACTTTCTTTTGTCGTTTGTCAGAGAAACCAATTATCCAGAGTTTTATTTGCTATTTGAGGTTCAAAATTGGCCAGATGGTGAAGAGAGCAGTGGATGAAGGTCTCTTACGGTCTTCTGTTTCAGCCAGTGGTTGTACAGGTGATGATGGGTTGGTGTGGATGTCGGTGCTGGCGATGCTGAAGTCATCTTGGTGTGTGTGTGTGTGTGTGTGTGTGTGTGTGTGTGTGTGTGTGTGTGCATACATACATATATACATATGTGATATATATCTTAGACCAGTGTTTTTCAACCTTCTTAATGTTGTGACCCTTTAATACAGTTCCTCATGTTGTGGTGACCCCCCAACCATAAAATTATTTTCATCATTATTTTGTAACTGTAATTTTGCTACTATTGTGACTCAGTGTAAATATCTGTGTTTGGCAGTGATGTTAGGTGACCTCTGTGAAAGGGTTGTTCGATCTGCTGTATTAGCTATATTAGTCTAAAATTCTTTAGTACTCTCTCTCCCCTGAGGGGAGATTCTGTGATGTGAAATGGAGGACCAGAGTGGAGGGGGCTGGGTTGTAAGGTCCCATAAGGGAAATTATCCTTGATTTTTCTGCTCCAATAAAAAATGACTACAGTGTTCTACTGTTGGTTTCCTAACAAGCATGGCAGATGCCATAACGTTACTGCTTTTCCAGAGTGAACTAATTGAGGCGGAGTCTCACTGGTGGTAGAAGCCTACTCCAAGTAAAGACTGTGGGAAAGTAAATTACCTCCCATTGGTTCTTCTGGGGCACTGTATGAGTACATATACATACCATCTTTCCTGAAATTTAATTTCCTTCTTCATTCCAAAATCCACACATACATTTGTATTATTCTAACTAGCATTTAATACTACCACTCCTTTATGACATTCTGAAATGCATATTATTTATCTCAGTTCAAATTTTAGCACACTAATATTTGAGACCAGAAGAGGTGAATGTAATTAATAATGTTCGTTTGTTTGCTGGGGGATCTTCCTCAAGCCCCTTCTTTTTGTTTCAGTTTCTTCATAAATCAAAATAACATGTTGATAAACCTTGATATTTAGATGATTAGGAGAAATAAACAGGCAAGTCTTACAGATGTCAACTGTGACTGTCACACATTCTCTGTACAGAATATGTTTGGAATATCCTCATTGAGTGAATGAAAGCAAACACAATGCCACACTCCTCTCTCTGAGGAATCAGTGAGTATTCCATCTGATGTTGATAATATTTACATGAAAAAGGACAGTACATAAAGTTCAACCATTTCATAAAAGGGGAGTTGAAGGAAATGGTCTCTAGTGAACACATTAGTAGTCTAGGCATTTGTATATGGCAGTACTTCTGGCTTGTATTGGATAGCTTGATTAGTGCACACACACACACACACACACACACACACACACCTCCTATATATTTACTATGTGTATATTAATTCTGTAGCTACACTGGAGTGAAAGGAAGAGTTCTTACCAAAAGAATATAGTTTAACTAAACATTTGAGTGGAATTAGTTTAGCAAAATGTTACTTTAAGCTTTTGAACCTTACTAAGACTTTTTCTTACCACTGTAAATAAATTGATGTTAAATGCTTGATATTTGGCTAAAGTTTGAGAATGAGTTCATTTGTTGGAAAAGGAAATGGAATTTCTGCTTGCACTTGGATATGTTCATGTGTCTGTGCATGCTTGTAGAGGAGCTATGAGGGACACTTCTCTTTGTCTATACAAAAGGTAGGAGAATCCAATGACTTAGGCTCTGTCATTTCTAAATTTCTCAGTAATAAAAAAGGTTACATCCTCAAAACAAGTTTAAAGAGAGTACTTGGCTCACAAGCAACAAACATATTTTGAATGTGCTTTTTAAACCAACACTTTAAAACATTTTATGTAAAATACAGACCATTTTTTCCTTTATTGGTAAAAAACTGAGATGGTCATAATATGTTACTATTAATGACTAAGAAAACATTTTAAAAATACTATTTTAAGACCTTACATTTGTTTTCTTTGGGCTGGAATTCTAATCATTGATAGTCAACTTTTCTAAGTTGTTGATAACTAAAGAAATATAGTTTCTCCTTTCCGACTGATTGGCAAGAAGAGGATGGATGGGGAGCTATTTGTGTAAGAAGTAGTTCTGTAATTATGTGTGTGGAAAGGCCCACAATTATTGTAGGGAGAATTGGGAGACAGACAGTGTCTGAAGCTCAGAGGTGAAGCTGCTGAGCAGATCTGTTTGTAGGGACAAATGATGAGAAAACATAAGAGAACTTAGTGATTGAAGAAGAGGAAAAGAAAACCATAAAGGACAGTTTTGGATTGGCTAGTGGAGTCTGGTGTAAATAGCAGAGGTTCTTTTTGATGCATTTCTTTTAGAAACTGCCCCGGGACTCCTGTGGTGTTTGCTAATGCATATGCTAGTATCCGTAGGGTCTTTGCAGCTCACTCCACTTGCTGTGATTCCTAGACTTCTGTACTTCAGAACACTGAACTTGAGGAGATCTGAAGCAATTTTGTGTTTTGCATTTGTTTTTATTAGTTAGTTTTAACTTTCCTTTGACACCCATATCTACATGTTAATTTAGAGTTCTTTAGTATTATACACAGGAGTAGTATAGCTACTTTACATGACAGTTCATTTTTAGTTTTCTCAGGAATTGCCACTTATTTATAGTGGCTGTACATACATTATTACATTCTTTTTCTGAATGAATCAATTTTCCATACACTATTCTAATCACAGTTTCCCCTCCCCTTTGGTCATTGACTCAACTAGATGTAACTCATTCCTGGCACTGGAGGTTTCACTCAGGGGTGAAAGATGTCTAGTTGGAGCATTGTCTTCCCTGTTCTTCGGTGACTCCATTCATAGTTATTCTTATATGTGTATATTATAAAAAGCTTCTACAGTAGTAGATTTCCATATGACCCCTCAAATGACCCTCATTGTTAGTTATCTTTCTTCATATTCACTTCCTTACCCTGTCTTGCATCTCCCTTCCCATTTAATCTTCTTATCCTTGTCACACCCCTCACTGCATCTCTCCAGTATGCTATTATCCTCTTCTTGGGGGATCCTCTTTTCCCTCCTAGTTCCTTACTCGATACCTAACCTTTGTGATTATATGGATTGAATCACGCTTATCGGAGACTTAAAAGCTAATATTCACATGTAAGAGAAAATGTACAATATTTGTCTTTTGGGATCTGGGTTACCTCACTTGAGTTTTTCTAGCCCCACCCATTTACCTGCAAATTTAAAATTTTGTTTTTTTTTTTAAACTGTTCACTAATATTCCATTGTGTAAATGTACCACATTTTTATTAGCCACTCATCAGTTGATGGACATCTAGGCTGTTTCCAGTTTCTGGTTCTTATGAACAGAGCAGCAGTGGACATGAATGAGCAAGTTTACATTCTTATTGACACAGTGATAGAAGATTATTTCTTGTCCCCATCTTCACCATCCTTTATCATTTGTTCTCTTGACGACAGCCATTCTGACAGGTGAGATGGGATCTCAGACACATTTACTTTACATGCCTGCTGGCTAAATAGTCAATGTTTCAGCTCTTTGTTTTCCTTTTAAAAGGCATCTGTTCAGTTCACTGGTTCACTGGTTCATTTATTGACCCGTTGACTTTTTTTTTTTTTGTATTTGCTTATGTGTTTAGACATGATCTTATATACCATAGGCTTTCCTCAAACTCATGATGAAGCAGAAGATGACCTTGAATTTATTGATCATCCTACCTATATTTCTTGTGCTTGGATTACAGATGTATGCAGTGGATAGAATCCAGCACTTGTGAATGCTAGGCAAGCACTCTACCAACTGAGTTCTACTGCGAGCCTTTTTGGTATTATTTGTCACTCTATATATTCTGGACATTAATAACCTGCCTGAGGTATACTTGGCAGAACATTTTCTGTAGGCAGGGTTGTGTTCTCAACTGTTTTCTGTTGTTTGCTCTTTTCAATTGTCACTGCCTACTTAGGGCAATATTTCACTCTGGGGTGGTGGCAGGTTATTTTCATACACCTGACTTCAAGGTGTATTCTGCTTTCAGGCTCCCACATCTCAGGATGGTGCCTACTCATGGACCTTGAAGTCACACAGTATGACAGAATAGTTCCTCTCCACTGCAGACCCCTCCTTCAGTAGGATTTGAGTGTGTGACTGCTATGGGCTTGTTCTGAGTCTGGTCTCTTCACCAGGTCTCCAGGGCTAATCCTTTGGATGAGGCTTTTATTTCCCTTGCTTCTGCCAGGGAACTAGCTGCTAGAGGTGTTTGGCTTGGCTGCTTTGGGCTGTGTTGCTTTTCTTATTTCCCACATATTTGAGCTGTTGTGTCGCTCACTGCCTGTGTGAATACTGGAAGCTCTTCCTCTTCTGTCTTTGGAATAGTCTGCTCTTTCTTATACTGATTTTATTAGCTGGATCATATGGAGTGCCTTCTAGTTAGCCATCTTTCTCAAAACTACCAACGTTTGCATTTAATCAGCATCCATTAGTTTTTCTGTGTGCATACATTGTGTCGAGAAGGTGTGGAGATAAGCCCCACAAAGTCCCCACCCTTAAGATTTTGAAACACATGGAAATGCCTGGTGAGTGAAAGTGAACATAGCAGTGAAGAATAATTTAAGAAGTAGGTACATTAAATTCAGTTACCAATGCTTTGTCATGTGTGCCTTAAGATGAGCTAGAATGCTAACACTGCTTACTTCACCTGGAGTAGGTTAGAGAAGGGTCAAAGGTCTCGTCCATCTGCTGAACTTGGCCAGGCTGTGAAGTGTTTTCTGCAATGCCATTCTGGTTACTGATTTACGAGGATGCCTGCACTTGTAACGCTTCAACTTGCTTTAGAGTAGTGATGCAGTGAACTCAGACGGAGGCCTTGAATAGAAATGCAGTTGATACAGAAGAATTGTGCATCAGACTAATAATATTTCTGTCTAAATGAAATTATGTATTTGGAAGCTGTTAGAAAACTCAGTAAACTTCGGAATTTTATGTCAGTCAGTGTGTTTGACAGCATACACTTCCTCTGATCGTCTTTCCCAGCCAAAGTCCTAATCATACATACTTTGTAGATACCAAGTCAGCCTCTGCAGTAAAAAGACTTAAGGCCAGTTATCAGTGATTGAATATGCTTCAGTCCAGCAATTTTGATATTTGAAAAATCATTAAAAAGAAACAGTATTCAGGTGAATGATAATCCTTTGAACTGTTATAGGCCTGAGTATATCTTCATTTTTGAAGATCAGCAAATATATACTATCAAAATGAGTGAATTTAAAATTGTATTTAAAGAATCTGAAATTAAATATCTGAAGTATAAGAAATATATTACAAAAAATTTAAGAAATACAGAAACCAAGAATCTGGTACGTATAATTTAGGTACATGTATATTTATTTATATTTGTATCCGTAATACTGAAAAATAGTTTTTCTAAAGCCTAGTCCCATGTACTATGTATTATAGACTTTGTTTTTTGTTAATTATTATTCCTGCTTTCATATGGAATCTCACTGTGTACCTCATGCTGGCCTGAACGTTCAATCTTTCCTCATTAGCCCCCGAGTGCTGCGATTACAAACTTGCCATTCTTCCTGCACCCACTCTTCTCTTTTCAAAATACTTTCCTCAGATATAGTATTCAAAGAGTAATGTAAAAATCTGACTTATTTTAGGAGCGAAAATGTTTCCATTATTACTGGAGTAAAGGTCAGTAAATAAGGCCGTGCATTTGGTTATATTCGTCAATGGCAATACATTGAGAAAACTTGTTTCCTATAAGTTGAAAGCACACATGGATTAGCCAAGAAAAATTCTGTATTAATTAGTTGAAGGGTTTTAGAGACTCCATGTTAATTAATATAGATTTTTTTTGCAGTCTTTTATAGTTTATTGGAATTAAGAAGGGCTGTCAAATTGTCAGGGAAAGAATGAGCTCTTACTGATTAACATTGACTTTAATTCTAGCTTTGCCACCAATGACCACATTGTAGAGTACTAATGTGGTTCATCTGTTTGTCCCAAGACATAATCTGAAAGCACTTTCATTCTGTGAGCTAAAGAGTGACTCTGACTGGGCCTCAAGTCGTTAGAATTTTCTAAGAATATGCCTGATGAGAAGAACACATATTTCAATGGGAATTACTAGTTTAACAGTTACATTTGAAAAGGGATACGTGGGTTATATTCAGTTTAACATGTTTATTGGGCAGAAGTGATTCCTGTGCTGTGAAACCATTTCAAAATTATCTTGATATCTCCAAGACCCCCCTACATGTTTTCACATGATCCGTGGCTGTTAAATTAGGGGCAGATCCCTGGTCTCGAGGATTCCTGTTGTCTTTGGATTGCAGATTATTGGGGAGCAGCTCTTGGCTTACACAGAACTAGAGATTCCATTTTAACTTATGTGTACAGCCACTAATGAAGGTGACTATCCTCAGAGTAGAGATCTCCAACCCTGAGAAACTAACAAGGTGAGATTCCCCCCAACCCACCCATCCCCCCACTGAAATAGGCACAGCTCTGTAGAAGAGGATCCCTGAACTATAGGTTGAGGTGTAGTAAGATGCTGTGACTCTTGACCCTGCCAGAAACCAGCTTTTCCTTTGCAACAATGTGTAAAGCATTGTTGACTCTGGTTATTTTCACTGCACCCTACAGAGGTGGATGGGAATTTATAAGACCTTTGGGTTCTAAGGCAAGGGAGGAGAGCTAACCATTGTTTTGTGGCACACTTCCTTCATGTTTAGCAGGCAAAATTTTTTATTTTGTGATTTCTTCATTTTTGTTTTCTGTGTATGAGTGTTTGTCTGCATTTATGAATGTACAACACATGGGTGCCTGGTGCCTGTGGAGCCTGAAGAATGGGTTGGATCCACTGTTGTAAGCTGACATGTGAGTTCTGGGATTCAAACCAAGGTCTTTTGCAAGAGCAATAATTGTTCTTAACCACTGAGCCATTTCTCCAGCCCCATCACTAGGAATTTTTGTGAATGATGAATTAATACTTTACTAGACATTGTATGCATTGTGATTTATTTAAGCTAAAAAACTGCAAAATATTGAAATTGTTTTGAAGTACACAGAATTATTTTTATGTAGAAGTACAGTAATACTAATAAGTTCTCCATTCTGTTCTTCTTCTTCTTCTTCTTCTTCTTCTTCTTCTTCTTCTTCTTCTTCTTCTCCTTCTTCTTCTTCTTCTTTCTTCTTTCTTCTTTCTTCTTCTTCAGTGTGTCGAGATTTTGCTGTCCTGGAGGACCACACCCTGGCTCATAGTCTGCAGGAACAAGAGAGTGAGTACCAGTTCTAATTCATGAGCCTGCAGCTTTCTCTTTAGTGGCAGCTTGAGGCTGGTTTCTTCCTGTGAGGTAAGGAGAAAGTCAGTAAGTATACCTCATATTTACCCTGAAGGATAGGTCTTGGCAAATGAGAAGGGTAAATAATGAATTCTGCATGTTTTGAAGTGAGTCAGGGTAAGAATAGTGTTTACTGTCTGGAGGAAAAGGACACACAATCCCTTCCTTAGGAGGGAGACAGTGGTAATATATCTGTAGTATGTCAGAGGCTTGCCCTTGGACTAGAAACAGGGACATTTTCCACAGGCAATACTAGCGTCTATGTTAAGTCACACTGTGGACTTGTTTGTTGTTTGAGATAGGGTCTCCTGTAGCCCAGGCTGATCTGAAACATCCAATGTAGTCTAGGGCGATCTTAGAAATCTGATCCTCCTGCCTCTGTGTCCCATGTGCTGCTGGCATTACAGGCATGTAACACCACGCACCCAGTTGATGCCATGCTGAGGATAGGACCCAGGGCTTCCTGTATGCTAGGCATGCACTCTGCCAACAAAGATGTCATCCCAACCCCACATGGGGAGTTTTTCTGAATACTTATTTAGTCTTGTAGTGGAAAGTAAAACTCAATTAGATGGCAATTTATGAATTCATGATTTGTGAGTTCTTGGAATGGCAAGAGAGTTTAGTAGAAAGAACAAAAAGAGCAGTGGCCAGCTTAGTGTGTCTGTATAGACATCCTGGCATTGCTACTTTTATGTCACATGATCAAAGGCAGTGACTTACTCCTTTCGGTATTTTTATTCAGTGGAGTAATTTCTAAAGTGCTTTTATCTATTGTTAAAAGCATAAAATGGAGTGGTGGATATATGGCGAGGTTCTTCTTAAATTAGTTAAGAGTTTATTAACCAGTCAGCATGTTGTAACTCCTCTTTCAATGGTTCTGTCCAGTTGAGCATCATTTGGCATCAAACATTCAGCGGAACCGTCTGGTCCAGCATGACCTGCAGGTGGCTAAGCAGCTCCAAGAGGAAGACCTGAAAGCCCAGGCTCAGCTCCAGAAGCGCTACAAAGACCTGTGAGATCTGGGGAATGGTGTTGAGATGAGGCCTGCCTGTGGCACCGGCAGCTGGGGCAAGGAGGGGCCCCTCCTGGCTCTGTTTCTTTTCTGGCTGCGATTACAAATTGGGTGGTGGCTGTCCGGAAATTTTCTTTGGAATTTTTTTTGTTACTGAAATATGCATTGGGTAGTGTTAGTCACAGTAGGCACACTTTTAGCTCTATGACTTTGAGCTGATTGGTTGGTCTCTTTCAGTTTAGTCTTTGTACCCATGTCATGAAGAAAATAATCTCTTCTCTTCTGACTGTAAGCTTGTTTGGGGAAAGCACTGGAACAACGGGCACCAATTCCTTGTGTGCCATCGTGGGCTCCTTTAGTTTTCGTCGCCATGTTTGCTGCTCCATCTTTCTTTGATTGCTTTGCTTTCCAAGAAGCTCAATGTTCTAGAAAGCACTGAGTTGTAGTATGATAGGTTCGAAGTGCTAAATGTGAGAAATGCCACCTTTCTTCATTGGACCCCAAGGGTGGGGGCTCCTAGGAAGCTAGAAATAGTGGCTTTCAGCCTTTGGTTCCTGGCTAGCTGGCACAGCAAACATTTTAATTAATGGTACCTTTCACTCTGATAGAGACCTTCAGCTACTTCTGAGCCAGGGTGACCAGTATTGACCTCTCTATGCTCAGGTAGTCCTCCTTCCCCATGGCTCTGTATATTTAGCCCACTGAGCTAGAAGTAGCCCTGCCTCGAAGCAGGCTTTGAAGTTGTGAAGCTAACCCTGAGCTACACTTTCATGTCTTCTGTGTCACGTGTGACCTTTGGAATTTTGATCGGCTTTCCACACTGTGCTTCTGCCTTCTTCCTGTTCCTTATCACCTTGTTTAAGGTTATTCCTTTGTTTTCGTGGGTAAGATCCTAATGTACTTGACCTGGAACATAAAAGTCTAAGCCAATTTTTATAACTTCTTCAGTGGCATGAGAAGTCCTGGCACAGCTCATGTCTGACCGAAATCAGGTCTGTAGACTTTTCATTTAGGGATTGTTTCTTTGCTACCGTGTCTTAAAACAAAGTCTGATGTGAGCTCCTGCACTCCCTTGTTTGTTTTCTACTGCCTTGTGTGTGTATACACATTAGTGTGTGTAGACACACTCCTACTTTTAGATACATCTACCAGTTTCCAAGATTATTCAAAACCAACATTTTGTGATATAATCAAAAATGATTTTTATCTCCTTGGGTTTGTTAGAATCCTTGGGTTTCGGTTGCTCCAGAGAAAGTTAAGGTTCCCCTGACAATACTTTCTAATGTAACATGCTGACTCTGAGTATTGAGTATACAACCATGTCTGAGACTCAAAGAATATTCAAAGTTCAGTTATTAGAGGGAAAATGAGGGGAAATGTATTTTTTAGCAGTTGAACTGCAAATTATAATTTGAATTTTTTCTAGCTTGTTTTGAAGTAGTCATTTCTAAGCATAATTTTGTTCATCTTTCCTAGATGGCTACTTTGTACAAGAGATAACTCCCCAGAGTTATCACATTCTGGAATTTAAATACTCTCATTTTTCTTAAAACCTGAAATCAGAAGACTTTGTACCTAGGATCATATTTTATAGTTACTTCTGAGAGAATCAGACTTCTTCAGGATGCTAGGAGAGATGGCTCAGTGGTTAAGACAACTTGCTGCCCTGGGAGCAAGCTCACATTACCTTCTGTACCTCCATTTCCAGGCATCTGATGATGTCTTCTTGCCTCCTTGGGTACCAGATGTGTATGTGGTGCCTATTCACACATGCAGGTACTGAACACATACACATAAAATAAATGAATATATCTTAAAGGTGCTATTCTAAAGGTTCTTTTTCTCTTACCAAAATGATTGCCTTGGTTTCTCCCATATGAATATATAAAAGACTTACTTTTTTTTGTTTCCTCTGTACTGAGCATTGTGTTGTGTCCATAGTAGTATTGCTTTAATTTTTGTTTTATGTATTAATATGAAAATCAAACAAATAAGCAGAAAACTTAAAAACAAGAAACAGGGATAGCAACAGTGTTTCTAATGTCCAAAGCATTGAGAAAACTGAGATTTTCCAAAGAAGTCTCCAATGGGAACCACAGTTAAGAATGCAAGCTCTTTTTGTCCTTTTAAATTTTAACACATCTTTTAGTGTTCATTTCTAAATTTAAAAATAATGCAGATCATGTTTATTTATACAGCACTTTTAAAATCATACTATTACCACTGATCACAAAATTATTGATGTTTTCATGAGCTTGCTCACATTCTTTTTCTGTGTGCTCTGTATTTGAATATTGGTGGGTATTGATCTCCCGGGCTATACAGCTTCTGTAGAATTCTGGAAGACCCTGTATCTTCTTGTAGAGTGGCCCGGCCCAGTTGGCTGAAGCAATACAGCTTTCATTACAATATCTGAGGGAAATGGCAGTTTTTCACACAGTCAGTTTGTAACCCAGCTTTCTACTTCATTCAGTGGACATTGGTCCTTTATGTCACTGTCATGCAAATTGATTAAAATATGTAACAGCTTGCAGTGAATATTCAGTAAATGTTTCTGCTTAACAACAGTGTTCCCTTGTGTTCTTTGTTTCTATCACCTTTGCCTTTGTTTTATAGTGAACAGCATGATTGTGAAATTGCCCAGGAAATTCAGGAGAAGCTGACTATTGAGGCTGAGAGACGACGCCTTCAGGAGAAGAAGGATGAGGTATGACTTTGGTGAGGGTCTACATCCATGGGAGGGGTTTAGCTCAGTGCAGCCTTTCTGGATGGCAGCAGGACTCTGGAGTGCAGTAGGGCCTAGGTGTTGTTTTCTGTGGACCACTGTTTATGGCTTCTTGATGGCTTATGTTCCTGGGGAAATCTTGCCGTAAAATCTGAGTTCATTTTCTAGTACTACTGAAAGAAGTTATTTCCAGCGTGATGACTTAACAGGATAGGATCTTTCAAAAGCAGGAAGTCTGGCATGAGCTTCTCTGCCCACATCAGCCTCCATCATCATTGGCATAAGCATGAAGCCCATGACTGGTTCGAGGACCCTGTCGTATCCTACATGACCTTAAATGATTATATATATCACAAAGGCCTCAAACGGCCACATTCCCAGCTCTGAGTAAGTGAAATGCTGGGAGCATTCTTCAGCTTGCTAAAACTGTGCATCTGGGTTGCAGCTTTTTCGAGCAAGCCTAGAGTGCAGCTCACACTAGAGTGAGGAGTCAGTTCTTGTGACCTGGCATTATTCTCACGGCCTTTATATGCTAACCTAATGCATTGGATTCTTCTATCCTTTTTAAGTTTGTTTTTAAAGTTGCAATGAATACAGCTGACAATAGTGCTTCGACTATGAGAAGAGGGATTTAATTTGCACATGTTTGCTGCTGTATTGTGTATTTGTAATACTCTATCCTGAGAATTTCATTTGCACTAACTCTGTGTCTACCTTCTTTCACACATCTTAGACTGTTGGTGGTCATCGTAATGACTTATAGCACTGTAGAAAATGATTGGTCAATTTTAATGGCAGGTTTATAGTCTGATTTGTTATATATCCAGAAACACCTGTCATAGCTACAGGGGGTGATGCTAATAATCACATACAGTGGGACTGTTCTGGGCTAATTGACATGTGTCACTTTAGATAGATCAGGGTCATTAGTAAATTAGCCTACATACAAAGAGCCACCTTGACTTCTTAAATATCGTTCAGTGTCACTGAGTGTGAGATATCTAGGTATATGTAGCTATTTGTTAAAGAAATAAACTCTGATTGTCTGATAATTATAGCTACAAGTACGAATTAGGGTTGCCTTCTGATCTACTCTGTTAGTATCATAAGGAACCTTTTCTTACTGCAGGATGCCAAGCCTCTTTATAGTAAATGCTTTCCTTTGGGATGAAACCAGGCTGAAATAAGTAATTGTATTTTATAGAAAGGAAGCTTCTGTCTGTTAAATTAGCAGATGGATTGACCTCTTATAAATGCTTACTTATATTCTCTGACCCTACCTCAATTCAGGAAAACATGGGATAGAAAGGAAAGCCAAACACTTGATTTTAAGTATGTGGGTTCAAGTAAGCAAGGTAGTAATTAATTCCAGTTTGCAGAGCAAGAAAGTGAGTCTTAAATAGTGACTTGGTTCCAAGTTATAGTCAGATGCAAGAGAAATTTGTTTGTTTTTCCTATTTAGTTCTGACTTATATGTACTGTGGCACAATATAAAATATAAAATAGGGATACTCAGGCCTAAATTTTAGCTTTTTTAGCTTTTAACTGTTTGGTGTCCACCTGTTCAGTTTAGTCTGCAGTCTTAGGTTCCAGAGTGGCCCGTCATGTCAGTTGATAGACCTTTGCAACTGAAAGGCTGTGGTAGGGTTTCAGTGAGGTGGGATGTAAGAGGCCTCTGGTGCTTACCAAGTTGATAATTGCTTTCCTTTTAACTTTTGGCTGGTTGGTTTTTCCACTTCCATCCCTTGTAACAATATAGATTCCCTTTCCAGAGTATATATGCAAAATTAGGGGAAATTAAATAAATCTGTTCCATTGTGGTGTGATTTAAGGCTCTTCTTTTCAGACCTTCCACTTGTTTGCCCTCCACTACATTTTGACCTATCTCTCCCCTTACTGTAGTAGAGTCAAAAGTGAACTAAGAAACAGTCAGGGAGATTTCAGCAGCTAAGTCTTTATGATTAGAAATAAAAACAGCCTTCAGATTGTTCACTGCTGAAACTCCTGCCTTAGATCAGGGTGGCTGCTGTGGAAAGAGAAAAGTATGACTTAGTGATTACTGTGTCATCAGTAGTGAATGACCAGTTACATTATTGTCACTGGAGGATGGAATAGCATTCCTCAGAAGCAGAGCAGTGGTTCCAAGTCTCCAGCCTGGCTTTGACACATTTCCTGTCACTAATGAGCTGTCCTGTTTCGTTCTCCTCTCTCCTCCACTTCCCTTTGTCTTCCTGTGGAGTCCCTGAGTCTGCTTGGTTCATTTTTCAGTAGCATGGTTGTGGAAAACTAACTCCTCTTTGGATTTTCACCGGGAACTTTAGAGATGTTGTGTCAACTCTCCTGAGCAGTCTGCCCCTCCTCAAAAAGTAATAAGATCAAAGCCTCTTCCCTCTTGGATCAGAGATATTTTTGTAAACATTGCTGGTCATGAGACATAAGAGAAGTATGCAGTTTTGTGTATGTGAATGGACATTTTCAGCTCTTAGCGTGTTTATGACTGTTGTATGTGTTAGCAGAGCAGATGCAAGCTCAATAGCCACTGTGCGGGGAGACAGGTGGAGAAGGAGGGGCAGGGAGGTTGCTGGTTAGTCTCCATTTCCCTCCCTCCTCCTCCTTTCCCTCCCTCCGTCCCTGTGCATCCTCCTCCTCCATTTCCTCCTTTTCTCTCCACTCTTCCCCTCCCCACAGTCCTCATACTTTTTTCTTTTCTGTTTGAAAACAAAACTCTTAGGTCACATCTTAAATACACTAGTTGAGTTTTCCCTAGGTGCCCAATGGAAAGACTTGCAGCTTTGGGTTGTACTGCACTAGTAGGGTTTGAGGTTCAGGCATATGGATTGGTTCCATATCAGGGGGTATCACTTTGGTCACAGTAGGGACATTTGTTGGTGTTTTTAAAATGAAGCAAAAGAATGTATATTTAGTTGACTTAACTTGGCAATTCTTATAACTCATTGTGTATATATGACATGTATGCTCTTCTCTGTCTCTATCTTTCTGTCTGTGTTTGTGTGTGTAGAGGCATACCATATTTTGTGAATTTAAAGCTTGGTCCAGATGCATGTGATGTGCAACTATTTTAGGCAAGATTTTTTTATTTATGTAAATATTAGCATGGCTAACCCTGTCATGCAAGATTATGGGTCTGGTCTAACAGTTTGAAGCCGTCTGTACTATGAACTGTTATAAACTTAGTAACCAATTTATAATCAAGACGAATCCAATGTGATGTGCGCTATCCATAGTACTTTCAGTGTATTGAGAGCCCATAAAAGTATATTTATATGTTTGTTATTTTGAGAGCAGCTCAAATGGCAATAGATTTTGTTAGTATACTTTTCTGTGATTTGAACTGTAAACTCCTTTATACATACATAGCAATAAGGCTGGGAAGGGGTCTTCTAGTTGAGAAAACCCTGCCTTTTATATCTGAGTGATGTTGTTACATTTATACCTGTATCCTTTTGCAGTTTTCCTAGCTTTAAAGGGTAATGCTTGATATTATATCTGCTTTGCGATGCCTCCTAAATTAGGCATTCATATGTTAAATGCTAACTAAGAAAGTAGACTAGCAATCAAATTGAGTGTTTTGGTGGCCCCACTTTCCCCCTTACTGACGTAATTTAAACCTCATATTTTTAGATCTCTTTTCATTTTTAAGTTAAAAATTTCTTTCATTTAAAACTCATGATGCTTGGAGGACAAAGGCGAAAACCTTAAGGGAGAACTACCCCTGACACATTCCTGTGTATGTGTAGTGTAGAATTTCCCTCCAGTGCTCGGTCCTGTGATTAATAGAGGGTTTCCTCTGGGAAAGCTCTGAGGGCTACCAGAGCTGCATTAGTGACTATCCCGGAGCACTGAGCCACCGTTTCCTATGTTATTCTCCTGTACTGTGGCCATTTGATAGGTGTTGTTAAGGATCCTGGCCTGTATCCGGATTCGCTACTGTCTAGAGCGTGATATTTGGCCCCTTCAAGGGAATCTGTAAATGTATGTTTTCATTGCTTTCTTCCAGCAATCTAGAGATTTTGAACAATGTCTTTCATATTATTGACACTAGAAAAGGGAGAGATGAAGTGTAATAGCAGACTTACATTCTAACTAATATGTTTACTTACCACATAGTCTTCTGTAAATGACTTCTTTCTGCAGATTTGCCCAAAGTAAATCTACCTGATAAATTAAAGCCCGAGTTCAAAAAAGGGTTAAGATTTCTTAGAGATATGTTTCCCCATTTTGTTTTATAAAGCATGAATTCTACAAGGTTCATATATTTTTTTAATTTAATAAAACAACTGTCATAAAGCAAAACTGAAAAATCCTAGGTTACTTCTTAAAAGATTTCTTCTATCCAGTTTTGAAAATGTTAAGATGCATTTAATTTAATTTATTTATTTTGGGGAGCAATACTGTTGATTGAACTCAGAGCTTTGGGTATGCTTGAGATACTTTTCCACTGAGCTATACCCTCAGCCTTCAATGTGCATTTTAAAGAGTTAACTTCTACAGTGAGTGTTTTGAACTGAGTGCTTTATATTTGGAGGATCTGCTGAGACCGTGTGCTCTGTTCTAGATGATGTGTTCACAGGAAGGGAGCTGAAGATCAAGAAGACTGTACATAGGCAAGGTGATCAGTTGACTGGCTGCATCCAGCTCACTGACTAATACCAGCCGCCTTTAGTTTCAGAGAAAAGCGCTTTGTTGTTGGTCATGCTGTCCAGGAGTGCATCAGGCTGTGGTATAGTTGGAAAGCAGGAGGGGGACTCCTTGGGGGCCTGTGATCTGGGTATAGTGGCAGTTATTCAGTCCTGTCCGACTCTTCAACTTTAGAAAGTCATTTCTTCTGAAGCACCTAGAATCACTGAGAGCTTAGAAGAAAAGAAAACTTTTGCTAGTTAAGTACCTGACATGTGTTCTCTTGCTCACCGGATAGGCCAGCCAATGCAGTTGTAAAGGAGGTCGTGATTCTTGTTCTGCTATTCCTCAAGGAGTAGACTGTGACTGCTTTATCACCAGGACTGAACTCAGTACAGGAATGCAATGAGGAGTTTGCGGAGTGTCGTTTAATGGTGTTTACTGGCAGTTGGGCCTGACGGTTTTCTCTTGTATTCTTTTCTTCAGAGACGGCATCCATGCTTACTGTAAAGCACAGCAGGCACTTAGGGAAATGCTATTGGGGTGCGTAGGAAATAATGTAACTCAGGAGGCATTCTGCTTCTTCCTGCTTCTGTGATCAGCAACGTAAGAACTTGGGAGAATATGTATAGAGCATGATAGTTATGGGGTACAAACTATCTTATGCCACCCCACCCCCGCTTCTTGGTTTGAGTATCACTTAGTAAGATCTAAGGCAACAGTTCTGGCTCACTGGTATGGATGAAAGCAGGCAGATTTACTCAGATGATTGTTAAGTTCTCAGAAACAGTTGACTTAATTTAAGGTTGAGTAGCTTATACTTTGTATCATACCAAGCTTAATTGAAACCTTAAGAAATTTGTCTTGAGGGGCTAGAGAGATGGCTCAGAGGTTAAGAGCACCGACTGTTCTTTCAGAGGTCCTGAGTTCAATTCCCAGCACCCACATGGTGGCTCTCAACCATCTGTAATGAGATGTGGCACCCTCTTCTGTGTACATTATAAATAAATAAATCTTTTTTAAAAAAAATAAATTTGTCTTGAATAGTTACTGTTTCTCTCAATATGTCACTTTTAGACAGTCTGGCTTGAACTAGACTGAGAACAGAATCACCAAAGGGACATTTTTCTATCAGTACACTAGAAATTCACTTTCCTGTATAGAAAAGCATAAAGTTGGATTGTACCCATCCCCTTTACCGCTCACTCTGAGCAGTGGCATCGTGTGAGTACCTGCTCAGGTGCCTGGCATTGTATAATCTGAGAGTTTAAAAAAATTACAAACTTTTCTCAGGGATGTGTGTATATTTTATATGTATAAGTTGGTTAAAACCATTTGTTAATAGCATATTTAAAGTTTGAAACTGGACATTGACATCCATATTATCAGAATGATAAAAATATCTATGTTACAGTCATTACTAATTTTATTTCCTGGTGGCATTAGCATCTAACTTATATTCATTTGTTCATTCATTCATTCATTCATTCATTTTTTTCAAGACAGGGTTTCTCTGTAATAGCCCTGGCTGTCCTGGAACTCACTCTGTAGACCAGGCTGGCCTTGAACTCACAGAGATCCGCCTGTCTCTGCCTCCTGAGTGCTGGGGTTAAAGGCCTGGACCACCATGAATGGCTCTAACTTGGTTTTTTTTTTTTAATGTATGTGAAACAATTCTGATTCCTTTGAATGAGTTATTTCAAGTTTTTGTTTTGTTTTTACAGTCTCTTACTATATTCTTTTGGACACATTTAGAAAATTTCTGAAAGAAAGGTACTTTTTTGCACCATTAAGATCTGAACACTGTTTATTCCATATATAAAGAGCTACCTCGAGTTACCCATGTTCTTACCATCACTTGTTTGATGAGCTCTCTTGCCCTGTTGTCTGAGCCTTGAAGAACCTGATGGGGCATGGAACTTCTCTCCAGAAAAGTACACAACATGCACAAAAGTCTTCATTTCGTGGGCAGAGTCTTGACGTCCAGAATATCCCACCCCCAGCAGAACTATCAATAACCTTTCATCTTTTTATATAGTTCAGACCACAGACCCTGAAGACGTTCAGGAGTGCCTACAACCCACCCGCCATCTTTTGCTGCAATATTTCACATCTTGTGTTCTTTAAGCTTTTGGCCATTCCTTGTACCAATTAGGACCTCGACAGCCTTGCTCATGCTCTGTTCTACATGTTGCCTGCTGAAACGTCATTCCTTGTCTAAAGCCTACCAGTGCAGAGCTGCAGTAATTCCTTTAAGCATAAGAAGTATTCTTTCTGTGGTGTCTCTGTAGGTATTCAGTTGTCTTTGAGGTATTGTCTTCATGTTACTGTGGTTGTTTGTAATATTTGGGGAGAGAATTAGAATCCATAGCAACTGCTCAGAATGGAGCCTTTGGGTACCAGGCAGAGGCTTAATCTTTCTGTTAATACAGCAGTATTCCTGTGAAAAACCAGCTCAGAATCACCACATGATTATTTTTATAATTTTTATAACTAACTTATAAGCCAGCTTACTAAGTTTTGTAGCTTGCTATTTCCTTGCAAATCCAAATCTATTTGGATGAAAGACTTCAAAAGACAGATTTTAAAAATTATGCCAGAATTAGCTTTAGACAAAATTGCTTTGACTCTCTTCATAGATTTAGCTAGCTTTATGTTTTAATTAGGGAAAAAAGTAAAGCCCAGAGTGCTCTTCTAGATTATGCATCCCTCTTGCTGAGCAGTCATGTTGGCATTTGAATGACACTTCATGAGTGCATGGAATGCTGCAGAGCCTTAGACAGCAGAGGAGAGCAGACAGGAGGAAGTCCAGTTCCCCTGTGTCAGCCTTGTTTACTCTCTGGTGACAACACTGTTTTGACTTCCTTTTTACTTTTGTAGGACATAGCACGTCTTTTACAAGAGAAGGAGCTACGAGAAGAGAAAAAGAGGAAGAAGCATGTTCCAGAGCCTTCTGGGGGCAGTGCTTTTGGAGATGGCTGCTATTATGACGATGGAGGTAACAGCCAATGCTTGTGCCATGACCTCCCCTGTCCTTAGCTCAGCTCCAAAACTCCCTTTTCAGTTGGTCCATAGAGTCACCTGAGGGATTACGGGACACGACCCGTATTCCAGACCCTGGGTGAATTTAGATTTGTGGCAGTGTTCTGTTTGATTTTTAAATTTATATCCTATTTTGTTTTAATGAATGACTGTAGTTCTAAATAAGAAATATAGGATGGCCATGTTTTTACTTAGAACTTGAATATGCCTTATATGGCTTTGTAACACTTACGCACTCTTGTGTGCCGAAGCCATTGTAGTGCTGTGTTATCGTCTGAGCACAAAATAATGTAGTGTGGAAAATGCTCTGGATTTGACATTTTCCTCAAACAGTCTGAGCAGTGCTGGTTGAGGAAAGAAGGTGCATCATGCAGCAGTCACTGGGTAAAAGCTGTCTTTGCCCTTCTTTCCCCTGTGATTACTTGCGGTACCAAATTTATGGTCTTGATGATTTCCCTGCCATTTGATTGGCATGTAGAATAACCTGTGAGGGAACCAAGCCCCTCTAGAGTTCCAAGTGTCTAGTGCTGCTTTTCATTGTGGTGGTGATGGTGTGGTGTGGGTATTATCTCAAAGTGTGTTGGGAACAGAACATTTGCAAACAGAGAACACAGTTCAGCTCTTTCAAAGATTTGTCAGATGAAGGAAATTTCTTCTAGCTTCATGACTTAGTAATTATTGAGGTTCGATTTCAAGACTGTCCTTCCAGGGATGGCAGTGAACACAACTAAAGACAGCCTAGACAGTAAACACTGTCACATCAGTCATCCTAGAAGGCCTTGAAATCCAGTATCACCTGCTTAAAAAAATTCTACCACCCAAAAGTGTGTCTTTGCCTTTACTGAGGAGACTCAATGTATGTATAGGTGGTAAGATTATTGTAGTTTGAAAATAATATTGCCCAGTCACTTTTTTCTTGTTTTCCCTCACTTGACTGTAATTGGTTAACAGTCAGCTCTCTGGCCTGTTTGGGAAGTAGCTTGATTTCTTCCTCCATAAGCTCAACTCTTTTTAAAGAGCTATTTCCATTATGCTCATTTTTCTTCCGATTTGTATATTCCATCTTACACAAAGAAAAAGAGTTTGTTACATTGTTTTCTATACTTGGAACCAGAAGGTATAGAGTTTTTTTTTTTTTTTTAATTATTCTTTAGTGTTGAATAAAATCTTAGAAATGCAGAACTGGTAGATTTTGTTTATCACTATAATAAAAATAACTTCCAATTTTTCGTTTTATTTTATGTGTATGGGTGTTTTGCCTTTACATATGTCTATGCACTGCATGTGCCCATGGAGGACAGAAGAGGGCGTCAGATCCTCTTGAACTGAGTTACAGATGGTTGTGAGTCTCCTTGTGGGTGCTGGAAATCAAACCCGAGTCATCTAGAGAAACAACTACTTGAGCCATATCTTCTTCTATTTTAAACTTTTAATTCTAAAAAACATTAGGATAGAGGAAGAGTCAACTGAAATGTTCATTTTAGGTACTTGTATTAAAACCCATACTAACTGGAGCTGGTACTCAAGCCTGTGTGTTTAGATTCCAGTACTGGTATCCTGATGCAACTTTATTATAGGAGACTATGTAAACTTTTTGTGGTTTTTCTTTTTTTCTTCAGGAATACTTACAATTATATTTATTTTAGCTAGAGAATGGCGTGGAATAAATGCTTGTTTCAAGGTGCTAAGAGAATATTAAGGAATAGAAAATGTTGGCTGCTCTAAGCTTGTGTAGACACTGGTATTTCTTCGGCTTTGGCAGTGATGTGTGTTGTTGACTATACAGTTCTCATTACACACCCTTGAGTTACACCTAGTTGGTTTCCATAGGGACCGTGCTATTCAGCTTGTCATTACAAAGCAGTCATTATGCTCTGTGTAAGGATTCTTTCCCAACACACGTGATCAATTCTTGGATTCTGCTTTAACTTCTTTTAAAATCTGATTTTTGCCATAGTTATATAATAATCACAGTCTATCAATATGCTTGCCCTTTCAACTTTTGCTGTACATAAGCTTTAATAAATCTTAAACAATGATCTATAGATTATAAATTTGAAATTATCCAAAATATTTGTGAAACGTTCATAGAAAAAATAGCATAAATTATTCATTTGTGAATCCATGTTTATCTTCAAAGCCATTTGCCTGGTACCATGTTCATATTTGTGATTATTTCTTAATACATGAATAACCTTTGAAGACTATCACTTTAGTCCCTTAGGACAATTTGTAGTTTGACGAAGTTATTGATTCTGACTTCTCTAAGACATTTTTCTCATCTCTAAAATGAAGTTATAAAAATATGTTTCTCATATAGATTTTGAAAAGATCAAATAATGTAATTTTGGTGGGTGACTTATAAACTTTAAAGTAATATATATATATATATATATATATATATGTATGTACATATATACACATATACATTTGCATTTGTTTAAACAAGACCTTACTTTGGATGACAAACATGGAGGTGCACACTTAAAATGGAGATACGTGTGTGTGTGTGTGTGTGTGTGTGTGTGTGTGTGTGTGTGTGTGTGATACACACCACACATAGATTGCCAATAAAGGCATTAGTTGTATTTGCCAAATAACTTGGTCTCAAGAACATCCAAATGTCTTTCTGCATCCAGAAGGGGTTGGAAAAGATTCAAGCAGAATCCCCCACTGTGGTCTCTCCTACCTCAGATTTAAAGATGCCATTATAGGTAAACGATAAAAAATAAAACTACTATCAATTAACTGTTTAGGAAGAATTAAAAAACAAATCATAGTCTCATAAATTCATTGTGTTTGCTCTGTGCTTAATGATGACTCCACTCATCCACTCCATGAGCACACTGGTATAGACTCTGTAAACCACCTCTCTGAATGTGCTCATCATTAATAGCTTGTCAGTATTACATTAATTCCAGTAGCCAGTGAGTTAATGGGAGTTGAAAGAGCAGATGTTTTTGTCATAGAAACTGTTAGGTTTCACTTTTATGTCAGTTGCAAATTAGGCTCTGAACTATGGAGAATATAGTTTTATAACTATCTGTGAAGAAAGCAGATTTTACTCTAGACCTACCTTTGAAGGAAATGTAAAAGGAAACTGAGGTGGTTGAGTTTTTTTTTTTTTTATCACTGTTGAATTTAGCACATCCTTTCCCTCTTTATATACATGCAGTACTCTTATATACTTCTTACATACTCATATTAGAGTCAAAACACCCAACCCAACCAAAACCCCTTCACTCTGCCTACTTGTGGAAGCTGTTTCAGAATTCAGCAGATGCCTGATTAGAGCACGGAACAGCTTAGTTAGCCGAGCAGTTTTTTCATGGAATGGAAATTTGTTTTTACCATTTCTAAAGTGTAGTAAAAATGCTTTAGAAATGTTAGAGTTACTATGGTCTTGCAAAATGCTTACTGATTTGCTTTCTTGTTTTTATAATATGCTTGGGCCTGATAAGACCCTATAAAAGCATGTATGTAGGTTTCTTTTCTTTTGAACTGGGGAATTTGTATTTATAGCTTATATTTTATTTTTATACATAGAAGACAGTATAGATTATTTTAAAATATATTTGGAAAATGATGCCAGTATATGTATTCCATATGTCATTCCTTTTTTAGCTTTTTCCTTGGTAGGATTCAACTAAAATGAGGAAGACAATTGCCTCAATATAACAAGTCATTTATTCCTTTACATTCTGCTCTACTCTGTCCTCCTTCTACACCAAACTAGAACCTAGGCTGTCCCAGAAATATCCGAGAATGCTTGTTTTGGACACATGGTGGGGTGGAC
The DNA here is from genome assembly GCF_007827085.1 of Peromyscus californicus insignis. Taxonomy (NCBI): domain Eukaryota; kingdom Metazoa; phylum Chordata; class Mammalia; order Rodentia; family Cricetidae; genus Peromyscus; species Peromyscus californicus. The sequence continues at coordinate 20,198,918 of NW_026294458.1, read as the reverse complement.
GTGGAGGGTGGAGACCTGTGGGTCATTTTGAACTGAGCAGAAGTTAAGAACATTGTACTGTATCTTTACTGTCACTTCAGTGAGAATGCTCGGAAATCTACGACTGAAACCTCACCCTGTTAGAAAACATCACTGGTTTACAAGACTTTATAGCCTCTAATTGTTAGTACCTATTCTAGCTGCAGATTGGCTTTATAAAGTAGAATTTGATGTCTTAGTTAGGATTTCTAGTGCTGTGAAGAGACACCATGACCATGGCAACTCTTATAAAGGAAGAACATTTAATTGGGGCTGGCTTATAGTTCAGAGGTTTAGTCCATTATCATCATGGTGGGGCATAGTGGTGTGCAGGAGACATGGTGCTGGAGAAGGAGCTGAGAGTTCTACTTCTGGACTTGCAAGCGACAGGAAGTGGTCTGAGACATTGGCCTTGGCTTGACCATGTGAGACCTCAAAGTGTCCTTCCACAGTGACACACTTCCTCCAACAAGGCCACACTTCTTAATAGTGCCACTCCCTATGGGGGGCATTTTCTTTCAAGTTATCACACTGTCCATTGTTTTGTTATTGGCCTTATAAAGTTGGATTTGATGGTAGTTGTCCATCATTTTGTTATTGGCAAATATGAATATGCTAAGCTCTTCCTAATCATGATCAGATTCTTTATGATTCAAATGATTTCACTTAAATTTTGCTTTTTACCTTTTTGGCTATGTATGCATGGACCATTCCAGTCAGTATTCATCTCCACATCTCAATTTGTGAGGTTTCAAATCTATTTTATCCACCTAAAAATATGTTAGTATTGAGTCCCAGATTCCCTGTGTAATGAATTTATACTTTTATTAAGCTATCAATTTTTATTTTTATACCCTCTACCTCCACTAAGACCAGCCAAGGTCAAGGAGGGCCAGGGAATTGGGTTCTGGATACTCAAGTTTTTCTAGACTCCAAAATGATGGGAAGACTGTAAAGCAGAAGAAGGAGAAACCAAGACATCTATTGGAGAACTTGGAAGAGCTGGAGGAACCCTGTTCTTCAGAGAGATCGGGCAGAGGGAGGGATGCCCAGACTGCCATTGATCAGCATGAAAGAAAGCGGGCTGGTCAAGAGAGGCTCTGGAAACCTCCACTTCCAAAGATCAGCGGTGAGGTGTTTCTGAGCACTGAATCTGATGACTGGGAAGCTAACAGTAGCCCTCGAACTCGGAGTTGGGACAAACAGTCCCGGCACCATGGCAGACTTTCACCCAAGTCTTCACAGAAAACAGGGCTTCCCTCTAAGGAAATTGTGTGTGGGAGGGACCTTGGGCAAAGTGACCACAGAGAAAGGAGACGTAAGCCCAGGACTCCTCCCTTCTCAGAGGATGAAGAACTTCACTACCACCATGATGCAGGTAATGGATCGCCCTGTTGGAAGTCCTGTGTGTAAAGTCTGTCAGTTTAATAAGCATCGTAGGCAACCTTTGTCTCTGTTCAGTTTGAACTTCTGTCCTTAAAATGAATCTTGGAGCCAGGTATTGTATGAGGTTCCCATTGATCTTACGTCTCTAGGAAGAAGGAAATATCTGTACTGTTCTCCTGTAAGAGCATGCTGAGTTGGAGGATTCTCCAGGACCAGGTTGCAAGTATGGGTGCCCAGCCCAAATACTAGTCATTGTTTGCCACAGCCTTGTATCAGATACTCTGATTCTAAATTGAAACTTAGAAGATCTGGTTTAGCAAAGGCTTTTAAGGACCAGCCTTAAAGGCCTTCTCGCAGGGTCCAAAAGAAATGCTACAATAAACGAAGGAACTAGGAACTGAGAGATAAAGAATGAATCCACTCACACTATATTCTTTCCATCCATGTCTCTTCAAAAAGTAAGTTTTTTTCTACAGCGAGGATACCGGCTTATATACATTTACAACAGTAATTCTTTTGGCAATGCAATGTGAGTCTTGAATTTCTCAGGATCACCAAGGCAGATAAGATTCACACACAGAGCAAGAACTGTCAGCTTTCACTCATGGAGTGGTTAGTGGAGGTTCCTCGATAAGGTCAACTAGAGATTAAATCATCAAGGGAATCTAAGAGAGGAATTCATGTACTTAAACTGTATTCCTAAGTGTGGCTAGGTAATAAGCTAATAGTCTATAATCAGTGAAAGTCACGAAGAAGGTAAAAACTGTCTTTTTCTTCATGTGCCGCTTCCAAGTGACTCCAGCGCTGCTTTTCCAGCAGGCTGGGTCAGTGTCCTCAGTAGCTAGGCAACCTGCGTAAGCAGCAGAGGAATAATGCGGCACTGTTGGCTGGCTCAAAAGAAGCTCTCAGATCTAAGGGATTACAACTTTTGCCTTAAGTGGTTAAAACGAAGGGAGGATCTAAGCCTATTCTGCACAAGAAACAGAACCTGGCACCTTCCAGTTGCTCTGGCCGCTGTGGCACAGATTTTCAGCATGTCTGTGGGAAAGTTTACTTTCCTTCAGGAATGAGCAAATCTGATTACCTTTCCTGTTATTTCCTCAGGGCAAAGTAATAAATCTCTAAGCCAAAATCTTGTGTTAATAAACCAAGGTGAAAGTAAGTACAAGGAGTTAAGAATCTTTTAGTGCGAGGTTAGTCTAGGTCATTACTTCTTTTATCTATAGGTGTGCTAAAACTAGGGCATGCTTGTTCTCTAAGTGGGTATGAATTATCATTTCAGACATGTAGTAACTCTGTGTCCTTGATGTGTCCGGAAATGTCTCAAATGAGATACTTTTGCCTGGACCCTAAACATTGACCAAATGCCTGCCAATAAAGATAATTGTAGGAAGGCAGATCTCTACATTTACATTGGAGAAAGGAACAAAGGCCAGTTGTGGGAAACCGATTTTGATTGTCTGACTGTTTTTACACGTAGCTAGTGGATATTATCAATATATCCCAAATGCATAGGGGAAATTGTGCTCAATAAGTGATCAAACACTTCTAAACTGTGGGAAATAAATCTGAAATTTGTAACAGATGGGAATAAGCTATGACTTCTGCAGCAAGACATCTATAGCAAGAAACAGCCAATTCATTCAAAAGTCAGTAACTCCAACATGACTTATATCTTGGGTCTGGGCTTAATCCTCCACCAGAACCCTTGGTTCTGATTGGTTGACCTTTATCAATGATGGCTGAATCCCTACTGCATAATCCTGCGGCTTCCAGCACTGGTTGTAATTGACTTAAATGTTTATCTGCCAGTGGGACTAGAAGTATTTTATCCTTTAGACCTCATCTTTCTCGTCTGTAAGTGAGACATCAGAGAGGCGGTCTTTTTAGAGTACTTTCAGATTATGGACATTCAGATCACTTTTATCAGAGATAGCTAGGGTAGGGTATTTTCTAAAACTGGAAATCTCTGAGTCAATTTGGAATATTTTAAATCTATAAGTGATACTTACATAATTAAAGCTTAAAAATCATTGTTTTAAGTTACCTTTTATGGTTTAATGTGCAACTCTTAATTCTGAAGTTCTTCTAAGTGCCAAGATACCCAAGTTCTCAACACCTGTAAAGAAACCAAGAGGGTAAGGGCTGAGGAGTTGGCTCGCTTACTACATGGTATGAGAACCCAGACAAAAGTCAGGCAGCCTTAGCAGATGCCCATAATCCCAGTACTCAAAAGACAGACAGTGGATCCCTGGAACATGCTGGATAGCTACCCAGGCCAGAAATGGTTAGTTCTAAATTCAACAAGAATAAAATTGAGAGGGAGCAAGAAAAACACCCAGTAACTACAGGCATCCATACACACATGCATTAACACTGCACATTCTCACTTAGTCAAGCCTCAGGGTTTTTAAAGAAGTTTGGGGACCTGAAACTAAGCATCAGCTTAGTCATCAGTTCTGGGGCTGTAAGTAAATGTTTGCTCTGTTAATACAAGGGTTTAGCGAACACGGCAGTTATAGCTACTGAAATGATTACAGTGAGTACTGACTGCATAGGACTTACTTACCATTTTATACTCAGCCTGCTTTAGACCTTATACTTCCCAGTTCCTATTGGCATTTGATTGTGAACCTTCTCGGTGTGGTCAGGAGATTACACTAAGAAATAGTAATTAGGCACTGGTGTCAGCTCTTGCTGTTGGAGACAACCACAGTTCTTAAAGGTGTGGTTGGTATGTGCGAGATTCCTGTCAGTTATCGGTGAATGAACGAGCAGGACGACAACACTGGGTCCAGGAGCGTTTGCAGAAGAGTGGTGCAGGAAGTCAGCTGAGAATGGAGCTGCTGGACTCCAGGGAGAGTTGGCTGACTCTCCGTGGAGCACTTACACGCTGTCTCACTCTGAGAGGAGCTTACTGTGCTTACATCTGTGACAGCTTATTGGTTACACAGGTTAGCTTCTCACCCTCCAGGGCCTTAAATACTGCACTTATCTGTTGTGAATTCTGACTCAGATGCATTAGGATGTGCCCTAAATGTCAAATGACTTCTTATAAAATATGCATACATAATACCAAAAACTCATCAGTTACATTTTGTTTTAAAATCATACTTAGTGTAAATTTATCTCCAATACTAGCATTTTTAGTTTTTCTTGGTTACAGGTGCATACCTCTATTCCTAGCACTTGGGAAACAGAAAAAGAAGGATCTCTGTGAGTTGAAGTCCATTCTGGTCTACATAGTGAGTTGTAGGTCATCCAGGGCTGCTTGGTAAGACTCTGTCTAGTAAGCTCTACACTCCATTTATCTTACTATATCAAATTTTATTTAAAGAGAGCAGTTCATTTGTGTTTCTTTTGGGAAGTCTTTGCATCTCTGACTGTAGGATGTTAACTGGAAAGGGTAAGAAGCAGGTTAACTGTATGAAAACTGGAGGTGTTGCTCTGCGCAGAGCACTTGCCTAGCATGGCCATCTGCAGCACCACACAAAAAGAACGAGGGAGGGAGGAGGGAGGTCAAGAAAGAGGAACAGCTGAGATGCAGCTCATCTATTTAAGAGCAGTTTCTGGATTGTCTTTAGAGAGCCAAGATGTACAAGTCTTCTCTGTTTTTTATAATGACAGCTTTCCAATGCACTATATACTTAAAATACCTTTCATTGCTTCAGGTCTAGAGGACACTGTAGTTGGGGAGGCAGTCCTGCCTGTGCTGAAATCCATTGTCGTAGGCTGAGTGTTTCTGTGAAATGAGAATTGCAAATGCCAGTGATGTGCAAGAATCTGAGTAAACTGTCATCATCTGTGTGGTTGGGCCTGAGAGACAGAGTGGTTCAAATTCCGACTTTATTAATGGAATTGTATTTCTTTTAAACTGATAGTAGTTATGTTATCATCCTGACAGCTTAATAATACTGTTCATTTGACTGCACCTCTGTTAGTATTTAAAGTGATGTTTCCATAGTTAATTTTGTTGCATAGAATAGAAGACCCCACTAGTAAAAAATGTTGGGTATTTTGAAAGCTGAATGTATCTACACGTAGCATTTCACTAGGTGGAAAATCAGGCAAAATTTATCATCCTCAGCGAGGCTTTAGGCTGTTCACTGAACTTGTTTCTTTTCTATAGATTAGAGTATGGTACAGCAATTTATCTATTCACTGACTTTACCCAGTGTCAAGTTCCCTACTTAAGTTTAGTTGTTTTCTCTGAAATCTGCCTTTCTAAATACAAATCATACAAGTCGTAATTCAGACAAGTGTATTTATCCAATTGCATATGCCCTGTTCTTGAGAATATCCCAAACCAGTCAGAAATCTGTTGTAAACCAGGCCAGAGCAGCATAGGATTCAGTACCACTAGAGGTGGTTTGTAGTGATCTATAGAGTTAGGTCCTGGGAAGTGTGAGTTAAGAAAGACAAGCTTTCTCATCATTTTTATGATAAGATATACACACACATGAGTCTCTATTTTAAATTTACCATAATGTTAGGTAGAATGTCTATAAAAGTAGATTTTATAGCCGGGCGGTGGTGGCGCACGCCTTTAATCCCAGCACTCGGGAGGCAGAGCCAGGCGGATCTCTGTGAGTTCGAGGCCAGCCTGGTCTCCAAAGCGAGTTCCAGGAAAGGCGCAAAGCTACACAGAGAAACCCTGTCTCGAAAAAAAAAAAAAAAAAAAAAAAAGTAGATTTTATAAGGTAAACCAGATTCTCCAAATACAATTTTATTTTCATGTATGTATATGTGTTAGCAGCTTATGAATCAAATGTTATGAGGTATTTTGCTAGCTATTTTAACTTATATTTATCTTGATGGCCCATTGTGCTGAGCCAACTGCTCCCACGTTGCTTGAAGATAAGAATCCATTGGAAATGCTTAAAGTAGATGCCCAATGCAAGAGCTCACCCAGGCTACTCAATTTAGAATACATGTTGTTGGAGACAGTATCTTAATATTGGTCAAGTACTCATAAGTGGTCGGTGATAGGGGCTCTGAACAGTAGTACAGGGAGAGCTTATCAGAATAAATTTTTTATTCCTTTGGTGTCCATTTACTGATGATTATACAAGATGCCTGGTCTATGAATTCCATGAAAAGATTTTATTATTTCTGAGGGAATATATTCACCCTGTTGACTAACTGTAACTTGTAAAGGTAAGTAGAGGAAAGTATTCACAATTTTGGTGACATTAACTTTTGCCTTGTTTGAAGTTTATAGAAGGCTGTGTGTTCCTTTAACATCACAAAGTGACAAAGCATAAATGTCAGTCAGTTCTCTTTGTCCCTGTCTCTCCAGAGGAACACAGTTCTGAGGTCATTGCACTGTCTGATATTTTCTCTATGTTATGTTTTCATAAAATTTTGTAATGTCAATAACAGATGGGCCAAAGCTGTAGGAAAGATCTAGAGCACATGGTTTTGTGTACCGACTGAGGATAAGCAGGGTCATTTTGACACGTTTTCACCCCGTTTGTAGATGGCCCTGTCTGTTCTGCAGGAAGATGCGTAGGCTGCAGGACCTGAGAGGAAGCCTTTCTCTTGGGTGTCTAAACCACAGTAAAACTGATTCTGGAGCTGCCTTTTCTCTTCAGTCTTTTCAATTTTAGTGGCTTTGTTTTTCTTCTTTTCGGTTTCTGCTTTGAAAACTTGCTTTCATTCTAGTATCTTTCTTGTGTGACTATTTGCTGTAGAAGAAACTGTGAGAAATGGTTCTACCAGGCAGATTTGGGGAAGTAACTTTGTTAAAATGTTTGAATTGTGTGTTACTATTTCCATGCCCAGGAAAAATTCATTTCAGTGTACCTCTCATTGAAATCTCCAATGTACAATCTATAATCATCAGTGTTAAATATTAAGAGAGAATGCCCTTTTCCTAATATTTTTCATCTTTTCAGAAAACAGCCCCAGTTAACCTCATTAAATTGAGATTTTTCTAGGAATGAAACCAAGGGGAGTAAAAGAAGCTGTCTGTACTTCTGCACGAGCGACCCACAGGGACCAGGAGTGGTATGATGCTGAAATTGCCCGGAAATTGCAAGAGGAAGAACTTTTGGTGAGTACATTTAGGGTAGAGTTCAAGGGAAGTGGTAAGACTGTATGTGCAAGCCAAATTTTAATTCAGTCTATGGTAAACATTATAGAGTTCCATTGTTGGCCTTGTGGTTCCATCAGTTGAAACCTGGTGTTTTTCTAATGGTCGGGGAAATCAAGACAGTGAAAGTGGAGTCAAATATCATCCCACTTACCCATGGTTTACTTTCTGTAATTTTGGTTATCTGTGATTAAAAATAAGTACTTTAAGTACAATATTATTAAAAGCGGGGTCTTTCATTATTGGGACTATTGGTCTTTTCCTGTGACTGATTTGTAAATTAAACCATTTTGATTTGTACGCATAGACAAAGCAGTCTCTGTAGGGTCTGACACTGTCTGCAGTTTCAGGCATTCACTTCGGCTGTAGGAATGTGTCTTATTTGATACGGAGGCCTTTTACATGCAGCAGTGTGGATTGATAAGCATTAGCAACAGAACTCCGTATCCTGATTTTTGTGTTAATAAGTTTTGGTAGCTGTCTAAAAATATCCTGTTGAATGAGTTGCAAAGTCCCTTCATTCTGGCTGGTGAAATATGCCCACTGACCATCAACTTCAGAGATTCAGCTACAGCTAATTTCAAACTCCAGTTTATTTTATATAAGATATTTTAAATGGACAGCACAGATTCCAGTTATCTGTTGTGTTTCTGATCCACAGGCTACACATGTGGACATAAGAGCAGCTCAGGTTGCCCAGGATGAGGTCAGTTCATATTCATGAGATTCCCCTAGAGTGTGAGAAACAGCCTCAAATCTGTGACTCATGATATTGCCCATATCTTAGGAAATTGCTCGACTTTTGATGGCTGAAGAAAAGAAAGCTTACAAGAAAGCCAAAGAGCGAGAAAAGTCATCTTTGGACAAAAGGAAACATGACTCTGAGTGTAAGGTAGTGTGGGGCCTTTTCTGTTTTGCTTCGCTTTTAAATGAGAGATGAAAACAGGACTCTGCTTTTACGATGAGCTCTGAAAGTCCGTTTTGGATATGTAAAATAAATACCTGCATTACATACATGACTAATAAGTCAAGGTTGTTTCACAATGAAAAACGTCATTGAATTGGTACTGCTCAGATTGCAAAACTCACTTTGATCATTTTCAGGCTGAGACTCAGGGGCAGGGATCTGTTTTCATATACTTAGATTGTAAAAGGATGCATAGTTTTCCCCTGCTTTCCATCCTTCCTCAGTGAACTGCAATTGCCCTGCCTTCCCTGTGTGCCTCCCTTGTCTGTCTGCCCTTTCACACAGCTGTCTGTTTGTGTTTGATAGCTGGAGGACCGGCAAGTAAATTCATATCCCTAGCAACCATTGTTTATGTCTCAGTACAGGAACACTTTAGCAGGACCTGGGACTATCATCTTTTCCTTAATCAGAAGTAGCTGCACATCATCATTCCTCTATAAGTTAATCTAATTATTGCCTACACTGGTTGCAAGTTCAATTTAGCAATCAGTATTTGTGTGCAACGTACCACTCCGACCAGTGTGGGAACACAAAGGTATCCTTTCCTGACAGTGAGAGGAAGACAGCTAGTTGTGTGGATGCTGACAGGAGGATATGCTGAAGAGGCAGAGCAGGAGGGTCACTGGAGTAGGACAAATTACAGACAGCTAACGATGCAAAGCCAAGTACAATAGGAGCGCATGCAAGGAGGGAGAGAATTATTGGAGTAAAGAAGTAAGCGTTTCTACTAGCTTGGGAACATGCAGCCTAGAATATGTGCTCGTGACACACCTGATCTCTGCGCTGTTTTCTCTGTGTTCCTCTTCTGGTCTCTGGTCCTGCCTCATAGTTTCTGTAATTATTGTGAGAGAAAATAACCCTGAAACTGTACTGATAATATCACTTAACCTTTTCCTTTACTTAGTTGCTAAGTACCAGTCTTAAAACAAATGGAAGTATTATTTCTATATGAATTATATCTCTTTAGTAATTTGAGATGTGTTCTAATTAATGTATTTATTTCCTGAGTTCAGCATCTCCAAATGTTTCTGCTACATAAAAGAAGCTACAGATGTTCAGATTCTTTGACCAAGTAAAGATAGTTTAGCTACCTTGCTAGTGAGTGTCTTGCCTTTTACAGTTTGCATATTCTGTATTTTGCAACTTTCCATATTTCATATTTCCATTTTACTGGTAGAAATCCTTTCTTAGAAAATTTGACTTGAAATGTGCTTTACTTGACTGGTTGGAAAGTTTTCACCCTGAGTCAGATATACGGAAAAGAACTTAAGAGCTCAAATCCAGGTTCCATCCGCTGTGTCTTCTGGATCTGGTCAGCTGTGCAGCTCTTTCGTTACTGATTTCAGCTGCGAAGGCCTGTGAGGATCACAATGTGTGTAGTGTGTGTGTGTGTGTGTGTGTGTGTGTGTGTGTGTGTGTGTGTGTGTTGGAAAGTGTGGTGTGTGAGCATGCAGTGTATGACCCACTTGTCTGGTTGCCCATTCATCTACACACACCTGTGAGGATTGATTGTGTGTGTGTGTGTGTGTGTGTGTGTGTGTGTGTGTCTGTGTGTGTCTGTGTGTGTCTGTTTGTGTGTCTGTGTCTGTGTCTGTGTCTGTGGTGTGTGACCCACTAATCTGGTGGCCCAGGCAGACTGCACCAGACCATTGTGTTTGTCAGTTTTTGGCCCAAATGACTGCATAGAAAAATATTTTGTTATTCAGTTAAGTGTAGCCTGAATTTCCTAAAGGAAAGCTTGTTGGGGAATAGATATTTTCTAAAGCTCACCTTTCCTGTTGTTTGTGTTTTGTTTTTCTGTCCACAGTCAAAAGCAAAGTCAACACATACAAAGTCAAAAGAGAGTGAAGAAGCACACCGTTCCAAGATTGACAGGCCGGCACGGTAAGATGACCCCTGAAAAGGAGAAAAGGAAGTTAGCTTTGGGGTAGTGAGCATCCATCAGTTGTCTGAGAAAACTGTTCTTGCTAGCAAAGAGCCAAAACTCTGCAATTGAAAGGTAGTTTCCAGTATCACAGGGTTATTTTAAAAACCTGTTCAGAGTCTTACATTGGATTGCATAAATTATTTATAATGGACACTGGGATAGAAGGAGAATTCTTTCTTGTTTTTTGTTAGGACTACCTCTTGGCATTTAAGAAGTTGTGCCCTCACCTAGAGAGAGATGAGATTAACCAATTTCTAAATTAAAATCTCAGATTTTAAACTTTTGTTGAGGCTGAGAAGATAGCTCACTGGATAAGAGCATTTGTGTGTGTGTGTGTGTGTGTGTGTGTGTGTGTGTGTGTGTGTGTGTGCGCGTGCGCGCGCGCGTACCTGCATGTGCATGTGCAGTTAATTGTCTTGTTGCAGACTGAGTCTCCCTGTCGCAGGTAGCTGGCTGTGTGCAGTGTTCTTCCTTACACACACAGTCACAGCATCGAGGAGCTGCTGTCTGGAGAAGCAAGTTCTTTTTCCTTTATTAGTTTGTATTGCCTTTTCAGAATGTTTGATGGAAATGTGAGGAGAGAGAAACAATGAATACAGAAGGATGGCATGGAGAAAACAGGAGATGAGTAAGGGAAGTTTGATCCATGGAAATTAATCTGTAAATAGGAACAAGAAGCTTCAGTATTTAGCAGGAGCAAAACTATAAATAGCAGTTGTGATAGGTATATTTCAAGAATGCATAGGGGCTGGAGAGATGGCTCACAGAGGACCTGGCTTCAGTTCCCAACTACCCACATGGTGTCTCACTACCACCTATAATTTCAGTTCCTGGGGGCACTGAGTATGCAAGTGGTGCATGCAATACATGTAGGCAAACACTCATACACATAGATAAAAATAAATACACCTTTTAGGAAAGAAATGATGGGACTGGAGCAGTGACTCAGTGGCTCAGTAGTAAAGAGCACTGGCTGCTCAGAAGATATGGCTTTAATCCCCAGCACCCACATGGCAGTTTACAACCATGAGTAACTACAGTCACATGGGAGCCAACACTGTTGGCCTGCAGAGGCACTGCATACATGTGTTTCACAGACATGCGTGCAAGCAAAAACACCCATGTGCACAAAGAGTAAAATACAATAAATATTATAATAAAAGCAATAATAAAACAGGAGCTAGGTATGTTTAATCAGATTTGAGTGTTAGACAACACACATGAGGGGTGAATTATGTTACTTTATAAATAGGTTCTATTTTTATGTTTTTATAAATGCATTCAAACTGATTTAGATGAACCAATAGGGGCTGGGGATACAGCTTGGTTTGTAGAATTGTTGCCTAGCATAAGAGAAATGCTGGGTTTGGTCCCAGCACTGCAGAAACTGGACGTGATGGTGCTTGTGTGTTGATCCTAGCAGTAGGGAAATGGAGGAAGAAGGTTAAAAAGCCAAGGTCACTGTTGTCTGTATACAAGAAACCAGGTCTCCAGGAAAGAATAAAAAAGAAAAGAAAGAAAATACACTAGTAATAGCTCAACCACCCTGAATTAATAAAACCTTGACGTTAATCATAACTTAATAGTTATTAAAATTACTGGGCTTTAAAGATGGCTTCCCTTGTAGACATGAGCCCTGACCCCCAAAACTCAGGCAAAGCTGTCCTGCTTGGTGGTCACTTGTAATCCTTGCACCTGGGAGGCAGAGACCACATCCTCAAGGCCAACTGGTTGGCTGGACTAGCCGGGGTTCAGTGAGAGGCTCTGACTCCAAAAAAAGTAGAAGGCTATTGAGGGAGACATCAGACATTAATATTAAACCTCCATGTGCACACATGTGCACCAATACAAGTTTGAACACATGCCCATACAACATATATATAAGTAAAAGTTATTTTTAAAATGTACATTTAAGCTTATGTGATTTCAGAAGATAAACTCCTTTCAGGAAAGGATACTGGATATAAATTGCTCTGGTGACAATAGGAACATAATCTATGTAAAATCTGTTGTTCTTTAGCTTTTGCTTAAGCACGTATAGAATGTTTACATTTATAGTTCTGTACATTCCTATAGTATCCACGCAAAGGAAGAGACAGTCTGTTCTCGGGAGGTAAATATCTGGTTTTTATTTAGTCACATGAGTTCAAATGACTTTTAGGGTTGTTTTTGTTCAGCCTTCAAAGTCGTTTGACCCTTTTGAACACTAATATCTTTGACAGCAGATAAAACAGGGCACTCTGGGATGGCTGTTCCTAAAGGTTCATTAAAATGGAAAACAAGTTCACAGAATATAAATGGGTCCTCTGAAGACTCGTGGGCATATTGAAAGTGAACAACCAAGTGATCTTTTACAGTGACTGTTAAGAATTACTGTGGAGTCAGTCACACAGCCATAGATCCATGTCTTCTGTGTACTGAAAGGAACACTTGTTCTAATTACTTGCTAAAATATTGTGTATATGAGAAAATAAATGAATAAGGATTTTATGAAACTACTTCCTAGTATAAATAAACCTCACATGGTTAACAGGTTTGTGAGGGTGTGCATTTTGCATAGCATCTGCTTCCTCTTTCACACTTAATCAGGATGGAAAGGTTGGGTAACTATTTGCATAGACAGAGTTAGTGTAAAGGAGAGGAGAACATGGGTTTCCGTGGTCAGTCTGTGTAATGCTTCAGCTTAGCAGTGGCGTCAGTCAACAGCAATAACAATATCAACAACAAAATGAACAGCAAATTCTCATGAGGAGCTTGGAGTATCCACTGTCAACATTCCAATTTCTTTTGTTATTCCAAGTTTTTTTTTCTCTTCCTTGTGGGAATTAAGGATCAGTCAGTAGCGTGGATTAATTCCAAGTCAGAAACTGCAGAGGGCGTGCTTGTGCTCTCTACAGAAACTGCAGAGGCTGCGCTTGTGCACACTAACAGCCCAGTGAGGCTGAGGCAGAGGAGGTTGTCTTCTAAGCCACTTGGGAAGAAAACTTGTCTAGGGAAAGAAAAACAAAACAAAGTTTCAACCCCAGGATTTTATACTGAAAACTCCAGTGACTATTTTAGTTTTTACCATAGAAAAGTTTGGAACGTTTACAAGTCTCTTTTACTTTCTAGCACATTCACATGAATATCATGATATTCATCTGCACTCAGTCATCTTTTGATTATTTCATACTTAGACAGACCTAAGAGAAACAGTCTTTAAGAGTGAAGATTTCTTCGTTGTTAGGAAGCTTACAATCTAACAGATTATTAAGTGACATGGGTCAAAACACTGGGTATGAAAAGCCTAGCGAGCCACTTGGCCTGACTCAGGTGCAGGCAACCAGAGGATGAGGAACTCTTAGCAATCTTACGAATTAAAAATATAATTTTATGAGAAGAGAAGGAAGCAGGTAATTGTAACAGAACTACCGAATAAACTCTTGATTAGTAAGAGTTTTCCCATCTTTAACAATAAATATTACTAGCTTGGAAACAATCCTCTCCATTGCAACATAATGATTGTGTAGGAAACAGTAAGTCTAGATGTGTTCCTTGTACCACCCAAGGAAGTGCGCTGTGAAACAGTCTCTCCTAAAAATGGCTGCAAAAACAAGATCTGAACAATAGCAATATCAATGGACATGTTAACGTGGAAGGGAGGGGGACTCTTTGCTGGGTTCCACCCCTAAACAAAGAACTGCAGGCAGCTATTGACTGCTGGGAGGAGGGTTAGCCTCGCCCGGGGATGAGCCCCTGCTGGTTGTCCAGTGCAGGGTAGTCAGCTGGAAACCATAAGCACAGAAACAACACAAATGGACTCAGCAGGTTGTATTGTATATAGGTGCGTGTGTGTGTGTGTGTGTGTGTGTGTATGCATGCATGTATGTGTGTATTTGTGTATACATTCTACATGTGTTATATATGTATGTAACAAGTATAAGCAAAGGAAAAGTGACTACCAACTTGAGAATGGAGAGGGGCGTGTCAGACTGGAGGAATGAAAGGGAAGAGGAAAGTGATGCAATTCTATTTCAGTTAAAGTTAAAATATATAATATTAAAAAAAAAGCTGAACAGAGTAACATAGCAACAGAACTGAGGGTATCTTAGAGTGACTTGCTTGTCCCTGCATGAATGTCCAGTGCTTTTGTCTTCAGGTTTGGGGTCCCTGGTGAGATTTAGGAAAAACTAAGGAGACCTCTCTGCTCCAGTGATAAACGATACACTTTTCTTGGTCTTGGCTCTCATCTTTCGGCTCTTGTGTCTCAGTTCTTCCTAACATGTCTCATGTCACTTTCTAAGGTGTTAGGATGTCAGTTAACATTGAGAAAACAAACAGACGACAGAGACAGTGTTTGTAGGCACATGATTTGGAAGGAAAGTATTGCCATGCTTACTGTGTTTTTATACATGTAGCAGGAACAAACATAAAAACATACAATTAAAAATGTATTTTCAGGTGACATTTGAATGTTTGCAATACAAGGATAAAGAGATCATTCTAGCTGGCCCTTGGTTCTCCTACTGTGTTCTGTTGGGTGTTGGGCTGCACAGAGCACAGACTTTGATTTACTGCTTCCATTTGAGAACATACAGACACACATGTCATATGTGCAGGCTCTGCTGTTCCTGCTGATAAACATGTCAGAGCACTGTTTCTGGACAGTGCTGATTGTTAACAACTGTGTTGTCTGTGCTTAACAAGTGTGTACACTTGGGTCAGCCCCTCACCTCACCCGCCATGCTTCCCTGCACATCTATGCTGTAGATTCACACTGAGATATGTGGAGTTCTCCCTGTGCATACAAGGTGTCATTTCAAGTGATTTCTGCTAGGGATAAGTGGAGAAATTCAAACATAATTGCTTTAATTTTAGATTCCCAGTCAATTTTGTACCAAACTGGCTACAACTTTTCAAACCTCAATGTACTCATTACACCTTATTATTATACAAAAGATCCAATAGTATGGATATAGTATTAACATATTTTAATCTGGCTCAGTGTTTTAATGCAAAATTTTGACTATGCCTTTGGAAAATTAAATGGAATTGAACTGGTCTTTCTTTTCATTTTTATCGGTTCCAAGTATTTGCAAAATTCTATATTAAATGATTAAATTAATAAATATTTATAATTTAAAAATTTCCTCTTTTGACGTTGTTTCTCTTTGACATAAAACCTTGTATGTGGGCTGCACAGAAAGTACCCTGTGTTTTTAAGATGGACTTTGCCACCTAGTGGATAAAGAGCCCCATTGTTCATGAATGTTCTCCATTCTTGGTTGGCTCTGCCCTTTCTGACTCCTTGCTTTCTTCTTTTCTTAGCTTTATTAAGTATTTATTTAGTCACTTTGTTTCCTTGGTAAAATCTGGCAAAATGAAGTAAATGGCAGGCCGTATCTTACTTACATTTGCTTCTGTAGCACACTGCCACACACATGATAGATACTGGGAAAATATGCTTAGTGAGTTACAGGCGACAAGAACAGTAAGGCAGAAATAATTTGCTCAAGGACATGCAGCTGCCCAGGAACTAAGCTGAGAATTCTGAAGCACGGTGGCATTCCCACTCTACGAAAAAGCTTTTGCCATGTTGCTCAGTGAGAGATGGAACTGTAGAAAACATCACTTAGAGGTTTTACATTCTGACTCCCTGCAGACCACCACCTCCTACAGTGATGGGCCCTGAGGATCTGGACCATACCCATTTTACAAACCAGCACAGTGCCACTCGTCATTTCTCAAAGTCAGAGTCCTCACACAAAGGTAAGAAAGGAATCACAATCTACATGAGCAAGCTGAGCTCGTGTAATAGGAACTGAAATGCTGTCTTCTAGTTCTGGGAGTGGGAAAATGAGCCTCTCTTCCTCTCAGCAGTTAGTGAAACTCCGGAAAGCCAGCAGTAACTCACTCTAAATTCCATGCCTGGTTCCTGCACTGCACTCTTTCCTCCCCTTGGAAGTCACTGCTATTTCGTCACTTTAGTGGAGGGAACTGCAGCCCCCACTTAGATTGGTTGGCTGCTTTATCCGCACAGTTGAAACAACTGAAATCTGAAGGCTGAAGGTTTTCATACTGACACATTCTTCAGTTTCAGATTTTGGAGCATTTCAGATGTAGACTTTTCAGACTAGGGGTGCCTCAACTGCCAATCTGTAGTTGTCATATTGATTAGAAGGGAGAAATTAAGGATAGTCTATACATATGTTTCAAAGAAAAGTTCTGAAACCTAAAACAGTTTTGATTCAAGCATGTTGATGATATACATCGCTGACAGTAGGAATGAGGTTTACAGTGTGTGCACATACATGCCACACAGCCTCTCACAGGTGAAAGGTGCAGTGAAGAAAATGAGGGAAGAATTGGAGAACTATGATGGGTTAATAACTATACAATGGAAGCATAATTGGTTTCATTTGCTTTTCTACACACAGACACACACACACACACACACACTCACATTTGTCAGTTATTCAATGAGAGAAAGAGTTCCTTTTTTAACTTCCTTGTCTACAAAAGATTGGTGGTAAAATAATGAGTCCAGAATTGTCAGTTATGAAAGAAGTCTGTGTGCAGTGCTCTGTTGTAGTCCCAGCACTCCAGAAGCAAAGGTAGAAAGACTGGGAATGGCAGGCAAATGTAGTGAGACCTTGGGAGGTGGGGGAGTAAGTGAAAGATGATCGCAGAACAGGTTACAAACATTAGGTCTGAATATTTGATGGAACATATATGAAGATTTCTTAGGTGATATTTGTATCATTCTTTTTCATTTACTGATAATTTCATAATCTCTGGTGTAGCTGGTTGCTTGTGGGTTTGCTTTTTCTTCAAGCTGACTGTATGTCATTTGGGGGCAGAGTGTGTTTTTCTCTCCTCCATATATATTTGCTGCCAAGTATTAAAACAACAGTATGGTTCTATACATGAGTATTTTATAAGCATAGACTTTAAAAAGAAAAAAGCAAAGAGGAACCACTTAGAGTATATAGAGATGAAGATAAATCTTGGGTAGGGAGACAATGTTTCAAAAATTTTATCTTTCTTCAATTTACTAAAATTTGTTATAAAGAACTTACAAATGAAAAAACATTACACAGCAAAATGAACCAGATCCAATATTTATACATTTCAATGAAATCGTATAGTTAGAAAGCTTTCAGATGTGGAACTTCACATTGGAGTTTGTACTTTCATTCTCAGGTATTTACTTTGCACTTTGGCACTATCAAGAAATGAAAAATCCATGACAAAATTAAAACTAGAAAGACAGCTTTATATTCTTCCCTGACTCAAGTGCCCATTACCTACATTTTAATTGTTTTTCCTTTTTCTCCTTTCCCCAGGTTTCCATAATAAGCAGTAAAACAAAACAAACATGGGATCTGCCTTGAAAATGGACTTACTGTAGCAGATATTAACTGAATGATACAAAATGCATTCCACGTTGGCTGTTCTCCTTCTATGTGCCATTCCTGGGAATTATTCTCAAGTGTTTTCCTAACTATAAAAAATTTCAGTTCACTTCAAATATTTTGGTTATTCTGGTCACGTGGGCAGTGTAAGGAAATATAGCTTCTGAATATTGGCCACCTCTTCTCTGAATGGATTTCCTGGGATGTAATTAGAACTGTGTGAAATGACACTTGCTAGGTATAGGATATTGGCATCTAGGGACTAGGGTTTATTAAGCAATTAGAAGTGTACAGAGATAAATTATCAAGTAAATCATAACATTTTGATCAAAGAAAGTATAGTAAAGTATATGAATAGCCACTTTGTTGTTTATTAGTACGATACTTTGAAGGATATAGTTTTTGGTTTTTATCCTCCAGAAAAAGTAGAATCACCACAGTAAAATATAGGGAGAAATGCCCAGAGCAGTGGAAGTCGTCTGTTATTCTGAATGCGTGGATTGGAGCAGGAGAGGCTCTAGATAGCTGTGTGACCCGTTAGGAAAGTTGCTCTGGTATCGTTCTTGAGCACTGTGCTGCTATTTCCTCAGTAGCAAGTCTTTCTGAAGGCTTTAGGCAAAGCATCACGTGCTAATATTTACTAGTAAAAACCTTAATTATCTGATACTTTCACTCAGGTTCATGAAGAGTCAGCTGAAAATTAAAGAAAAAAAATAGCCTTTCATAGCCTTGATTTTCTAATTTAATTGTGGAGCCAAAGGAAATAGAACAGTTTTCCTAAGAGTTGATGCCATCAGTCTTACTTACTGTGTCCATCAAGCGCCTTGCTCCTAGGATGGAGCAGTTTTGTTGGCAACCTCTCAGTGAGGTTTTATGACCTGTCATAATTAGACTAATTCAACATGGAGTTGAATTGATGAAGTGAGTCATTATCCAGGTATATAGTTCTGCTGTTTTGTTGATGGCCGTTGTATTCCTTTCCACAAGACCTTTAAACTCCCCTTTAAAACTTCAGTCTTTGTCTGGCTGCTAATTGATAGAAGTGTTTATTTGTCCATACCACTTAGTTAATATAAATGCCAGCGAAGCTATGTCTATATCTGATTGACATCCTCCCAGCTGGACTTGCTGTTCTTGTCATTGTATGGATTTTTTTATTGTTGTTGTCATTTCAGTAAGCTGTTTTTTAGGAAGGGAGAAAATAGGTTGCTGAGAGAGAAATCATTTAGGGACTGCCTGCCTTCCATTTGCCTTGTCTTTCCAGAGGATTTTAACCTTGGGGAGGATTCTGGGCGGCTGCTCCCAACAGATTCTGACCTCTGATTGTCTGCCTTTGGTTTCATAAAGTTACATATGATGGAAATTTCAGTGCAAAGCAGCTAAGAGTGAAGCTGTGGGCAAGTGTTAATCTGAGAAGACACAGGCAGAGCGGTGCAGACATTTTGGGAGAGTGGAGAAGAGGGAACTTAGAGGCCTGAGTGTGGCCATGAAATACAGAGAGGAAGGTCTTCCTTCAGACAGATGGAAAGCCCAGCCTTAAGTCAGAGTCGGCACAATGGTTCCCATAGCAAAGCTTAGTCTTGTTGCCTTTGCTAATCTCTATCTTTCTTTATCTGCCCGGTGATTTTACATCATGTTTGTTAAAGATATTTTGTAATGGAACCTTAAAAAGTATAGTTGCATTTTTATTTGATAATTAGACAAAACAGGCAACCTCTTTTGCCATATTTTTGTTTTATAAATGTTTATTTTTCTATCTCATGAAATGGTCACTTTTACTTTAAAAATGCGTTTTTTTGGGGTTTTTTTTTGTTTTTTTTGCTTTTCATGTTCTTCAATTCATCATATTTATTATTGTAAAATGGACATGTTTCAGTTTAAAAATTCCAAGCCAGAATGCTGTAGGCTTACCTGTTGTGGTGGATGGCCAAAGGTGGTGCTGCCCTGGGATAGCCAGCTTAACATCAGTATTGGAAAACTTCTTACTTTTTAAAAGTTTTTTTTTTTTTTAAGGAGTAGAATTTTAAACTATTTTGTTTATTTTTTGTAAAGTAAACAGATTTTTAAGAGTATCAGTAATTATTTACCTATGACTAAGAAGATAGAAAAATGTTCTGAATTATTCTTAATGTTCTCAAATTTTTGCTATCACTCAAAAATAATGCATCTTTGAGATGATAGGAGCACCTACTAGTTCTTAATGAACTGCCACTTTTCACTGTGGTTTCTGCTTTTTAATTTGTCCTTTTGATATAAAAATGAAAGCATTTATCGTGTTCCTCCTGTTGTTGCAGTACACACAGCTTAATTGTTAGGTACAGGCTGTATTCTCTTTTGCTGTCAATATATAGACTTGTTCTTCTGGCCTTGAGAAGTCTTTTGTTTCTAAATTTCTCTGTAGGTCATGCCCTTATAACACCAGTATTACTGAATGAGCACAGTATGTTAAGGAGCCGCATCACAAGGCTACTTGACATGATACTCTCTCCTTCCCTTTCTTAAAGTTTTTTAACTGTTACTTAGAAAAGAGGGTAGTTAAAAGTCAGATTAAATATGCTGACTTGAAAGAAAATTGATTCCAGTATTCAGGGTACTGTATTCCAGCTACTGTTAGTCATATTTGCTTTGTTGGGAGAATAGATAACTGCTTCTTTTGTTCTCAAAGAATATTGAGAATTTTTAAAGTGACTCTGTCATTGAAATGCTGTGGGTCAAGTGATTTTATGACAAATGGCAGTATAGTAATGAACTAAAATACAAAACATCAACAACCAAACTATAGACTTTAGATGTCTTTGAGAAAGATCTAAAATATGAAGAGAGATGTGCATAGATAGACACTAGAAGAAACCTTTTCGTAGAGGCATTGGTCACAATGTCCTAGATAACCATATTCTAAAAATGTAACCTGTGTTCCATTGGACTCTTCAACACTGTCATAGCTTCTCGAAATCTGTTTGTGCCAAATTGAAAAAAAAAAAAAAAGCCAAGCTACTATAATATGGTGCATTAATTCTGTTTACTACCTAAGTGGTTAACATTTTAGAGCCTTGATTTTTAATGAGTAATACCTTTGTATAAAACTCACTTTGGGAAATATGAAGATCTAGTATTCTTGATACTTTTTTTGGTTTTTGAGACAGGGTTTCTCTGTAAAACAGTTCTGGCTGTCCTGGAACTCGCTCTGTAGACCAGACTGACCTTGAACTCACAGAGATCCACCTGCCTCTGTCTCCCCAGTACTGAGATTAAAGATATGTGTCACCACTACCTGGCTATTCTTGATACTTTTTAAGATAACTTCTGATTGGCTGAGATCATCAGCCTAATGAAGGGATGAGGCCCATGCAGAAATAACTCAGAGAACAAACAGAATAGAGCTTGAAATAAATGGCTTCTTCCATTTGGGGAGGACAGTGTTTGTGGGGGGAGCATTAATACTAAAAGGAAACATTACTCACCTTGATTTTACTGCCTATGTGTGCCATGGCATGTTCTTTTTAGAATAATCTCTAAAAAACTCAAAACCTGATCTTTCAGGAAAAAAAAAGATTTTTAAAGTATATAACGTGTGTGTTATATGCTGTTCATAGCAAAGATGTGTCACCCCACCTCTCTCCCTATCTGTTGATGCCTGTGTGCTTTAGAGCCATAGCTGTGTATCTGACTGGTGACAGGATGCTTATTTCTTCCTATGCTGTGGTAGGGCAATGTAGGCAGAGAGAGGCCTACTATCTGGTGTCCTATTAATGCTGCATGGAGCAGTTGTATCCAAATATGTTGTGGAAGTTTTTTGTTTGGCTGGTTTTTATCATGTAAGACAATTAAAGGGAAGACTCAGAGGCTTTTGTTGCTTCTGCTGTGTAATTCATCAGAAATGATCACTTTACTTGGAGGGTTTCCAAGAAAGCAAGACTAAGCTCGGAAAACATTAATAATAGAGTCATGTTTCTGATGAGCCCTGCACTTTATGTCAGCAATGTCTGTGAAGATCAGTTTTGCCTTAAATTACTTTAGTCCAACTGAGGCCATTGTGTTTGGTATATATAAACTCCTCCTGTGAGCGCTCCATTGGCATACAATTCATAGAAGAGCCTCAAACATCATCATCATCACCATCTGGAGCTTTGAACTTCTCGCACTGTACTTGGGTTGACTTATAATATTAATAGATGCATTTCTCAGTTCCCTGAGTAGCAGAGGCATGGCCAGAAGCATTGCAAAGGGAGAAGTCCCTGGCTGGAATATTCATACGCAGTGATAACTTTCTGAACAGTTGAGAGCTTCCTGTTCCATTTTATGGTGACTGTGCAAAAGATATTCTAAGGGTTATATGGTTCAGTGGCAACATTAGGATTATTTTTCAGAATTTTAGCAATTATCTTTGTGCATTGGAATGTTTATTTACCATTAACAAAAATAGGAGAAAACCAAACAAACTGGAGATACTTATTTGACATGGTGATGTGAAGAGTGTGGGAGTTGATTACTTATAAAAGAGATTAAGACAGAGAAGCTAGAAGAGCAGCTTTTAGAGGCCGTGTTTGATGCCACAGACAAGCACAGTCATGTAAGTAATCACACAAGTGTTTGCCACTGAAAGCCATTCTCTTCCCTTAGAAATCTGAGCACTGCTACTGAACATCTTCATCAGTGGTTTAATATGCCTTTGTGTGTTTGCAGCAAATAGAAAGTGGTTTTCTCTTTAAGTTGCTTTTCATGGTATGCTGATTTCAGCATTCTAGATCAGGGCAGAATTAATTATGTAACTGTATTGTAGGGTTCAAATATGAAAAAAGGTTTGAGTAACAAATCAGCAAGAATTGCAAACAGTAAAGAGTAGGCATTGAGAGGCTATATGGTGATGAATTATATACTTTGGGTATATTCTGCTACATTGAATTCAGACTGTAATTGCTGAAATTGATTCTAGCTAAAAATTTGCTAAGAGCATTGGGTATTAGAAGTTTTGTACTTCTGAGTAAATTTTCTCTAAATTCCCACAGGCTATAGCTTTAGCTCTGCGTAATCCGAAAAGCAGATGTCCTTTCTCAATGAAAGCTGTATTTTTCATGTAGCTTTTAATGAGCAACCAGATATTAATTTCATGAAATAATGTAAATATTAGAAAGTGGAAGGGGGAAATGGCATATAAAATTGACATTCTAAAATGACAAGTCTTTGTAATGCTGGGCATCTCCTAAGAACAATCTATCCCTGTAAAACATTTGAAAGGTGCTAGAATTGAAAGTACAAGTTTGTTACGTAAATCAAGTTTCTCAGGAAATTTGAGATGATACAGCCATTTGTCTTATAATTTGGAGAGATAATCTCTTGAGTTAAGCTCTGCAGGAAGCACACTTCATTTGTTAAGAGCCTTTTAGGTATGGTGAAGTAGATATGCTTATGAAACACATGAAATGAAATCCCAAGTGCTGGTCGGTTTATAGTCCAGGGAGTGGGGTATAATGGCTGTGAAGTACGTATTTCATGGAGCTGATCAGAACTTCAATAGAATATTGTCTCTTGTCTGAAGAAAGAGACCACCTCAAACCACATGCCTATCTAGAGATTGAGTAAAACTGTGAGGGACACTGTGTGAATGCCTTAAGGTGACTGGTGGAGGTACTGGTGGGCATGTATGCGCCCATCTGAATTAGGCTGTGGAAAACAGTCTATTCCAAACCATCTTCGTACAGCCCGAGTTGCTCCGGTCCATAACCTTGTTGAGGAAGATGAGAAATATGGTGCTGGCTACTTCATGTGTCTGGGAGGCTGACATCATTGGTTAACATCCCTAAGGCACTGTCCAGTGCCCAAGCCTTCCTTCAGTACCACTGTACATCTACATCAGTTCATCTATGCAAGCTTGTGTTTTTGTGGTTTGTATTTTACACCTGAACATCAGGTTTAGCATTGGTGTTATAAATAATTTTTAAACCAAAGTATTGTATGAGTAAATCTGTGTGCTTTGTTTCTGTGAGTGGTTTGAGGTAATTACCTATCTTGTCTTCTCTTAATAAAGTCATCCGTTTATCAAGTCAATGATGGCCTCCTGTTTTCATCACTACACTTGGAGTCTGTGAAAGTGATAGCAGTTTATTTTATTTTGCTTTACTTTTTGATTGAAGAACTCCACCTAGATCTTTTAAATACTAGTAACATTTTACCACTTCCGTGCTCTTTGGTTGAACTCACATAATATAATACTGTAACATTGTACAGTGAAATTTTCCACAAATAGTCCAAAATATACATCATCAAAGTACCCCTGTTTTGTGTGTGTTGGTTTGTTGACAGAATTGACATTTTGTGAGGGGGTGATACAAAAAAGGTAGTCTGTGGTTCACACAGTAACCCTATGACTAAATTTACTCGTACAACTCACTCTGTCTGGTAGACATCTAAGTGAATTTTGAGAAAATAGAATTATTAATTGACATTTATTTAATATTTTATCTTTATATGGATTGTTCTTACTGTTCCAATGACTGTGATGTAAAAACATTCTGCAGAAATAAATCTCTTTTAACAATATAATACTATTATCATTTACAACTGAATTTACTGTTGTAGACCCCTGTTGTGTTGGTTAACTTTTTGTCCACTTGACACAAGCTACAGTCAGCTGAGAAGAGGGACGTCAATTGAGGAAATGTCCCCCCATCAGATTATCCTGTAAACAAGTCACTGACTGGGACATTTTCTTAGTTGATACAACCTGGCCCCGCTCACTGTGGGCATTGCCTTCCCTCATAATCTTGGGGTGTATAAGAAGGCAAACACTCCTGTATTGTCTTAAAGTCATCCATGGATTAAGTCGGCGATGGCCTCATGTTTTCCTTATTGAATGACCAAGAATATCACAGCAGCGCCTCCCCCCCCTTTTTGATGAAATGGCACCAATAGATCTTTTTTAAAAATACTAGTAGAATTTTATCACTTCAGTGATTTTTGTTGTTGTTGTTAAACACATGCTGTACAGGGAAGTTTTCAACAAGTAGTTCAAAATATAACTCAAGAAGGTACTATTTTATGTGTGATGTTTGTTTCACATCTGAGACATTTGCAGAACTCTGAACTTCCAACTAGGGTTGAGATTTTGAAGTTATTTCACCTCCGTTTCAGGGGACAGACACACTGGTTATTTCCTCTCCACATTGCATTTGGGTCTCATGTTTTGACATGCAAACAAAAAGAAAGCAAACACAGTGTACTTCAGGAACCTATAGCCCCCGAATCTCTTTACTGTTGCTTCTGCGTGTAAGACTTTAGGGCTGACCACATAATATTGTGTAACCCATCAGGGGCACATCCCATTGGAGGTTTCTAGTCATGGTGTTAGTTCTGACAGATTTATGTTTCTACATTTCTTCGAGAGGAGTGGAAGTCACAGTTGCCCTACTTCTGGCACCACTCTTCATTTGTTTTAAGAGAATGTGGTGTTTTCTGTATTTGGGGCTGAACTTGCTTTATTACATAAAAAAACTTAGGGAATTAATATACTATCAAATACTTGTTAGCCACTAAATTGATTTCTTTCTTTTTATTTTTTTTTAAGACAGGGTTTCTCTGTGTATTTTTGGTGCCCGTCCTGGATCTCATTCTGTATACCAGGCTGGCCTTGAACTCACAGAGATCCATATGGCTCTGCCTCCCGAGTGCTGGGATTAAAGGTGTGCACTACCACTGCCTGGTGTTGATGAATATCTTAACTTCAGCATGATCTACAGGATATATTAGAAGAATCCATGGTGCTGTCAAGTGCCATGGACTGGCCCATCGGGGGTACCACGACCGTAGGGGGACCAGAGCTTGGGTAGTCAGGAAGGCAAGGATTCGGCGAATGACAGACAACACACTCAGAAGTGGTTTAAATCTGCTGCAATTTTACTTCTGCAAATCAGTAGTTTATATACAGAAAATAAAACTATCAAGTCATACAAGGAACAACAAGAGCTTGGCGATAATTCAATTACATCATCTTTAAAAAAACAGCAAGCACACAATTATTAATTGGCGCTAGACATATCCCTCCACCCACAAGAACTTTATGACCCAAAGAGTGGTCTGTGTTTTTTAAACTTAGTATGGTCCCTAGACTTGTGTAGGCTTCTTGCAGCTGTGTCCTTCATCTTTATCTCAGCCGCTCGCTAGTTTATTATTCATTTTTACTTTTCTGGTTCTCATGACCCACTTAGCCAATTTGGATGCTGCAGATCCTCCCTAAGTCTTTCTTTAGTTCTTTTATCACATATCTCTTTTAATATAAAACCTTTTTACCTGCTGGAATATGGACTCTTACACTTTTACGCCTGTAAGGGAAAGGGATTCTGCTGTAGTCCTTAAGTTTCCCATGCTAAACTTCCTCAACAGAGGGGCCCACCATCTGCCTCCTATGAGATAACGTTTTCTGCCATAAATCACTTTAGTTGGGATTCCTAAAGGATTCCTAGTGGGTGAGTGTCCATTCCCTAGAAGTGCCTGAACTGTTATACTTTCTATTATCTAGCAGCTTGGGGTCTTTAAGGAATAGCTCATTTTGCTATATCTAAATAAGGTCCATGTCCAGCTTTCCCTTTCCTCCATAGTTCACAACCCAAATATTCATTAATTTTGGCTGTGTTTTATAGATTAATTGGAACATTATCAGAAAAGCAGTTATACAGAACCCATAGCCCAGAGAGCTCATGATCTGTGAAGCACGTCTCCTTCAAGAAGGAGGCATAACACAGGCACTCTGCCAGGGACCTCCAGGGAGCTTAGTCCTGTGGGACACGTATCTCCCGTCCGCTATTATTGACATAATTGTTCATGTCACACGGACGACACTGGAGTTGGTGTGGCAGTCAAGATTATTAAAGCTGAATAGGATGATGCTATTATGTACATATAGTATGAAAAGTTGATAATGAAAATTTTAAGTTAACTATAGAGAGGGAAAATTGTGTTTAGGAATTACAGAGGCTATATAGAGAATATTCTTGATTTTGAAAATTTTGTTAGAATTAGGTATTCTAAATAATTATGAAGCAAAATTTTATAAATATAGTAAACTTCATATACAGTTAACTATTTTAGCTCTCCACATTTATGTAACTATATATTAGCCCCAAAATTCTCTGCTTGTATCTTTGTAAGTATGTTTATTGCCTCACTTATTTTTCTGCCTATATCTATGTGCCTATGTATATTTCACCCCTCTATTTCTCTGTCTGCATTTATTTATGTTATGTATCACTTCTCCAATTTATCTGTATCTATGTACCTGTGTGTGTATCATCCCCCATTTCTATTCCTGTGTCTGTGTAACTGTATGACTCTTTGCCCCATTTAATTTATGTACCTATTTAACCACACCCCCATTTCTCTACCTGTTTCTATATACCGATGAATTTATAGCCCCCTAGTTTCTCTGTCTATTTCTGTGTATCACCCCTGCCAATTCTGTCTCTCCATATACTCAAATATTTTAAAAGTATATTCAACAGTATCACTTCACTAATAATACCAAGAAACAATGAATGACTCAGTAGAAATAACTCCCATTCATGGTCATATTGTTATTTTATATAATACTTCCTACAAAAAAGGCAACAAGCCTTCACACACACACACACACACACACACACACACACACACACACACACACACACACGCTGGTCAGTTTTGGCTTTTAAATATATAAGATGAACGTAAAAAAAATTGCACTTCTCAAAAACAAGCAGGGAGCATGTCTGGAGAGATAGCTCAGTAGTTATCACACTTGACTTGCAGACCAGAGAACTTTAGTGTGGATGCCAAGAACCAATGTGGAAGAAGAAAGCAGTAATTGAAGTGCTTATGATCCCAATATCCCCTGCCTGAAAATAGGAGGTGAAGACAGGAGAATAGCTGGAAGCATTCGTGTGAGCCAGCATGGTGTAAGCAATAGTGAAAAATGCATGTCTCACACTTAAGATTATCTCTCCCAACAAACATGCAAAAGTAAAGATAGTGCCTAACTGGAAGCTTCATCTGTCCATACCGACTAGCATTTATGGAGTTACAAAGTACTTTGCATGGATCAGAGAAGAAAGGTAATCCTTAATCCAGTTACTAAGCCTACACAACATTGACCTCCCTGTAAGATACACTGGTGCAGTACTGGCACAAATATTATGGTAGTAACCAATCACTTTGTGATTGAATTTAAGTCTCCATGAGTCAGAATGATCCCATGTTTGACACTGTTGAAGTGGTCAAGAACCTGAGACGAGGTAGGGCATGGGCTAAGGGGAAAACCAAACACATTATTCTGCCAAACGAATATAGCTATCATTAGAGAAGTTGCTTCTTGCAGTAGATAGGAACTAACATAGACAAACAACAATTGCAGAGAGTGAGAGACTTTGGAGCATTCTCAAATGGGATGTCTTTTACCAACCCGCTCCAAGGTTCAGGGTGTGGAAGAGGGAGTGGAAAGATTGGTAGAGCCAAATGTGATGGATGATTACAGGGAAACAGTGTCTTCATACACAACAGACCCGATGCATAGATTAACTCACAGAGACTGTGGCAACACATATTAGGCCTGCACAGAGGGGGTCCCAGCACTGAGAATGGAAAGGGAGTGTGGGTTCCCACACATAATGAAGAGGCTATGTGCAGTTGATACCCACCAGAAGAGGAAAGTTAGTCTCCACTGGATTCTCACTGGGTATATTAACCGCTCCTCAGGGCAGCTCCATGCCCAGGAGTAGGAGGCTAACACAAAACCAATTAAATGGTGTTTTTTGGAGATTTGTTTCATTTTGCTTAGTTTGGGATTTTTAAAAATCTTATTAGTTTCTTGTTTCTGTATTTTGGTTTTTGTTTTTGTGGAGATATTTTGTGTACCTGTGTGTAGGTGGTCTGTTTCTTGGTTTTGTTGTCCTTTAAAGAGAGAAAAAGAACAAATATGGGTGGGTTAGAGAGGTAGAAAGGATCGTGGAGGATTTGGGGGAATGGGAAGATGATCAAATTACATTGTATAAAAAACATTTTTCAGTAATAAAGAAAAGGAAAAACGTGTCTGTCTGAACAAGGTGCAAGATTAGACCAACATCTGAGCTTGTGCCTTTCATCCACATGTTCACCATGGCATGTGCACACCCACACTTCAAACCCCACCCCCAACATACACAGGTCATGCCACAATAATATTTACTAATCCCCTACAGCATGGGCTGTAGACCAACTTATTGTTTTGAAAACTTATAAATAATGTAAATAATTGAATAACTATCCTGATTTAAGAAAAATAGGATTTGTACCTCAGGATAATGAATAGGTATCAAGGGTTAATTGCCCTTGCTGGAAGTATTTTAATTAATTCCTAAATGAAGGTCATAGGAGACTGTGTTAATTTTTAGGAATTTGTTTGTATACAATGAAGGTGAACTAGACATTCTATTTCTCTATATGGAAGTTACATTATTAAAAACAATCTCTAAGTGCCTAGATTTATGTCCTAATGTCTAGCAGGGAATAAAGGCGCTGAAGAGCCTGTGTGTGTGTGTGTGTGTGTGTGTGTATGTATGTGTAGAAGATGTACATAGTGTGGAGGTTGTCTTCTATCTCTCTCCATTGTATGCTTTGAAACACTCTATCAAGGAACGTAGAGCTCATCAATCAGGCTAGACTGGCAAGTCTCAGCCATCCTCCAGTCTCTGCCTCCCCACCACTGGGATTACAGATGTGCTACCAACCTAGATTTCCACATAGATGCTGGGATCTGAACTTAGGTACTCATGCTTATTTGGTATGTACTTTACCCATTGAGACAACCCTTTCCAATCTCCCAAAACCATTTAAATAGCAAGATAAATTTGCATTCTCCCAATCCAGAAAACTTTAAAAAACAAAGAACAAAAATAACCTCAAAACTGGCTATACTTGAAAAGAAAATGGAGAGAGGACAGAGGTATTTGTGGTGTTTTAGTTGCAAGCCAGCTGAAAAGGAAAATCTGTGATAATTGGAGAAATATGAACACATTTGATAGTTGATGATTTTAAGAGGTGAATGTTAATATTTTAGGTTCAATCATGATCTCAAGATTAGATCATAACCTAAGGACAACAGTAGCATTTCAGGGCATGAAAATACAGCTCAGTAGTTCACCTGCTCTTCCAGAGGACTGGGGTGAACATCCACATGGTGGCTCATAACTGTGTGTAACTTCAGTCCCTGGGGATCTGATGCCCTCTGCTGGTCTCTGTGGGCACTGCACATGGTTCACATTTGTGCATTCAAGCCTAACACTCATAAAGTAAAAATAAACAAATCTTAAAAAGTTCCAAGTTGTGGCTCAGCCTGGGAGGAGGGAACTGGACCTGCCTGGACTGAGTCTACCAGGTTGATCTCAATCCTCGGGGGAGGCTTTGCCCTGGTGGAAGTGGGAATGGGGGGTGGCCTGGGGGGAAGGGGAGGGGGGCGGGAGTTTGGAGAACAAGGGAATCCATGGCTGATGTGTAGAACTAAATTATATTGTAAAATAAAAGGAAAAAAAATTCAAAGTTGTATTTCAAAAATAGCAAAATTTTTACATATGAGCACAGATAATAATGGCTATGACATGAGTGATGAATAGGAGATAGTGATCATATTTGAACCACTGATAATCTGTACACCTGATTCTTCAGATTATTTTCTCTTATAGTTTATTTGAAAATGATCCTAATGTTTATTAAGTGAAAGGAAAATACACTTTTCAGATAAAAATCTCCATGCAAAATCTTTACTGACATAAATGTGGGTGTATGTGTTTCAGGCAACAGAAAATTCTTGATGAAAAGACAAATATGTTAAAAAAAATAAATATAATTTAAAAGTCTATGCTTGCTGGTAGACAAGTGAGTACTGACTTTTTAAACAATGGCACTTTGTGGATTTAAATTTTAAGTAAAGTTAAAGTATATAAAGAAGATGTCCATAAACGATGAAGAATCGTGTTAAATTATACCAAGGTGATATTTCTGAAGCTTTTTCCTTAAACATCTAAGGAGTTTGTGAAATCAGAGATCATTGTCAGAAGACCCAATGTTGAGCTCTAGATTTTGCATTACTAACAAGCTTCCAGTGGTATTTTTATATTGCCTAAGAACACATTTTCAGTAGGAAGAGAAGGTTTCTTCAGTATCTTGAAAGAATCAAAAGTACTATTGTGCTCTGATACATAGTTTTGCATAATTATAATTAATTATAACAACAAAGAGAACAAGAGAGAATATAAAATAACCAAGAATCTGGTTATTCCAACTTCTAGTGAGAGAGCATACTTTCAGGCACAAAGTATATGAAGCAGATTTACAGCTTTCAGCTAGGCATAAAGGGACAACAAAAGCCAAAGATTTTTAGCAAGTCAATCCCCCAATGCTCAGGAAAGCTGCAGGGTAGGGGAAACTTCCTCGGCAAATGCCCAAGCACTGCAGTTAAGGGTCGCTGAAAGTCAGCCTACCCAGAGTGTTAGACTCTAGGAAGATGTGACAATTGAGCCAACATGCTGACAGTGCCTTGTTTGCAGAAGACAGTAACAGAGCCCAGGATTTCTCACTGATTCCCTTCCTACCTCAGGCTGAGTTAGAACTGTTTTCAGGCTTTCATGAGAAGTACATAAGAGAAAAGTGAGAGGGGTTGGGTCAGTAAAGGCTATCCAGAGAATTCTGTTGCCTAGCAAATACATAGTGGGGGAAATATGACAGTAAGATATCATTGATCTGAAAGGAACACAGAAAAAAGGGTCAAAGGGAGAGCCAGGGTTCAAATAATGGATTCAAACACAGTTTGAATAGCTTTTCAAAATGTTTTGGGGCTCAATGTTCCTATTGAAAGAGACAAGACTATCTGGATGCTAAAGTCCACCTAGCCGATTCGTTGTAAGAACTACTTGAAATAGATAGTACAGAAATAATGAAAATCAATTTTTAAAAAAGTTTCATATAAACTATCCAAAACGTGATACGTGTATGTGTGTGTGTGTGTGTGTGTGTGTGTGTGTGTGTGTGTGTGTGTATTTACTAGAGAAGCAGAGACAAAAACCACAAAGATAAATACTTAATCTCACCAGGAACTATTTGACAGAATGGACCAATGCCTTTTCCTTCCAGTCAAAGCTATTTGGACAGGCTGCACATCAAGCAAACAGTTACTCACCACTCTGCTGCAGTCAGTCTGAACCACATTACCCAAACCTTTGACTCCATTGTAAGAATAAAGAGAGCAGTTGACCATTGAACAAAAGCTCCAGCACTAGGCGTGGGAACTCTGTCTTCAAGCTGTTCGTCAACAGAGTCCAACAGACTCTCAAAACAATACAGGCTATTGCCATTGTCCTTTGTTTCCTCCCAGAACTTCAAAATAGAATCCGATTGCTGAAAGCATCACACACTTCATACACAGGGCTTGAAGGATTTGATATGGGTCTAAACTGGAAGGTTCCTCTCAAAGGATTAGCTCTCCCAGTATCCAAAGGTGATATGCAAGCTTCCACAATCAAGACTTGTAGCCAGCTGTAAAGCCTATAAACTACAATGACCAGCCCACCAAGATATCCCCAATAATGCAATATATATTCTTATATGTTCATTCTCATATCTCAGGCTGGCTTCATACTCATTGTGTAGATGAAGCTTGCCTTATACTCCTGATCCTCCTGTCTGTACCTGCTAAGTGCTGAGATTACAGGTGTTGGGGCTTTAAGGTAAGTTTCTGTGTTATTCTTTAAGATTGCCAGCAGAGGGCGCTCAGAGATGGCAAGACAGTTTATCCTTCCCACTCAAAGCTGATGAACTGACTTTGCTGACCAAACTATAAGAAAAAAATTCATACGTTTACAAAGAGCAAATTTATCTACAAATGCACCGAGTGGGTATGATAAAAATAACTGAGAATATTAATAAGTATAATATAAACTAATTAAAGAACTCACTGAAAAACACTTAAAAGCTTCACTATATTTTGTCCCAAGCTCTGTTTTGTAATTACATATAGTTATAGTTATACTAAGATGGATTTGGAGTGGAAGGAACTTATGCATGCTGAACCAATGTTGAGAATGACCATCAAGAAAGGAAAAAACTTCAAGAACATAGAAAATGTGTTAACAGTATAACAAAAGTCCTGGTAAAAAAGAACATGTTACACTACATGGAGACATGTAGTGTAACATGGCATATATGCATCTATATATAGGGAAAAAATCAGCTGCATGTGAATCATGGTTAAGTCATAGGCCACATAGGGGTGGAAGAAGGCAAGTTTCTTCAAGACAGAGAGTATTTCCCATACTGAGAACCAAGGGGACCGTCTGGGTGATTGAGGAATGCCATGTGAGAGGGTAAGTTATCGTCTAAACTAAGCTGGTGACACTTAGGAGCTTGTAGAAAATGGTGACAGTTTAGAAAAATGGCCAAGGGGAATGATGGAGAGCCCAGACTAGGAATTGCTGAGTATAGTGGATCTAGAGAGCAGCTGTGATCGGATTCCATGCATTTATGGTGACATCAATCTTTATGGTTGCTTGGTTTTAGCAGCTGCATCAGCAACCCATATGCAGAAGCAGAAATAAATGGATGAAAGTGATCCATCGCGGAGGTTGAGGTGGGATTGAGCAACAGGGAGGTGTAGGGCCAGATGTAAGGAAAGAAATTAAGGAGACGCACCTTGGAAGTGACTGGGGCTAGGGAAAGGAAGTAACATTGTCAGAGGACAGGAAACTATAGTAATATATGAGTGAATGTACCAGCAAGT
This sequence comes from Peromyscus californicus insignis, assembly GCF_007827085.1. Lineage (NCBI taxonomy): Eukaryota > Metazoa > Chordata > Mammalia > Rodentia > Cricetidae > Peromyscus > Peromyscus californicus. The sequence goes on along the minus strand of NW_026294458.1, from coordinate 20,165,363 downwards.
GAAGCACTGAATCTAAAGAATGAGTTATTATGGTCACAAAACAGATACTTTAGATATGGAATAGGCTTGCAGGTAAAGGAGTAATATCTTCAGAGGAGGAAGGTAGCCAAGATGAGGATACAGCCCAAGGTGGCTCAAAGTTCCATTTCTGTAAGCGCTGAGCTCTGGAATATGGAGGGAGGTGCCATCATGGAAGTTTATATTAATATAGGAGAATCGATCTAGGGGAAGCAATGCTTCCTTGATGATGATCTTACTTCAGGGTGGAGAGCTCACGACCCTTCAAAAAAAAAAAACCATTTTGCCTTGCCCTTTGCCTGACTTTTTCTTTCCTTGTGTGTGCATATGTGCCTGTGTGGTAGTGGGGAAGAGAATTTGGAGTAGTGTGATGGTCTGAAAGAAAATGTCCCCCAAAGGGAGTGGCACTGTTAGGAGGCGTGGCCTTGGTGAGAAAGTGTGTCACTGTGGGGGTGGGCTTTGAGGTCTCTTTTGCTCAAGCTTCCCTCAGTGTGACTTTCAGGTAACTTCCTGTTGCCTGCAAGCTGTAGGACTCTCAGCTCCAGCACCATGTCTGCCTGCATGCCGCCATGCTCCCCATCATGATGATAATGGGCTGAACCTCTGAAACTATAAGTGAGCCTCATTCTAAAAGCTGCCATGGTCGTGGTGGTCATGGTGTCTTTTCACAGCGATAAAAAATCCCAACTAAGACAGGTAGGCATACCTACAATACTTGAGTCTTTCTTTGTTAATGCAGCAGATTTATTTTCCACATCTTCAAATGTATCTTCTCTGTGACGGCTCTCTCAGCATATGGAAGATAACAACTGTCTTTTATTAATTTCCAGTTCTCCTAAACGAAGTCTTAGAGTCATCAGTTTCTTTTTTCATTTTACTTATTTTTGTAAGTATTTTCATTTTATGTTTGAGATTATAATATAATTATACCATTGTTCCCTTTCTTTTCCTCCCTCTAACCCTTCCCATATACCCTTCCTTGTTCTCTTTCAAATCCATGACCTCTTTTTTCATTAATTGTTGTTACATGCATATACATATATGCACATTTATTCCTATTCCTAAATATAAGCTATTCAGTCTATATAATGTTACTTGTGTGTTTTCAAGGCTGACCATCTGCTATTGGATAACCAATCCGTGTGTTCTCCTCTGGGGGAGACTATTTCTCCCACTCTCAATATTCCTTAGTTGCCTGTAGTTCTTTGTGTAGGTTGAAGCTTTGCGGTCTTTCTACTGTCCACTGTGGTAGACTTTTCTTAATGCAACCCAGGGCCTCTGCACTTGTGATTTTCTCCTTTAAGTCATCCCTGTTGGCACCTCACCTGCAGGCAGGGTGTGAGTTATAGGAAACCCAGTGGGCCAGACACTTTTTAAGACACGGGTATAGCCCATGCATTGACAACCTGCCCTGATTGACAACCTAAACTGATTGACAGTCTAGATCTCCCCTAATCTTTCACTCTCCTTGCTCACACACCACTATTGCTGACTTCCCAGAGGTTTGGTTCACTGTGGGGCATGTCTTGACCTTTTCCCAGGTTAATTTTGTTAGATTTGTTTACAATTACAGTTGGATGAAATTATTTTTTTTGTGTGTGTGTGCATCTTATTTCTGAAACTTTGGATTTATGTGCAGCTTTGATAATCACTGGCTTGATCTTGGATGTCCAGAAGCTGCTTCATTTGCTATTCTGGACTGTGCATGTTCCTTTAAAGCTCCAGAGATTGGAATCTTTCTGCACACACTGGAAGCTGGGAGGAAGGAGGTTTCACACAGTGTCTGGTTTCTTTATTGCTGGGAATGAAATAGAGCTAATGGCTTGCAAACATCACTGTGTGTGCTGAGCCTGCTCCGTGAGAACATTCTTCTCGTCAGAAGCAATGGGTTGTTTTTATTATGGGAAGGATTACTTTCTGACTAAATTGTTCTCATCTAGCATTTTGAAGTTAACCTCTTTAGTTTATAAGGCATATATGCTAATGTCTGGGGCATACTTTTATTTTTCTCACTGGGAAAAGTGAAATCTGAAAATCTGTTGATCTGCTAAAGGGGGAAAAATGAAAGTAACAAATCTATTGTTTGTCAGTCTTCAACTTGTTTAGCAGATACACTGAATAAGTTGAGGGAACTGTCAGTGTTTCATTGTTAATGGATCCTAATTTTTACTTGCAAAACAATCAATAGCCTAGATCTAACACTGTAGGTTGGGGCCTGAACATATAATAAACCCTGATAACTTGAATTCACTATGACTCCATACTTCAGTATTGTCATACCAAAGGAGGAAGCTGTGAAGTGGCGAGGCCAATGCGGCTGAATAGATGCAGTTTCTAACAAGATTATTTCATGACCTCTGGGTAGTAAACCAGGAACTTAAAGACATGGCTAGTATGCACATGTAGCACACGATGCACCAATAGCATTGTACATCAGATAGGAAGCAGGACCATTGTCTGTGCGTCTGTTCGACTCTTCCAGCTCAGTTTACCCATCTATTTGGCTTTGTTGCATGAAGCCCTGTTCTAGCTTTACAGAACTGAGTCGTTAGCTAAGTGGGTGAAACGCAAAGGAAAAAGACAAAGGGCTTAGCTAATGAAAGGAAGTGAGTTTGTGTGCTCTGATCTATGTGTGGGAACTGAAGGGCTCCGCTAATGGAAATATGAGATATTTCCAGAAAATCTGAAGTAGACCAATCTTTTTTTTTTTTCTGAAGAAGAGGAATAGTTGTGGGAAAGAGAAAAGCAGTGATAGTCAAGGTAAATAAGGTCAACTAAAAATGGGCCTTATGCTCATGGTATGGAGGAAGAAAACCAACCCATCAATCAGATAGTGTCATGATGACCCCTAAAAGCCACCAACTCATGAGGAAGCAGGCTTCCTGGTAAATGGCAGATCTTCTGCTCTCTTTCTCTGTACTCTCTTGCTGTATTTTAATTGGCATGCTCGGCACTTACGACCTGTCACAAGTAAGAGACAGTTTCTGCAGATGTAGCCTGGTCAGGTGTCTTGATGTGACACCAGGGCAGAAGTGACAGGGGAGGAGCTGCATATGCCCTGGGAGTCTAGACTGTCAGGATTTGACAGGGCCCTGCCCTAGTGAAGGCGCCGGCCTGTGCCAGAAGTAAGTGCTGAGACCTAGAGGCAGCAGTACTTCTGAGGTAAGAGTCTCTGCACCAAGCAGCTGGCTGGGGAAAGTGGCCTGACAAACGAGAATCATATCACATCTGCCAGAGAAGGTGATCAAAAGCAACAGAGCTCGGGCAGCTGGGGAAAGGTGACCCTTGGATGCATGGATACTTCCAAACAGAGCTGATCCTGAAGACCCAGAAAATGAGCTCACTCACTCACAGCAGGCTCTGTGATGATAAATACCGTCTCTAAGCTCTCTCTCTCTCTCTAAGTTTATCCTTCATAGTATACTACTTATGAGCTATCAAGGCATAGTATTTATTTGTGGATTGTGTCTTTACCAGTTGTACTCCAGTCATTTCTTGGCAGAAATATATTATTTTGTTGAACACACCAGAGACTACACAGAGACTAGTAAGGACAGGCCTGACGGTGCAAATCTATTGTCCATTGATAATCAATAAGAGTCTTCCTTGCTTCCTATCAGTTCATCAAAAGCCAGATGTTGAGATGAAGTGAAAAGCTGTTTGTAAGAGAAGGCACACTGTAACACCCTGCTTCATGATTCTTTGGTCACACACTCCACTGGCTGTTTCCTTCAGTATGTGACTTTGTAACGAGAAGAGGTCACTTTCTCAGGAAGATAATTTAATTTTCCACTTTCTTTATAATTAAATAGTTTCTGGGATGTATTCTTAGCAAGACAGTTAATATTTTAAAATAAATACATTTACTGTAATTAAACAGACTGTAAAATATTTATTCATTAACGACAAAATTAAAACAGCATTTACTAAAAGAGTACTGTATATTCTAGAAAACCAACCTATCATTCTGCTGAGAAGTACACATTGAAGACAGTTTGGGCCCCAATGTCACAGGATTTGCCCATGTCACCCACCTTGTTAAGAGCTCAGACAGGCCTTGGATTCTTTCCCCTTGACTCACACTGTCCTCCTCTTCTCAAACTACTGTCCTGCCACCATTCTCAAGTAAAAAAATCTATTGTCCATTGATAATCAATAAGAGGCTTCCAAGTCCTTGTTATTCAAAGTGTGTTTTGAGAGCAGATATCATGGATGCCCCAGGCAGCATGTTAAGATGCAGAATCTTAGCTCCTATCTTTAACCCATGGATGCAGAGTTTGAATTTTAATCAGCCCCCAGAAACTACACGTGCAAACTGAAGTAATTGATACACAGAGTACTCAAGTAAGGCTTTTAAGTTTAATTGATGGGTATTTCATTAGGGTGTGTTTTTCAGGACTTATAAAATTGAAAAGTAATACATCAAATATGTTTCTGTTTCACCAACTTAGTTTTCTCCAGGACAGAAGTTTGGGCACAAGGTTGTCCCAAGTGGATGATGACCTTATCTAGTACACAAATCTCAAAATTTCCTGGTACACCAGAGTGACCTCAGATAAAATAGCCTTCTGTGGCTTTTACTCAAGGCCTGTCTTAATTTGATGTACACTAGTAAGGGATTATAAAAGTTTTACAAAGATTTTTTTAGAAGTCACATGAAAAGATAGGAAATAGAAAAATTATCTTCCTCTGGAGAATAATCAATTTATGATAAACTCAGTCTTATATGTGCTCTACAAACAGGTTGATGGCCAGGGAAACCTCACATGCCTCTCATATAAGTGAATTTTCCCAGTAGTAAGGACAGGCCTGACGGTGCAAATTTAAAAACTATTTTGTTCCTACTGTAGGATGTAGGGATAGGGAACACTTTGGAGGCCCCAACCAGTAAACTTGTGTGGTTTCCTTATGCTCCTAAGTCAGCATGTGAGCAGAGGACTCTACTGCAGACCCATGGCTTTGTCCATCCAGTTTTCAAGGATGCTGCAGAGATCCTTAGAGTCAGGCAGACAAGCACTGCAGATGTGCAGCTGCTAGAGCCAACATCTCCTAGGGAAGCTCTGGAAGCAGGAGGACTGCAGGGACACAATGGTATAGTGGCAGCTAAAGAGAAATGCAGGCATCAAACCACACCAAATGAGAGTGGTGCAAACTCTGACCAGCAAAGCCTTGGGGATGAACCCAGTCTGCATCCTCATGTGTCTGGCCTGGAGGATGAGGAATCTGAGATGATTCTCGAGGCGGACAGCTAAAGTACTTTGGTATTATTGTTGACTTAGACATCTTTAGGATCTGTTACTTCTCCCTCCCTTCCTAAGGCTCCCTTTGCAGTGGGAGCCCCTAGCCTATGCCTGTCCTCACCAAAGTATTTTGGAAGCCCATGATTTATTCAGTGTCAAGGGTTAAATTGATGCTGAAAAGAGTTAAGATGTCTGAGACTACTGGGACTGAAGGAAGGTATTGCATATCCGAGGAGGACGTAAAAAGACATGCTGTACTTTGAATGTTTGTATTTTTTTTTACCATATTTATTGAAATTTGATTGCCATATGCCAGGTGGAATCTTGAAAGGTGATTGGGCAATTAGGCCTGTGCTTTCCTGAGTAGTGCTATAGTTAGAATATGGTTTATCCCTTCTGATCACTTTAAATTTGATTGCCACAGAGTTGGCACTGAAAAGTGGTGCCATTAAATGGCAATTAGGAAAATAGACTGGTTTCATGTCTTTCTTGATGGGGTGGGTTTGTTCTTGTGAAAAGCTTGTAATAAATCAGCCCTGCAGTTATGCCTTGCATGTCCTGTGTTCCATTTTTACAACACTCTATGATGAAAGCCCACTAGCCCTTCAGCTTTTCTGCCAAGCTATGGTGCTCCAGATTTTGCTGCCCTGTCATAGACATACCGGTTTCCAGAGTTATGAACCAAATAGACTTCTTCCAATTGTAAGTTACCCAGCCTTCTGTATTCACATGCATATGCATAGAATGTGTACAATTTTAAAAGGCAAGTCATAGGCGCCTGTGGTGAGACTGTGTCTGCTAGACATGACAGGAAATCTATACCCATGAAGTCTCAACAATGCAGTTGTCAAACAAGGGCTGCATAATGACAATACCAATTGATGTGCCAATGTGGATAGGGAAAATTTCACGAGGTCTCACCCCCATATGAAGAGCTACAGGCAATCAGTGGCTGCTGTGGGAGAGAGAATCGGTCTTCTCAAGGAATGAGCCTCCTGAGATACTATCCAATCCCAAGTGATCAGCCCTAAACACAGGTACATAGGAGCAGTGCTGAACAGACACAGTGGATTTTGTGTGTGTAATTGAAGAAGAGGTTATACATTCATGAGCGAATATTTCTGGACACACAGGAGAAATAGGAAGGAGAAAGGAGGAGGTAGAAATGACATAAATACAGTACTCAACTGAATACCAAAAGGGCAAGTCATTTCCCTTAACTGTCCATCCACTCCACCTTCTTCTGTGCCATGTTAAGTCAAGATGCTCACTGCCAGATGCTAATGCCTTAATCTTGGGTATCCAAGACAGCCTCCAGAGCTAGGAGGAAAAAAGGAACATTTTTATGACCATTTTTTGAGATTATAATTACATTTCTCCCTTTCCTTTCTTCCCTCCAAACCCTCCCCATTCTCCTTCAAACTTTTGCCCTTTTTTTTCATTATTTCATGCATGCATGTACATACACGTGTATATCTAAATGTAATCTGTCAGCCTGTATCTTACTTGTATGTATGTTTTCAAGGCTGGCCCATTGGATAAAGTTTCCCAGGTATTGTTTCAGGCATGCTGTGGTTACCTTCACAAAAGTGACTAGCCAGAAAGCATGGGTGGGAATGGGGACATACGCTACAGAGTGTGAGCATTTGAGGAGCTTGGGTAAAATAATTTTAGGATTTCTTTGTGTTATATACAGCTATGCTCTGAGTCTCATTTTCAAAATGAAAATGCAGAGTAATTTAAAATTTTCTATCAGATTGTCACATAACCATCCTTGTGGCATTCCATTTTCATTATAATATCGTAGTTTCCATGAAGTGTGTTCACGGCTATGTTTGTTTGTTCTGTTTTGTTTTTGCAGCGGGATCTTCTTCTCTGGCCAGGCTGACCTCTAATTGCAATCCTCCTTCCTCAGCCTGCTGAGTGCTGGAACTACAGGTGTGTACTACCTTGTCCAGCACTTGTCCACTGCTTTTATTAACACACACTGCTTGCACACACTGTGATGTTTTCCCTTGTGAGTATAGTGTGTGCTGATAGAATCTGCTTTCCTCTACTCTCTGCTCCACCCCACATACTTCCCAGGCTCTACTCTGGGGCAGATATTTTGTAATTTCCCATAAAAGAGAAAACATGTACTTTATGACTTACATTTTAATAAAATAAAACTTCGGAAATAATAGGCATACCATGATTCAAGTGATGCAAAGTGTGTGCACATATCGACTGGAGCTATTAAGAGCACTTTGCTTCTCTTGCAAAGGACCTGGTTTTGGCTCCCAGCACTTACATCAAGCAGCTCATAATTGCCTATAAATCCAATTTCAAGGGATCTCATACCCTCCTCTGGCCTCCACAGGCACACATACATGTGTTCCATACACTGGCATAGACAGTTCATCTTGTTTTGTTTTAGATACACACATACAAATGACTAAAAACTAAAAAGCAAAACAACAAATAAACAAACAAGTAAGTTGGATAAATAAGATAGAGCAAGTGCTATGTACATTGGAAGACACATTTATCCTGTATAACCTTGGATATACTAACTTTAGTCTTTGTCAACTTGAGAGCTTAAAAACACTATCTTGCTATAAGATTCCTATGATTAGCCAATAGAAAAAGTAATCTTTTTAGGTGCTTACTGGTTATGCATGCTTTTTACGTAGCTTGTCTTACATTTGCTAACTAATGATGAAGTGCTAAAGGATGCGAAGAGCTGACATGAATGGGTTCCTTTCTTTGTCTATATAGGTCTGTTTCAACAACATCTTAGAAGGAACCCTTTAAAGTGAAGCATTCCTGCAGAGGCTGAGGGGAGCCCCTTGGAAATAGCAGGAAAAAAATCAGTCAAGTTGTTTGGAGGAGAACTTTGTATAAGATAGGAAATAAAAAGTGTGAAGGCTAAAAAGAGCACACGGAAACCAAGAGGGAAGGCTGGTGACACAGTATATGAGTGCTAAGGGCAAAGCTTGAAGCCAGGAAGAGAGCTGGGGTCAACATGGTCCCAGCACAGCTGGAAAGTGATAGCAAGGTGTGAGGGGAACATCTAGGATAAGGAGGGTTCTGGTGAACTAAGCTAATTTGATAGGATTCTTGCTGAAGGCAGGTTAGGGTGACAGACATCTTGTAGGATTGAGGGATTCAGTTTATTTTTCTATAAAGAATTTGATCATATATTTATAAGGATTTCTGTACTGGCCTTATAAAATTACTTTTCTAAACTGAGACAATGAAGAGATGAGTACAGGATTCAGATGGAAAGAACTCAATGGGGCCTGAGTATATCTAAGTAGACTTGGATGGAGGAGAGAATATTTAGCATGGGCAGATGCACCAGCAGAGGCAGAGACCAGAACACAAGAAGAAAACAGGTGCACACCATCTTCCTCTGCAGGTGGCTAACTCTACAGGGGATTTATAAACTTTGTATACATTTCTAGAAATAACTCAGTAGAAAGGCTAAGAAAAAGTAAGAGGACTGGGATTATGATGAGGGCTCCTATCATGCATGCAAGAGGTCCGGGGCTATGAACTAATACTGCCAGTGGAAGCAGTGTCTCAAGCTCCCAAGTCTCTTGAATCACCAGAGGCCAGGCTCAAATGTCACCTGGAGCAAAGGCCTACAGACAGGAGTGTGTGGCTAAGCAGGTTCTTGGGTCCCTAGAAGACATTTGGGCCTTCCTAAAGGACGATCTTTTGTATGCTGAGGGAGTCTCTGTGCTGTTGTAGTCAGTTTGGGATACCATAACAAAGTATGGCAGAGTGCATGGATTATAAATAATGGGGATGTATTCTTGTTCTGATGTTGGAGGTTGAAAGTACAGGATCAAGGTGCTGGCATGGTCCAGACCCAGTGAGGGGTCTCTGTGTTGCATATGGCTAACTAAACTCACATGGAAAAGGAGATGAGAACAGAGTTCTCTGGGGTCCATATTGTAAGAGCATTAACTTCATTTATGTACCCATTTATGTTACCCTCATGACCTAATTGCTCCAATAGTGCACATTGGAGTGAGGATTTCATCATATGAATGTTAGGGCACATAAATAATCTATTGCATGCTCTGCATGCTCCTGGTGTAAAAATTTCTCTGGATGCCCTATGCAGGGAAAATGGAGATTTCCAGGAGCTAACTTCCCCATGTGTAGTAATTTCTGAATACTTATTTTCAATTGTTTGTATTTTTATAATATGCATCATTAATACCAAGATCTTGAGACTGAAAGAGATATCCAGTCATATGCCTCTTTACATAGGGCTGATATTCCCCAATAATCTCCTGCTAATTCACTGAGGAAAGTGTATTTATATAAACTGTAAAGCAGTCAGTATACACACACACACACACACACACACACACACACACACACACACACACACACACACACACACACAGGGGCCTTCTTTTCTCTCTCCTAGAGTAAGTTTGCCTGAGGGTAACTAGGGTAACTTTGCAGAGATCTCAATAATGAGACTCTTTGGACATGAATAGAACATAGTCTGTAGTTACAGGTTTTTTTTTTTTTTTGGTTTTTCGAGACAGGGTTTCCCTGTGTAGCTTTGTGCCTTTCCTGGAACTCACTTGGTAGCCCAGGCTGGCCTCGAACTCACAGAGATCCGCCTAACTCTGCCTCCCAAGTGCTGGGATTAAAGGCGTGCGCCACCACTGCCTGGTTTTATAGTTATAGGTTTAACTTAGTTCCCCACAGTGTTGACCTCACTTAGGATCGATTTGTGGATTCTTGTGCCAACTTTGATATCTTCATAGTCATTGGTAAACTTAAAAAAAAAAAAAAAAGGATACTGGCTAATGCTATTTGCCTGATCCTATTGGCCCAAATTCTCTTGGTGCATTGAATTAACTTAGGTTTAGACATTTCAAATGAAGGGGGTTGTTTACAGGTGGGAAACACATTATAACTATCTTGGGAGAGACAGAAGTCTTGGAACTCCCTCTTCCAAGAAAGGAATGTGATCGACTCCTTTCCACTCTGCTGAGAGGAAACATTAAACCCAACATTTGGGGTCAAGGCAGGCAGTTGTAAACCTGTATATGAAGTTCTAGAACACTGGATCTCTACTGGCTATACGTCATCTGTTATACAAGCAATGGGGAAGACATAAGGAATGTGGGATACTCCAGACTCCATGGGAAGAGCCTGAGAAAACCCCTAGCTTTCCCACTGCAATCCTATTGCCTGATGCAGGATGCACTAAAGAACAGCTTTTGCTTGTAGGCATGGCTAGCTATCTTTGGCAAAATTTCACAGGTCTTGGGTTATTTAAGAGGACAACCCCAATACTTAGAGGATCCGTGGGTGTTTATGTAAATTATTTATGGCCTGAAATCTTGTACATTCTGTCTCTAAGGGAGTGATGCAATATGGATGAAGCCCAAATTCTGCCTTTCAGTATATAAACCATGTTTCATATTCTTACAGAATGGTCTTCTCCATGTGGAGTCTTTTGGATAACTCAGTGCTTTTTAAACCTTTATGAACCAGGCATCTCACAAGGTGAATTAAATATGTGTGGGAGTTTATTTCCGTTGTAACTTCCTTGTAGAATGGTGTTTGATGTTCTTCTTTCATCAGGGTAGATCTGAACTGTGTTTTCTGCTTCAAAGCAGTGACTCTTGTTTATTTAAAATTTGAAAATAATACAGAGGATGTATGATTGCATTTATTTTGCTGAAGAAGTTTGACTCTGACAAATAACCTACTCAAGATTACATAGTGAATGATCAAGTCTATTCACAACATCCATATTTGACCCTATGTTGAATTCTGCCATCCATCAGCCCAGAGGTTCTGAAACATTGGCATGCACCAGAATTACCTGAAGAAATTTGTAAAACATAGATTTCTAGATGCCCTCCCTGGAGTTTGTGACTCACTGTGCTAAAAACCTCACTTCTCCAACACACTCCTGAGTGGCATTGATTATTAGAGGTTGAATTCTTCCACCCCTGATCCGTATGTTGAATTCTAAAGCCTGTAATAGTATTTAGAAGGTCTCTAAGGCTTTGCCCTCATCAACAGGATTTAATGTCCATCTAAGAAACCCCAGAGAACGTTGTTCATCTTTGCACCTGGGGTCAGTTATCAAGAACAAGACAGTAAATACTCACTGGCTATTCAGTGTGCCAGCACCCAACCTTTGACTTTAGATTTCCCAGCCTCAGAGTGTGAGTAACAAACCTCTGAAAGTTATGAACATATAACATGCTCTGATGGACGGAGACACTGGTGCTATTGATGCAGAGAGGTATTCTGAATTCTCTTTTCCAGATTATCCTGGGGTCTGTAGTTACGATTGAAGAGTTTGTATTGCCTTTTAATTTGGAGAATATCTTCAATACCTTGAATATTGTTATAGATAATAGAACATTTGAATAACTCAAGGGTAGTTCTAGGTTATGTTAGCACTTTTATTCCTGTACTTTCTTCTTTGAAAGAAAAACTTTAGCTCCTTAGGGAGGTATGTAACTCAATAATTTGGTTTTATTTCCCTGTGAATATAGGACAAAACTTTGCTGGAATCTAACTGAAATAATTTTTCCTCTGACATTTCTGGAAGAAATTCTTAGCAAAACTTTCCCCTCCCTTTAAAAATTATTTTAAAAGTTCCTGACTATACCCTTCCTGCTTGGCAACATGGGGGAACACCCTTCAGAACTTCCTGCTGATCTTATCCTGACCCATTACCTATACAGTGTCTGTGTAATGTGGGATCATACAGAAGGCCCTATTTCCCATGAGCATTGCTTTTTTTTATTGGTTAAGCTAGAGTGTTAAGTTTATCATGCCAGATGAGATGGGAAAATTATATGAACATTTCCCCCAAAACATGAATACTACTATATTTGAAAAAAAGTCAAATAGTAGGAGCAAAATGATTGTACATGGTTAATCTGTCCCTAGATATATTTATATAATTAACTGTTGTGTCTGTCTAAATACTTGAAGATAAGTAGGGAAGCTCTGGTTATCCCTTGTATCTGTGGACTTGGTGTGTAATCTGTTTCCACAATGTGCCTGGTTCTTGATTCCCTGACAGGTTACATGTTATTGAGTTGGTAGCACTGAGTGGGTTTCCAGAGATCAGTACTTGGAATCCTTGCACTGTTGTTCAAATTGCATGAAGCTATAAAACCATGTCTCAGATGAACTTTAGTGGGTGGCCTATTACTTCTATTTATATTTTCATTCCAAATAAATTTAAGGTATCATTCTGCTTTCTGAAACTAAAATATCTCACATTTAGAAGAACATTGTCTTTGTTCCCAAAGGTCCATCGATATGATGGTACTGTTTCCTTTGCTTCTTCACTAAAAGTAATATGAGTAGCTAACGGACCAAGATTTTTGAAGTGACTTTAAAGTAGTCAGAAATTGGTTGTTGATGTATAAAAACTCTGAGCTCAGAAACTCATGGTGCATTCTGTATTTTTTTTCAGAAAATACCTAAATTACCCATAAAACTTTTATGAACAAGGCAATTTTCAAAGTTGAAAAGCATAAAATAATGTAGAAGCTTTCAAAGTGAAGAAAATAAAATCACTCCTTACCTCTCCAACACCCCCCTCCTCGCTTTTGTCCTAGTTTTGAGTTGAAAGCTATTTTAGCATATTGGTCTCCTCTCCTCCTTGCCTCTGAGTGGCTGATGTTTAGAGAGGTCGGCTTTGCCTTGGGTGACTTTAGGGAATACATCTTTAGCACACTGGGCTCAGCACATATTTGTGTCTGTACCACTTTCTGGCTCCAGAGGGCTGGCCACTGTCATTAGCTTTTTCTGAGTCTTCCCATCAAGCCCAATTTAAAGTCATCAGAGGAGATGGTAAAGACTGGCAGAATGCCATTCGTTTGAAAATCATGCAATATGAGCCAGAACCCCAGTGGGAAAGGGAAAACAGGCTTATTTAAAATACAGTGGATTGCTTAGGGTTGTCACACAGAGGCGGGTGAGATGAAGGAGGAAAAATGGATTGCCCATGGACTAGGATAATAGTTCCAGACAAGTCTTGGAGAAGGAGTAAAGGGGGCAACATGTGACCTTCTGTGACTGGCTTGAGGGCCATAGAAGGAAGCATCACCGAATAAGTAGTTAGAGGGAAGAGGGCAAGGTAGACAGATGTCATTTTCCTTCTCTTCCTACTTTCCCACAGTTCTCTGTAACTTTCCCACAGTTCCCTGTAACTTTTCCACAGTTCCCTGTAAGTTTCTCACAGTTCCCTGTAACTTTCCCACAGTTCCCTGTAACTTTCCCACAGTTCCTTTTAACTTTCTCATTCTTCCCTTTAACTTTCCCATTGTTCCCCTGTAATTCTGCCTATTAAAACAATTCACTTAGTCACCTGACAAAGGACTCTTGAAATGGAGTTTGCTGTGAGTCTCCTCATCTCAGAGTGAAAGAAATGTAGAGGAAAGAGAAAATAATAATCCACATAGTCATAAGAGTTTGAATTCAAAGAGAGTAACTTTCACTATATTTTGTATGGTGCCATCATTGCTGGGCTTCCTATGTAAATAATTATTCTGTGAAATTTGTCAAGGTTTTGTTATTCCTATTATTATTACATATTATTCTTTTTAATGGTGACACTATGTTTATTCTCTAATTCATTAGTCTCTAACTCTCTGTTTTGGTTAGAGAATATTTTCATTTAGGATTCATAATTTAAAGGATAGAATTTTTTATTCCTTGTGTTTGTTTATCGCTGAGTCTCTATATAAGGTATAATTGCACTTGCACTAATAATGCAGAAAAATGTAAACATAATCAATTTAAAAAGAGTAAAAATCTATGACAAATTATTTTCCTGTAGTTAAAAGACTCTGGGGACATACACTAGTAGGATTTGTAGAGGGGCTTACAGCTTCTCTGGTGGATGGAACTTCTTAGTCATTTCCTCACCCCAGCCAATTGTTTTCTGAAAGAACTTAATACTACATTGAAACTGTATTGGAAATGTATTGGAAAAGATTTGCTTGTTATACACATGGCTTACGCCCAGTTGTCCTGGCTGGTGTCACTGTGGAATGTATGAAGTGTAAGAATGAGTAAAAGGTACCCAACAAGGAAAACAGCGGACTGGAGTGAGACACCATCGGAGTTATAACTGGGAACTGGAGAGGTGGCCCAGCAATTAAGAGCCCTTGCTGCTCTTCCAGAAGATCCAAGTTTGACTTCCATCATCCACATGGTAGCTCACTGTCTGTAACTCCAATTCCAGGGGATCAATACCATCTTCTGGTCTCTGGGCACTGCATGCATGTGGTACAAAATACCATACACATAGAATAAAAATAAATAAAATCTCAAAATATTTTAAAAGTTATAATATGCACTAGATAAAAGACAAGTACTGTTTTTTTGTCTGTACAATAATTTTGCAAATATCCTCCTTCTATGTACTTGGAGGAAAATGTTTTAATTCTTCAGCAGAGGGATTATCAAATAGCTTCTGGTAGTGAGGCCAGCAGTACATACAGATTCGTGTAGGAGAGTGTGACTGCAGTCTGTCCTTGCCACCTGAGAGCTGGAAGAGAATTGAACTAGTGTGGAGCTCACGTTTCTCCTGTGTAACAGAGATCCCAGAGAGCCCTGCTGTAGTTCAGAGGTTTTGCTTTACTGTCCATGACTCAATGTCTGCTCAGTGTCCTTCCTACTCACACTGTCCTTAGCGTGTGGTGAAAGGCCAGCTCTTTCTCCTCTCGGTGGGTCTATGCCCCCCATTTTCTCTCAGTATGAAACTTCTTTGCTTCTTTTTCTCTCCCCGATGAAATCCAAACTCTCTTTCAAGTCTCAGTTCAAATTTTTGAAGGTTCACAACCTCTTCCCAGATTCCGTTACTCCTTGAAAAATTGCCTTTTCCATTGTCTGTGTTTCCTACATCAAGAATCCTTTATTTCAGGGGGTAAGTTCCTTTGAGGATACTGCTGTGTAGTACCATGGGTGACAGCCTTACATGTGTCTCAGGAAATTGTGCATACTACACTTAGAGAATTTCACATTAGAATTTTTCAGAGGTCTACCACTAAACATTTTTTCCCTGCATCTTCTCTCTTTCTATCCTCCCTTCCTTCAATTTTTCATTTCTTTCTTTCTTCCTTCCTTCCTTCCTTCCTTCTTTCCGTCCTTCCTTTCTCTTTTCATATTTAAGCTTATCTTTTCTTTATTCAAGTGGTTTCTTTATTTTACATACCTAAATAAGCTATTCTTCTCTTGAGATGAATGTACATCTTGATAAAAGAAGACCATTGAAAACATAGATTGATATCAAATGCCATTACTTACTTTGAATAACTTAGTTGAAGCAAAACTGAATTGTTCTCTGCATCTTGTCATGTGATTAACATCACCGTAGGATTAAGCAGTGGAAATAACTTGGTGCTCAAAGACATAGAGTTAATTTAAGGGTTTGCAGCTGGTATGTATGTGGATATGCTAGTTAATAGAATATCGTTTAACCTACCACAACAAATGAATGTATTTGTATGATTGTAGAGACCATGAGACATCTATATGAACTCATTTTTCTAAACTTTAGATTAAGTTGTAGAAGTTATTAATTTTTTAAATAAGAATCCATATAACTTAAGATCATATTTAAATATGAACCTCAAAAAGGTCCTAGAATCTCTAAACTTCAGAAGAGGAAAGAGGACAAATTTGTGAAGGTCTGTATCAGGGAAATTTATACAAAATGTCTTATTTGTTGCTCCTTGTATATTATCTCATTTTTAAAAAGCAAAATATAAAACTAATCTTCCTCACGCACTGAATTAGTATAGTCCATAGAACGGCAGGGCAGTGAAAGTGGAAATACTGTTATGACAGACACAACTTGGTTAGCTTCTTAACATCCTTTGGCCTAAGTTCTCTGTCTTAAATGTTGTATCTATGATCTTGGGGATAAAGAGCTCACTAATGGTATGTCTGGCAACTCTGTTCCTCTGAGTATCTTTTCTTGTGAACGACTGCTTTACATTTCCTTAGAATACTTAAGGCTCTGCTGGCACTAACTCACTCCGGGTTGTGCCCACCCAGATTATACTGCAGGCGGCATGTGCCAGGAGCTTAATTCTGAGAGCAGAATTGCCCTTGCGGTACCCATGGCACTTTCCTGTGGGAGCCTAATCCCAAGTGAGCAGTACAGAGAATCACTACTCTTGATTTTTGTCTTCAGAATCTAAATGGGGTTTTAAAAATTCCATGAAAGGACCCAGAGGCTACAAAATTGAAAATTAAACCCACCATTTACAATAAAGGAATGGAACAAACTTAATTTTTAAACTTCCAAAGTCTTTTGATGTTTCCAGTTACAAGATGTATAATTTTACTCATGCTGTTTTTTCAAGACTCAATTTCTTCTTTTAATATGAAAAGATTGAGCTGTACATTTTAAAATATCCTTTATCCTCTAAGATGCATTTGATTATCAAAAATGTTTTAATGATATTTATGTATAATGTTTCTATTTAAAATAATCTCACCTAACATCTATGTATGTATTTATGCAATTATCTCTCTGTCTTTTTATTATTTTGGTACTGAAGATTAAACTAAGTGCCCTGTACATGCTAAGCATTCATTCTACTTGTAATGTATAGCCCTGGTCTCCAAAGAAAAGTATTTACCACAGAACTGTAATTCCTTAAATGTATATGGAATATCTATTTATATACAATGCCTCAATTATGTGTGCCTAGTTATAGCAATCTTTAATGCTCAAAAAAAGCATGTTTCAAAATTTTTACATGCATTGATGTTTTGCCTGCATTATGTCTGTGTGAGGGTGTAGAATCCATTGGAACTAGAGTTAAAGGCAGTTGTGAGTGCTGGGAATTGAACCCAGGTCCCCTGTAAGAACATCCAGTGCTCTCAGCTGTTGAGACATCTCTCCAACCCCCCACTTTGAAATTTTTAACAATTTGAAAATTGGTGTTTGTTTGCTAAACTGGCATTTTTTATTTTTATGCAATGAAAAACTTTATTTAGTACATATGAACTTGGGTATGTAAAGTTATGAAGCAAGCCTGCAAAATTATGAACAAAAAATGTTAACATTTGTAATAAGGAAAAATTCCTGATTTATTTTTGGGTTATATTCTTTTTTTATTTTATTTTACAATATAATTTAATTCTACATATCAACCACGGATTCCCTTGTTCTCCCTCCTCCCACCCCCCTTCCCTTCCCTTCCCTCCAGCCCACCCCCTATTCCCATCTCCTCCAGGGCAAAGACTCCCCGGAGGATTGAGATCAACCTGGTAGACTCAGTCCAGGCAGGTCCAGTCCCCTCCTCCCAGGCTGAGCCAAGCGTCCCTGCATAAGCCCTAGGTTTCAAACAGCCAACTCATGCACTGAGCACAGGACCCGGTCCCACTGCCTGGATGCCTCCCAAACAGATCAAGCCAATCAACAGTCTCACCTATTGCCTTTCAACTGAAGAATGGATAAATAAAATGTGGTACATATACACAATGGAATACTACTCAGCAGAGAAAAACAATGACATCATGAGGTTTGCAGGCAAATGGATAGATCTAGAAAAAATCATCCTGAGTGAGGTAACCCAGACTCAGAAAGACAAACATGGTATGTACTCACTCATAGGAGGATACTAGATGTGGAACAAGGATGACTGGACTGCTCCTCACAACACCAGAGAGGCTAGCTAGAAAACAGGACCCCAAGAAAGACACAGGGATCACCCAATGATGGAGAAATGGATGAGATCTACATGAACAGCCTGGACGTGAGTGGGGGTAATGAAGGGCAAGGGTCGAGGGAAAGAGAGCTTGGGGGAGCGGGAGATCCCAGCTGGATCAACAACAGAGAGGGAGAACAAGGAATAGGAGACCATGGTAAATGAAGACCACATGAGAATAGGAAGAAGCAAAGTGCTAGAGAGGCCACACAGAAATCCACAAAGATACCCCCACAACAGACTGCTGGCAATGGTCGAGAGACAGCCCGAACTGACCTACTCTGGTGATGGGATGGCCAAACACCCTAATTGTCATGCTAGAAACCCCATCCAAAGACTGAGGGATCTGGAT
Source organism: Peromyscus californicus insignis (assembly GCF_007827085.1). Classification (NCBI taxonomy): domain Eukaryota; kingdom Metazoa; phylum Chordata; class Mammalia; order Rodentia; family Cricetidae; genus Peromyscus; species Peromyscus californicus. The sequence continues at coordinate 20,147,031 of NW_026294458.1, read as the reverse complement.
GCAGAGATCCATGGCTAGGCTCCAGGTGGAGCTCTGGGAGTTCAATTGGTGAGAAAGAGGAGGGTTTATATGAGTGAGAATTGTTGAGATCAAGGATGGATAAAGCACAGGGACAAACAGCCAAACGAATGGAAACACATGAACTATGAACCAATGGCTGAGGGGCCCCCAACTGGATCAGGCCCTCTAAATGGGTGAGACAGTTGATTGGCTTGATCTGTTTGGGAGGCATCCAGGCAGTGGGACTGGGTCCTGTGCTCATTGCATGAGTTGGCTGGTTTTTTTCTTTTTTTTTTCTGAGACAGGGTTTCTCTGTGTAGCTTTGTGCTTTTCCTGGAACTCACTTTGTAGCCCAGGCTGGCCTCGAACTCACAAAGATCCACCTGCCTCTGCCTCCCAAGTGCTGGGATTAAGGGCATGCGCCACCACCGCCCGGCGGCGAGTTGGCTGTTTGAAACCTGGGGCCTATGCAGGATCGCTTGGCTCGGCCTGGGAGGAGGCGACTGGACCTGCCTGGACTGAGTCTACCAGGTTGATCTCAATCCTCGGGGGGAGTCTTTACCCTGGAGGAGATAGGAATGGGGGTGGGCTGAGGGAAAGGGGAGGAGGGTGGGAGGGGGGAGAACAAGGGAATCCGTGGTTGATATGTAGAACTGAATTGTATTGTAAAATAAAATAAAATAAATTTTAAAAAAAATGCATGCTAATTTTTGTGTGAGTGCATGACTCCACTCCCAAACACGAAGTTCAGAAGAGGGCATCTGGTATCTTTCTCTCACTTTCCATCTTATTCTCTTGAGGCAGGGTCTCTCACTGAACCTGGAACTAGAACTGCAGCAGCAAGCGACAGCTGTCTCCACTCACCACAGTGCACACCTCCGTGCCCTACATTTTATGTGAGTGCTGGGATTTAAACTCAGGGCCTCATCCGTGCACAGCAAGCCTTGTACCCACCAAGCTGCTATCTTGTCAGTCCCTTTAGTTGCTTCTGTCTGGTATTTTTTGTCATAGTACTGAGAAATTTAACTAGTACACTTATCCAAAATTAAGCACTTATAAATTTAAGAAAGAACATATGCATCTTTTCATCACATGGTTAGCATAAAAGAATATCAACAAATAGTACTTGAATTATTTCATTCATCACAAATGAAGTATGCCGTATGTGTCAACCATCTCAAAAGGTAACAGGGAGGTGAGGAAGACACTGCCCATGATCTTAGGGAATGCTGAATATATCTGCCTAGAGAACACAGGTAAAGAAAGTAATGATCAATCCCAAAAATTAACAAGATCCAGTAGCTAAGATTGCCTCAATGAGTTTTGAGGATGAGCATCAGGAGACTGTGCTCAGTCTTTGCACATGGGTGATGCTCTAGCTGAATCAAGTGAAGAGGCTGTGCTGAGGTGTCCCTGTTTAAAAAAGCCTGAGTTCTCAGAGACTCAGAGCATGCATTTCAGTATGGCTGGCATGTCAGTATTTGTCAGGTGCATTTCAGTCTGATAAAGCTTAGGTTCTAGGGCAAGTGTAATGAGAGAGGATGTTGCAGAGACAGGCAGTTCTGCACTGGTGGCCAGTGTTCACGGGGAGGTATTTGAGTTTGGACACTAGAAGAAGCACATTCATTCTTTTGAACCTGGAGAAAGAGAAAAGAGAAATTGACTGACTTTGCATTTCACCAAGGTCCTATTGATAATGTCATAGGGGTTATATTAACGGTGGGCAAGCCGGGGCAAAGAGCAGAGGTAAGTGGTTAAGGTAAACATCAAGGGTACAAAGCACTGGAACTGTTTGGGTGAGAACCATCCGACAGAACTGAGAGACTTTTGTGAGCCGATTCCACAGCACTTGGTGAGACTGTGAAGGGGAAGGGGAAGATAGAATTACATCCTGTCTTCTGGATTAGACAGTGCACTGATTGCACTGACCGAGAAGGGACGGGGCGTGGTTTGGGTTTCACTGATTGAAAAGCCCTAAGGACTATATGGAGCATAAACATCCCTAGAATGGAAGTTCCAGAGTCTTGCAAGGAAAGCACCATCGGAGCCTTGTGGATCGCAAAGCAAATCTGGGCTTTCATAGCATCACTTCAGTTGAAACAATTGGACTAGATGGTGTCACCTGCAGATCGAACACAATGAGCAGAACAGAACCAGGGCAGGACTCTGAAAAATACAGCCTTTTTAAAGTCTACTTGAAAGAAATCACAATGCAAAGTTGGGAAATATTCACAACATGGATAGAAAAATACACCAAATTGTGTTTTGATCACCTTCCAGGAGATGATTTCAATAAAAGTTTGGCTAGATTTCTGCATATCCCAGAAAGAAACGATAAGGCTGACATGTGTTCATTTTATCAGAAATAATGGAGTAACTGCTTAGTGAAAAAAAAAAATTGCCCTGGAGAGAGAAGTATAAAAATCTCATGGTTCCAGGTGATGGCAGAGTGGGAATGAAAATAAGCACACTTCTGATGTTTTTGTTGTTGTTGTTGTTGTTGTTGTTTTTGGTTGTGAGCTTAGTCTTTAACAGCTGAGCTATCCCTCCAACCCTAACAAAAGATCTCCAGGCAGAAGGACAATGGTGCAGAGATTCAGATTGGAACTGAGGTTGCTGCAGCCACAATGCAGAGTACTAACTACTCTACCATCACAGCAAGCCATACTCTAGTTGAAAAAAATAAAAAAAAAATATTTTTTAAAAAAGAAAATAAGTAGGCTTCTTATAAAAAATGACTTGAAGACCCTGCAAGCTCGAGTTTTGAGCAATCAGAGGAAAGAGAGATTTCTTCCTATTTGTGAAGAAAACTAAAGTGGTGGAGGGCTATTGTGGGCACTGACAGGAAGGATGCTGTGAAGTTGCTAAGAAGAGTAAGATTGAGGGCACAGTTTGAAGGATTATACTCAGACTTGATAGCAGATAAACTTTCGTAGGAAACTGGAGAGCAATGATAAGAGCCAGAGGACATAGGGCTGTTTACTGACAGACAGTGGGGTGTGGGGCAATCAGGGAACCAGTGATGACCCAAAGACATCCTCTTGGTGAACGAAAAAAGCCTGATGCAATGCTGGTACTTCTGAAGATTTCTAATGCTATTTTATTAGCACATTGATGTCTGATGGTCCATTAAATTTAAATGCTGTGCATGACAAAATATTTTTCAACAAAAAGTTGTGTGGAGTAAGACATTTTCTAATTATTTTATATTACTGTAACAAAAATTTGGGCAATTCTTTATTCAGAAACTGAGCTCCATAATCAATCTTTTTCAACCAGCTCACAGCACTCAGTGTTCCTGTGTCTCTTAGAGGAATAATCTAGAAAGTTTCTATGGAATAATCTAGAAAGTTTCTATCTTGGGTTAAAAATATTGAATTTTTCCCATTTGGATGTGTAAGAGAAGCAGAAGAAAAAGAGCTATTCATAGAGTTTGTTCATGTAACATGATAGTTGAGTGGAAATAGAGACTAATTATTGTGAGACTATTTATAATATAAGTAAATCTATATGATAATCTAGCAGGGGCATAGTGATAATTCATGGATCAGGCATCACATCATACCCAGTCATCTTATGCTTTATAGCATCTGAAGAAATAATATTTTTAAAACTTTATCTGAAAATGATAGTCATACATATTTTATATATGTGTGAGTATACATTTATCAATGTAATGTTTTGATATATGTTTATTGTATAAAATGACTCAATCAGGCTAATTAACAAATCCATTACTCCTAGAAATTTTATAAGCCATAAATTATTCTGTATATTTTCACTCATATGTGGAACCTAGCTAATATGTGTACATATGTAAACAAATGAATATACAGATACAGTGTAACATGTAGAAAGGTAACCAAGAATGGATAAGTACTAGGGCAATGGTTCTCAACTTGTGGGTCATGACCCCTTTGGGGTTTACATATCAGATATTTGCATTATGATTCATCACAGCAGCAAAATGACAGTTATGAAGTGACAATGAATATAATTTTATGGTTGGGGTCACCACAATATGAGGAACTAACTGAATTAAAGAGTTGAAACATTAGGAAAGTTGAGAATCACTGCAGTAGGGGATGAGAAAAGACTGAATTTAGGGAACAGGCCTGAGTTTGAAAGAAGATATAATTTTTTTTGCTTTATCTTTGTCATGGATTTTTTGTTTTGTTTATGATGGTAGATAATTTTATATTCAATAGTGAAAGTGTCAGTGTCAGAAGGTGAATGTATAGAACTAGAAAATACCATCCTAAGTGAGGTAAATTAGACTAATCAAGACAAATATACGAATTTATTTATAGGAAGGTATTAGCTGTGAAGTCAATGTTAAGCAAGGTATAATCCATGGAATCACAGAGATTAGGTGTAGAGTAAGGGGTTAGTGGGGAGAGAGGTCTCCCTAGGGAAGGAAAATAGAACAGATTGTTATGAATGGACTGGGGGAATGTTGGAATGGGAGGATCAAGCAGGGATAAGGGAACACAGGGAAAGATTGAGAGTGCTAAAATTAAGGACCCTCTGAGGAGTAGTCTAGAAGCATAATAAATGGAAACTCCCTAAAATATATGCACATATGAAGGCTATCTAAATGGAATTGCTGAATATTGGGGAGACAGAGCTCCAACTAGACATCTCTCATCACCAATTGAAACTGCTAGTACTGAGAATGGTTTACATCTAATTGATTTGTTGGCCAAACGGGTCCTATGGGGAACCCACAAACAGCCCAAGCTATTGCCAAGGCTATAGGCTGCTCTCCACAAACTGACTGCCAGACCCTATTGCTGAAGATAGTATCTACACAACTCACTGAACATGAAGTAGTTGAGTTGGTGCCTATGTAGAACTTTCACCCCTACAGACTAGTACTTTGGGTACAGGAAATTACTCTGCATGCTCCTGAAGGAAAAATGTAAACACCAACCCAGCTACAAACCCTTCAATCTACAATAGTGTCCTACCTGGAAGATATGGGAGGGCAATGGTGGCACACAGCTTATGGGAGTAACCAACCAGTATCTAATCTGCCTCCACAAGATAGAACCCATGCCTGATGCTGCTTGATCAAGAGCCTGAGACCTAGGGTAAAACCAAATACTACTGTTTTACTCAAAGAAAACAAAGTGACTCCTAAAGACATTCTGCTATACACATAGATCAGTGCCTTGCTCAGTCATCATCAGAGAAATTTCTTCTTGTGTAAATAGGGAAAAATACAGAGACCCACAGCTGGACAATAGACAGAGAGTGAGATACCTTGGAAAACACAGTGCTAAATGGAATGTCTTCATCAAATCCCTTCCCTCAGGGCTTGTATGCAGAAGAGGAGGCAGAAAGAGTGTAAGAGCCATAGTGGATGGAGGACACCAAGGAAACAAGACTTTCTAAACACAACAGGACTAAAGCACACATGAACTCAGAGACTGAGGCAATATCACAGGGCCTGCATGCATCTGGGTGTAGGCAGAGTTTTTGTGTCCCAACTGCCTGCTTCCAAATAATCAGCAGCTGCTTCCCAAATAACTGGCTCAGAGACTTAATATAAATGGTAAATGCTCAGCCAATAGCTCAGACTTGTTACTAACTAGCTCTTACATTTTAAGTTAACCCATATTCCTTATTTATGCTCTGCCATGTGGCAGTACCTTTATTAGCATGGTAAAATCATCTCCTGTTCCCTCTGCCTCTGGGTGATGACTCCAGACTCCACCCTTCCCATCATTCTCAGTTTGGCTTTCCTGCCTAACTTTATCCTGATCAACTATTGGCCAATCAGCTTGTTTATTTAACCAATCATAGTGACATATATTCACACAGTGTAAAGGAATATTCCACAACATCAAGAGCCCTGTGCCAAGAGGAGAATTGGGCACAAACCCCTATACCAAACCCAGAAGCTACCTCCAAATGAAAACTACTTGCAAAAGAAAATTTAGTTTTCTGCAAGGGAGTCTCACTGGGGAAAGAAACAATTTTTTTTTTTTTTTTTTTGGTTTTTCGAGACAAGGTTTCTCTGTGTAGTTTTGGTGCCTGTCCTGGAACTCACTCTGTAGACTAGGCTGACCTCAAACTCACAGAGACCCACCTGGCTCTGCCTCCCAAGTGCTGAGATTAAAGGCATGTGCCACCACTGCCCAGCAAGAAAGCACTCTTAAGGGTAGGTCCCATGACCCACAATAGATGGGCAACAAAATATGAACTCAAAGGCAGCTTTGGAGGTTCCTTGACTCATAATATTGTGTTAGGTCCTTTTCTTTTCACAAATTGTGTCTCATTTTTATTTTTATTTATTCTCTTCCCCCACTCTCTCCTGCAGGCCCTTGGCACATATATTGTGGGTTCCAGTTTAGCATTTTTCTGGGATTCTTGAGTGCACTAACAAGTGGATTTCTGCCTCTATAGCTGTTTCTTGTGCCTTTTCTTGATCTCTTTTCCTTCTTTCGTTTTTGTCCTATTTTGAAGTGTTTTGTTTTGTTTTACTGATGAACTATAGTTTATTATTATCCCTTAGAAGCCTGTTTGCTTTCTAATGGGACACAGAAAAAGGGTGTATCTGGATGGGAGGGGATGTCGGAAGGAACTAGGAGTAGATTTCTTTCACCACCTTGGTTGGTTTACTTCAAATTATTTGAAAGACTCTTGTGAATAGAATTGTTTCTGTGGTTTCTTCCTCACTGTGTTTGACGTTGCTATATGGATTTTGCATCCCATCTTCTTGAAGATAGTGGGAGTAGAGAGAGGGGAAACCATAATCAGTATATATTATATATATGGTCATCTACTAATTCATGAACACGAAAGGTCATGCCATCTCCTAGTGCCCTCCACATTTCTTTTAGCCTGCTTTGAAATGTCTTCACAACTACTCTAGACTCTTTAATTTGTAATCACTTTTTAATTTTATTTTATTTTTGGTTTTTCAAGACAAGGTTTCTCTGTGCAGCCCTGGCTGTCCTGGAACTCACTCTGTAGACCAGACTGGCCTTGAACTCACAGAGATCTGCCTGCTCCAGCCTTCTTAGTGCTGGGATTAAAGGCATGTGCCACGACCCCCCAGCTATTGCATTCACTTTTAATTCACATTACACATTTTCCCTTTTATTGCAAATAGATTTTTCTCCTCACATATATCATGATTACAGTTTTCCCTTCCTCTACTCCGCCTAGTTCCTCCCTGCCTCTTCTCCCATCAAGATCCACCCCTTTCTGTTTCTCATTAGAAAACAAACAGGCTTCCAAGGGCTAATAATAAAATACAATAAGATAAAACACAAACTAATACCTGAGAATTGGACAAAACAAACAAACAGAAAGAAAAAAATGCTCAAGAAAAGCACAAGAAACAGAGACCGACTCATTTGCACATTCAGGAATCTCATAAAAACACTAAATTAGAATCCATATTATATACACAAAGGACTCACAGGGTAAAAAGAGAGAAGAAAAAGCATAAAAATAAATAAAAGAAAAATTAAAGGAAAAGAATAAAAACCCTGACACAACATTATGATACAAGGAACCTCCAAAGGGGCAAGTGAGTTCATCTTCTGTTGGCTGTCTACTGTTAGGCATGCAGCCTGCCCTTAAGAACAGTCTGTTTCCTCAGTGAGACTTCCTTTGAGAAAACTGAATTTTCCTTTGCAAGTGGTTATCAGTTGGAGATTGCTTCTGGGTGAGGGATGGGGACAGGTGTCCACTTCTCCTTCCAGATCTGGGGTCCCGTCTTGTGCAGACCCCTGCAGGCCCTGCACATGCGGCCTCAGTCTCTGTGCCGTCTTATGTGCTCTAATCATGTTGATTTAGAGGGCCTGTTTTTTTCTTGGCATCATCTATCCCCTCTCGGTCTTAAACTTAATTCTGATTCCAGTACTGGGACTGGATTATATCTGAGTTGTTGGACAAACAGGTCCCATGGGAAACCCCAGACAACCAAGGCTATATCCAAGACTGTAGGTTGCTCTCTACAAATTGACTGCAAAGCCCCTTTGTTGAAGACAGCATCTACACAACTCATTGAGCATGGAGAAATTGAGCTGGTGCCTACATAGAGCCTTAGACCCTTCACCCCCACATTCTAGTGTCTTTGGTATAGGAAGGTACTATACATGCTACCAAAAGAAAAACATAAACACCAATTCGGGTACAATCTCTTTGATCTACAATGGTGTCCTTCCTGCAAGATATGCTAGGGCAATGGTGGCAAAATGTTTGTAAGAGTAACCAACCCAATAGCTGCTTTGACTTAAGGCCCACTCCTAGAGATGGGACCTGTACCTGAAACTGTTGGAGTGACCAAGAACCTGATCCAGAGAGCCCAAGGACCTAGGGTAAAATGGTAAAACCAAATATTGCTTACTGCTCAAAAAAATTAAAACAAACAAACAAAAAACATAACAATAAAATGACTCTTAATGGCATTCTGCTATAATCATATTTCAGTGCCTTTCTCAGCCATCATTAGAGAAGCTTTCTTCTACAACAAATGGGAACAAATACAAAGACCCAAATTATATAGAAAGTAAGAGACCTTGGAACTCAGCCCTAAACAAGATATCAACATCAAATCCTTATCATGACTCAGAGAACCACAAATTACATAGTTATATTACAATTACTTATTGTGTGCTGTATAAAATATGATATGAGAATTCATCCTAGTAACTAAGATTGGAATAAAAGACCCTAAATTCATATCAGCCATATTGCTGAGGTAGGTGGTAATATCTGGGAAATTGTTGGAAGTAAAATCAGTTGCAACTTGTGAATTTATTGTTATAAAATATGTTCTGATATTGTGGAAAACTACAAATGTATACACTTACGTTTCTGGCACACTGCTTTCATTACACTTATTGATGCTGCCTCTGTTTATATTCAGCCTACTGTTGAAGCTTCTTGAAACTCGAATCTTTTGTAACCATTCTGATATCCACACATACACATACGTATATCTGTTTATAGGTAGATCTATTTACTGTGTGACGTTTGACATGTAAAATGAGAGTTAATATTAATAATCAAGACTGGAAGAGAAGAAACTGTTTACCTTGGTCATATGACCACAGAAGCAGGGTTATCAGACAAATTTCTACCTTTAAAAATGCTGTACCTTGTGAATTTATTCCAATTCAATAATAAATTATGACATTGTGGAAAGACACAAGCTTATTTGAAAAGCATATTGTTTCTGAAGTAGTGTTCTCAAGACAATACCCATATTTGTGCAAAGTTTGAGACTGTGGTGTGGCAACTTAAAATTTTAATATTATTATCTCTATAAAACTACTTTGAGAGTTTCTAAGATCATCATTAGTCCTGTAGAAGCATAGATTTTTCCCTCCAGGTATAAAATGATCATCACTATTTTGGAGTAGAAATTACCTTGGTCTAGTAACCATGGCAACTAATTGAGTAGAACAATACAGTAATAGCTACTTCTGTAGAGTGGTAATGGAGCTATTGACACTCCCTAGTAGATAGAAGGCAGCAGTATTACAGGAACCTCACCTTGGATTCCAGTCATGACTTCCTCTTGCTTCAGTCTCCTCTCCCCACAATTGCAAGTGATCTTAGGGGATTATTGAGATCCTGCTGTGTTCTGCCTGATGTTACTCCATATTGTACAAAACAGTGATTGTTTTTAAGATTATGCCTTGCCCTGAAAGACTTGAAAGCTGAGTTTAACTCCATTTTGAGTGCAAACCTAGAGGATGATTTTGCATCTTGGTGGCAATGCAAATATATTTCTGGAATCTCTAATTGAGGCACAAAATGAGTTATTTGTTAAAGTAGAAAATGTGCCATTCTATAAACTTATCAAAGTAAATTGGGACTGCATAACAACAGAAAGCATTAAAATGAAACCAAAAAAAAAAAAAAAAAGAAAAGCAAGGCTCAAGAACATCTTTGAGACACTGAATGGAGAAGAGGGTGAGACACCTTCACCAGGATAAAGGACATCTATCAAGATGATGGCATTAGTCACTACTGACTTGTCATCTGATCACCTGTTACTTATTTCTAAAGAACACCAGGCAGGGAACTTTCAACTTTACTGGGGTGGGGGCTTCATCTCAGCTCAGTCCTCACCTAATGCGGCTTACTTTCTATATATCCATATGCCAGACCTGTTGTCCATGTGTCTGCTTCTGTAGAAGATGTCCATCCATCTAGACCCAGCAGACCATTCACCTTTACAGTTTCTGAGATCTTGCACATCTCTGCTTTAGCTTGACTCAACACCAAATTTCATCTAAAATCTTTGACCTTGTGGTGTAACTCTATAGCACATCTCTCAGCAGACATGCAATAGGGCTCATTATCTGATTCCCACAAGACTCTCCTTACATTCCTATCAGCATCCTGCTTCTTCCTCTGCATCTTTGAAACTCTGAACTCTGCTTGTGACTCTTTAACTCTCTCCCACTTGTGTGTGTGTGTGTGTGTGTGTGTGTGTGTGTGTGTGTGTATGCATGCACGTGTGTGTGTGGGATTGTGGAATGCATGAGATTTGAGAGTTAAGATAGGACTAAATGAACTAATGTCTCCTGTTTGCCTTAGCAGGCTACTAAGGTAATCAAAAGTACTTGGAAAATTGCTGTCAACACAACTGCTGTACTTTGGATTTTCATTTATACTAAGAGAATTCAGGTATTATGAAAAGACACAAATGTGATCATCTATTTGTGATGGAATTGATGCTTTAAAAGGACTCACTGATAGATTTGCTTAGGAGACATTAAGTCACAGAAAGTAGAATTTAGATAAGGGAGTGCTGCCTCCAAAAGACCCTGAAGATAACTAGTATGCTAATGAGCTCTGTTACAGATAAGGGAAACTAAGGATACTAATCTTTGTTCACCAAGATTGACCTCCAATTAGGTTCCACTCCCAAAGCAAGCAAAGAAAACTCTTGACTTAAAACTGGCCATTAGGCCTTTCCCTATATCAAAGAACATGCCTCTAAGGGCAGCTCAAGACCATTAAGTTCTCACCTGCCATTAAGTCCCTTGTGCTGTCATTAGGAGAACCATACTTCTGTCAGGTAGGCAAGCTCAACCTGGGTAATAACTATTTGAGAAGAACAACACTGATGTGCATAAGAAATAATGTGGTAATATCTTTGCTGTATAAATCTCCCATCTGCCCAAATGATCAGACTTGCAGTTTTTTGTCTCTATTTAAACTGTTCAAAGTGTAATCTGGGTCTGGGACAAGAAAGAGATTTAAAGATAACAGTGTTTATGGAATACATAAGCCTAAAGTGTACCTAAGTTAGCAAAATCTTCTCTTCATGGCTGGCTTTTCTCTGAGCATTAGCCAGAGCTAGAAGTGAGCTGTATTAAAGAACAGAGTGACACAGAGTGATTTCTCACTGGGAAGGCATATTAATATTAGTTCTAGAACACTATGAGTGGTCAGTTACCACTCCAGAGAAAACTGGAGGGACAAACTGTCTCCTAAAAAAATATACTGGGTGTAGAGATTACTTGTTCTGTCAGGGATGCCTTCAAACACAATGTCTGAGAAAGAGTCAGTGGCAGTGGCTATAACCTCCTTGCTGGCCTAGAGACTACCTGACATGGGTAGCTAGCCTGTGTGAAAGGTACAGCAGACCAAGTGAGGCCAAGGAGCTTGAAACAGCCTCCCTGCACCTATTAGGGGTGGGGAGGTTCATGATGGCCCACGGCACTATCCTAGGATAATCAAGAAAAATGGATTATGAAAAGTGATTGTGGATTATATAAAGCTAAATAAAAAAAATAAAGAAGTACTGACTCTCATCTCTGCTGCTGTACCCCAAGTTACTCTTGTGAAGGAATGATAGAAGTAACAGGGTGTTTACATGCTTTATTAGACATTGTTAAGGTTTTCCCTTGTTATCTCCTTAGCTACTGACTCCGGAGTCTAATTTGCATTTGTTTGGAATGGGCAACAGCGCTTCTTCAAAGTTCCTTCCCACCTTCTACCAAACATGTTTTACCCCATGGGCAATACACCACTGTGGTGTCTATTGGTTGTTAATCTGAAACACCTGGGATGAGGAAACCTCAGTTGAAAAGTTGCCTCTATCAGATTGGCTTGTGGGATGTTTTCAGAGCATTTTCTTAATTGTTAATTGATGGAGGATTGCCTTGTCCATTATGGGCAAGTGTCACTCCTGGGCAGTAGTCCTAGGTTGTTTAAGGAAACTCACTGAGCAGAATCAGGAAAGAAGCCAGTAAGAGGTATTCCTCCATGCTTTCTGCTTCAGTTACTGATCCAGATTCATGTCTTGGATTCTGACCTTGGTTTCCCTTGAGGATGGACAATGATCTGTTAGCCAAATATACCTCTTTCTCCTCAATTTGGTTTTGGTTAGTGTTTTATCATAGCAACATAAAGCAATTAAGGTAAATACTAAATACTTCCAAGTGTCTCCCGTTAGGAAAACAGCAACTAGTGAATTTAAAATATAGTGTCTTAAATGGGTAAGGAAAAGCAAGGCTTTTAAATGAACATCCCAGTGCCAAGAGTGACTGTCTCCCCATGAGTTGTTGGTTAACAAGACCGCCAAATGTGTATTGCCACGGCTTTTGGCTGTATTGTCAGAACCTCGATGGTAAGACTGTAGCTGAAGATACCACATTCACTGGTTAAGAAAAAACACTGAGAAATCAAGCTGAACTTGAATTGGAAGCTCCATCCTCACTGGCAAGCTTTCATGATGCCAGAAGATGTACCCTACAGGATGCTGGCAGATAATCATCACCAAGTTCTACTCTGGTTGTGAACCCTATATTTGACACAATATGCCAGATAATGTGTGCCCACTGGTGAAACAGTCAAGCAACTGCTATGGTTGCAACCAATATCTTTCTGATTGGATTTAAGGACTGGTTCACAGGAGGGATTGCTTTCTGGTTCTGTTATCCAGCACAAAAAACCTGTAGCTAGAGAGGTCATTTTCAGTGGGAAGCAGATGCTATCATTTCTTTAAAGGCTATGATATATCCATCAAATTTATAAATATTTGTGTTTATGCCCACAGACTGTTGGCATTGATTGTGAAGAAAAACTCTTGCAGTAGGCCATGACACCTGATGACGAGACTCATAATTGGTCAAATTGCCAAGAAGAATGATGACTGTGGTGGTATTATTATTGTTATGATTGTCTATGAACAGGTAACATGACCGCTCCACAATATAGTTAAGAGAAAATATTTTTTATTGTAGCTATGAAAGAAATAGCCAGAGGCACCTGGAAGAGTCCAAAGCAGCAACAGAAAATAGTAGACTGAACATGGCCAGCAAGTCTGGCCAAGACCTGGCTATGAGGGAAGCAGGAGTGTGTGTGTGTGTGTGTGTGTGTGTGTGTGTGTAGGTGATAGAAAGAGGGACATCACAGGAGAGCAGAGAAAAGGGGAGGAGGCAGGCAGAGAGGAAAGCCTAAGAGAATGAGCATAACAAAAATAGCAGGGCTATAAGGAGAATGAGCAGGGGAGTGGTAGTAGCTGGCCCATGAGCTGGGGTGTTTAGGTTAGGGGAGGAGGTGAAAAGAGCTAGGATATTAACATGAACTTTGAAATGTGACAAGTACTTTTTGATACTGAAGGATCCTGGAGGCCAGCATGTGCTGATAACCATTTGTCCTTTCTATCTTTTGGAATTTGGGGAAATGGAGTTTCCTTTGTACCTGACAAGTTTGGGTCTGGGCTATTTGTTTGTTTTCAAGTTATCAAGTATTCAAGTACTCATCTAATTGGAAAAAATCTCACACAGATTTGCAAAGTAAGTTTATTCAAAGCCAATCAGTAGTTCAGGTCAGATACACTGTCAAGAGTGATAGTAGGCCACATGAGTGTGGGTTATTGTTTGGGGCTTCTGTTTATGGGGCTCTAAACAAGGAGGTGTGTGGGTGCTAAGGGCATTGCATGTGTGGCTCTTTCTCTTGATTGATAGACTAAGTTTTATAACCCCTTTTGTTTTACACATGTCCCTTTTCATAATGCATCTGATTTAGTAGTTTAATACTCAATTATGCATAAACACAAGATGGTAAATAAGTGTTTTCCCCTAAGAGTTTACTTTGAGGACAGAGTTTGCCTCTTGAGCATGCACCCGCAATCAACCCAGGCCAGGTCAATCCCATTTCTTCTGTTCCCTGACATAAGTAGAGTATAATTGGATATAATCCATTTAATTATGATGGTCATTAAGGGTAGAAGAAACATTTCTTTGTTCAGGCAGAAGTGTCAGAAGTGTTTGTACAGCTTGATGCAGGTGAGAGTCCTAAGTTGATAACAGGATGCTAGGTACATAGTTTGGAGAGGGGTATATGTGCATATTTTATGCAGGTAAAGGTCCTGGGCTGCCAACTGCATCATTAGAAGAGAGGAGTGAGTATAACATAAACATAAGCCAAGTGGAGTTCCAAGTTGCTAAACTATTCCTTATACTTGCTTCCCTCAGCATGACAACTCTAGTGCTCAGAAAATAATCTTGCACATGTCACCCCTTCCAAGCCTCAGGGAACATTGCAATCGACAAAGGAGTAGAACAAATGGAGGAGTTAGAGGGAAGAAGTGGAATGATGCAGTATGGCTTTTCCTCTCCAGGTATAATATTATCATCTCATCATTATTTTGGAGTAGAGATTACTTTGAATCTGTAGTCATGGTAACTAGTTGAGCAGAACAATAGTCTTAAGTTTATGATCATCATAGTGGAGGTGTTAACATTCTTCAGTAGGAAGAGGGAGGAAGGGATCCCAGTTCCCTCACCTAAGATTTTAGACATGTCTCCCTTCTGTCCCCAGTCCCAATTGCAAGAGATCTTAAGAAATGCGAAAGTGTTTAGGAAATGGAAGGTTAAAGAAAAGTGAGATTCCATGATCTATCTTTTATGAGGCTCTCATCTGTGATGGGGGTGTGACTTTGTGGTCATACAGCCATTTTGTTGCTACCCATACTCCTATAAGTAACCCTATATCTGTACTCTGTGACTAATCCCCCCAAACTAACTGGTTCATCAACCTAGATTTCAGTTAAATTTGTACATTGGTCTTTCATGTGTTCCCTACCTGGGTTGATTAGACATTTTCTTATGTCTCTCCATGAAAAGTTAATTCATTTACTATTGCTATGCAGGATGTAGAGAGCTCAGGGATGTCTGGGCCTTTTGCAAAAATTTAGGATAACGGGAAACAGGAAGCATGGCTTTTCTGTCTAATCTATGATTGATATGATCATTCACGAAGTCATTGTCTTTAAGCTTCCCCGCCATGTCCCCCATCAAAAGAATTTTTCCTAACAATCTTCAGACATCTTTGCATTTCTCTAGTGTATGTTGTAGACATGTGTAAACGTAGAAGATGCCAGGAACATTTTAATAGCATTCCTTTCTTTATCTGATAAATTTATCTCAAGTTTGCTGTGTGTCCTTAATCCTAAATGTAGAATCCAAGTTTATCTCCCAGTTTCCTTGCAGCTGAGATAGATACATGTATCATTGACACTCCCAGTCTGGAACAGTCTCTGACAATTATGTCATAAGTGGGCTCTGCCAGAAACATGATCGCTTCATTTCTTTTCAAAATGTCAGAATTTACTGCCTGACAATACATTAACAAGGTAAGGCGTTTTCATTGTCAGCAATTTGCCACGTACTCATGCTTTTCCATATAGCTCTGAGGAAAACACAGGGTCTTCTATTCCAATATTTATTACTTATGAACTCTCAGATTACACATTACATATCACATACTTATGTTACCAAAGGTTAAGGAGGCTATAGATTTCTTAGAGGCCAGGGTTAGAGGTGGAGGGAGTTTGAAAAGGCAGAAGTGCAAGCTAGTCTGGGGGATGATAACAAAGCAGGTGGAGATCTCTGGAGAGGCACGACAGCAGCTGTGATGGGTACAAGGTGAGAGCTGAACTGCACAGTTGAATGCAGCTGCAGAAGTCAAGAGCAAGACAAGTACCAGACAAATGAATAGTCAGAGAGACATCAGATCCAGACAGAAACACAGGAAGATGGGCAGATGGTGATTCAAGAAGACTGAATCAACAGTGAGGACAAACAGGAGAGTTCAGACGGTTGGTCCCTTGACGTATACAACCAGATGGTCAGATGACCAGTTGTGAGGACAGTTGCCGCTGAACTTTTAGGTGTCCACCTCTTTACTGGGTCCACGTGAGGCAGTTGCACTCTTCTCTCTGTCACATTAGTGCTTGGGTCTGGGTTTCCTGATATAATTTTAATTTACCCATGTGCCTCTCTACAGTCCCAGTTTACTCTGATAAATTTAATTGAAGAAGCCTTCCTCCTTCCACAATGGCTGATGTTGCAGGTGTAGAGTCATCCTCCATTATCAAAAAACTGCTTGTAAGGTGATATATCCAGGTAAAACAGACTCAGAAGCCTTGTTTTCAGATAATATGGAGTAGCTTAGGACAGAACAGCCGGACAGCAACACTCACTTCAGAAGACAGCAACACTTGATAGGAGTCAGACCACAACAACCATTTTTAGGCAATCCTATCGGACAAGGCTTCTGGACTTGGGGACAGCAATGTCCAAGGTTCTGGTACTCAGCATTCCATGTAGTAAGTATATCCCTGAAATATGACAGTGAGGCCTGTAGGGACAGTTCTGGATCTCATTCTTGTTCTCCATCTAGACCCTTCTCTAATATTTAACTTCGAGCCCTCTATATACAAAGCAGATCTCTCACCTCCTTCAATATATTGTGGTTTGATAGTCTGACTCTTGATAAGTAAAGGCTATTGCTCAGCCATCTTGCCTACCCTTTTGTCTCTTTGGTTGATACAGGACCAAGCCTTATATCTCTTGGACATTTATCTCATCTTCACCACTATTGGGCTTACAGTGTCTTTGTTTTGAGTAAATTACATTATCTTATAGGAGCCTACATTCTTATAAGAGTTATTTACTTCTTTTTCTCATAAACAAAAGTGATTTCTCTCAGAATTTTATAAACATTACCTTTTGGAAATTATTTTTAAAATTGATAAGCAAGTTCAACATCTTTATATTTACAACATGGCTGTCAAAGTTTTTGGACAGGATGGCAGAAGAAAAGGAGACTAGAAAGATTTACAGTCTATAAGTGTAAGACAGGAAGTCCACATGATTTCTGGAACCCTAGAAAAGTAGGAAGCAACAATTTATTGTTTCACCTTACCTGTCAGAATTTGTTTATCCTTATCAAAACAAACTTGCTATAAAGAGTTATAAGGAGTAACTAGATGCCTGTGTTTATTCCAGATCCCCTGTTTATCTGTGGATTTAGACAGACACAACTTTTAAATTTTTGATTTTTTTGTTTGAAAATTGGGACTGGGCATACTGTCCACCTGAAAAGGGTATTCATCAAAAAGACAGTGGAGGCATAGAGATGCTGTTTGTGACAAGTAAGGATTGTAAAGATTGCTATCTCTAATCTGCATTTTCCCCCTAGAGTTCTGTTCTATTGAAAATCCCTAAATGCTCCAGAGAATTGGAACATCCCATGGTAAGTAGTTGCCTCTTTGAATTTTAAGGGAAACTAACCTGGTTTGATAAACAGCACTGTGTGTATAGAATGACATTAAAGCTAAAAAAATTTCATCTTTTCATAATTTAGAATAACTTTCTCTGATAGAATTCTAAATATAGCCTGATTTATGATCAAAGGGGGAACAGTATGTTTTGTTTCATAGAATTTGGAAAATAAAGGGATGGAATAATTAGTATATCTGAATTCAGGTCTTTACACATTCTGTTTGAAAGTATTTTCCTTATACTAAGTTTACTGTTAGTTTCTCATTCAGACACTTTTGGTGTGGGAACAAAGTTGCCTACTGGAAGCACTTGATTCTTTCGGGTTAATACGCCTCAGAAATAAAGTTTTCCTTGTATAATAGTGCCAGCAATATCACCTATGTTCTCACTGGCCTAGACCAAGAAGCATGCCCTTCATGAATCCCACCATTGTGGCTATAGAAATGGGGTTCTCCGATAGCCCACATTTGGATCACATGCCCAAGCCCACTGGTGAAGTTACAAGGGATTTTGAAATTCAAGAGTTAGTAGTAGATGGGTGGGAAGATTCAAAATTCACAAGTTGGGGAAAAAATGTATCCATTTCAGATATTCTGAGAAGTAGCCCAACTAACCTATTAAGAAGTATCTGTACGAAATTATTAAAGTTCCCATAGAAAGGTCATGTTCACTGTAGCTTTTATGTCTAGTGACCAGTAACGTGGTTGTTGCTCCTGTCATCTTGAGAGCAGTATGCATGAGGGCATGGTGACTGTGCTGTTGTGAAGGTAGAGAGCACCAGAAAGGTTCCCACATGGTGGAAAGGAGAAAAACTGTAAAGTGGATACAAGAAGAAAAATACCAAAGAATGTGACTATGTGGAGTCTGGGGTTGGGTTTTGTTTTGTTTTGTTTTGTTTTGTTGTTGTTGTTGTTGTTGTTTTAGTTTGGTTTTTGAAATTTCTGTGAAGGGCTACTGGCATATAGAGGCTCCGTGTCATCCTTAACAGCACTTAGGAGCTGCCTTCCAAGAAGGCCAATCAACCGAAGTAACAGAGTCTCTACAGGGAAGTAGGATTGAGTGCCCCCGTTTTCATCATTATACCTTTTATTCCTAATAAATAACGTGAGGAAATATGGGATTTTCCAATGTTAAAAGCAGTTGTGCATAAATGGGAGGAGGCCAGTTTCACCTTTGTTTTGGGGACATACGAGTCTTTATCACAGTACTGTGTTAGATATATCATATGGATTCATAAAGTAGAGTACTGGCCCCCAAAGAGTATCTCGTGTGTCCTAAGGTAAGTCTCCTTCCCAAGATTGATCACTTTTGCTGATTTCTTTTGCATCTTTCTAGACTTTCTTCTTGAAATCCAAGAAGACATCATATACTACCTCCCATCACCTCCTTTCTTAAAGAAGTTCCTACGTGCCTTTTAAACAGTATGTTTTTGAGTGCTTTTTATATCCCTGCATAAAGTATTTCTTCATGCTCTACTTAGCTTCTGGTATTCCTTTATTTCCAATATTCGTTCTTAAATATAATGATATATATGCAGATACAGCTGAAGGCAAGAAGCAGAAGGAGAAGTGCAGGTAAAAGGGTAAATGATTCCATAATTTATATTTTCAGTCACGCCTTCTCTAAGTGTCATATAAATTTATCTTCAACCTGAAGCATGCAGAATGGCCTGATTCTTCCCAGGCTCATCAATAGTATATTTAAACACAATTAGGTCTTGATGATTTAATACATTAAAACTGCCATTGTGGCTCAGTCTTTCATTCTTATATTCGTATTAAGAATAAATACTCAGATGATTGGCTTCTGGCATGCTAGCATTTTTAGAAATTTTGTTGATCTGCTTCCTGGCGAGGCTGTGGAAAAATCATAAAACAACAACAAAACAACCACCTAAAGCTCTGGAAAAAAATCCTAGAGGCAGGCAGCATTTTGGAAAAAAAAAAAAAAAACTTTAAAAGAAAGTCTTAATAAATTCAGTGAGAAAGGCCAGAATCTGAGATGTTTGAACCAGGATCACTCCCCTCCTCTGTTTACTCAGTTCTGTGAGAATTGCCACCAGACTGCATCAGCATACTGGCCCCTGCTCCCCAGCTCGTTTTCAGAGGCTTTTCTCCTAGAAATGCAAGACTTCAAACCCTCCCACCCTGCTCTGGGGATTACATCTTGGGCTAGCCCAGCTGAGGAAGGTTCTTATCTTGTGCTCATCACTCACTCAGGAAAACTAGGTTCCATCATGGGTACAACGTTCTGAAGACACTGATATTTTCTTGAAGACAGTTTGCAATTACTTATTGAGAATTTTTGAATATATGCTCATCAAGGAGACTGGTCTGTAGTTTAATTATTTCATTGTTTGCATACTGTATATAACATTGTATTGCTGGCTCATAAAACAGCTTGGAAATATTCTTTCTTGTTACATTCCACGAGTCATTTCAGAAGCGTATTTTAAATTTTCTTTAAAAGTCTAGAAAAAAAACTGCAGTCATCCCTTCTTTTTTGGATTGGGATGTTTTCATTACTTTATCCAATCTCATTGCTTGCTATTGGTCTGATCTGTTATTTATTTATTTATCCATTATTTTTCAAGACAGTGTTTCCCTATGAACCAGTCCTGACTATCCTGGAACTCACTATGTGTAGACCAGGCTGGTCTCAAATTCACAGAGATCCTCCTGCCTGTGTCTCCTGAGTGCTGGGATTATAGGCATGCATCACCACTTGACTGGCTCTGTTTAATTTTTTAAAATCACATTTGACTTTAATGGTGGTGGGTTGCATACATTTAGAAACTCTTCTATTTATTCTGGGCTTTCAAATTTGGCTTCTGGAGGTATGTTGTTAGGATCTAGATTTCATCAGTGTTGGGATGTCTACTTCTCCTCCCTTCTTATACCCTTTCATTAATTTTGGCCTTCCCTTTCTTTTGTTTAATTAATTTGGCTGAACATCTGGCAATCTTGGTAATCTTCTCAAGGAACCAACTGTTGAATCCTTCGTATTGCTTATCTCATTTTTATTCAACTTCTGCTCTGATTTATTTAATTATTTCTCTCTTTTGCTTTGGGTGCTGTTTGCTTTGGTTTTCCAAGGTTTTAAAACTTATAATTAAGTTGTTTATTTGAGCTATAAACTTGTATCCCATAGAATTTTAGTATTTTGTGTTTTAACTCTGATTCAATTCTGGGCATTTTTTAAAATTTTTTGCGATTATCTCCTTAGTGATCTATTCATTATTCAATGGTGTATTGCACAATTTCCATACCTGTGTTAGTTTTCTATTGCTGTTGATATGGAGATTTATTCCATTGTGATCAGATAAACTGTAGAGAGTATTTAAATTTCCCTACATTTATCGAAACATGCTCAATGTCCCCGTATGTGGCCTATTTTAGTCAAAGTTCCATGGGCTGCTGAGATGGATGTGTGATTTCTAGAGTTTGGATGGTAACTTGTGTAGGTATCTGTGAAGTCAATCTGATTTATGGTATGATTTTAGCTTTAATATTTCTTTCTTTACTTTTTGTCTCGATGGCCCGCCCATTGGTTAGAATGGGAAACTGAAGTTACCATCTTCAATGTGTTGGGGCTAATCTGTTGTTTATTATTACTAGCATTTACTTTATGAGGTTGGTTGAACACAAGTTTGGAGCATACATGTTTAGGACTGTAGTATTCTCCCATTGATTAGTATGAAGCAACATCATTTATCTCCTCATATTAGTTTGGCTTGAATTCTCTTTTGTCAAATATAAGAATGGTAATTCCCAATTGTTTCCTACTTCCATTTGATTGGGGCAAATTTGCCCACACCGTTTCACTGTTAGGTAGTGGCTCTCTTTTGGGTTGAGCTATGTTTCTTCGAGGCCACAAATAGAAGATGCTTTTTTTTTTAAAATCCACCTGCTAGTCTTTATCTTTTGATAGGGGAGTTGAACTAAAATGTTCAAAGTTATTGGTGAACTATGTATATTGATTCCTCTCATTTTGTGTTAGTTATTTTCTAATTCTTTGCTTAATCACTGATATGAATATTGTGATTTTTTTCATTGTCATTCTTGAATATGCTTATCTTTTTTTGTTTCAGTCCTATGTGTTCCATCTGGTAACTGACTTGGTTGTCATAAATTCTGTGTGTCTGCTTTTATTATGGATTTTTTCTGCTTTTTCAATGATGATAATTAGTTTTGCTGTGTATAGTAGTCTGGGCAGCCTTCTGTGATCTTTCGGGACCTATATGCATCAATCAAGCCCCTGTGGTCTTTAGAAATATTCACTGAATTTCAGTGGCTATTCTTACACACCTGGCTCCATATGTGACTTGATATTTCTGTACTGCAGCTTTTCAATATCCTTTAACACACTTAGTGTTTTGGCTGTTACATGATGTGGAGAACTTATTTTCTGGTCTTGTCTATTTGTGTTCTGTGTGCCTCTTGGACCTGGATAGGCATCTCTTTTCTTAGAATTGGCAAATTTTCTTCTATGGGATTTTGAGAATATTTTCTGTGCTGCTGTCCTGCATTTCTTATCCTTCTATACCCATAATTCATATGTTCAGTCTTTTTTTTATAATGTCCTTAACTTTGTGCATGATCTGTTTATGAGTGTTTTAGATTTATGATTTTCTTTGACCATATGGTCTAATTTCATTACCTTATCTTCAAGTCATGATATTCTCTTCCCACCTGATTTATTTTGTTGGTGAGACTTTGTACTGAGCTTTTTATTAGATTTGTTGAATAATTTAATTTCAAGTTTTTTTTTTATTTGGGTTCTTTGCAGAATTTCTGTCTCTTTATTGAATTTTACTTTCATATCCTGAATTGTTCTCCTTATTTCATTCATCTGTGTTTTCTTAGTCTTCATTATGACATTTATTCATATCTTGTTTGAGTTCCATGAACATATTTTTAATAGTTATTTTGAGTTCATTGTCTTGTGTGCCATTTTGCTTTCTTCAGGTACATTACTGTGGGAGTACATTACTAATATTTGGAAGAGACATATTTTCTTGTATTTTCATTTTTTTTGGTTTTTGTGATGAGATGTGGACATTTGAGTAGGTTGTTGGTTGTACCTTTTGGTGTGGATGTCTGTACCATCTTTGTTGAATAGGTGTTATTTGCTATTACTCCAACTTGGCAGGTTTTGGGTCAACTGAGTAGTGCATGGATTTTAGTCTTGGAACCATTCAGTGGTGATTGTGAAAGGAGTATCAGAAATGCTTCTAATTCAGCAAAGGGCCAGGTATACTTTATCACACAAAAAACCCTCTGTGTAGCCATTAGATTTTTGTTGTGGTTTCTAAGAAGTTGAGGTTGGTATACCAGAATGAGATGGAGGTGACACTTACCAGTGGAGTGCAAAGATGCTCAGCACTGGCTTGCACATGATAGTGTTTACAGCCCCAGTGCTAGGAAAGGGGGAAATCTCCCTTGGAGTGTGCCAGGGCCTCTGGCTAATATCCTCAAATGCTGTCATGTGAAAGAGGGTCAGTGCTACCGATTGGACATGCAAAAGATGATGTGAACAGGTCCTCAAATGTTGGTAGCTTTGGGTCATGGAGAGTGAGAGTGTAAGACAGAGCTCTTTTTTTTTAACTGCCATTTTTGTTTATCTGTATTACCATCTTCTCATTAGTTCTAGTAGCTTCTATTCTACCTTGGAGCCTCTATATGAATATCAGTTGGAAAATTTTCTTTGTGGGTATGTGTGTTTGCTAGTATTTGTACCTTTTTAATTCACCTGTGATTTTAGCTTTCAGGTAGAAGCCTGCCATTTTATGTGGTTGTATTAACAGGTCACAATTTTATATGTTATGGATTGGAGCGATAGAAAACTCTCTCCTGTTCTGAAGCAACAAACTGATCCTCCTGTGATCACTTCTGATGCATTTATGGTTATATTAAAATGGATGCTTCTGCATCTTTACTCTATTTAGAATTTTCCCTGACAAAATTATGAAGCATGTATGTAGTGCACTTTTTGGCACTCAGCCAATAGCACCAGTGCTCTTTATTACTATGTCGTTATCTCGCAGCAGACTCGAAATATCGCTCTTGAGACTCCTTTCCTCCTATTAGGTTGCCTTGAACAGCCTTGATATGAAGGCTTTGCCTTGTCTTATTGTATTTTGTTTAGTCCAGTTTGGCTGCAGGCTCTCGGAGGCCTGCTCTTTCTAAAGAGTGGATTTGAGTGGGATGGGAGGAGGGGAAGAGCTTGAAGCAGTGGAGAGCTGGGACATGTGGTGGGGACATATTGTATGAGAGCAGAATCTATTTTTTAATAAAAATCATTAGATAACCTCCTGATGTGTTTATTTCATTGTTTGACAGCCATCCCTGTACCATTAACTGTCCATTAGTTTGTCCAGTGTCCAAGCTTTTAGAGCACTGAAAACTGTGAAATGTCTTGCATTGACTATCTCTCAGCAGATATAATTTGCTTTGTTGCCTTTCATTTTGGGAGAATTCTTGTATATTCTTACTTAGCTTTATGAATGTTATATTTAACTATCTATTTCTAATACACAATCAACCCACAAACCCACAAAAACAGAATGCCATTTTTTAAATAACCATAAACACCAGAGGCTGATTCGTTATTTTTCTGAAGTATAGTCTTAGTTAGGGTTTTATTGCTGTGAAGAGACACCAGGACCATGACAACTCTTATAAAGGAAAACATTTCATTGGGGCTGGAATATGGTTCATAGATTTAGCCCATTATCACAGTGGGAAGCTTGGTGGCATACAAGCAGACGTGGGGATGCAGAGGAAGCTGTGAGTTCTACGTCTGGATCTGCAGGCAGCAGGAAGAGGAAGTCACACTAGACCTGGCTTGAGCTTCTGAGATCTCAAATCCCACTCACTGCCAGTGACACACTTCCTCCAACAAGGCCACACTTTCTAATAGTGCCACTCCCTGTGGGCTTATGGGGGTCATTTTATTCAAACCACCACAAACATCAAGCTACATTATAAATAAAACGAGTGAACATTGACAAGCTTCTTATGTTGGTGCTTCTACTTCTTAGTTTGTTCACTTGATCTTTCGAGATTAGTATTACTTTAAAGTTTTCACTATAAAAGATGCTTATTTCACTATATACAAACTTACTAATTTTTCTTAATAATTTTACCTTTTCTTTGAATGTTGCTATAAATGTATTTCCCCCATTTTATCCTCTAGCATTCTCTGTACACTTGGATCCTTTGATTTCTGATTTAGAATTTGATTCCCTACTACATTATGAACCTCTGATTCTGACAGGTTCCCAAGAAATTGCTTGTGTTTTCAAAAAATACATTATCATATCACTTGAAAATATCATCTAAGTTCTCATTTCCTGAGTATAAACTTCTTTCTTTTTCTTCTTTGAGTTGGTTAAAGTAATATTAGAGAAAAATGACTCCACAGGGAATGATTGCTTTGCCCACAGCCTACTGAAAATGCTTTGTCATTTTAAAGCACTGTATTTTTTCCTGAAATATATATCCTTTAAAATCATGAATATATTATAAATCAATTAGTTTATCTTTTAGTATTTTGTTCATCAACACATTTAAATTTGCTCAAATGTTTAACTGGATATATCAAGTCATATTATTCTTATCTATTTTAAGATATTAACGTTTGAATAAGTGTATATATAATAGTTTGAATAAGTATGATTATATAAGTATATTAGGTATCCTTATATTTCAATAATAAACCCAATTTAGTAATAATGTACTTACTAATGGTTAGGATATGTCAATTATATATAATAATGTATTTTATTATACCATTTTCCTACATATACATACTGTATTTTGATCAGAACAAGATGATAAGTTTCAGTTATTAATGTAATAGTACCTTGGTTTTACTGGTAGTTATATAAAATATGAGATAACTGATATCATTTAAATATAATAGTGGGTGCCCATTAATTTTTATTAAGATTATTTACTACCTTTAAGCCCTTTGGACATATGGTATTGACATGATCACATCTTGGCTTACAGGCACTTTGATATGAAAGGGCAAAAACATAAGATTCATAAGCTCAAAAGGGAGAAATACTTTGAAAAGACAGGAACACTAGGTGCTAAAAATCTGAGAGGGTGGAGACATCTGGCCTTCCAAGAACATCACAAATGCCTTCACCAAGTATTTGGCACTTTGGATAGATGGCAAATATTGACAAATATTTTACCATGTGTTTGTTGGGAAAAGGATGCCAAGCTGTAGGACTAACAGAAGCAGAATTTGTAAAGTAAAGTGTGATGCAGTGAATAAGGAGAAAATCAGTTTCATTAGGGTAGTTGGAGGGATTGTGGGGAAGGATGTCATGTAGCTAAAGAGATGTCAGCCCATACAATATTAATTACAGAAATTTATTCAAAATGTACCATATTTTCAGCTATAAAGAGTCTGAGGTGGGTAGAACCATGAAGTAGCCTGATAAAGAACAGCAACAAGAAACTATAAAGCTACTGACGAATTGCTCTCTTTTCTTTTTCCCAGAAAGCAAATACCTCTATACTCTAAGATGACATTAGTGCGACACCGCTCCAGAGAAGAAAGAGAAAGTGCTGACTGACAGTCACAATTGCACATTGCTGCTTCTCATTTTTATCATTGGTCACACTGCATCCTTTTGATGGACTTAAAGGATGATTGACCCAAATCCTGAACAGAAAACTCCACATCTGTTCTGAAGAGATAAGATGTCCACATGAGTGACGAAATAGGAAACAGAAAACCAACCCAAACAAAACAGGAGATGACTCCCAACTTTATGACTTAGTTACAACTAGAAAGGAATGAAGGAAGGAAGGATGAAAAGGCAGAAGGAAGGAAGGAAGGAAAAAACTAGACAAAAAAACTTTTTCAATATATTATTATTTTGAAAATATATACAATGCTAAAACAAATATCTTAAATTTGACCAGCTTTTATGATTTTCAATGTTGTCCCACATTTATATTCTCTGTTCCATTTATTTTTCTGCCTTCTGAAATTATTAGGGCATGAAAATTTAGCCCAACTTTATAGAAGAGGACACGGAGATTGAAGTATCAAGTACCTTCTTGAGAAATCAAAGACATTTGAAGAGCTATTGCTGAGTCAGAGTACTATGGAAATCGTTGACTGGCAAAGTATTTCAGAGCTAATTGATGAAGCTTGGACTCAAATGATTCATTTTAATTCTTAGACCAGGACATTTCCTTCTACATCCCACTGCTTCTGAAGATTAAGTAAGAGCTTCTCTTTTGATCATTGCCTCCATGTGATTTACTAATACTCAACCTATATTTCCTAAGTATGTAGTCAATTTGATCAAACTTTCCAGAGTCAGCATACCTCAGCATGGTTTGTTGCATTCTCCAATCTCCTAAATAAAAAAGTTCTCCACCTGCAAAGGAGTGACATTTAAAATGTAGCCAAACAATTTTCTGTCTTTTAAATGTCAAAGATGGTCAGGGATCTTTTTGAGCTTGGAGCTATGGCAGCAGTTTTTTTTCTTGAATGACTCCAGAGTTGAAGCACATAAGGGTCGATATAATCTCTCAGCCCCTTCTGTGAGTTGCAGTTTGGAAATTCACTTAATCCTTCACTGTCTTAAAATCAGTATCATGCACAAGCTGAGCCATCTGAAATTCAATGTTTGTAGTTATATATAAAAAAATCATTGCAGGATAAAAATCAGCAGTGAATCCCAATGCTTCCTAGCACTTCAGAAAATTATTTTATAGAATGAAAGAAACAAGAGGCAAGAACAGTTTGATGCTATATAAGCTTTAGATGGTCTAGATAATTTGGAAAATTCTTTAAACAGAGGAGATTCAACTACAGGCTTAGAAAAGGTTTATGACTGTTACAGGACAGAATGCCCTTTCTCCTTAGAGGCATGGTATATGGATTGCAATTTAGATTTATATTCCTACCTTTAAAAGAGGATTGAAGGAGTCTAACAGACTATCAGACTAATTGCTTTGTGAACCTACTCTTCATGTTGTGCAGTTTGAGGGAGGCAAAAAATCAGAACCCCTTCATGTTCTCTATGACTGAATTTACCATTTTAAGGCTATAGGTATAGTTTCCATTTTCAGCAAATATTTTTGTTTTCATTCCTTCTAGATGTTGGGATGCAAACATTGTGCTACTTTTTGGGTTACCTTCTTATTTTGGGAGAATGCAAGTTTCTTCTTTAATACTATTTATTAACATGAACATGATTGCTGGCTTAGTACACAACCTACCCAAGGGAAGAGGCAGAACATACTCAGCTACCATACTTGGCATTTCTGTGGACCAGTCATGAACATGTTTGAAAGCAGCACCCTTCTTTTTTTTTTTTTTTTTTTTTTTTTTTTTTTTTGGTTTTTCGAGACAGGGTTTCTCTGTGTAGCTTTGCGCCTTTCCTGGAACTCACTTGGTAGCCCAGGCTGGCCTCGAACTCACAGAGATCCGCCTGGCTCTGCCTCCCGAGTGCTGGGATTAAAGGCGTGCGCCACCACCGCCCGGCGTGCACCCTTCTTTTACATGGTATTTCCATCAGACTTGTATTGTGGGGCTGTTTATCTAGATCATATATATATATATATATATATATATATATATATATATATATATATATATTTTGGTTTTTCGAGACAGGGTTTCTCTATGTAGTTTTGTGCCTTTCCTAGAACTCGCTTTGTAGACCAGGCTGGCCTTGAACTCACAGAGATCTGCCTGCCTCTGCCTCCCGAGTGTTGGGATTAAAGGCATGCACTACCACCACCCAGCAAAATTTTCTTTAATGAAGAACATAGGATTTGGCCTTGTATTTACAGCAGCATGGTCATGATCAACCAAGAAACATCCGTGCTTAGAAGTCATAAGAGACCTTCCTTAGACCTGGTTTTTGGCTCTTGGTAGACCATATGGCTCAAGGAGGCAGATGATGGTGTCTGTGGGGATGTCAGGACTTGATAAAGATGTAGTTCCTGATCCACACCTGCCTCATGGTGACAAGAAGCTGGTCTTTTTTGTCAAAGAACTGGAGTGGGGAAAATAAATGGAAATCACTGCTCCACATTGTCATAGGTTCACATTTCTCAATCTGGGACATACGGATATCAATTAAAATAGACAAATTCAATATGATGATCAAAAAGAACTTTACCAAATATGACAGACAGATCGTAAAATCAAAAGTAAAAGTTTTCCATCCCACTTGTAATCTCTTTACCTTCCTTGATTTACATTTTTAGGAGGGGAATTCTTGAAATACCTTTAAGTTTAAGACATAAATACATAATTCCATTTTCTGATTCATCAAGTGTGCTCTGTCCCCCAAGGATTCATGTGTTTGAAATTTGGCCTCCACATCATGATGTTAATGTTCGGTGTGATTCTAAATGCTGAGCCTAGTGCTGATTAGGCCATCCTGTGCACTATTCTTAGAGAGGATTAGGATTGTCATTCTGGGGGATCCTTGGTTAGCTCCTGTGAAAAGGACTGCTAGAAATGTGCACACCTGACCGTTCCCACCTGTCTTTGTTCCATCTCCCATGTGATCTGCTGTGTGACATGCAGTCATCTTAGCACTTAGCAGAATCAAGCTGATACCAGTGCCAAACCACCGGCTTTCCAAATCTGTGAAGCAAATAAATTTCCTCTTTTTATTTACCTTATTATCGTGTGTGTGTGTGTGTGTGTGTGTGTGTGTGTGTGTGTGTGTGTGTGTTTGGTGTTTATGAGGTGTATGTTACCATGTCATACATGTCTGTTCATGTGCATGCCTGCCTTGGCCTGCATGTGGAGATCAGTGGACAACTCCCAAGAACTGGGCCTGTCCTTCCAAACCTGTGGGTTCCAGGAAGAAAACTCAGGTCATCAGGCTTGTGCAGTACAAGTTTTAATCACTGAGCCATCTTGCCCACCCAAGTACCCTTTCTTTCTAAGGAATATACTTTCAGATATTATGTTAAAGTAGTGTAAAATAGATTCACAGCAGTTGCAAATCATTTCAAAAATAAAAATTATATCATATGACCATCAACAAATTTCTGTTTTTCTCTATTTCCCTCCATCTTGCTCTTCCTATGAGTTTTATAATTCTTTCCAACATTTTCACACTTCATAGACTTAAGGCTTCATGTGCTGTTTACAAAATTGAGCAGATAAAAGCCTGTGGTGTTAACATTATTGGGATTGTATAAATATTCATTGCAGGGCCAAGTAATGTAATTGGGTCTGTAGAGAAAATGAAATTAATCCTAAAGTATTAAATCTGAGTCAAAGAGAATCTTCTGCCAGTTGGGGCTAAACAAATTCTTTCTTTCATCCATTAATTGTTCAATGTCATGCCATATTATAGGTCATTTCATGTCCTGGGAGAAATCCTGGGAGACTGAAGAGTCTGAAAGAGAATGCCTAAGAGGAGCGGGTGGGGCAGGGGAGAGGGGGAGAGAGAGTTGGGGCTGTTTGACCAAGAATAAAGTTTTAACTCTTAAAGCAAAGAGGTCTCCCATGAATGTGTGCCTGACTCTTACAAAAGTGAATGAGCAAAGTTCAAGATAAAAATCGTATTAAAATTTCTGTAGAACAGTTAAGGTACAAGCCACCATTGCTTTAATAATTTGCTATTCTGTTCAGTAAGGTACAGAGAGGTCTAAAGGAATAATTATAGAACACTGTCAAGCAGTGAAATCTCCAGGGCCGTAAGTAAAGCACACAGTGAGATTGGCAGTGAGGCCTAATGGAGCTTGTGAGTTGGCAGGTGTGTTAACATCTGAGCGTGATGAGAAAATTGCAAAATCCAGTGAAAGAACTGGTGCATGTAATGAAAGGAAGCTATCAGTGAGAGGTTAATGTCAGAATGGTGTGTAGCCCAGCAATAGGGATTTGCCCAGCGTAAGTGTGGCTCTGTGTTTGATTCACATTAGCCCCCATTACACCCAAATGAGATGCATCTGTGAACTGAGGAAAAGTGGATGTGCCTCCAAAGAGCTATAGCCCCTCTGGAGAGCAATTGCTATCTGGGAGCCCCTCTGGAGAGCAATTGCTATCTGGGAGCCAAAATTTATTGGGAATGGTTGTGTCTAACAGTTATGAGTTTGTGAAGGAGAAGATTGGATAGAGGGAGAAAAAAAAGGTGTAGATATTGTATGGATGATGCTCATGAGAATTCTTTTAGGAAATAGGATAAAATAGGTGGGCAGAAAGACTAAACAAAAATCACACCAGGGATAGTGGTTAATATCTATGATGCCAACATTTGGGGTGTGGAGGCCAGAAGTTCAAGATCAGTCTTAGATACGTAGCAATTTTGAGGTCAGTGCAGGCTATATGAGACTCTATACAAAATTAACATCAACTATACTCATTCTTTTTCTGTTATGTATATATTAATAAATTTTGTGGATACTCTACGTTTGCTCTTATTTGAAGACATTTCTGTATAGCAACATTGTGTAGCAATTTCCTTCCTTCTGCAGTGGGGCTCATTATGATTCAGGAAGAAAATGAAGGTATTAAAGCTCAGGAAGAAAAAAAAAACACCACCACCACCAACAACAACAAAAAAAACCCAAAAGCAACTCACAAGTGTTAGGAAGTTCCAGAAACATTAACAACTCACAGTGAACCTTTCCAAGGTTATATGAGCAATAAGGGCTACCATGGAAAGTAGACTCCCAGCCCAGCCAAGTATGCAGAGAGCTCCAGGGATGCAGTAATCATGAGTTCTCACCCATGCTAAGATGGGCTTTTCATTGATGTAGCTGCCTTTGAGTCACCAAAAGCTAGGCTTGGGTGGGATCATCTCTCTGGTCTGTCACCAGTGTTGTAATTTGGGTGAATAGATGTTTGTTCAAGTCTGCAGGAAAAGTCACACTGCAAGCAATTATTAGAAAAAGCAGAGTAATCTGGTCAAAGGAATTAAGTTTAAGATCTTGCACAAATCTCTCCCAATGACTTGAAGCTTCTATCTTCAAGCTGTTGTTTGAGAGTGCTTCATTGCAAGATGTAAGATTGTATAAAAGTTGTCTGCAAACTCTAGGGTTAGAGATATGCCAGGGTTCATTAGCAGGGATGTCTAATTTGAGAACTCTGGATGTTTCCTTCAAACATCCGGCTCAGGCAAAGCTTCTTATCCATTGTTCATTGGAGCAGGAATGATAAATGGAATCCCAGGGCCATTGATCAGTAGTTATCTGGCTGGGTCTACTCTAGCGCTCAGTGTATTTTTATTCTTTTGACTTTTTCCAGGAGCCTTAGCAAGGACAAACTCATTGTATAAACTATCATTGGCAGAATTTTCTCAAGAGCTGACTCTAGGTGAATCTAGACACATTCAATTAATTAGTGATACTTTTTCATTGTTGAGAATTTTATAATAAATTTCTGTCACTGTAAGTCAATACTTAGATTTTCATCAATGTTTTTTACTAGACTTCTGTGGTGGTGGTGACCATTAGGGTGGAAAAGGGAGAACACCAGAAGGAAGAGAACTTTTAAAAAAGGGGGACTTAAATTTATTTCTTTCTCTTTCTGTGCAAAATTTATTTATTTTCTGATGTTTTGTGATTTAATATGTATGTATATATGTATGTATGTATGTATGTATGTATTTATTTGTGTGTGGTTCCTGGAATTATTATACGGAAAGTGTTGATGATCCCTTTTTGAGGATATGATTAGAGTAGGGAGGTCTAGAAAAAAGCAATCAACATACTAATTGCCTCATCCAGTTTTTGTGTGTGATAAGCCCATTTAAATTTTACTCTTTCATTTCATCACTTCACTGTTATGGACTATGGAAAGGAAATTTGAGTAGATATGACTGTAGGATAGAATTGTGGTTGTAAGACTGGGAGAGGGAAACTGGACATGTTGGTTATAAAGCATGGAGTTTCAGTTAGAAAAAAGAAGTAAGTCGAGTACCCCACTTCCAGCATGCTGATCACGGTTCCTAATAATGCACATTTTAAAAGTGCTGGAAGATTAAAGCTTCAATGTTCTCACCATCTGATTAATTTCAAGCAAATTTCTCCTGAGCATTTTATGTCCCAAATAAATTCCTTTCTTCTATGAAAAGGGAAACTGTTTCAATTAAATAGAAAAACTACTGTACAGTGAGTAAAGATGGGAGCTCTTGTTTGGTTGTATTTGGGGCTCTAGGCAGACTTTTGTCTTTTATTTTAATATTTGCTTATTTTAGGGTCAGATATGATAGCTCAAGGTTCTAATTCTAGCACTCAGGAGGCAGTGGCAGGAAGATCTCTGTGAGTTCAAGGCTAGGCTGGTCTACATATATATGGTGATATATATATAGTTATATGTGTGTCTGTGTACAGTGTATGTGCCTGATGCCCATGGAGGTCAGAAAAGGGTGTTGATCCCTGACAGGAGTTTACGGAAAGTTGTGAGCCGCCGTGTGTGTGTTTGGAACTGAACTCCTATTCTTTGCAGGAGTAAAAATTGTTCTCAACACCAAGCTATTACTCTAGTCCCAGACTTTCATCTTCCTTCAGTAGCATTTCCTTATTAGCATCAGCAAAGGATTCTCCCAACCATTGTTAGAATACTTTTCATGTCTGTGTGGACTGTTGAAGTTGGTAGAATAATGGTCCCCTAAAATACATCTTATTCTTCAGAATCTCTTAATATGCATTTA
Organism: Peromyscus californicus insignis; assembly: GCF_007827085.1. Classification (NCBI taxonomy): domain Eukaryota; kingdom Metazoa; phylum Chordata; class Mammalia; order Rodentia; family Cricetidae; genus Peromyscus; species Peromyscus californicus. The sequence goes on along the minus strand of NW_026294458.1, from coordinate 20,113,815 downwards.
CTTAGCAAATGCAACTTTATGCGATGACTAAAGGCTTTGAGATGAACAATTATATTTTCTTCATATTATCTAGGTAGGCCTTTGAAGTTCAATAATCTTCCCAGGTGAATCTGAGTGAAGAGAAGATAAAGGTTGGGCAAAAACAGGTGTGGAGCAGGCTCTCCTCTCAAAACTTTGAGAAAGGAGTGTGTCTCTATTAACGCCTTGATTTTAGCTTAGTGAGATCTGATTAATCTTGTAATCTACAGATCTGTAAGATGACACATTTGTGCTGTTTTAAGCCATTGAGTTTTCTTTCTTTCTTTCTTTCTTTCTTTCTTTCTTTCTTTCTTTCTTTCTTTCTTTCTTTCTCTCTCTCTCTCTCTCTCTCTCTCTCTCTCTCTCTCTCTCTCTCTCTCTCTCTTCTCTCTCTCTCTTTTTGTTTTTTGGATTTTTCGAGACAGGGTTTCTCTGTGTAGTTTTGATGCCTATCCTGGAACTCGCTCTGTAGACCAGTCTGGCCTCGAACTCACAGATATCCACCTGCCTCTGCCTCCCAAGTGTTGGGATTAAAGGCGTGCGCCACCACCGCCCAGCGCCATTGAGTTTTCTAATAACTTGGTAAGCTGTACAAAAAAATAAATAAATACAACATTCACATCTCTTATATTGGCATTTATGTGTCTATCATATGGACACAAAGAATCAGCCATGGATTTTTCAAATTGTCTTGTTTGTGAGAGAGTGAGTGTACAGGTGTTGATATATGAGAGCACTAGTGTGTAAGATGACATCTTCATGGGAGTTAGTTCCTTCTCCACCTTAGAGACCGGAATTAGTTCCTGAGGTCTGAGCACTAACACTTCTACTGGCTGAGTCATATCCTTGGCCCTAGTCTCGAAATTTTTCCTTCATTGATCTTGTAATGAAGCAGAAGTAATGTAAACTGTTCACATTGAATCAATGGGGGAAAGCTGAAGTATGAAGAGGGTGTAAGCAGAGGCTGGGTGAAGAGTTAAAGAAAGGGAAAGTGTGTGTGTGTGTGTGTGTGTGTGTGTGTGTGTGTGTGTGTGTGTGTGTGTGTGTGAAAGAACAGAGAAACATGACATCACGAAAATTGCCCCTGGAGTCTTAAACATGGAACTGTAAGAGTATGGGAAGTTTGAGCCAACAGACAGGGGCTTACATTCACAGACACTGAAACTACCCACTCACCGTTCCAAAGACCACAAATTGTAGTCAGTGTGGAAGGTGTAGCAGGCAAGCCCCATTTGGCTTGAGTTTGAACACAAGAAACTAATGCACATTTTACACGATAATGACTACGAGGCACAATGAGAAATGCTTCCTATTATGCAGTGTAGAAAGCTGTGTGTAAAATTACTTCTCTACTGCAACTTCAACTCTTTAAATTATGCCTACTGTAAGCAAACCCTGGAAGGAAATACTTATCACAGAAAAATGTATAAACCAATGGTGTTAAATTAGAGGAGTTCTAATTAATATTCCATTTCTGTTTATTGCTCCAGGTAAAATAGTTGGAACTGTGTGGAGATAGGCTGTGAATTTTGCAAAAATGGGGCTTTAAAATATATGTGTAGAGCTTAAATATCCAAATAAATTGTGAATTAAAATCAGTGACCGTTGTGCACACTTTTTCGCTCCCAGGAATGCAGCAAAAAAAGACAGCAAATTTATTTTTTTTCCTTTCTCATAACTTTACTTGTAAAAGAAGTCCAGAAGATATGTACAAGGTGTCACTGCTCATGGAAGAAGATATATGTAAAGGTATTCAGGAGAAAGAAAGGGCAGCTTTTCCAGAGGGCAGGGTGATGACTAAGTATGATTATTGCTAGAAAAAGTAAAATGTAACATATTATTTAAAATAAAGTATGAAATGCAAAGATTAAATAGCACCTCACAGAAGCCAACTTGTGCTCAAGGAACCAACTTATTAGGCAGTTTTGTGTTAGGAAATAAAATATATCTATGTATCCAAAAAGCAATTTATAGCACAGCTCACTGTCTCGGGATCCTCAGCATTCTCTAAAGGTATCTAGAAGCAGAATTAGTTTCAATTACATTTATATATCTATCCACCTTTGTCTCATAAGGACAGAAAAAAGGAAATAAAGGGAAGGAATGGAAGAAGGAAGGAAGGAGGGAGGGAGGGGAGAGTGTATACTGTCAGTTGGCATGGCTTACCAAGTGGCACATTTTTTTTCCTGCATTATTAAATTAGCTTTTGCTAATCATCAAAAATGTGTATGCCTGTATGGCTGTCTTCTCTACTACCTTTGACATCAAAGAAGTTGTAATCAAACATTAAGTACAATGTCTTCTGTGACCAAATCATAGAATCCTGTGTTAATGATTAGCAGGGATCATTTTTCAGACCACTTCACTTTATGAGAAATTGAAGACCAGCGAGGACAATGTGGCTGTGAAATTTGATAGCAAAAGTCAGGAGTAATGATGTGGAAATTTCTTCCTCTACCCCACTTCGTGGTACTTACACACAGTATCATAGCTTTCTTTTATGAAAACATACAGTTGGCTTAGTAGAAACAATTACAAGCATGTGTTTGAATGTTGAAGTGAGAAATTAAGTTTGTTATTGAGGAAAAAGAAGAAGTCAACTTTAACCTCCTGGTTGAATCCTGGTTAATGTGCAGCTACATGATTGAGATGACTTGGAGCTGATATTGTCCTGAGAACAAGTGGCTTTGCCTTTTTTATGTGTGACTAACTCAAGGCAAAACACTCACACCACAGAGTACTGGCTGCTGTGCAGGAATCAATCAACATTTCATACTGCCAATGTCTATTAATGACCTGACTACACCGAGTCAGTCAGTGGTTCTGGAGGCTTCCACGGGTCAATGAATCCTTATACTGTAGGAAATCAAAGTATAGTTGCAAATGGAGTGGTAGAATCTAGAAAACAGCAAGAGATAATACTGGTGTCCTTCATCTGAACATGTCATTGATCAATTATACAAAATTAAAATGTAAAACATGAATTATTTTCTCTTCATGTAAGCTTCACTGAGTGTTCAGACAGCTGAGCCTGGCCTCTCCTTGATGATACTGACTTAAGAGTTGATAGTTTCTATAATGATGTTAGGCTACATACGAACTAAGTCAGTATTTTACACAAAGTCACAACGACAAGTTACTGATCAAGGTAGCCTGTAGACCTTTGTTTGCTTTCCTGTGTCATAGGCTCTTTGGGAATCTCTTCCTTTTATTTTGACGTTCCCTTAGCTTCTCACCATGTCTCATGCCGTGCGTACCTTCTCCAGCTAGCTCAACTACACTTTGACCAAGTTAAATAATTGTCACAGGATTAACCCATCCATTGTATTTGTAATGGCTATTTCTCATTTGGCAAAGGCATACATACAAGAAAAGCATATGTAATTGAAATACACAATTTCCTCTGCTGTAGACTGATATCCTCTATTGACACAGTTATGCAAATTTCATGTGTCCTTTAGAAACAGGGAATGTAGTGAGTTTAGACATAGGGAATGTTACTAGCCAATGAGTTTAGTTTCAGTGAATGTGACCAAAATTGTCTGGAAATTTTAAGGATAAATCTAAAAAAAAAAAAAAAAAAAAAACAAAAAAACCCATCATTTTTGGGCTTTAATATAAATCTTAATTTTATAAGAAACTACCAACTTCGGTGCATAGTTGCAACTTGAGGGCTGGAACCCCTTGGCATGCTGATGATTTCCAAAATTCCTGAACATATCAATAGGCTCCATCACAAGCTGCTGTAAGTCTGCTCTGGGACACTACAACCATGTCTTTTTCTATGCACAATGTACTTCAAAGTAAGAATCTAGGCCTGGAGTGTGGCTCAGAGGTACTCAGTGGTACACTACTTGCACAGTATGTCTCAGGCACTCAGTTACTTTCCAGAACTAATAGATAAAATAAACAAACAAACAAACAAATAAATAAATACAAAGATAAATAGATAAATAAATAAATAATTGAGGGACCTCATAACAGGAGACTTTGTCCTGGCTGTGGCACAAATTGACCAGCTACTTTGTTTCTCATTTTCAGGATTCCCAGGTGCAAAATATGATGATTGAATTGGTGGTCATCAAGACCACACTTTGACTTGTACTGCTTAGATATACAAATCCTTGGCTCTCTATTTAAACTTTAGTCTCTTTTAATGACCTGACAGGCAGACTTAGGAATTCCCCGTATCTCTGTATTTCTTCTAATGTGGCCTTATTGAATATATCTCCTTTTTTTCTGCTTTCATCTTTTAATTTGGCTTTTTAATTGGCTTGTTGATGATGGGTGGCTGGACCTGACTTGGGACACAAGTTGTGACCCTCCACTTTGGAAACACTCCTACAATACCACTTACACACTACTTTCCCCCTTGTGTGTGTCCGGCTGCCTTTCTTCTCTATTCTACAAATTCCAAACCAAAATTTTCTCACACTTTTCTTGGACTATTATGGTGTGAATAGCTGATAACAGATAAAAGAATGACCCTTCGAAGAAGCATTCGCATTCTCAGGAACACTCAGTAACCCTTCATATTATTTTAGAACATTTTTGTTTTTATCTTTTGTGAGGCTAAAATAGAGAATTGCTGCATCTTCCATGTTCTCTTTCACCATTGATAACATCTTATGCCAGCCTGGTGCATGTGTCTCAATCAATGAGCCAATGCTGACATGCTATTACTAGCCAAAGTCTGTGCTTTTTGTTCTGATTTATTTATTGGTTCCCTAATATGCTTTCTTTGTTTTAAAAGAATTTCATGCACAATAACATGCTATAGTTATTAGTCCTGCCTCTTTACATCCCTCTTGCTGAGACAGTTTCTCAGACTTTGAAAGTTTTGAGAATTACTATGCAGATATTTTATAAAATGTTTGTGTTTTCTTTTGCTTCTATTTCTGTTTACAGGTCTCCAACAGTTTTATTCATTTCTTCAACTGTTCGTCTTTTTTTTTTTCTTGGCTTTCTCTAAGGGATTTATTCATTTCCTCCAATTTTTTGTTTGTTTTTCCTTGATTTCTTTACGGGAAATATTTATTTCCTCTTTAAGGACCTCAATCATCTTCATAAAGTTGGCTTTACAGTCTTTTTCTTGTGTTTCAGCTGTGTTGGAATATTCAAGGCTTGCTGTAGTAGGATAGGTGGGTTATGGTGGTGATATATTGCCTTGGCTGCTGTTGGTTATGTTCTAACATTGGTGTCTAGACATCTAGGTTTGGGGAAATTAGAGCGCTAGATGCTGATTTTGTCTTTGTTGGATGGGTGTTTTTTTGTTTGTTTTTTGTTTCCTCTCTGGTCCTCTGGCCCCATGTAGCCTGTGGTTGAGCAGGGGAGTCGCTGCCTGAGTTGGGGGCTGGGATATGGCAATGAGGAGGGGTAGGGGGATTGAGATAGGGTGGAGGCACTGAGAGAATGGGGTGGGGTTCAAGGTAGATTGCCTACCTGGACTTCTGGAGGCCTGTGTTGCCTCTTGTTGAGCAGGGGCTCTTTGCCCAAGTTGGGAGCTGGGACACAGTGACAGGGAGGGGGAGGGGGTTGGGGAGAGGGAGGGGGGCATTGAGACAATGAGGGAGGTCTGTGGGCAGATGGCCTACGTGGACTTGTGGTGATTGGCGTAGCCTCTGGTAGAGGGGGAGTGTCCACCAGAGTGGAGGTCTGGGACATGGTGACACAGGGGGGTTAAAGATTGGGGGTAGGGTTGTGGGACACTGAGAGAAGGTGGGAGGTACTCAGACAGGAGGACTACCTGGACTTAAGGTGACCTTCACAGTCTCTGGTCATTTTACCACGTAAGAATCTCCTGTGCTTTACCAATTTGACATTTCCATTTCCTCCTCAATCCTTTGCAACCCCTGATGTGTTTTATCATGTACATAGTCTGGTTTTTCCCAGATATTATTTATATAGTTAAGTTAATCAACTTAATCTCATCAGAGTGACCTATAATTTTTTTGCTCATAAATATGAATGTAAGATTCTCCCAAGGTTAGGCATAGCTTGGGAGGTCACGAGTTTTATCTATGAATAGCATTCCATTCACAAGTGTACCACAGCTTGCTTATTTGTTTACTCTCTGATTCCCATTTTGGAAGGGTCCAGTTTTGGCTATATTAACAGTCCTGTTATCCTTCACTAGTGTAGATCTTTGTGTAGAGGCTTTCAATTAACTGGGTGAGTGTAATTGTATGCAATTGCTGCTAAACTGGAGAGATTCTCGTTAACTTTGCAAGGTGCTGTCTTTCAAAGTGATTGGACCATTTCATATCCCTGCCAACAACAAATAAGAGGTCCCGGTGCTTAGTTTCCTTACTACAACTCATACAAGTGTGTTTTAGATACTAGCAATTCTAAGAGAATTGTCTTATTTGTTGTTTTAAGCTGCATTTTCCTGGAGATGAATGATTTGTGCTTGTTTTCATATGCTTGTTTGGCTTCAGTGATTTCTTTATCGAGTCTATGTCTCTTTGAAAATGGGAAATTGTTCTTTTTTCCATTGGTTATTGAGGTTCAAGAATTCTGTTTAATGTTCTACATTTGTCTTTCATCAAATATAAAGTTTCCAAGAAGTAATTTCTCATCATCTGTAGCTTATATTTTTTGGTACTCATGAAACAGATTTTTAATTTTATAAAAATTAAATTTCTTCAGTTTTAATCTTATAAACCTCATATCTACTTTTCTAAAATCTCATTATCAAATCCAGTGTCACCTAGCTTTCTCCCATAAAAAGATTTTGATGTGTATTTTACATTTAGCCTCTGATGAGTAACTCTGTTGAGTTAATTTTATGTGCATTGTGGGCCCTGAGTTCTCTCTGTTGAAATAAAATTTTGTCTTCTGAAAAAACACTTGGCTGTACCTGTGCAGGTTTATATTGAGTCTCTTTTTGGTTCCATGGAACTATATGTCTACACTCTTACCAGTGCCATGTTTTATGTGTAGGAAACCTTGCAATTAGCAATGCTTGACTTTAGTTTTGTGTAAGTCCAAAACCACTCACCATTTTCATTATATTTTCATATAATATATATATTCATATAACAACAATTAACAAAAAAAGAGGCCATAAATTTGAACAAGATCAAGGAGGGTTATCTGGAAAGGCTTAGAGGGAGGAAAGATAAGGAAGAAATGATATTATTATAATCTAAAAAATAAAATTTAAAATAAAACTGATCTCAGAAGTTTCCTTTCATATGTTTTATTAAACTTTTGGGCTGGAGCCTGGAGAGTCAGTATTTAAGGATGAGCATAGACTTTAGGTTGTACTCACAATTCATGTTTAAATTTTCAGAGACAAAACAATATATATCTCAACTTCCCTAAGTAAATATGGAATTGTCAACATATTTTGATATCTTTGAGGGTTTTTCTGTATTTAACATTAAATATTGAAGTTCAAATCCTTCCTTTCAGGAGTCTAGTACCACCTAGCCCATATGAGTCTAGGCCTCCCCTATCCCGGCCCCTTCCATGTCTCTTTCTAGCTCTACTTTGTCTAGAAACAACCTCCAGGCCACATAGTAACTCATGGCTTTCTATTGTTTGGAATAGCAACTTCAATGTCTGTCGTAGCATTTCACCATCTGGGGGTCTTGATTGGCTTCATTTTCTCTGCCACTTAGCTAAAAGGCAGGAAAAATGTGTTGAGTAAGATAGGTAGCAGTTGAGAAATGCTTGAACATGGCAATCAGAATCAACAATTGAAGAAAAGTTTCTATTAGGGGTGGGGAACACACACATACAGCAGGCACACAGGAAAAGACCCTCCGTAAAGCAGAGAAAGTCCAGAAGCCACAACCTGCCCTCTCTCTGAAGAGTCTCCTCCCCTAATTTATGGTTTGTCAGTAGGAAGAAACACAGGGCTGACCTGACCTATAACTGTTGTGTAAATATGTCCTGATGTGGCCTCCAACTTGTTAAACCAGTCCATTGTGCGGGTGTGGGTGGGTGGGGGGACTTAACTGGAAGGAAAAACGGCCTACTGGGCCTCTGTTTTAAGTTGCAGGGTTTTGTCTCATCTGATCAGGAGGATGAGGATGAAGTCAGCCATCTTGGATGTTCACCATCTTTAGTATGGTCCCTCTCCCTATCTCTCTGTTCATCAAGGAATTTGTCTAACTCGTCTTCCCTCAATCACAGCTGTGGGAAGAGCAAACAACTTGCTTCTCTACATTCCTCTGAAATGGATCAACAGTTGCCTCAATAATTCATGGACTCACTACAGCCAATATCACTAGCTTTAATTTCTTGAGCTCTTGCTACAGGCAAAGCAGTATTATGTTCACTGCATGAGTTACTTCATTTGTTCTGTTAAGTTAAGCATGCCTCCATTTCCTTCATGTCTCTCTTTTTAATCCAAGAGAATGACTAATTCACTTGTGTACTGCTTAGATGTGGGTGGCTGGAGACTGCAACTCAGATCTGTGTCATGCAAGTCTTAGGTGTCTTTTCATTGCAAGCATATTTATAAGACTTTCTTGTTGACTTCTAATTGCATGGTCAATTATTTGCAGCCTTTAACCTGAACATCTTTCACTTGATTTCTCTTTCATAACTTTAAAGATTGTAGTGTAGAAACTCCTTTGTAACTGAACAGTGTCTTCTGTTAGACACGGAATTAAAATGTCAAGAGACATGGGTCTTCTAAGTAGCTGTGTGACTTAAACAAGTCATATTTTTGTATTACCAACCACTTTCCGGATATTATCCTGAGTACGGTGCTCATATTGAGCTCACTACCCTCAAGCAGAGCAACCTGTACGACACACTGCTAGGAAAGCAATTTTACAACTGAGGAGCTGGGGTGTAGAGCATGCTGCTCATCAGGTGAGTAAACTGGGTTCTCTAGGTTTAGAGGCCAGGCTTCTCTGTGCAGTGCAACACTGATGCTTATGCAGATCAATCGGTTGTTCAACAAGCTTGTGTTGAAGCCTGCTGCATGGATGCTGTGTTGAGTCCTGGGAACACAGTACATCTGCCTCGGTCTCAGAATTCATCTTCTTGAGTCTCAAAGCTTGATGCTTAGTAATTGAGTGTGTGTGCCGTGGTCACAGAGCAGCAGCAACAGTAGCAGCTTCAGTGGTGGCTTGGGAACTCTCCTTTTGGGCCTCTTTGAGGGCACTGTTTAACATTAAACTTTGAGAAGCACTAATTCAAAATGCAAGCACTCAACCATAGTCAACAGCATTCTGAGCTTTAGTTTGTTTACCCAGGAAAGGAAGGGGCCTGGCAGAGACGACATCTGAAGCATCTGTGCTTTAATATCTTAGACCAGGGGTTCTCAACCTTCCTAATGTTGTGGCCCTTTAATACAGTTCCTCATGCTGTGGTGACCCCCAACCATAAAAGTATTTCATTGCTACTTCTTAACTGTAATTTAGCTACTGTTATGAATCATAATGTAAATATCGGTGATGGTCTTAGGTGACCCCTGTGAAAGGGTCATTTGAGAACCACTCTCCTAGGTGGTAGCCAGCCTCTGGTCACACTGCAGGAAACTGAACTGGAGGTGACCTGGAGGGTGGACACGGGGTAGATGTCTGCAATGGTGTATGGGGGTCTGTATGCATAACATGGGTGCCTAGTTTCCATCTTGCTCCTGATTTCTGTAGGCAGCTGAGGAGATTAGACCGTGGCGGGGCAAGCTAGAGGCTGCCTTGAGAAAATTTATAAGGCTTTTATATTTATTTAGAGAGCAGGAAGCCTAGCACAGCTCCCTGCTGCAAGAGGCAGTGACAGGAGAATTTAAAAGGGTTGTTTCATTAATTTTGGAGGGAATTTATTGCTGACAAAAGACTACATTATTGATGGCTGGAAGGCAGCGCTAGCCTTGTCTCTGGGGAACTGCGTGGGAGATCCACCCCCGCTCCTGCCCGCAGCCTCCTTGGCTCAGCAGCCAGGGAAGCCCTTCCCAGGGGAGGACCAAGGAGTTCTGGCGCAGCTCCTGCAGGCTGCCAGCCTTAGAAGGCACAGGCTCTGTCTGACTCTGCGACTGCAGTCTGAGGAAGGACACTTAGAGGTCGCCTACTCCAGCCTGCACAAGGCATAGAGAGATCTTGTAAAATGACAGCGAGCAAGCTGTTTACCCACCGCCATAGGGATCAGACCCAGCAGGTGACTTCATCGTGTCTCTCCTTTCAGGGTTCTTACATAGCATTAAAACTTCCTAATCAGCACTGGCAGGATGTGCGTGGGTGGCGTTCTGTGTGTTCTTTGCCCAGTACTAAATTTTGTTTCTCAAATAATGCCAATAGAACATGTATTTACAGTCTTCAAGACCCGTGAAATGGAACTGGTCTCTCACGCATCCTTTTGGTATTGGAGATGTAGAAAAGACGTCTGTGCATTAAGGTGTTTTTAGCTGCTAGCAAAGGGCTAGGCTCTTGAATTAATTCTATTCATGTCATCATCTTTGATGGTAAACCAATTTTGTGAGGTTGACATCTAATCCTCCAGCTCGGTACAGCTAAGGAGTTTCAAGAGGAAGGAAGTAGCTGGGGTGATTCTCTGTATACCTGTGTTTTTATGACAGTTCTTCAGACTTTGGAGAATTGTTTGAGGCTGATGGAATAGCTTCTGTTAAAACAATCTACCTGTGTTCTTGAGGATGGGAAGATGAACCCTTCTGCTAGGAATGGGGTTCATGGAGTGTGGCTGAGCCCAGAAAAGAGAGGGAATGTTGTAAAGCAGGTTAGCATCAAGGCTAAGATTCATATTCTCTGATATCTCTAATCTATAAGTCTCTGTACCAAGAGTCTGCTTGAGTATTATTTCTATGCATGCTATATGTGTACATGAATTTACAAAGTGCATTAGTATATTGCAAGATATATATTTGAAGTGTACATACATATGTATGCATACTCATATATGCTTCTTCTAGCTGTTTATTATTTTAGTATCAAACTGTGGGGAATAAAGAGCCACCTAGAGTGTGGTAAACATGAACAAGATTGTACATCTTTTAGAAACACCCAAGAGTAGGAGCTTTAATTAGATAAGTGAGGACAACTGTAGCAAATAGGCTTTATTTAGAGCATAGTCAGACCTGCTCTTTCCATGTAAAGATTTGACTCAGGCTGATTTTGAGTTTGAAGAAAATTATATTTAGAAGATCGAAGATCAGAAAATGGAGAGGCTTATCAGTACTTGGAAATTGCAGTTATTTGAAGAAAAATAGCCTGGATAAAATTGTATATTGGGTAAAAATCCACCTAAATTTCCCTAAAGTTCTTTATTATGAACATACCCAGATGACCTGTGTGTCATGGAGGGACACTTCACTGGAATCAAAAGGCATGTGTCTTATTTTTGCAATTGTCTTGCTTCAAGAAATGCTCAAGAGTATTTGGTGTAGCTTTTCAAATACTGAAGAATGTGGAATTTGTCAGTATCTGACTTTTGGTTAACAGTTATTGCAACCATTTGTTCCCAATATAGGCTTTTTCAGTTAGTAGTTATTTAGCAGACACTCGTTGATTGTTTATTATGGGCTAGGTATCATCAAGAGAATATTGTGGCAACTAAGGGTCACTAAGAAACACAAGTACTTCAGAAGGCAGCCAAAGTCTTGGCAGGTACACCCCTGCCCCTTTTCTGACTCCTTCTCAAGTGGAAGAAGGTTTCAGGTAGTCTAGGCTGGCTTTCCACTTCCAAGTGTTGACACTGTAGGTGTATGCCCAGTTTATGCAATGTTGAGGATGGACCCTAGAGCCTCCTTCATGCTAGCCTAGCAATCTACCAGCTGAGCAGCCTCTCCAGGCCTTGTTGCAATATTCTTAATTGCTGGGCTATGAAATGTTTCTTTTCTTGACATTTGAAGACTGTCCACTCATCCAAACTAGGACACTGGATAGTAAATCTCCCTTATACTAAGGAGACAAGAAAACTGACAGTATTACAACAGCAATAGGTCCAGAGTCATGGCATTGCAGGGAATGGATAATAAAGGATAAATATGAGTCATGCAGGAGACCAGTATACTCAAATGGTGGATTCAGGCCACTATTCCTTAATGTGTGACTATATGTCACCTACTTTTGACTATTGATGAGTTAGTTGAAATGAAGAAGACAGGGTCTAACTTCAGCTCTCTGGAACCAAGGCCTAAAAGCACAGTTATATATCTGCTTGGTGATGAATAGTGGACACTCAAATTATGTGCACAAAAGTTTCAAAACCACTGACAAGGTGGCTGCACACACTGAAATAATGGCAAAAGAAACCACTGCGATGTCAATGTACTCAATGTGCACAATACAACCTCCATATACCCAAGCAAACATTTAGCAAATCTTTTTGTTAAAATTCCGGAAACTATCCCCCTAATATTCAAGGTGGCATCCACACATTTTCTCTTTTGAAATAGTAAAAGAACATTGGTTGGAGTCCTAGATAATACATATGCAGCCTACACTGCTCTGATTTATGGTGTGCAATGAGGATCTAATAGAACTCAACTTCTTGACCTCTAATTTCCACTTACTTTTAAAGGTTTAGTGGTCTGGAATCTATGGGGAGATAAGGAAACAGCTCAAAAGTAAAGAATACTGGGATGCAGAAAAATGCTACCATAACCACTTTCTAAATACGTAATCGTGTTTGCTGAAATACAAGACAAATTTTTATTTTGTGTGGCTATAATGATAATGAAAAATATTTAATGATGCTTAGATGAAAATACTGAAAACAAGCAATTCAGCTTGTATTTTGACTCATTACCAATATATTTATACACATAACACACACACACACACACACACACACACACACACACACACACACACACACACACACACAGAGTGAAAGGGCAAATCAATAATTAAAGAAGTTGTTTTTCATCCATTTCCTTCAGTGAGTTTGGAAAGGCTTTGCTCTGCTGCTTTCTAGAAAGTGTCCTGTTCTTTCACTAGATGGTGCTGTAATGCGACTTCCCTTCCCGAGGGACTGACCAGAAGGTTTGAGTCTGTTTTGGAGTACCTGAAAATTTATCCCCTCTTGTTCTCTGTTCTGTGATTTCCTGACTGTTAATTTCCTACTGACTTTCTGATCAGTTATTATTGACCATGAGGATATATACACAATATGATCAGAGGAAATTGTAACTTTGCTGTCGGAATGGGAGGGAACTCCTTCCTATAGATACCTGCTATTCTGAAGTGACTCTCCATTTATGATCCTCAAGAACACAGTGGTGGGGATGAAATAGGAAAATCACAAAGTCCTACTGTGTTATATTCATTAGTACTAAAGCTAGCTTCCCTTTGGTTTTCTTTTCTCCTTTTATTATTACTCAGAATTCTATAATTTATAGAGTTTATGAAATTTATAGTAACTGACCATCTAGATTCATAAGATTTTGGATTAATGTGGTACCCTGGAAGTTTATGCTTAGTCGTAATTAAATTTTCAATAGAATGCTTATATATGTCTGTATTTCAGATAGTTTAATTTAATTATCTTATAGAAAATGTTAAGCACTCTTTTCAGAAAGCATATTTATTTTAATTATTTGTGAGGAAAACAGTTACTGCCTGCAGCCATAAGGTATGATAGAATTGCAGGAAAGTCATAATTAATGATATTTGTATAATACAAATACTTTGTTCTCTACCTTTCCATTTTAAATTTTATTTCTATTTCTATTTCTTTTACTAATCTTGAAACGTTATATTAAGATTGGGAATCTTTTCAGTTTTTCATAGCATCTGAGAGTTTAGTTAACTGTTTTAATTCTACTTTTGTGTGAAAATTCTTTTAGCTCCAGCATGCCTTTTGCTGTGTTATGTGTGGCTTTGCTCAGTAGCACAGAACTTGACTTTAAGAATTGGGTTATACAGAAAGACAAATATGGTAAGTACTCACTAATAAATGAATATTAGCTGTAAAATAAAGGATAACCATGCTATAATCCATAGACCTAGAGAGGCTAGGTAACAAGGAGGGCCCAGGCAGGGATGCATGGATCTACCTGGGAAGGGGAAATAGATATCCTGGGTGGACTGGGGGCAGGTGGGCATGGGAGCTTGAGGGATGTGGTTAGGGATGGATGGAGGAGGAGAGTACTGAAAGAGATGACTGGAAAGGGGTGGCATTTTGGAGTCAGGTAGAGCCCTGATGCAAGGGAAACTTCCACAAATCTACAAGGATGACTCAAGCTAAGACTCCTAACAATAGTGGGTATGGTAGCCTGAACTGGATGGACCCCTCTCCTGTGATCAGTGTGGTGACTAACACAATGGTTATGAGAGAGCCTTCATCCAACAATGGAAACAGATGCGGAGAGCCACAGTCAAACACAAGACTAAGCTTGGGGAATCCTGCTGAAGAGAGGGAGGAAGGATCGTAGGAGCCAGAGAGGTCAAAGACATCACAAGAAAACCCACAGAAACAACTAGTTCATAGGAACTCATAGAGTCTGAACATTTCAACAAGGGAGTCGGCATGGGCCTGACCTAGGCCCTCTACATATGTGTGATCATTGTGGAGCTTGATTTGCTTATAGTACTCCTAATAATGGTAGCAGGGTCTGTCCCTGGTGCTTTGACTGGCTCTTGAGAACCTATTCCTCATGCTGGGTTGTCTTGCCTAGCCTTAATACAAGAGGAGGTGCTTAATCTTACTGGAACTTGATATGTTATGCTTTACTGATACCCATGGGAGGCCTACCCCTTCCCAAACAGGAACAGAGAAAGAGTGGATTGAGGCAGGGGGAGGCAGAGAGGAGGTGGAGGGAGAGAATGGAAGGAGAGGAGGGAGGGGAAAATTTGTTTGGTTTGTAAATTAAAAAAAAATGGAAAGAAGCCAGGCGGTGGTGGCACACACCTTTAATCCCAGCACTCAGGAGGCAGAGGCAGGTGGATCTCTGTGAGTTCGAGGCCAGCCTGGACTAGAGAGTGAGTTCCAGGAAAGGCGCAAAACTACACAGAGAAACCCTGTCTCAAAAAAACCAAAAAAAAAAAAAAAAATGGAAAGAAAGAAAGCAGACTGAGCTAGCCATGAGGAGCAAGCCAGTAAGCAGCACTCCTACATGGCCTCTATATCAGCTCCAACCTACAGGTTCCTGAGCTGTTTGAGTTCCTGTCCTGACTTCCTTCAATGATGAACAGCAATATGGAAGTATAAACCAAATATACCCCTTTACTCCTAAAAAAAAAAGAACAGGGTTATGGCTGGGCAGTGGTGGTGCATGCCTTTAATCCCAGCACTTAAGAGGCAGAGGCAGGAAGATCTCAGTGAGTTCAAGGCCAGTCTGGTCTACAAAGCATGTTCTAGGACAGCCAGGGCTACACAGAGAAACCCTGTCAGGAAAAACAAACAAATAAACAAAAAAAAAATAGAGAGTAAAAATAAAAAGTATTTAATGGACTGTCCTTTATTTTTATCTTCTTTCTCCCCCATGAGCTGATTCTTCTTCATCATCAATTATTTGCTCATGGTTCTTATCACAGAATGATTAAAACCTCTGGAACGTCTTACGTGATAAGAATTTCCCTAACGTCTTTTCCATTCCAGTATTCTGGATATTATTCAGTGAGTTGGTGCTCAGAGGGCACTACAGAGGTCCAAGATAGATGCTGGTTGATAGAAGAAAAATCACTCACTTTGTTAAAGAATTAGGATTTCAGCCCTGTCTCTAGCCTCCAGGAGTGGGAGAGGAGCTGGACAGTGGGCTGAATGGCCAGCTGTGATCAATCCTGTTAGTGCAGTGCACCTTCCAATCACCTCTGAAGGAGGGAGGCTGAGGGAGCATCCCCACTACTTAACACTCAGGTGTTGGGAGAATGCCTTCTCCAGACAGGGACTGGAGCTCTGTATTCACGGCTGTATTCACAGTCTGTATTCACAGCTAACCCAGTATTCTGTTCTGTGCAACTCTTCCACTTGGCTTTTCCTGAATTAAAGCTTTTATTATACAATTGTAAATATAGTATTAGTTCCTGAGTTCCCTGAGTCATTCTTATAAGCTACTGAACCTGAATGTGGAGAATTTCTAGTTGGGTGGGAAGAAGTGTGGGTAGACTGCAGAAGTCATGCTGTTCCTCTGAGGTACTGCAGTCTTGAAGGGCTAAGCCCGAGCCAGAGAAGAACTGTTCTAAGGCCAAGTAGCTGGCATCAGAACCAAATTGATTTGTTAGACATTGGGATGGGATACAGAGTTGGATGTTGTTGGAAAATTATATATCATGTTTCCAGTTTTCTCAGTATGGATGGAAAGTTTAAAGCCAAAACATGGCAAGTAGGGAAGCTAAAATCTTGCTGCCAACTGGACCAAGGATTACATAACTAGCAAGACACTGAACAGATTACTGGATCCTAAGTTCAATGATGTTTCCATCCTACCAAGCTGCCCTTACACTGCATGCACACTTATGTATGACTATCCTTGAATTACACATTTATTCATATGTGTTTTTAAAGATATAATTATATCATTTCCCTCCTTCCCTTTCCTTCCTCAAACCATCTGTCCCCATGTTCCCATCTCCCCCAATCTTCTCCCTCTCAAAATCATGATCGTTTTTTCTGTAATTGATATTGTTACATATAAGTATAAATGCATAAATATATAGCTGTAACCTGCTGAGTCCATTTAGTATTACTTATCTGTATATGATTTCAGGTCTGACCATTTTGTGTTTTATAACCAATTGGAGGATTCATCCCTGGGGACAACTGATTTTCCCTCACTCAGTAGTTGTTAGGTATCTGTAGTGCTTTGTGTAGGGGTGAGAGCATATCTTTGGTATTATTCTTGTTCAGGTTTTGATTAGGCAGTCATATTGTTGATATGTGATGGGAGTACTTTTTTTTGTCTTTGCTCACAGCTCCAGGGTATAGTCTACCATGAAAGGAAAGTCATAGCCAAAAGAATTTGAGTCAGCTGGTCATATTTTATCCACAAGCCATAAGCAGAGAGTGATGCATGTTTGTGACTAGCTCTCTTTCTTCTTTTTAAACCGTCCAGGATCCTAGCATGCGGAGTGATGCCATCAAGAGTGGTAGATCTTCACACATCAATGAACCTAATCAAGATAATTTCCTTCTATGGAAGTACATTTGAGGTACTGTAAAACACAAACTTTTGGAAGAGGAAGTAATTACGATGTCTGGGAAATTTTTAAATGGCTAAGACGTTACCTGTGCTTTGAAATGCCTGTGATTACAGAGCAGTGAGAGACTCTCATAATCATATAGCCTGCTCAAATCATCAGAGGCTACCAAAAGACTCTTGACTTTTTTTGAGACTGCCAGAGAGATTTTTAATGGGATTATGATTTTAAAGTGGCTAAGACAAGGTAACCAGTTGACAACACTGGTCTGCATTTCAATGGGACTTGAGTATGCAATTTTCCTGGATCTAGTTAGATATGGACACCACAAGCTTAGATGGTCCATTGACTATGATAGGTGAAGAAATTGAGGCTCCAGAATCTTGTCAAATAATCTGCCTAAGGTGAGGAACTATGGCCAGTTTGGAACAATGTTAGGATATGAGCTTTGGCTTCTATATCAATTTTACCTCAGGATAACTGGAGGAGACCAGTGAACTATGGTCAATGTTATAAATACTGACTTAGTATAAGCTACTCATTGTGCCCTGTATGGTGGAGTCTCTCAAGATGAATAATATGTAGTCTTGATTTTTCCAATGGTTTCTTGTATAGAATGGGAAATAAACACACAAAAATAATGGTGTCACACAGGGAAATAATTCTGTAGCAGAAGTGGTGGAGGAGCCTGGGATGGTAGCTCTCTTGCCATCCAGATTCAAGCCTCCCACCAGGAGCTCTCACCTGAACAATGACTCTAGCTCATGTTTGTTCTTTCTCTCTTCCCCTCCTTCCCCCTGCCTCTTTCCTTTCCTTCTTTCTTCCCTGTCTGTCTCCCTCCCTTTCCAGGTTTTTTCTTGTTCTACTGTGTCCGTTATCTTCAAGACAGTTGGACTCATCTTTTAAAATGCCAATTGTATCACTTTATCCTTATGTGTCAAATTCTCAGTAGCAGTCCCTTTCTTACATGAACATAGAACCAGACTCAATCCTTTATCCAGGGTCATAAGTAACCCCCCCCCGGCCCCCAATATGTGACCTCTGTCTAATCCAGCTGTCTTTTTAGTGCCTTTGACTCAGCTCATGATGCCAGCTCATTCCATTTTAGGGCCTCTGTACCAGGGAACACTTTGGACCAAAAACTATTCTAATGCTAGGTCATTCATTACTGGGATGCTCTGAGCTTCTATCTTTTTACCCACCTGCCTTCTCTCTAGGTTCTTTCCCTCATCAGGTCACATTATAACTCAAATGCTCACTTTTCAGAGAACACTTCTCTGATGACCTCAGTTACAGCAACCCACCTACTGGTGGTCATCCTATATCACATCATTTTACTACATTTTCCGTAAGCCATTTGACTTCCACTAACATGCCTTGTTTTTTTATTCTTATCTATGTATCCCTTCAACTTCTTTACTGCTCCTCCCATGAAACTCTAAGCTCCATAAATTATGAGGATGGTGGCATCTCCTCCTGTTGATAGTTATATTCATGGTGTTTAGCATATTGTCTTTCCAGCACACAGTAACCTCCTGATGCTTGCTGAGAAGGTTGGTCGAAAGTTTCAATTATGAATTATGATTTCATTATTTCTCTTGTGTGTAAACTATTCAGTTTGTTTATATGTTAGCTGCTAAAGTTTTGAAGGTGTTGCTAATTTTGCAAGGCACACAGTTTTAGAGACAGAAAACACAGAGTGCCCTGTATTACCACTAGGTTGCCCTCCCTATGCACCTGACTTCCTGTCTCCATCTTTTATTCCACTTTTTCCTCCCTCAGGCCGTTCGGTGACATCTAGATGTGATTGCTACAGATAGCTTTCAGTGAAGATGCATTTGTCACTATTATTGAGAGCCCACACTCTGCCATTGGACCCACCAGGTCACCCCAGTTAAAGCTCAAGAGAGGACTGAGGCTATTATTCAGGCTCTTCAAATGAAATTAAGTGCTTTATTGTTAGCCAATTCCCTTTCTGTCCCTGCTTTGTTTTGGCTACAGGGACAGTTTGAATAGAGCTTTGAGAGAGCCCAAGGTACCTCTGTGGAACACCCAGCTGCTCTTTCATTTTCTCTCTTCTGCCATCTGTGACTTGGACAGAAACTGTTCCTAGGTGTATGGGGAGATGATGATGAGAGTGCTGGGAAGGTCCTTCCTGAGCCAGGCTGCCCTGTGCTTCTGACCTTGCATTAATGGTGTCAGACACTTTTATTATTGTAGAAAAGTACCGCTGTGTTTGCTCCTAAGCCCACTCATCTGAAAAAGTAGGCCATCCTCTCAGTTATTTATTTATTTTTTTACAAAGAATACATTATGTTACCTTAATTTATTTCAAGCAACACTTAACAGATATTCATTGTTATCCAAATCCCACTTTGTGATGCAGAGACTAGTAATTGAATTGAAAAAAGATATACAGGTTAAATGTGTGTGTGTGTGTGTGTGTGTGTGTGTGTGTGTGTGTGTGTGTGTGGTGTATGTGTGTGTGTGTGTGTGTGTGGTGTGTGTGTGTGTATGTGTGTGTGTGTGTGTGTGTGTAAAACATGATAATATTTTCAGTTGAGTTCTGTAAGTAACTTGGGGAGACTAAGATCTCAATAGGCTTTTGGTGATATGATGAAAATAGGTTACCAAACTGCAACTTTATTCAAGAAACATATTCAAAAATCTTCAATGATCAAAGCCATTCAATGGAATAGACATGGGTTAGAAAATCCATTTTACCTTAGAGATAAGAAAATTGAGTGCATATCTGGGAAGTCATATAAGGCAGTTTGGCTGAAATATGTGCAATAAATGCAGGATTATTTTTAAAGATACTGGAAAAATAGAAAAGAGACAAACTGTAGTGTTCTTCCAATGGCCTGAACATAATGATCTCTCACAGGTAAGGAGGAATCAAACTGTTTGAGTATGCTGTCTAGTTTTTTGTCAACTTGACACAAACTAGGGTCCTCTAGAAGAAACCTCATTTGAGAAAATGCCTCCACCAAACTGGCTTGGGGGGTATTTATTTTTTTCATTTAAAAATTTTTTGATTTTATTTTTTGAGATAATTTTAATCACATAATTTCTCTTTTCTTTTTCTTTATCCAAACCCTCCCATGTGTTATCCCCACACACAACACACAAAACACAGCACCATTTCTAAATACATAAATATAACCTGCTTAGCCTGTGTAATGTTATGTGTTTGTGTATGTTTTCAGAACTTACCTCAGGGCGGACTGTTTGATACTGTATATCCAGCCAACTGGTATGATCTTCCCCAAAAACTATTTCTCCTGCTCAGCATCCCATAGTTGCCTGCAGTTCTTTGTATAGGGTTGAGGTCTCATGAGCTTTTCCAGCCTTCATCCACATTAGTGTGTCTATTGGTATGATCCTTGTTCACTCATATTTAAGTGTGGACATTGCTGAAATTTTTGAGGGTAGCTTCTGACATTCCTACCAGACATAATATAACAGCAATCTTTAATCCCTTTTTTTTCTGTAATATTCCCTGATCCTTAGGACCAGGCATTGTCTTGTAGATGTGTCTAGTGGGATCCAAAACTTTGCATCTTGATTGGTCATAATTTTCTGTAACGATCTCCATCCATTGAAAAGAGAAGACTCCTGGATGAGGACTGAGGACTACAATAATCTCTGTAGTTAAAGCACAAATATTGCGAATGTAGTTAGGAATTATGCTTTGTTCAGTAAAGTGGCAACTGAAGGTTCTCCTTTAGGATCCATGACGTCTATATCCCTGGGCAATTGTATAGGTTTCCAGACCAGACATGTTGAGTGAGTCTTAAATCCAATTAGAGAGGTGTTGGGTACCACCAATATATTCATGCCACTGCTACACTCTTAGGATTATGGAGCCTTCATTATCTTGTTGTGGATGAGAGGCATCATAATTTGGTAGGACTATTGGTTGCTTCTCCCTTTGGCAGCTTGCATAGCATCTTGTGGGACCATACAAGCTAGTCCTCAGAGAGGCTTTCAGGTGTGTTACACCTCAGGGGCCTCTGGTCCCTGTCTGAAATGTGTTGTGTCTTTTGCTATAGGGCCTTATATTCCACTGTGTGTGTGTGTGTGTGTGTGTGTGTGTGTGTGTGTGTGTGTGTATGTGTGTGTCTGTGGGCAACAAAGGGCATTAACCTGTAATTTTGTGGAGTCTCCTGAACAACCTGTACCAACAACTCAAAAGAGGGCTTTTCATTCCTGGTGTTGGAGTTTTGTTAGATGATCTATGGCTCTTGGAGGAAGCATTGTCTGCCCAGATAGGAAATTTTCATTTAATTTACATTTATATGCATATTTATACACAAACTTATATGTATTAGAGATATTTTTAAGTAGATACTTAAAAGTATGATTCCATATGACTTTTTCCAGACATCTAAACTCTTATTTTACCCTCTTCTCTCCTTGGTTTTGTATTTTACTTTCCTACTGCCCCATAGTTAGTAGCCCACAATTTTCTTGACTAATAATTAATGTGGGAGGGTCCAGCCCACTGTGGGTAGTGCCACCCCGGGCATGTAGACTTGGGAGGTATAAGAATGGTAGCTGAGTGAGAGCCTGGAGAACAAACCAGTAAGCAGTGTTTGTCCATGGCCTCTGCTTCAGTTCCTGCCTCCAGGTTCTTGCCTTAAGTCTTTCAGGACAGACTTTAAGTTGTAAGAGTAACTAAGGCCTTTCCTCCTCAGCTTGCTTTTGATCTTGGTCTTTATCACAGCAGCAGAAAGTGCACTAGGATGACTTTTATGCATCTAGCTTCATTCTAAGTAGCTTCATTGAGGAAGATGATTAGGACATCCCGAAAATGGAGCAGTCAGAGGAGATGCACTGAAAGCCATTAGGATGGTTTTCCTGAACAAGAGTGTGGGGCTAGACTAACTCGACAGATGAAAGTGGGTCAGGTGGACCTACTGCTTTCTGGAACTTGATGTATAGTATTTACAGTGAGAGGACACACATGGTGAGATCCAGATGGAAAAAAGAGAATTCATGAGAATGCACAATGCAAAGACTCCTGGTTTCTTGAGGACATCTCCTCTGTCCTGAGACTCTTTGATCAGACATTTATAATCGGCCTTTCCCACAGTCTATGACAGATATTTCCCAAAGCTCCAACTCACAGAGTCAGTTAACACTATAACCAGGTGCAAATACAGGAGGAAATTTCTTGACATTTGGTGGAGTTTCTTGTTCTAGCTGTTAGATGGCTCCCAGTGTTGTAGAAGCTAGGTATGGTAAAAAGTAAAAAGTGTGTAGGCTTTGAAACCATAGGCCTGTGTCTATGGATTTGGACTCTCTTCAGATAATTATGGTGTGACTGTGAGAAAACAGGAAAAAAATCAGTATATCAATCAAAGCTTTTGAGGGCAGCTGGTTGCCATGTTTCATGGCTTATGTCTTAGAACCCTGGCTAGGGACAATGAGGGAACAAAGAAAGGACAGATACACATACACCCATATAACCAACCTGGGATCAGGTGGCGTTCTCTAACCAATAGACAGCACAATAACCCAGAGCCTTAGTGTGTTTATTAGGTATAGCCCAGGGAAAGGGTTAGCTAGTCTCAGTAAGAGGTCTCTGTAGGCAGTCTCAGGCTGCAAATATCCAGAAGAGGAAGCTGCCTTTGCCACTCTTTGCAATCATTCATAAACACTCAGACTACTGAGGAAAGTTTTGCCATCACTCTAGAACTTGGCACATATGGTTAACAGCTTTGCCAATTCACCATGGGCCAATTGGTCTCGGAGCCCTCAACAGACTGTGCTCATGTCAAAATACACATTCACTCAGGGCTTGCTCCATTTCCTACAGATGGCTACTTATCTTGTCATTCCCATTTAGTCTGCCATTCCCATAATTATCCTTTGTTAGCACTGTAGACTTTTAGTAGAGGTGTTATTTTGGCTTCTATTTCATGTGAGTTGATACCTTTTCCTGAGTTTTGTTCAAAGGGGGTACAGTGTAACCAGCTTGTTTCCTCTGAGCAGCTTTAAAGATTATACCAAGATCCACCAAAGTTCTATCATGTCAGAAAGTATTACTGGATCCACGTACCTAAAAGAAACCAAAGTTAATGGAAAGCAGTCTAATTATTTAAAAGAATATTTGCCAATATGCTGAAACGTTTTATCATAGTTCCTATTGCTGAACTTGAGGAGAATACGTGTGCTAACTGGGTTGGAATGTAGTGCGAAATATGCAGTCTGCTCCTACCATATATGAAAGCCAGCTTTCTAGCCTAATATGAAACCTCAAGTATAGAATGTTTTACTCCTCTTTCATGATGATTCCTGGGCCTGTGGGGGAGAGAGAGTAACATGATGTCTCACAAAATTGCAGCACAGATGGGCAAAGGACTTAGGAGATCCTACTCCTAGCTGAGGAGCTACTGGTAACTGATAGCTGTTGGGGGAAAGAGAGTCAGTTTTCACTGGATGAGACCACTGATAGGTTGCCTGCATTCCAGTGGATGAGTCTACACCTATATACATACTGGCATCAGTCAGTGCATTCAGTGAGTTTAGAAAACGAGTTGGACAAGAAAAGTGGTAGTAGTGGGTATAGAGGATTATGGGGGAAGGACAGGGCTGCGGATTTGAACAAAAATATCTAACAATATTGATATTATCAAACAATAACATTTTTAAAAAATAATTTGATTATAATGTAAACAAACAAACAAATAAACTAGATAACTTGTTTAGAAGGGTATATGATATCCGAGTTACCAGTTAACATTTGTCAACAGAAGTATAGCTTTGTGAGGAACCTGAGAACTCCCTGTAATGCTTACATACCTATCATAAATTAAAAAATTTAAGACTAATAGTAAAAATCTCAATCTAATAAATTATAACTGGAATGGGGTTTTTTTTTGACTGTTAGAGATTCCCAGCTTGGAATGGAATATGTAGGGTATATTGATTTCAGTTTTTAGGAGGTGACTGTGCCAGTTCTGTTTGGCTTAACAGCTTGGTAGAGTTCTAAGGACCTTTTCATAAAGTGCCATGGATTGCTTGAGAAAATTGGAATATTCACAACTTTAGTCACAAGAAAGTCAATGGAGCATCTTAATTTGTCGATGCTTTAAATTTACCTTTAGCCAGTTAGAAAAGCTATTTATGTGTGGTGGTTTAACATCTCCAGGTGGTTGTGAACTTACATACTGTTAGGTCAATAAACAGTAATTGTTTTATTGAAAATAAATCAAGTCACATTTGCTTAACATTCTCCTGCCTCATTAAGTATAAAAAGAGTATATGCTTGAAAAGCTTAGCCCAAAATATTTTTTTCTAGAATTTGTGCAAAGCATGAATATTAAATATGTTAATGGCAGCTGGTGACAGCAACTTCAATGCTATGTTTTGCAAAAAGCATGTTGTTATGCTGTTGAACAAAAGCAAGAGTGAAAGACAATTAGACATCTCTATTAAATGCACATTTTGTTATTTTATAAAATAAAAATCAAATACATTGCAGCATTGTCATGGCAACGATGGATTTTTTCCATCTATAATAACTATGTGCAGATTTAGTAACACTGATTCCATTTCACCTATTTCTGGGGCGATCATTTATTTCTGCTTGGTTGGTTTTAAATTGTTCATATATTTTAAAGGAAAGTAAATTAAAGATGCAATAATAGGACATTAGCCAAAAGACATGATACACCTAAAAATAATATGGCTGATGTTCATAATAAAGAACAATCAACACATTTACTCCACATGAATCCCTAACTTGGAATTTCAGTGATGTGCTTTCTCTTGGCACATCACTGTGGCATGGAGGAGTCATAAGTAGCCTACTTTTTTTTGTACAAGAGACCTAGTATCAATTCCTAGCCAGATATTGCCTATTCTTAACCTCTGACATAAAATAAATAAACAAAATAACAACCAAACAAAAACACCAAGTACTTTTAGAAGCAGAACTACATAATGCTCTCTGATGTCTGACACAGGATTCCCCTATGTCATTGTCATTTTTGCTTCCTTATTCTCTATAGTTTTCTAGTATTCTAGGAGAAGGGAATAAAAATTGATAGCACTGGAAATTCCTGGTTTCTCTAAAGACATGTACTTTAAGCTGTTCTTCAAAATGTCGAGAATTCTTTAAAAAAACTATTCTTTGAAAATGTCATACACGTATACAGTGTATCTTGATCGTATGAACGCCTCATTTCTCCCTTCATCTACCTCTAGGACTTCCATTCAACGTCATTCCCAACTTCATGGTCTCCTTTTTAAATTGTTAATAAATGTATTCATGTTTCTAACTCACTGAGTCCAATTAGTGCTGCCCATAAGCACATGCCTATGGGGCCATCTACTGGGATATGGGGACCTACCAGTTGTCACACACCCCAATAAAGTGACTCTCCCTCCCCTCAGCCGCCATTAACTACTAATAGCTCCTCAGATAGTGGTGGGACATTGGTCATTCCTCCACACTCCACACTGAAATTTTAACTGGCTTGCTCTTGTGTAAGTCTTATGAAGATAACTACAGTTGTGTGTTTATGTGTGCAACAGCAATGTCATGTCCAGAGGACAGTATTTTTCACTATTTCTCCCTATCTTTGTGCCCTTACATTCACATATCTCCTGTGATGATTCCTGAATCTTAGAGCAGGGAGATTAATATAAATGTCTCATCTATGGATGAATATTCAGTCACTTATTCTCATCACTTTGAACACCAATGAGTCTTTTCACTAACCAAATACACAGTGAATTAAAAAAAAATCAAAAACAAAAACAAATAAACTTCTCTGACCAAAGTTGGGGACAGTACCAGTTTATGGATATACAAATAAAAATCAAGAAGACCATCTCATGATGGCCACTTATTTTAAAAAAAAAAAAAACAGTATCAATAGATTATTCTCAAGGGTTTTGACCATGTTTATAGTCTCAGACATGAATTCTCTTCTGTGCAATAGGCTTTAAATCCAATCAAGAGAGCAGTTGGTTAACCTCATAAAAATATTGCATCTACTGTACATGTGGCACATCTTCCTTCGAATGTCTGTATTGTAGCATGTAGAGTCCAGCAATATAAAGCACATTAAGACCATTGATGTCTTTTCCCCCCAGCAGCATGCACAGCACCTTCCTGCACTATAAAATCCAGCCAGCATGGAAGAGAAGTGCTTTGTCAGTTCACAATGTTTCTCATAACCAAAGTGTATGCTATCTCCCATGAAGAGATCTTACCATGTAGTTATTATGGGCCATCAAGAGCAGTGGTAATACTCTGTATTGTTTGGGAGTACCTAAAGGTCTTTCTAACAAATAACTTGGAGGGAGGTAATGTGTCCAGGGAACTGAAATTTTCATTTCATAGCTCATGTCTTCTGGACGCAAGATTGCTTACTAATGTGGGGTAGCTCCTTTCAAACCCATTTTTAAATTTATATTTTAAATTAGCCTGCAAACTGGCAGAGTTCCATAAGGCTTCCTTATATATCTTTAGTTTTGCTTAACTCTTTCTTAGTCCTTGTTTCTGTATTTCCAACCTCATTCCCAAATAATTTTTTTCTGTTTTGTTTTGTTTGTTTTTTGAGACAAGGTTTCTCTGTGTAGTTTTGGTGCCTGTCCTGGATCTCGCTCTGTAGACCAGGCTGGCCTGGAACTCACAGAGCTCTGCCTGGCTCTGCCTTCCCTGTGCTGGGATTAGAGGCGTGCGCCACCACTGCCTGGCCCCAAATAACCTTTAGTTTCCACTATTAATCTCCTTCTTTCATATCACATTCATTCTCCTATCACCTCTTATTATAATAACTTTTACTTAGATTGAAGGATCGTAGACTCCCAAGTTTCTTCTTTATGTACTGTAGTGATCTGAATGAGAATGCCTTCCACCCATGGCTCATAATTTTGAAAGTTCATTTGGTGGAAAGAGGGATTTGGAGGTGTGGCCTTGTTGGAGGAGCTGAGTCATTAGGGTTGGGCTTTGATTTCAAAGGCCCACACCATTTCCAGTTAGTCTCTTGCTCTCTATTGCATGCCTATGGATCAGATTTCAACTCTCAGCTACTGTTCAAGCTCTATGCCTGCCTGCCTGCAGCCATGCTTCCCCCACCATGTTGGTCCAGGACTCTACTACCCTTTGTAACCATGATCCCCAAGATAAATGGTTTCTTTTAAAAGTTGACTTCGTCATAGTGTTTTTTCACAGCAATGGAAAAGTAACTAAAACATGTATCCTTCATTTTGGTTTAGACTTCCTCTGCCTAGCTATTTCTCTATCTCCAATAGTCCACTACTTGTTTGAACCCTTCTGCCTTCCGTATTACCACTCTCTACTTTCATTTCGCCTCTACTCTACTATTTTGAAAAATGTCAGATAAATTTACAGCTATCCTGCCATGTCCAACTTGTTTTCAGGTTTTAGGAACATATGTCATACTAACAGGTGCCATAGATAGAATTTGTATTTTCCCCAAATTCGTATATGAAATGATAATCCCCACTAGGTTGTGGAGGTGGAATCTTTGGATGGCAATTTGTTTATGAAAGATGAGACCTGATAAATGAATGGTCTTAGTATCCTTACAAAATAAGAACAGGTAGCTCCCTTGCCCTCTTCTACTGTGCAAAGGATTCAGCAAGCATCTATGAAGCAGGAACCAGGTTCTCAGGAAAAGCCAATCTGTCAGTCAGCACCTTGACTTTGGACTTTCCAGTCTCTAGAACTATTAGAGATAAATATGATTTGCTTATAAACCAATTTTATTACAATGATGAATCAGCTTAAGATCAGTAAGACAAGTTTGACAAGTAGCATAATATATCAGTTGGGGTGGGGTAGCTTTGCTGATGGATATACAGCCATCAAGAATTAATAAAACTGCTGGGATTAAAAATACCCCCTCTGATCTATTTGCATTAGTGTTATAAATAATATAAGCTGCTGCATTTCAAATCAACTGGAATTGTTAGGATAACGATTATACTGGTTCCATCGATTATATGACATGCCTTTGGCCTTACGGCAGGAAATGAATGTTGCTCATTTACTTTCTAAATTAAAGATCTGAACTTAAAAGGCAATCCCAACAAGAGAACAAGAAAGGATGAGAGTATAGTGTACACAGGACTTCTTTTCCGGGGGTATGGTTGTGGCTTTGCAGTTTTATTTTCCTTTGTATGTAATTACTGTGGATGTAGGTATTTTTTTTTTTGTGAAAAATAGATTAGGGAAGTATATAATAGCTGCATGGTACCAAAATAAAGTGATCATTACCCCGTTTTATTCCACTTCGGAAGTCATTTTAAAGTAGAAAAATCAACACTAGTAAGTGGTCTTGAGAAAAGTTAAGATAAGTAGCTTGAGACAAAGATGATTTTTCCTCCCACTTCCCCTTTCAAGATTCCTCTCATGTTTCCCCAATACAGTCCCTTCCCACGTATATATACAATTTTTTTTCCTGGTAACCCACTGAGTGCTGACTATACATACATACATACATGTGAGGCTATCCACTGGAACATATGGAATCTACCCCTGATCAAATATTTAAAAAAGGGTGGGTGTTCCTCCCTCCTCCAACAGTTATCAATGGCCTCTAGCTTTTCTCAGTAAGGGGTAGGGCATGGAGATTGTGTCCTCCATCTATACTGACATTTGAATCCATTGACCTTGTGCAGGTAAATACAGCAGGGGCAAGTTTATGCATAACACCATGAAGTCCAGAAGACAGCTTTTCACAGCTCTGTTCTCTTTAGCTAGCTCTCACTTCTGTCTACTTGCTTTTTTGTGATGTTTTCTAAACCTTGGTCATGCTTCATTATATACAGGTATAAGATTCTTAAGAATAAAGAATTTTTTAAAGGGTATTTAAAGCTGGACGAATGTTTCCATGAGTGTCATTCCCAGGTCTCATGTCATATCAGATGGCTCACATCCATCTGTAATCCAGCTCCGTGGGGATCTGATACTTCTGTGGTTACTTGCACACATCCAGAATCACACACCATGCACAATGAAAGATGAAAAGGTGTATTTTTTCCAGTACATTGAGAATTTGATTTGATCTAAAGTAGGTAACTGTATAAGAGGAAACTCAGAAGAGAGCATCTTAGCATTGGCCTTTCTGAAGAGAAGACTGAGAACACACAGAACAAGACCATTTACATAGGAGCTAGAGTACAAGTCTCCAAAACCCTTGTGAAGACACATGAGAGCCTAAGTTTCTGTTGCTAACTTCTTTAAAGTTGAGTCTTATGATATGGGGGAATGTATATAATGTTTGTGATTCTGGGACCTTTATTCAAAATGACTTGGTTGGAAAAGAATTTAAGGCTTCTCACATCTCTGATGTTCTATACCATGATGACTTCATTGGGACACATGGGTGACTGCATACTAAAAAGTATCTGATGAGTTCGTTCTCTGCCTTTTCATTCTTTGGAGATTTACTGTAGTATAACAAGTATTCATTTTGATCCATGAGAACGTTCTTAGAGACTAGCTTCAGCCCAGATTCTTTGAAGAAGATAGTCCCATGGACCAGTCATTTTGAGTAGAGTCACTTCTTGAAGTTTCTCAGGCTTCCCAGGTGGTGGCGATCAGGTGACACTTACCTTGTTAGGCTTTTATACTTTTATTTTTGGTGAACCTCATTGCTCCTCTTACTGGAGTCTAGGTTTCTCAAAGGCAACATCATCCCTGAATGCCCGCCCCCTATTCATGAGTGTTCAGTTATTTCAAATAGCTCAGCCCAGATGTCTCTTCTTACTGGTTTATTAGGAACTCACCTTACCTAGAAAACAGGAGGAATGATGAAGAGAAGGAATATGTAGTGCTAGGCTACCTGCAAAGACAAGGATCATTTAAATTCCCAATGTGGGCGGACAACCCATTTCATATCCACTTAGCAGGTGCCCGGTTGCTCTCCCTTGCACTCTCATTTCGATGAGAGTTACCTGAGTTTTAAATTTAAGCTTCCAAAGTGTCAGTTATTTTAATCCTAAAGTAGGGAGAGGGATTTCTCCTATCATAAAACTGTTTTCAGAATCAGCTTTTATAGCTCTAAGGTATTTTGCATGGAAATACTAGTTTCAAATACTCCCTGCATGCTGTTCCCTCAGTGGGCCACACGTTTCTCCCCATCTTACTAATGAAGAGGTGGAGGAGATAAAAACTAGAATTGGAATGGAAAATAATGCAGATAAAGAAGCTAAGAAGACTCGGGGAAGGCAATCTCCCTGCCTAAGACCACACGCATAATTCGTAGTTGGACTGGCTTTCACAGTGAGATGGCCTCATCCCATTTCTGATGTTCTTGAACTGTGCTAACCAATTACCCCAAATCAGTTTCAAGCCTGTACCTATGGACTGTGTCTTATGCAACTTTGCCAACAATTTTGGCATTTTCTTGGAAATATATAGACCATTAAGAATTAAAACATAATTTGATCCATTTTCCAAATTGGGGAGGTTTTTTTTAATTCAGGATCTAACATGTACCATGAAAGACGTAAGTATGCATAGACCGAATAATGGTTGGAAGAGGTCTTTACAACTCATTTTTAGTATTGATAAAATGCTTCATTTTCTGTTACCTAGCAGTTTTTTTTTAAAAAATATGCTATCTATTTTAACTTACTAAATTCTTACCACAATGTTGAGGGGCTGAAACCAGTTTATCATTATTCTTGCTTTGTGAACAAAGCGACTTCTGCACACGATGGGTGAGCAACTTCCTTGAGGACACACAGTTGGTAAGTACTTCAGTAAAGGATCTGGACAAGAACATCAGGATGCACTGTTACTGCCACTCCCCAGTCTACCCTGCTGACTCTCAATTCTTATTTGCTTGGTTCATAATCTACAAGTAAAGAAATGGACATAGAGGAACATCAAATTCACCATTCCTGAACCACTCTAAGACATCTCTGTTAGCGGCACCAAGTTGTCTTATTTTTGTTCAATTGCAGATCAAACTCTATGAAAATATAAGCATATTTCAGCAGTCCTATCACATCCTTGTATTGATTGTCACTAGACGATGCACTGTACCCAGAGGTCACCTCATAATGTTTCCTGTTGCTGCATGAATGTACTACTCTCTTAGTACAGCACCTTTGTGCCTATAGCCTCTTGGGCATGTGGCTTGACAAGACATGGATTATAACAGGCTTCTCAATTAAGTGTTCTGGATATCCTGGCACTTCCTCATGTCTCTGGCTTATGTCCCATCATTATCTAGAAGAGACACAGTGGATCTTGGTACCTTAGAACTGGCGACCTTTCCCCAAGTAATGTGTTTTGTAGTTAAAAAGCACTTTTGGATTCTGAAGAAACTGGCTTTCTATATGGAAGCAATACTTCTGCTGTCACTAAGAACAAGAAGATAGAGTAAATCCAAGGCAGACTTTCTAAAAAGGACAATCTTCATGATTGTAATAAAGCTAATAGCTATAAACATTGTGGGGTCCCTCATTTAAAAACTTTGTGGGAACTGTTCTGGAGATTTCTGCTTAGGCAAGTTTTATGTGTTTCTCATGATTAATTCATTTTTAAAAAGAGAAAAATTAAAGGCGTGCACTCAGGAGGTAGAGCCAGGTGGATCTCTGTGAGTTCGAGCCCAGTCTGGACTACCAAGTGAGTTCCAGGAAAGGCACAAAGCTACACAGAGAAACCCTGTCTTGAAAAACCGAAAGAAAAAAAAAAACAGAGAAAAATTAGGATAGTCATGCAAGGAGTGGGTAGCTTCTGGGACCTGATTGAGTTTCTGTGTGTTAAATGTGGACTTGAGGTATTTATATTCATTGGCATTTTTTATGAAGGTGAGAGGTTTAGGATGTACAAATGAGGATAATGATGTGTTAATTTCCTATTAGTTCCTTAACACTTTGATGCAAATATGTGCAGTTTCATGAGAAGATGAAAAAAAGGAGCATGCCATTTTCAAGCAACAAGACCTTTTAGTGTCCTAGAAAATGGGTATGGCCTCAACATTCTCTTTGGCATCCTAGAAAATGGGTATAGCCCTAACATTTCAAATTCATTTTCTCTGCTTTGTTGCAATATTCTGAATTAACACATTGTTTTTTATTGTTATGTTATACAACCTATTTTAAGGAGATGTTATTTAATTAAATGCTGTTTTGTATGAGTTCCTGTAAAAAGTACTGAAGTAATTGTTTTTATTCTACCTTCCAGAGAAATTCTAAATCATATTGTGGTTAAAAGTCTTTTTTGTTTTGAATTATTTGTGAGAACATTTTTTTTGACATTTATTCTCTAATTAAGTCACAGTTCTTACAGCCAAGTAATGATGTAATCATTGTGAGTTCCTTAATTAAAAGGGCAAATCAAGTAATGTAACAAAAATTTAATAAAAGCTTTCTTAATAGCAATTCTGGAAAAGTAAATTTAAAAGCACTATTTTGTTAGTTTGCAGGGGATAGCTATGTGCTTGGGGGAGGATCTGAGCTTGTCCTGGAAGCCAGGAGGAAGCAGGCTTCCATGAGGAGTGGGTCCAGCTTCATGGAACCTGCGTTTTATTGAGAAAATAAAAGGTAATCAGAGAACAACTAGCAAACTCAAAAACAATGAGCTGTGTACATTTCTGGAATTTTCTGACGAGTATGTAGTCTAAGGCTCTACAATTTTCATTTTTCTTGTGATTTATGTTAGGAAAACTCTGAAAGAGTTTTATAATATAGAAGTAGTTTTCTCACTTGGAGAACTGGAGAGATTCAGGCACTGAAAAAGAAAAAGAAAGAAAGAAAGAAAAGAACTTGACCCTTTTATCATGAGCAGAAGAGAATTTCATGAAGTTTTGCCGTCCAGTTCTTATTCACTCATTCTATCTTCTGTCATTCTGAACACCACACTCTATCTGTCACCGAATCATAGGCTGTAATCCATCCTCTTGACAACTTGGGTGTCACTTGACACTTTTCATAGAGGAAGCACTATTAACTCTACACCATGGACACAGGGCCATTTTCACACTTGAAAAGGAAGGAACACATGATCTGGGAATGCCTTAGGGACTTTGCTTCTAAGGAACAGTCACAGATTTTCTGGGCTAGAATCAAACTGTCCTCTCCCACATTTACCTAACCATGACATATGCCATCTTTATTCCCCTCTGGTGAAGGAGTATTTTCTTTAGTGAAGACGTTCCTATTATCTTCTCATGAATGCCTCACAATACATTTTCTTAAATGCCATCCTCTCTGTGCCCTGCATGCTTATGAGGATGCCATCTGCCCTTCATTAGAACCTCTGAAGCACTCAGGGCTTTCTTCAGTCCAGTCCACACTTTCTGACTTGAAATGAAGGCAGTCTGTGCTCATTGATTTGCCTGACCTCAAGGTGATATATGTAGAAACTGTTTTGTGTGTTTCCATGTAGTTTGTCCATTGTTAATATATGTAGAAACTGTCTTGTGTGTTTCCATGTAGTTTGTCAATTGGCAAGAAAAGCACCTGGATCTACATTATCACTTAAAATACTTTTTTATTAAATTGAATTTAATTTATTTATATTAAATATATTCAGACGTTTAACTGAAATGATTGTTCACCTATTAGATCAATGAATGTAAATTCATCTATACTACCTATCACAATATATATAAAGGTTGGTGCTATGGTGATTAAGAACTCAGAGATTGTAGTTAGATTAAATAAACTTAAAAAAGAACCCAGATTCTGCCACTTTGTCTCTATGAATAAATTATATAGTCTGCTTTTCCTTTAACTTTTTCATATGTAAAATAAGATAATATTTGTATTATTTAAAAAAAAGGTTGTTGCTAGATAATCCTGGTAATATTTAAGCTACAATCTTAGATTAGTTAACACAAACAACTAGGCCAACATCTTCTCACAGAACTATTATTAGGTTCTGGAAATGTATTGATGTATGCATAACAACTGCTGCCCTCAAGCATCTTTTGTTCCAGAAGAAAAACAGAGAAAAAGGAGCAGATTATTAGAGTTCATGCGACTAGGAGTACACTTAAACCGTATGCCAACAGCAAGCATCTTCTCTTTCACCCACAGGCCTGTGCAGTCTTGTTGCTATAAACTGATCTTTAGGATGAGCAGATGTCTACTTTTATTCCCA
This sequence comes from Peromyscus californicus insignis, assembly GCF_007827085.1. Classification (NCBI taxonomy): domain Eukaryota; kingdom Metazoa; phylum Chordata; class Mammalia; order Rodentia; family Cricetidae; genus Peromyscus; species Peromyscus californicus. The sequence goes on along the minus strand of NW_026294458.1, from coordinate 20,079,636 downwards.
ATAGTTTGGCAGCAATCTCCACTTTCAAGTGGAGATGCAATGCAGAGATTCTGATTTTACATTAGCAATAAATGAGTGTAAGATATAATCCCATGGTCACAGAAAACCATTTCTCCCAGCAATTTATGAACATAAAACATCATAAAAATGTTTCAGTCAGCAGTTCAAGAGTCAAGATTTAGTTAAAAGTTTTCCTTAATAAAACCAACTGATGTGAAGTGATGATTATGGAAGCACATGTTTAAAGCTTAAACATCATTTTATATTTCATTTTGCAGATGATGGCACTGTTGACCCTTAAATAGAAAGTGACTTGCCCAAAGTCACACAGTTTCTAGGTAGAAGAACAGAAGCTGTAAGGACATACATTATATGACTTAAAAATATATTAGCAGATGCTGGAGTGTGAGTAATATAACTAGTGTCACTTCATTGAAGAAAGTCGATTTCCTCTTCTGTCAGCTATCAATTGTGAATGGCCTCTTGACTAGGTGTGGGACTTCGTGCCCTCTTCTTCTTGTCTCATGCTGTGATTTGTCTGCCATGAGCTTGTTTAGGTCTTGTGTATGCTGTCACAGTCTCTGTGCATTTGTATGTGCTTCTGTACTGTTGTGCCTGGAAAATGCTGTTCCCGTGAAGTTATCCTCCACCTCTGGCTCTTACAATCTTTCCATCCCCTCTTCTGCATTTATCTCTGATCCTTGAGGGCCCATGCGTAGGTGGGGTCAATGCAAATACAACTCCATGGTGTGTGTGTGTGTGTGTGTGTGTGTGTGTGTGTGTGTGTGTGTGTGTTGTTTTTAAAAGGGAGAAAAATCATGAAGTGGAGTACATGCATAAGGTAGTGGGGGGAGAATCTTTATGGAGTTTGGGTAGGGGAAAGAGTATGTGAAATGCCCTAATAATAAATGAACACATTAAACATTTCTTAGCGTAAGAAACCAGTCTCATTTCACTTTTACAAAAATAAAATATGACCTCAGTCAGACCTGGTAGATATCCCTCTGCCCTGTGAATTTTTTGCAGAGAGTAATAGCGAATGCTACTTTCTTTGGACGGTTTTACTTTCACACAGATTTATGGGTTAAAATTGTCTTGAACTTATGGAAAAATTATCGTTTACCTGTCCTATGCCTGCATTGTTACACACACTGGAAATGAAGTTTTGTGCATCCTCCTTTTCTGTCTCAGGTTCATACATCCTTGCAGCCACAAACTGATCACTAGTTTCAGAACGTGCCTGCTTTTCTCCCTAACAGGCTAGCAGCAAACTCTTCTGCTCACCATGACTTCATGAGCCAAGCAAGAAAAGGAAATTTTGGGGTAAGGAAAGTAAATGTAAAGCTTCAAAGTATGTGAACATAGGAACTCAATTTCACACAGTACACAGAAGACAGCCATCACAATTAGCAACAGTTCCACTCACATACAGACCTAGGTCATGGTGGCTAGTGAAATTTTTTAAATCATTTCTTTTACTTTTGAGATCATAATATGATTATATCATTTCCCCCTTCCCACTCCTCCCTCAAAACCTTCCTCACTGTCTTTCAAATTCATGTCCTATTTTTCATCAATTATTGTCACATACATATATACATCCATATACTTATTCCTAAATAGATAAATACATCCAAACTCAGTCTGAATGATGTTACTTGTATGTTTGTTTTCAGTGTTGATCATTTGGTGTTGTATAACCAATTAATGTCTGTCTTAGTCAGAGTTTTTAAGAAACACTGTGACCAAAGGCAAGTTGGGGAGGAAAGGGTTTATTTGGCTTACACTTCAGCATTGCTGTTCATCATTGAAGAAGTCAGGACAGGAACTCAAGCAGGGCAGGATTTCCAGAGGCAGGAGCTGATACATAGGTCATGGAGGAATGCTACTTCTTGGCTTGCTACTCCTGGCTTGTTCAGCCTGCTTTCTTAAAGAACACAGGACCACCATCCCAGGGATGGCACTACCCACCATGCGCTGGGCCCTTCCCCACTGGTCACTAACTGAGAATAATGCTTTATAGCTGGATCTCATGGAGGAGTTTCCTCAGCTGAGACTCCTTCTTCTCTGATGACTTGACCTTGTATCAAGATGACATGTAAGACCACCAGCCAGTACAGTATCTTCTTCTTTATTTCTCCCACTCTCGGTATTCCTTAGTTGTAAGTAGTTCTTTGTGTAGGGTTCAGGCCTTTAGGGCTTTCCTCTGTGTACCTATCTGGGCTCCTTCACCAATCACGGGTCTTCAGCAGATGTCCATCATCATCATTGTCATCATTATCAACCATCTAATGAATTGGTCCTAGATAAATGTAGTCAAACAAGTTGAAGAATAATTAACTTGACCTATTCTTAGGGAAAGAAGTTAATAGTTGGAGGGTGTTTGAAACTTCAAGTGTTGTTAATGGAAGATCTATATTGGGAATTCCATTAGACATTCAATGTTGAGAGCAAGCAAACAAAAACCGAAATCTTAAAAAAAAATGATATAAGCCAGTGAATTCAAAAAGGATGGGAAAAGACAATTTCAAAATTACCCTTTGGGATAGAAGACCAATGTTTTTGTGACAGTTAATCTAGATTATCAAATTGATTGAATTGTGTGAAATCTAGATGATAAGTCAAGCACATGTCTGGGTGTGTCTATGAGGGTGCTTACAGAGATGAAAAAACAGACAACTAGCCTGTATGTGGATAGCATCATCTGACAGGCCTGCCTGGGGCTCAAAATGAATAAAAGCAAGAAGGAAGCATATGAGTACAGATCTTTCTCTGCTTTCTAGATGCCATGAGGGGAGGAGCTGTGTTCCTCTGCAGCCTTTAGCCATGGTCCTCTGCTGCATTCTGGGCCCAGGAACTGAAGTAAGCTGTTCATGGACTAACATTTAAAACTGTGAGCCAAAAATAAATTCTCTTCTTTTAAATTATTTCTCTTTGGAATTTGTCAGGGTCATAAAAGCCTAATTAGTGAACTATGTCCATCAAGAGTGCCAGAAAAAAAGAGAACAGGAAGAATGCTAAGAAAACATTTGAAAAGAAGCAGACATTAGCTAAGATTCATATAGCATAACAAATCTGAGAGAGTTCAGTAATCATATTTATAGTTCTGTCAATACTTAAGTTATAGCCGTAGTGGTGGACTTATATAATGCTTATACTCAAGGGTTGAGAGTCACTTGATAGCCCTTGAATTCTGTTGGTCACCACTGAAAGGCCCCAAGGTGCATTTGGGATTCCCCCATCATCAGTCTTGTATTAGTTATAGTTCCTCATGCTGTGATGACCCCCAACCATAAAATTATTTCATTGCTACTTTTTAACTGTAATTTTGCTACTGTTATGAACTGTAATGTAAATATCTGTGACGGTCTTAGGTGACCACTGTGAAAGAGTGTTTTGAAAACCACTGTCCGAGGTGGTAACCAGCCTCTGGCCACACTGCAGGAAACTATGGACTGGAGGTAACCTGGAGGGTGGACATGGGGTAGATGTCTGCAATGGTGTATGGGGTCTGTATGCATAACACGGGTACCTAGTTTCCATCTTGCTCCTGATTTCTGTAGGCAGCTGAGGAGATTAGACCGTGGCGGGGCAAGCTAGAGGCTGCCTTGAGAAAATTTATAAGGCTTTTATATTTATTTAGAGAGCAGGAAGCCTAGAAAGGACCTCTGTGCATTAAGGAGATTTTGGCTGCTAGCAAAGGGCTAGGCTCTGGAATAGATTCTATTCATGTTATCATCTTTGATTTTAAACTAATTTCATGAGGTTGACATCTAATCCTCCAGCTTGGTACAGCTAAGGAGTTTCAAGAGGAGGCAAGTAGCAGGGATGATTCTCTGTTCATCTGTGTTTTTATGACAGTTCTTCAGATTTTGGAGAATTGTTGGAGGCTGATGGAATAACTTCTGTTTAAACATTCTGCCTGTGTTCTTGAGGATGGGAAGATGAACCCTTCTGCTAGGAATGGGGTGCATGGAATGTGGCTGAGCCCAGAAAAGAGAGGGAATGTTGTAAAGCAGGTTAGCATCAAAGCTAATTCATAATCTCTGATATCTCTAATCTATAATTCTCTGTATCATACCAAAAGTCTGCTTGTTATTTCTATGTATGCTATATGTGTACATGCATTTGCAAATTATATTGCAAGATATATATTTGAAGTATACATACATATGTATGCATACTCATATATGCTTCTTCTAGCTATTTATTCTTTTAGTATCAAACTGTGGGGAATAAAGAGCTACCTAGAGTGTGGTAAACATGAACAAGACTGTACATCTTTTAGAAACACCCAACAGTATGAGCTTTAGATAAGTGAGCATAGTCAGACCTGCTCTTTCCATATAAAGGTTTTTTTTTTTTTTTGGTTTTTTGAGGCAGGGTTTCTCTGTGTTGTTTTGGTGCCAACCCTGGATCTCACTCTGTAGCCCAGGCTGGCCTCAAACTCACAGAGATCTACCTGGCTCTGCCTCCTGAGTGCTGGGATTAAAGGCCTGTGCCACCACTGCTCGGCTGGGTGTAGGTCTTGAGAGCCTAAAGACTGGCACCATTTTTAATCTCTTCTCTCTGCTTCCCACTTGTGGTTTGTGATGTGAGCTCTCTGTATGGCACCAGTCACCATGTCTGCTTGCTGCCATGCTTCTCTGCTTTGATGGTGGTGGACGATTATCCTTCTGTAACCATGGGCTAGGCTCCAAATAAACTGTTTCTTCAGTAAGCTGTCTTGGTCATGATGTGCTGTGGATGATTGATTGATAAATAAAACACTGATTGGCCAATAGCCAGGCAGGAAGTATAGGCGGGACTAACAGAGAGGAGAATTGAGAGAACAGAAAGGCAAAGGGAGACACTGCCAGCCACCGCCAGGACAAGGAAGATGTAAGGTACCGGTAAGCCACAAGCCACGTGGCAAAGTATAGATTAATAGAAATGGGTTAATTTCAGATAGAAGTAGATAACAAGAAGCCTGCCTCGGCCATACAGTTTATAAGTAATATAAAAGTCTGAGTGATTATTTTATATGTGAGTTGTGGGACTGCGGGGGCTTGGTGGGACCTGGAGAGAAGCTCTCCAGCTACAATGATGTTTTATCATAGTAACAGGAAAGTAACAAAGATAAGTGTCTCTATCATCTATGCTTGGAGCTTTCTTCATACTGAACTCAAAATAGCCATTTTGATCATTTTTTTTAACCTTTCCACAAGTCTCAAGATTTTCTAAGTGAGGATCCCAGTTGAAGCAAGTAGAAATAGAATGCCTTATTTTAATCTAATCTCACAAATTAGTTCAAAATCAAATAATTTAAATAGGTACTCAAGAACAGATTGGAAAAAGAAAGAAATCAAGAAAATATAAAAAAAATATTCCATAGATTTAAACTATATTGCTATATAGCCTAGAAAAGGATACAACATCTAGATCATAATAAGTCTAGTTTTATAAATTACTTTCCCTTAAATTTTAAGAAATAAGTGTTATGGAAATAGTTCCAAGATATCAAAAAGGACAATTGATGATTCATTTCCTTGATATTATAAATAAAATAGAAAGAAAGCTTTTTTTCTTACTTGATTAAATATTTCAATGGTATCTTTACAAATTGCATAAATATTAGAAAGATTTTCATTAAATTCAGGAGAAAGACAAAATATCTATGGTAATTAGTATATGAAAAAGTCCTGTTCATGTATTATTAAATATGCTAACATGTTAAGAATTCAAAGAGATATAATAAAATGGTCATTATTTATAGAAGAATCAAAGAAAATTTACAACCTATTTATAAATTCCATGCTTATCAAATTGGTCCACAATGTGATGGGTATGAGAGCATCACATTGTCAATATAAGAATGATTGAGAATTGACAAGTGCTGAACACTATTCAAATTGACTTATAGTAAATTAGGCCATCAAATCTCTCCCTGGCAGAGAATTAGTGTACTGTCATTATACCTATTTACATGTGACAAAACTGAAGCTAAATAATTTGTCCCCAAATCAGAGAGCCAATAAAGGGAAATTCTGGGATTATACCAAAAAGTCTGTATCCTTAAAGTAATGCTCATAAACATAAGTAATAGCAAAGTAAAAATATTTAAAATAAAAATATTAAAAAATATTCTGCTAAATAGCCATTAAACACAATGCTGTGGTAGTCAGCATTTTTAAGTATTCCCTATTATCTTTCTACATCAGAGTGCAAGCTCAGACATGAAGAAGATGGATTACTTTGCACTTGATTAGATTAGATTGTGTAGTTGATATGAGCTGTACAGGTCCCATAAAATAATTTCTTAAGATGATGGGAGAGTCAATCTGCTATTCTGGAAGAACCAAAAACTTGTAGGGATGTGCTGACAGGGAAAGGCAGCATCTCTCTCTCTCTCTCTCTCTCTCTCTCTCTCTCTCTCTCTGTCTCTGTCTCTCTCTGTTTCTCTCTCTTGATTTCTTTTATTTTTTTGAGATTACTATATAATTACATTATTTTTCCCTTCACTTTATTCCCTCCTATATATTTAGGAATATATACATATTCCTAAATAGAATCTGCTCAGTCTGTATGTTACTTGTATGTACGTTTTCAGGGCCGAACATTTGGTATTGGATGACCAATTGGCGGTATCTTCCCTGGGGAAGACTATTTTTCCAATGCTGATCATAAGAAACCTTCTTTTGAGTTGTTGGTCAAGTTTGTCCAAAATATTCCCCAAACATTTGTAGGTTATTCTATTGCCCTTGGTTGTTGCCCAGAGGTGGAAGGTAAGTCCCTAGTGTTGAAGACACCATGCACTTCAGACACATGACTGAGAGTCCCCTGAGCAGAACTGATTTTAATGTCTTTTCCCTGAGGACCAGCTTTCATCATAACAGAAGGCACTATGAAAGCTTCTAACAGAGAAGAACAACCAACAGTCCTACCCAGCTATGACACCTATGAACCACAAACAACGATGAGCATGTCAAGAATCTCAAGGGTGTAGTAATGGCATGCACACCTTGGCAGTAACCAACAGCTCTCCAGTTGGATGTAAGACCCACTCAATAATAAGGAAATCATGCCTGGTACCTAGCCTACTACTCAGAAATAGTGAAATCATGAATCTTGGAAGAGACCTACAATCACCAGTTTACTGAACCAGCATAACCCTAACTAAATTAGAAATATTTGTCTCTATAATAACAGATACGTGTATTTCTCATCCTTCATCAAGGAAACATCTTTTTGCAATTGACAAGGCCATTATAGAAAACCACAAACAATCAAAATGCAGAGTTGTGGAGCCCAGTTCCAAGGCTCTAGCCTTATAGATATATCTATAAGACAATTTATGAACTCAAGGCTCAGGATCATAGCAAAAGAGGGAATGGGGACTTTTTAAGACCCAGAGATTCCAATTCTGCTGTGAGTTTGTGTCTCTTAGTAATGTCTAAAGCTATACCTGTAAAGCCCCACCAATTTGTCTGCCTAAATTTGAGATGAACAAGGACAGCAACAATAGACATGCTAACGTGGCCTCTTGAACTGATCTGTCTGCAGCTACCAAGAGCTAGAAAATGAGATGTTCAGTTCTATCACAGTCAGGAAATGAATTCTGTCAATGATATGAATAAACTTGGAAAAATGATAGGTTATTTGACTTAGAGTTAACCTGGCCTTTGAGAACTTATAACAGTCTACTGGTTTAGCAAATGACAAAGTCAAGATATAAGGTGTGAAGTCAGCAGCTGCCAATTAGCCAACAGCAGGCCCAGCTTCGTGCCCACACTGTGGTGCTTTCCGTGCTCTGGGGCATTCTGTGGACTAGAAACTCACTTGTGCTCCTGTATTAGACTTTGAAGGAGTACAAACTTAGCCTCCGTTCCACTCACTACAGGGGTCTGCTTTTATTTATCTGTCTCCACAGAATAGTATCAGCTAAGGTAGAGTACAAGCAGTCATGTATAGAAGTAGATAAGGAAGGTTTGCCCCCATGTAAACACTTCCAGATGGATGTTGTGGGAACAGCTTGGAAGGGCAACCTTAGAGAATCAACCTGCTGCAGCAGGAACAAGCTCTCCAGAACAGGCAGGCTGAGTCTGCTCTTAAGCTCTCACTAGCTTTCAGTCAGACAGAAAGGCAAAGCCTCGGCCAGCCTGGGAGAAACTCGGCTTCTGTGTCTGTCTTGGTCTGTGATGTAGGAGGTTGACTTTGGGGATGGCAGATGAAATGACTTGGTTTGTCATTTATGTCACTGTGCACAGATGGTTTCTAGGCATCTATAGACTCTTTCGCAGAGCTAGTTACTGCACCTTCATCAGGCCCCAGGAGACAAGGTGTGATATCCTCCACTCAGCAGTTTTTGCTGGCTATGGATTGTGCTGCTTCAAAGGGGGCCATGTTGCTGGATTTTGGAATTTAAAATAACGCCATTACATATAAATTAAAACTTAATTGTCTGTTTGCCAAATCTGAAAATATACTCTAAGGAGAAATTCTGTTCTCTTCTAAAAGATGATATCATTTACGTGTCACCGAAAGAAATGTAATGCATTCAACTTTTTTTTTCTGATGAAAACTATTGAGTCATAATATTTTCAAATATTTTATTTTTAATTATGTATACATGTATGTGTCTCTATGTGAGTTTGTGCAATGTGAGTGCAGGTGCCTTTGGGGTCCAGAAAAAGCATACAATCCCCTGAAACAGAAGGTACAGGGAGTTATGAACTACTTGATACGGGTGCTGGGAATAGAACTCAGGTCCTTGGCAAGAGCAGTGTTCTTAACTGATTAGCCACATTTCCCGTTACCTTGAGTCATCATTGAATTCAAATGAATAGATAACTGTTAACAATTTGTATAAATATTTCTAAAGACTCAGGTGAAGGACAAACTAATTATTATTATCAAATAGCCCACATAAGAGAAATGTGAGACGTAGAGTTACAGACATGAGGCTCTTAGTTCAATATCTAGGAGTCTCAAATGGAAAAACAAAAGCAGAAAAATGGAAGCAATAAAATAAATGCTTCTCTGAAAGAAAAGAGAAAGCAGAGTTTATCAGTTGGGTGAGCTCAAATATGGTTTTAGGGTTGACTAGGTGTTACTTTAGGTGTTATGTTTGCTTAGCCCTGAGGAAGGTCAAAATTTTCCATAGACAAATTGAAGGTGATCATTTCCCACATAAAAATCACATTGGCATGGAAAGAATACAGTATATATTTTATACAGCAAGAAATAGAAATGCTTTTATGTGACTGAAAAACTATTTTTGCCCTCAATGAACAAAGTTTAAATTTGAATCATTTATTCCATGGGAACTGTTACTCTTTCAAACAGAATTTTATCCATAAGTCCTAGAGAAAAAGCAAGGTCTAGATGAAGATGATTGCAGCCAGCAGTGATTGAGACATCCAAAAGCATGGCTCTGCAGTAGCTTTGTGTTATGTTCTTACTGCTCAGTGACTAAGGGAAAGAAAGATGTTAAATGCTTTGTCCAAAGTTACATAGCTAAGGACAAACCATGAGTTTGAACCAGTGTGAATGACACTATTCCTTCATTATGAAAATTGCTTCTTTGAGATCACATGTTTCAGGATGCAGACTGCCTCACTGTTTTCCATTTGCAAGATTTTATTAATTTATTTCTCTTAATTTACCCATTATATGGGGAACAAAGAAAATAAGGGTTGGAAAGAAGTTTAGATTTGACTAGGCAGAAAATGGATGACTAATTGTGTGAAAAGAGATCATCGAAACTCCTGTTGAAGGTGGGACAAGCCAGCAGAGGATGGCTGGCTCAGAGAACCTTGTCAGAAGCCCAGGCTTGTGTGGCCGAGGCCTGTGGTAGAGTTGCTGCTGCAGAAACTGTAAGGGAATGCCTGGGACCAGAAGGCTGCTTACTGAACAGACATTGAGTTGTCCTTGGGGAGTTAGCTCCTATTCACAAAGAGAATTTTTGTGTAGTCTTTTTATCTAGGTTTGGTTTGGGTTCTCTGCATATTGATTTTATTCTTCAGTTTTTTTTTTTAATTTAAAAGAAAAAAAGTTAGTTTTTTTTTGAGAACTTTATACATTGTGTTTTGATCATATGTATCATCTTCCCTAACAGCTCCCAGGTCCACTCCTTCCTTCTATACCCACTTAACTTTGTGTCTTCTTCTTCCTCCTGTTCTCCTCTTTTACTTTTTTTTTTAAGTCAGACAACTTTTCGTGCAAGATTCGGTTTTTGAAAAAGCCAGATGAGTTCATATTCCACTATACTTAACTTACTTTCCTACTGATAAATAACACCTATCAACTTTACAATATTCACAATCATAACCACTTAAGGAAGCCAGAGAGAATAGGGCTATTAAACATTAGAAGATGGAACCTTCAAGGGTCTTCTTCCTTCACGAGCTGAGCTTCCTGGTCTTTGAGCCTGAGGTCAAGGGCTATTTGCAAAGTCTTGAAACTGGACAGCTTTGAAGATTCCAGACTTGAAGAATAAGAGAATGGGTTCAAGGTCATTGAATAGGAAAGAATTCTGTACATAAACTGTGCTCAGATTTCTGGAGGATTCCCGAGTCACTCATGTGTGGACAGAAGACTCTAAACAACCCTATTGAAGCAAAACAAAACAAACAAATATGATCTACTGCATAGGAGATAAAATTTTAGTTCACATCCAGATAAGCAGTTGTTTACTGAAAAGAAAAATAGTACAATTCTTGGAAAGAATAAATATTCATCAAGAGAGGGGACAATAGCAACATCAATAAACACAAAACAATGTACACCAATGTGACCCAAAGCTGAGACAGCCCAGATTTCAGAATAAGTAAATAAGTATGGCAGTTATTAAGCTATGCTTAATAAACATAGAGAAAGGTATTTACAGGGAAAGAAAGAACATAGGGCAGTCACTGGAGGAAAGAAAGTTATGAGAAAGAACCAATAACGTTCCATAGCTATATATATATATATATATATATATATATATATATATATATATATATATATATATATATATACAGTTGTCATTAATATTACCTTGTGGTGTGGATAAACTTGCTGAAATCCATACTACAGGAGAACCTAGAGTTATGTTTTGAGACATGCCTAAATGTTATGGCTACAAAAATCTACTCTAACTCACTCCAACATACTGAAAGTTTAACCAGAACAAATTTTTAAAGAAAATGTTTTTAATTTTTTTCATAAAATATATCTTGAATCATGTTGTTCCCTCCCCCATTTCCTCCCCAAACCTTCCTACCTTTGTACCTACTGAACATTATAGTCTCTCTCTACAAAAAAAAAACATGCAAAAAATCTAAAAACAAACGAACAAACAAAAATCCAATAAGTCAAAAAAAAAAAATGAAAAAACTGCCCCCAAACCTCACAAGTAAAACAAAAAGTTCACAAAACATACATAGAGTTTGTTTTGTGCTGGTCAACCTCCCCTTGGAAATGGGGCCTGCCTTGGAATGTGGTCGGTACAGCCTGTAGCACTCTGTTGGAGAAAACTGATTTTCCCTTTCTTAGCAGGTATGAGTGCAACTAGCTTTTTGGTTAGTGCTGAAACCGTGTACCCACTTCCCTTTCTCAGTACTGGGGTCCTTCCTGACTTGAACATGTGCTGTTCTTGTTTGTGGTGCCTCAGTATCTGTGAGTTCATATGTGTACCACTCCCGCAGTATCTGAAAACTCTTTCCTTGGAGTTGGGTATCTCTCCTGGTTCTTGATTTTTTTTTTTTTTTTTTTTTTTGCCTTCTCTTCTGCATAGATCCCCGAGCCTTGAAAAGAGGGACTGATGAAGACATCCCATTTGGGCCTGAACATTCCAAAGTCTCTCACTCTCTCTACGTTGTCTGGTTGTTGAAATTCTGTGCTAATTACCATCTCCTGCACATAGCTTCTCTGATGAGGGCTGAATGACACTCTGATCTATGATGGGTATAGCAGTAGTGATTAGGAATCATTTTATTGCTCTATAGAATAAATGTTAGTGATTGTAGAAAATTGCCTTAAAAGTATTTCCTCATAAAGCGTCTTACCAGACAATGATTAGAAAAGCAGCCCTTTAAAACACTGTTGCAGTATGTACTGTTCTCAAAAGGAAAGATTTGTCTCTGGGATAGAATGAGAATACAGGAAAACAGTGGGTCTTATACAAGTGAAATGCAATTTGGCAATAGTAATGATGCCCTTCCCTTTTTCTCTGTCACCTTTTTTGTCCTTCAGCCAAGACGGAGTCCAAGCATGTGAGCTTTGTGAGTCCCATTTGCTTGTTTATCTCATTTAATTAGATGAATCTCTCAACCATTCAGGGAGGTTTGAGAATATTACATAAAATAGCACATAGAAATAAAAAGAAATATAGATATCAGTGTAGGTTTCAGAAATAATATAGAGAAATACTCTAGGCATTTGGGAATATGTGGGTAAGAAATCGCATATTATATTTGCTGGCACGAATGTAATCACAGTCCTTTCCTACAACAGCAAATGAATCCCCAAGTGGTGACTACTTGCGACTAAAATGTTAACTGTGTATGGTAATAGAGAAGATAACTGTTGTGATTGACAAACTCAAATGACAAAATAGTATATATACTACACATATAACCAAGTCCAGTATATTTTCTTAGAGCAGAAAAACAAGGACAAAGCATTAGGGGGCATTCTAACAGAGAGAATGAAGTTAAGAAATTTTTTTTTTTGATTTGTGTTGTTATTATGTTTATGTAATAAATAAGCCTTAAGATAGCTTTGCATCCTAGCAACTAAAATTTAAAGGAAAATGAGACTAGATTTTACTTTGCATATTGTGTGAATGGTAATCTATAAAAGAAAGCTTTTTAAAACATGTGTTTTTAAAGCATCTCAGTGTTCAAGGACACAGCATGGAACCATGGCTGCCCTGGTACCCTGATGAGAACACAGGCTTAAGAGTTCTTTCTACCTATCTTTCTTCAATCCACATAAAACTCTCTAACCTCGAGATGGACTAAAATACACTAACTGTCTTGTTGTTTGATTATGTTAATGAGACCTGGATATTTTGTCTTGAAAATATCTTAAAACTTATTTGCACTCACAATCCACTTTAGCAAAGAGGCTATTTAAAGTACAGTTTAATCAATAATTCGAATAAGATGTTTCTTAAAGTTTGCAAGTAGGAGAATGCATTATAAACGGTGTCCTGAATTTCAGATTAAATTTACAGATTTTAGCATCTCTTAGAGTGAATGTTATCCTTTCACAGATACATGCAAGTCTCCTGGGGTGCTGCACTCATAACTCTCATTGGCAATTTGGTCAGCTCAAGAGAGGGCTGAAGGGATTGGTAAAAGACCTACTAAGATACAGAGAATCAGTAACATTTAATCCGTTCGTGTCTTTAATAGTTAATTTTATGTGTCACATGGATTCTACTTTGCACATTCAGTGAATGGTAATCTCAACGTCAGAGAACGATATTTAAAACACAAAAGTTTTAAACCATCTTTCCATTAGAGAAGTCAGTGTGGACCATGGTTGCCCATATACCCTGATAAGAACATAGAGTTCAGGGTTCTTTGTATCCCTCTTTCTCAATCTACAGCCAACCAAAGCCTGACATCAAGACAGGTGGTGTGCTAGCACCTAGTATTTTGTTAAATATCCCTTTGGGTGTGTTTGTGAAAGTGTTTCCAGATGCGACTAACATTTGAGTCAGGAGGCTGATCCAACTACTTGAGAGCTGGTTAGAACAAGAAGATAGAAGGATGGAGAACTTAGTCTCCCTGCTTAACTGCCAGGCCACTTACCGCATCCTCCTCTCAGTTTGGGACTTAGCCATCAACTCTCCTGGACTCAAATGGGAACTGCTTCCCCAGCTTTCCTGGTCTCCAGAGTCCTGATGGCTAACTCTGGAACTCAGCCTTTCTAGTTACTTAAAACAATTTCTTAATTTTTTTTTTTTCTGTCAGGAAACAGAGAGAAAAATGCCTGTGCTCTTCAGAATTTCTCCTTTTTATTCAGTCTTGGAATCCAACCCATACTGATCATGCTAGCTAAATTTGGGGTGGGTCTTCCCTCTTAAACAGATAAATCAATCTAAATCATTTTCAATGACCCTCTCAGAATTGGAGTGTCTCCCAGGAGGTTTGCTTACTTATGAAGTTGAAAATTAAGATCAGCTGTCACAACGTTTTTTATATGCTACCCTTGTTTTGGCGATTTAGAGGTCGTCTATGAATTCATCATAGGTGTCTTTCTTCTCCACCTCTTAGTTCTTAGTTTACCTTTTAAAAAGTGATGTACCATGTCCTAATCCCATTGTTACCAGAGGCACCATTGATTTTGATATTTGATAGATTTTGTTGGAATGAATCTCAATTTTCAGATGAGTATTTATGACATAACGCTTCTTGATTTCTCAAAACCTCATATTTCTCATAGACAAAATAGAGATAATCATATAGTTTAGATTATCAGGAGCATAATATAAAATAATACACATGAAATGTTTAGAACAGATTGGACAAAGAAAAATCAGGATCTGTTAAATGTAAGAAACATGCACTTTCTTCTTCATTTTCATTATATTTCTGGGTCCTAAGAGATTATGTTTTAGTACGAATAATTTTCTGCACTCTAAAGTAAGCAAAGTACAGAAATATAGCACCACCAGAATGTCCATAGATAGACTAATCCTGAAAGATAAGCACACATTATACAGAGCATCTGTTAATTATTCTCCAGCAGGGCCAGCCCCTGTCCCAGTGAGTATTGATGGGGTGACTTTTCAGCCTCTTCTCTTGGTTCACTGGTGTCTTTGCCTCCTGTGTTTTGCTCTGGTACATCTGATAGATGAGCTTCTGCAGCTCCCGGGAAGTAGCACTGACTTTGTCTCCCACACAACATAGCAAATTGGAGGCAGGAAAGTGTGACTGAAATTATGAAAGTGAAAGTCTTCTGTCTATAGAAATTTATAAAAATGTCTGTACACTACTGAAAAGTTCCGACACTTTAGCTATCATGATGCTAAATTATTGAATACACTTCACAACTGACGCAAAATCAAGAGCATAAGGCATGACTCAGTAGTTGGGAGGAGTTTTAATGCATTCTGTTTTTCAGAGGCCAATTTTATTTGCCCTTCTTGAGTACTTTGAGTTTCTGCCTTCTCCATCTTCTCCTTTGAAAGCTTTTTGATAATAATTTTGATAAACTCATCACGCCCCTTTCTTCTTAGCCTATTTGGGATTCTCAATACAGCACATGCTTAGGTTGGCTTCAGACTTTTTTTACAGTGCTTACATTCCTATGTTTTCCACATTTCACTAAAAACTCTTAATTAACCCAGTCAATCTTTTTTCTCTTTCCCCATCAGAAGCATTTATTGCTTTGTCTCATGTAACTTTGTACATGATGCCTTAGTTTAAAATTGAAGGGGCAGAAGATAACCTTGGAAGGCAAATCAGACAGGAAGTTAATTCAGCAGTGACTTGGATCCTTACATGCCACTGTCGTCGTCGCTGTAACTGAGGCTGCATCTTCCTAACCAGTGCAGAACAATGATTCCAAACTTCAGGAGAATTCAGAGACTTACAAATCAGAGAGTTGTCATCATTTTCTTCACTTTTTGACCCATGCAGATTCTTACCTATTTAGCCAAAATTCAGGCCTTAGATGTTTTACTTTCAAGGACATTCTAAGACTTTTTTTTCAGGTGTTTGGGTGCTGAAAATAGTTCAAGGGCTGACCCAGACTATGACATTTATTGCTGTCTAAGGGGCATTTTAGAGGCCACGGAGCAATTTACATGGTCTAAGAAGTTGATTTTTGAAAATCCAGCTCCGAAAAATCAGAAACTGTAGCACCTGGAGACCTCCAAAGTGTCTAACCTGAATCTTGTTCAGTGACCATGGCCCACAGCTAAGATGTGATGGACACAGTGAGGAGTTTAATCATTTACACACAATGTCCAACAGACTATCTGTGTAGAGTACAATCTACCAGTTCCAGGTTCCAGCTACAGATACAGAAAATACCATTAGATTCACAAATTGTCATGGGGTTTTTAGGAGTTATTCCCTCCTAAAGTACTATAATGATTAGATATTCCATGATTAATGTTTTATAAAAGTAAACATAAATGTCAATTTTAATCTCCCAATCAGTGATTTCTTAAAATGAATATGGCATACTACCTCACATCTATCTTGCAACATGCCCTAGAGGAAGAAACTGGAGTAAAAAAAAGATGGGAACTCTGTCAGGGTGACAAATAATGGGAGTGCATTGTGCCAGGGTGTCTTATTTATCACAAATAAGTAGCTATGATTTGAGATTACTCAGGGCTGTTTGATTACTGGTAGCAACATGGTTTGGAGAATGTGTTCTTTGATGGCTTGTGATGTACTTCATGGCTTTTACTCTCAAACAACAAGTAGTGATAATTTAATTTTGGGGGCCTGTTGGCTACAAGCCATAGTTATCTAGATTATCTTTTAATTCAAATAAATAAACAATTCCTCATAGAAACTTTTTTTTCTGATAAAGCATCAATTAGTAATTCCAAATAAGATTTGTTGAAAGCAAAAATATCAGATACATAGCACAAATTAAGATTTCTAGTAAAGAGCTTATTCATTCAAGACAATAATTGAACATAGTTATATATAAATTGTAAGGTTAAATGTGAAGACGACAGAAAAAACAACACATATCTGGTCTTCAGGAGTTTGTAATTCAGCAAGAGAAGAGAGATCCAGAGTAACAATGAAACAGCATGAAAACAACTTCCTGAGTGGAGGAGAATTTGCACCTTTGGTGTTGCTGAGGTACTTTTAAAATTCAGAGTAGACATGATTTTATATGTGCACATATGTATGTTTGCTCTATATGTAACAAATACTATATTCTGTTAAGCTATGCCCAGGATATCAGAACTCTAACTGGGACTCCCACTTTGGACTGGTATGATCTTCACCATAGTCTCCAGTTCAGAGATAGCTATGGGATTTTAGTTTGTAGCCTTGGGATACAAACAAAGCTTTGACAGTTTCCATCCTCAATATCAGAATGGGTCTTTAATGGTGAATTTGGTGTCTGTTCAGTTAATATCATGGCCATATACATACTATAAATAGTCCTTTGTGGATGAAATTAATGGCTTCCAGAAAAATAGATTTGAGTCATTCCATATGCATGGATAAACCATGACTTAAAAACCAGAGAGGTCATCCCTTTAGCAAGTAAGCTCTAAATGCTACAGTATCAGGCTGTAAACTCTAACTTCTACTGCCCAATAAAACCTGTATGGATAGTGGCTATCAGGATAACAGATCTTGCTTATGAACTCTTGATATGACTACAGCAGTGAAGTCTAATGCAAGGTGGCATTTTAAATATTGGGAAAAACAAGAAGGCTGGATTCCTGAAGTCCTAATATATATTGCATAATTTATACTGTGCTAATTTGCTCATGAATGTTTAGTTAATAAATGTTTAATGTAGGCAAATTTGAGAATTGTTTTCTTATAATTGGTATCAGGATGATAAGAGTGAGTTTATTGAATGCAAACTTCTGTGAATGCTGTTAACTCATCAAAGACCTCAGACCTTGGCATGACTGATAATTTTAGGATAGCTCCCAGAATGTACCTCCTACAGTATGACAGAGAGAGTAATTAAGCAGAGAATAGATAATATATTGAGGTACCAGTGAATACCTTAGCTCCTAATTATATTCTCACCTTGGTGTTAAGCTGAGTTCCAGTTAAATGGCTTTTTACATTTTCTCAGCTGTTTTTCAATAACTGAGAGTTATTTCCTGGCAGAAACAACTATTTCTGATAGAGCATCCGTGATGGGTATTTCCATGAGGCATATAATACAGTTACTGTCTTACTGGAGAGGACATGGAGTCCTGAAGGAGGAATTACAGGAATGTGACATTGAGCTAATTGATTTTTGTCATTAATTTGCATTTTTGTATATTGTATTTTTATTCATCCAACATCTAAATAGGTTTTACAATTTGATTTGCAAATGCATAACTTTATTGTCCATAATTTAGTTATCTAAAAATCAGTTATTATGATTATTTTCATGGATATACAAAAGGGATGGAAGGAAGCAACCACGTGTCCAGTGTCCAGGCTCATTATATAGGTCAGTAGGAGTGCCTGCAAGCAGTGGAGGGAAAAGCGGCTGTTCCCACTCTCTTCGTGGTGGGTGGGAACAAAGAGCCAGAAATGCAGATGCCAGGAAAGGTAATGGGGGTAGCTGTACTCTTCCTTTGTCTCCCTAGAAAGGGCTTTTACCAGTAATTTATTCAGTATTCTTTATCAATGCCCTGTTGAGGAGGTTGTCCTTGTTCAGATTTGACATGCAATGAACCGGGAGGGTTTTCAGTAGTGAACCCTGGAATGAACTGGGGATTTGGAGGTAGGGTTCATGCTGTTGAACGGCCCATTTTTAAAGGGGCTATTGAAAATCAACATTGAAAACTTATGTCAGGGTTGTTTTACAACTGTATAAATATGGTAGAGCAGCGAAGAAACCCTGTAAGAGCCTGTATTAAGTAATCACAGGACTTAATACTTATATCTATTTGCAGGTGGAACTCAGGCATCGATAGTTTTGAAAATTCTCAGGTAATCTCACTGTAAAACTAATTTTGGAAAACATGTTCCTCTAGCCTGATGGAAAAATGTCATATTTTCTGAAAAAAAATCAATCAAGATATTTATGAATGTTTAAATGATTTCAAATAAAAAGCTAATACTTATAGATAGCTGGATTGTAGGTGAGATTTTTGTTCTAATGCCACTGTAACTAATGATATGAAACAGTAGGATTTTATTGTTTAATTAAAAAGAAGCAAAACAAGTCACTATGTGGATTTTCTTTTTTCTTTTCTTTTGGAACTCAACTTTATGTCAAATATATATAGATACAATTATTTTATTAATGTGTTTTTTTCTACATTAATATTCTAAATATCAAATTTTAACATTGCTATGCTATTCTGGAATTTTTGAATTTCTTGAAATCAGAAATAATTACTGTGAGAATGTTAATAGCAATAGAATTTGGAGAAAACAAGGATGGCAACAGCCGCAGGCACCCCTGTAGAGCTCCGAGGAGTCTCAGTGAACCATGGAGGCTCTGAGAGTTGGAGAAAAGGAGTCTATGGGGCTCCAATACAAACTGTGAAAAAAACAGGGCAACTCTCATGGGAAGATGTTTTTACAGTGTTGACTACAGAAATTGGAAGGAAAGATGGAAGAACAGAGCTGTGGAGAGAGACAGAACTAGAGATGCAATGGCAGTGATAGTTGTGAGAGAAGCCTGTGGTGGACAGGGGAACATGTTATTGTGGAGTAGTGTAAACAGCATGGTGTGCAGCAACCTGGAGCTTGCACTCGGATTCTGCCCCCAGACATGCAGCCTAGCTGCAGGATCGCTCTGGTTCTGAGCCATGACAAGATGTCAAAGATGAAGAATGGTTCATTTTGTGGATCCAAGACTTCTATGGGCCATACTACTCCTGGAGGCCATTTTGGTATCCATGGTCCACTGTTCCAGGCTGTGTTGAAGCCTGGGATTCATGTGGATGTCTGTGGTCTTGCAGCAGCCAGCATCTGTGTTGATATCCCTGGCCTTAGTTACCACCAAAGGCCATACAGATGCCTTTGTTCTGGGCCACCACCCGAGATTATGCTGATGTCCATGGGCTGTGCTGCTTGCCAGGAACGATATTGATGTGAGTGGTCTGTGCTGCCACCTGAGGCCGTGTTGATGTCCTTGGCCTGTGCTGCTGCAGAGGGCTGTGATGGTGTCCATGCAGTGACAGAGGGACATGTTGATGTCTGTAGTCTGTACTGTCACGGGAGACCATGCTAAGGGCACTATGAGAGTTTTCTATACCAAGAAGTCTAGCTTTCAGTCTCTGGTTTCTATAACCATTAATAAGACAGACTGAGCATAAATAAAATGTTTCATTTTTTAAAAAGAAAATTTATTTGTATTGGTTTTACTTATGTGTGTTTGTGTACATGTTCATCTCTCTCTCTCTCTCTCTCTCTCTCTCTCTCTCTCTCTCTCTCTCTCTCTCTCTGTGTGTGTGTGTGTGTGTGTGTGTGTGTGTGTGTGTGTGTGTGTGTGTGTGCCAGCAGAGGCCAGAAGACCCCTTGGAGCTGGAGTTGCTCACATGTTTGTGAGCCATCTGATGTAGGTGCTTGGAACCAAACTTGGGTCCCCTGGAAGAGCAGCAAATACTCCTTTTCTTCTTTGATTGTGTTTTTCTCTTCCCCAACTCCTTCAAGATCTTCCCCATCTTAATTCTCACACTTTGTTTTTTTAGTATTAAAAAACAATGAGCATCTCAAAATTTATAATGACATAAGATTACACAAACAAACAAAAACCAAACCAACAACAAGAACAAAAGAAATGAAGAAAGGAAGGAAGGAAAGAAGAAAGGAAGGAAGGAAGAAAGAAAGAAAAGAAAGTGTAGGACAGAGCAAACACTTTTAACCAGTGAGCCATCTCTCCAGTCTCTATTTGATTTTTCAGGAAGCAAAGAATTAAATCATTGGGATTGTCTGTAGAGTCTATGGGTAAATGTAGATGTCAGGAAAATGTGAAGCAAGTATTCCTGAGGTTTTGTGCTTTCTCCTTAACACTTCCTTTTCACTGTAAAGCCTTGGCAGGGAGTGGAGGAATGGCTTGTCACCACCTGTGACAGAGAACCCACTTTGCAGGAATTATCAAGGAAGCCACCACACCTTATTCTTTTGAATTTCTTAGTATGAGTAAAATAGTGTGAAACTTTTTTTTTTTTTTTTTGGTTTTTCGAGACAGGGTTTCTCTGTGTAGCTTTGCGCCTTTCCTGGAACTCACTTGGTAGCCCAGGCTGGCCTCGAACTCACAGAGATCCGCCTGGCTCTGCCTCCCGAGTGCTGGGATTAAAGGCGTGCGCCACCACCACCTGGCTGAAACTTTTAAACATATTTATGAAAGCACTTTAAGAATACTTGGAATTCTGAAATATTTTCACAAATAGCCAGTCAACTTTAACCTAGTTTCCAATGATTTCTAAGATACTAATTAGTACCATCTGTTACAGTCTGTCCTGTGGCTTGCTTTCTTTCTCACAAAATTGTGGAAGCTTTGACTTCCCTATTTGCCCCTACCTTGTTTTGATAATTTGTTTTTTGAAGAAAGGTGATGGAGTACACTTCATCCGGCACTATTATTGCACAAGTTTTTTTTTTACCCCCCTCCAATAATTAAAGGCAAATAGACACTCCATTATTCCTTAGAAATAACAGAGATAATGCCAGGGGTCCCTCGTTAATTAGCTCAGAGCACAGGAATCTTCCAAGCTATCAAGCACAGTGATTTTGCTAGGGTTTTCTTTCTGTGGTGGTGTTCTCCCGAATAGACTGAGTTTGCTGCTGTGATGATATTTAAGTGAACCCCTGGAGCCAGCACTGCCCACTGGTTGATTTGCTATTGTAAAAATACTGCAAAATGTGTCATGCCCGTGATAAGCCCCATAAAAAAAGTATTTAGCCATACAAAGTTTCCAAGTTACTCCACATAGTATTATCCTGAACATTACAATGTACATTATATAAAAAACGGTTTGTGAAATGTTGATCGAAATCTACCCAGGACAGAAATCCCACTAGCAAGCTGGCTCTTTGAAGGAAAATGACTTGAACTGGTTAAGCACAAAAGCTGTAAGAAGAAAAATGCAGAATTACTTACTATATGCATATCACTGAGTGGATGATATGTGTTTTATCTTTTCTAAAATAACTTCTGATCTAAGAGAAATAGGAAACAAGTCTAGAAAACATACAGGAAGAATATAAATGATCCATGACAGAGGTACAGACAGGGTAATATGAATACAAGGAAATATGATTACAGCCCAGGCATGCAATAGAAACAGAGGCACCTCATAAAAATATCATTAACTCATATTTCTGTGGTATTGAGGATTGGACCAAGGGGTCTCACTTATACTCTGTGAGCTTTCTACCACTGAGATATACCCCTAGCCTACCCACATTAATTAAATTTTATGTGCTTAATTGAACACGAAGCTAAAGCATGGCAGGTAGAGATGGATGATAGATAATGACTAGGAGGCAAAAATCATAGGTCAAGCTTGGAAAAATCAGTCCATCTTCAGGTAGTATGCACTGGGTCAATAAGAAGATAATGGGGGCAAGAAAGAGGTTAACTCAGCTAAGATTATCAAGGGTAGTGAATTCCAAGGTGAAAATAAAAGATAACAATTTCATGATAATTAGGCACAGGTAATCATTTTTGGAATATGTGATAATCCAAGATACATGGTTGCAATTTCCTCCAATGACCCTAATCAGCAGAATATGGTCATAAGGGCCTTAAATAAAGAATCAAATGAGAGGAAGAAATCAAAGAATTGGGTAAGGCTAATACTGCCCTCGTGTTCTTAGAAAAGTGTCCCACAAGAATATCCCTCATATTTACTGAGAAATCTGGTAAAATGTAGATTCAGATCCAGTAGTTCTGACATGCAGTCTGATGAGCTTCAATTCAGGCACTAGGTGCTGTGTTTTTGCCTGTTTTGCAAATCTGTAGGCTCCATGTAGAGTCAAAATTGTTCCAGCAGTGTGATTTCCAAACTGCAGCACATGTCAAGATCACCAGGAGAACTTTCAAAATTAGTATCCCCTGGATCTTGCTTTGAGATTCTAATAGAGCTGGGTCTCAACACCAGGGGTTTAAGAGTTGCCAGGAAATTCTAATGTTAGGCCTCTATTGCAAAGCAGCACCCTGGGGTAGGTCTTAAGTTAGTGTCTCTCAATCCTGAATGCACAGAAGACTGCCTTAGGAAAGTCCTAAATGTCCCAGCACTCAGGAGCTTTCCAAGCCATTACATGAGACTCTCCAGGGTAGGGACCTGGACAGTAGGTCTTTTCAGCAGCTCCCTAGATGATGCTGATGGACAGGATGGCTTAGAACCACTTCTCTGAAGGGCTTGAGGAATTCTCTTCTGGCCTTTGCTGGATGCACGGGTCTTTAAAGCTATTTAAGAGTCAAATGCTCATTGCTATTTATTGTTACCAAATGTTTTAAAATGTAATGCCTGTGTCATTGACCAAGCTTCAAAACTTTTAACCCTGATGTCAGTAGAAGACATCATCTAATAGCTCTGGTTTGGAAGTGAAATAAATTGGACTTTATTTTTTCTGGAACAAAAGGAGTTAAGGACTAAACAGAGCAGTGAAGGGCTGATCCCATGATTTTGTTGACAGTCAGTGCCTCTCAGGTCCCTCACAGGTGTTCAGATATTCTCCCTGAAAACCTGGAAAACAGCCACAAACCACTACAAAATGGAAGAAGAAAGTGATATTTGGATTAGGAGGACATGATTTGGCAGTGGAGCTAGTGGAGGAGTTTAATAGGACTCCAAGGAAGTATGGCCTGGTTCTATTGCTGAGTCACTAATACATACTTTAGTTTTGTAGTCTGCCCAGTGGAGGGAATTTTATCTATTCACAGGAGTATATAAAGATGTACTGCACCCAACGGCTTTGATGTAAAATATAAACTGTTAATAATTAAGTAGCATTACATGCAGAGCCCAGGAGTGATGATGAATAACCTTGATGTGGCACAATCCCCTTTTATTTTTCTGTAATCATTGCTTTCAAAACACAGGTGCTCCATGTTGGAGTTTACAGCTCTCTGAGTTCAAGGTGTGATGTACAGTTCTCAACATGGAATCAGAGCTTAGGAGAAAAATGGAGACAGAAAATTTTGGGAAAGTTTTCTCTGTCCTCATGCAAACTTCACTTTTATACAACTCAAGATGATTTTACATTCAAGGCTATAAGATATGATTGCAGTAATAAAAAGTAGAGGTCAGTATGAAGACACATATAAAGGAGAGCAAATATATTATTTGTGCCAAGTAAGTAGAATAAATAGTAAATCCTAAGTTGTTTGTGAACTTGGACATAAACTGAGTATGAAATCCATTTGGATGCAGAATTATAACATGATGAATTGTTCAACATTGGAATAGTACCATAAATTTTTAGAGGTACTAAGAAATAAAAGCAATTTAATTATTCATATTATATGATTATGTTCCAAACTGTCATTTCATCTAAGTGAACTAAACATAGATAAGTCAGTCATGATGTTAAACTTACAGATAAACAGGCTAAATGTGCAAAAGACACTTCAGATTCATGGTGACTTCCGAATATCTTTTTACTTTTAATATGTTCCCTTCCTCTGTACTATTAATTACAAGGGCTGATACCCAGTTAAAATTCAAATGAGTCAACTTAGTGATGGATGCACTTCCAGGGATATGAGCATGCTCTGGAATGTTAGGGTTCTGATCCATAATCACTCTTGTAACTGGAATCAACTCACACAATATATATGACACCTGATATTGTTCACAACACTTGTTACATAACCCATTTTGTTAACCATTTCCTTTATTATTAAGTCGAGCATCTGCAGAGTGTTTATTATGTAACAAGCAGTACTGTGAGTTTTTCACGGGTGCTGGTTTGTGTGACACTGATAAACTCCCTTTGAGGAAGGTGTTATTGTTCTCACTCATCTCACATGGAAACCCAGTGAACGGATGACCAAGCAAAGACTTAATTCCATATGGTTGGCTTTTTGAATCCATGAGGTAATGATTTAACAAGCTCTCCTCATTCTGTATTCAAAGTTATTTTGTAGTGTAATTTTCCATTAGAAAATGAGAGATGATAATTGTGCTGGAAATTAGATATATAAAGATGAATAGGATATGCTATTAGTGAGACCTCACTGCCTACCGCTTTCCTTATGCCACAGCTACCTTAAAGAGAAAAGGGAAGAAGTAGACTAGACCATTAGTTAATCTGAGCCATTGGAGTTTTCACGAACTGAAAGGATAGCAGCTGCTCTCAGAGTGAGTCATCTGGTTTGGGACTGAATCCATATTTGATATTCTCTTGAGTGTATATGAAATCCAGCTTCTTGGCTATTTGGCTGACTGAAAATTTCAGATTCCATGAAACTAATAAGCCTTTGGAGTTCCTATGTTTGATAGTGATGTCCATCTCTTACTCATTTGATTCTTGTCTGTGCCCCTTGTGTTTGAAAACAATATGTCCTTAGACTCTCGATTAACGTGCAGCATCACTTGCCTGTTTCTGACAGTTATTATCTATAGTCTACAAAACATGCCAAATGTTTACCCAGTCACTATTTACCCAGTTTTAATGCTTATGTCTGGACATGAATAAACCTGGCTGACATAATCTATACCTTGATGGAGTTTCCAGAGTGATAGAATATACTGACGTGTGCAACAGAGGTAACGGGCTAGGGGGGAAGAATGTAACAGAGGATGTTGATCTAGGTGAAAAAGTGTGTGGCTAGCCTTCATAGTAAAGAACTCATAACTAAAACATAAGGGAAGAATATAAACTTTTGAAGTTCTAAAAGGGCAGTGACAGCCCTGTATAATTGACTATGATATCTTCTTAATAAAGCACCCATTACATAATTAGTATTTAATATATGGTTTGAAGAGATGAAGAGTAAAAAGTATATCTTTCCTTCATCAGACCATACCCAGGCTCCCTGAAATGTTCTCTTTCTGACCAGATCTCATCTTTATGATGCCCTGCTGAGTCTAGTTTCAGGCAAGAGTGTTATAAGCCAGTTTACTGGAATTTCCAACTCCCCTTGCTATCTACTTACCTTGTTACCTTGGTTTGAATTTATCAAAGTCACAATTTGTCCAAACAATTCTACTTTTGATGTCTAATCAAGTTATTTTAAGTAATTTTCATCTTCAGATTTCCTCATTCTTCTCATTGGCCATAAATCTCTAGCTGTCAGACAGGCGGGGCAGAACATGTCTGTAATCCTAGAATTTGGGAGACTGAGGCAGGTGCTGGGCCACATAGGCAGACTGTATTAGTCAGGATTCTCTAGATAAAAAGAATCAATATTTTATATATATATATATATATATATATATATATGTGTGTGTGTGTGTGTGTGTGTGTGTGTGTGTGTGTGTGTGTGTGTGTACACAGATGGGATTTATTAGACTGGTTTATGGGCTATGGTCCAACTAGCCCAACATTGGCTGTCTACCAACAGTAGGTCAAAGAATCCATCCAGTAGCTGCTCAGTCCATAGGGCTGGATGTCTCAGATGGTCTTTAGTAAACACCAGAATCCTGAAGAAGTTCACTCCATTGTCAGTGAAGGAATGGACTTGCCAGTGAAAGTGAAGGCAACCAGGCAAACAAAGAGAGTTACTTTCTTCTGTGTCCTTTATATAGCCTGCCAACAGAAGGTGTGACCTAGATTAAAGGTGGGTTTTCCACCCTTAAATAATTTAACTACAAAAAAAGAAACCCCTATAAGTATACCCAGATATTTGTGTTTTAGTTAATTCCAGATGCAGTCAAGTTGACAACCAAGAATAGCCATCACACAGACCCTGTCTTAAAAGGAAACAAGCCTCCAGCTGTCTCTACTGAACTTGGAGTTTAGGTGATCTCTCTGCTGTACTGAAACAGTCTTCTCCCAATTCGGTAGACTTGAATAGAACGTTCCTTACTACTTTAGCAAATTATGGATGGTTTCTCTACAAAACAAGGGTAAAAATTTGTGAAGGACAACATGCAGAAAATCTCAGTTCACATGCTTGCTTTCTGCTTTCAGGTGATGTTTTCTTTTTCTTCCTTTTTTTTTTCTTTAAAGGAAGAATTAATTTCTATGCCATTGGTTATTCTAGACATTAATTGAAAATACTATAGGGAAGTAATATGTGCAAAATATTTGCATTATAGCGTGCTGAATAAATAGTAGACATCCTTTTCAATTTTTATTTTCATTGGCTCTTGGTAATCCAAAACAAGCTCACTATCCTGAGATTTAGATAAGGTATTTGGTATATGAATGCTTCCTCAAGTTGTGTACCAAGTTTGTTATGTGAATTTTCATTATGTAGGGAGAAGATTCATACCTTTTATTGGGTTCTTCAACTCTTCACCTTTTAAATATTACAAAGTTGTCCTGTATTTACTTTTGAACAGAGTGTCTCTGCTTTTATCCTTCAAAGCTAATAGTTCATAACCACATTCATCATATTCAAACTTCTCTGTACTCTATTTATATTTTTGCTTCATTAATATTCAAGCTCAACCTCCTCAGCTCTTTCATCTCACCTGTCCCAGTGTCTGTCTCGAGTTGGCTTCTCTTCCTGAAGACATTTTAATGATGCTTTGTTCCATGTCTCAAGGTGCACACCTAGAACTGATATGCAAATGTTCACAGTTTTTTCTGCCATCTGTAGCAGTTATATGATTAGACATCAGCAACATTTACCTGAGATTGCAGTGTTTTGTCAATTTTCTCTAACCAGCTTTACTTTGTATTGAGATTTTTTGGGGGAAAAGCCTCCTCACTGGTCTCCAGGTCTGTGTTTTGTTCAGATTTAGTTTATCTTCGGTGGCACCATTTATCATAATTTATCTTTAGCAAGATGTTTTCTACAGAACTCTTCTCATTCCAAACTCCCCCCTTAGCCTTGGCTCCAAATGAATGTTCCTTGAATGTCCTAGAATTTCTTTTGACTCATTTTTCATTATAAGTCTTGGCCATCTTTTATAGCTTAATTTAATCTGTACCTCTTCAGAGAAGCATTCCTTCATGGTGTCTTTCATGTTTTTCCTGCCTTCTTACTGTATTATTTCTTTGTCTTACCTCACAGTATGCATATCTATGAGGTCTCTCTCTCTCTCTCTCTCTCTCTCTCTCTCACACACACACACACACACACACACACACACACACACACCCAACAAACGGCTCATTAAAACACAAACACACAAACAAAATTCTATGTAGTAACTTCATTTTCCAATAATAAAATTATGTAGTAACATTAATTTTAGCCATTAATTATATATTATCTAAGAAATGAATAAAAATAAACAGCAATCACTTCAGAATCTCTGAGAGAACAAAAACATGAGCCTAAATGGGATAATAGCTATTATTTATTCATTGTTTAGTGTGTGCCTAGCTCTGATACACATTTGATATCAACTTTTGTTCTTTAATTCCATATTAAATTACCTTCTGAGTCAAATCCATATACATAATAATATAGGAACTTGGTAAAGCCTTAGAGACCATTTACCTAGCCCTAGAGTTTTTATATATGAAGATACTAAACTAGATAATGAGAATTACAGCATCCAAGGCCGCACACCAGTTTAAAAGTAAGTTTATTGGGATTAAACATCCAGTATAATTACAATCCTCACCCTCCAATTGGTAATTGTTTTAATAATTAAGTAATAAAATAATAAATGATAAAAAAGATGGAATTTAAATGCAGATTTAATATTGAAATGTGATGTGAAAGCAGTGAAGATTAGATACATAACACAGCCTTGGAGAAAAAAAAATATGTTTTTACAATGTCCCACCCAGTGAATATAGAGATGTGGAGAGACATATTTCTGTGATTCTCAGAGCTTGCAAGAACTCTCTGTTGCTTGCTATGACTGTTTTCTGGGGTTGGTTTATGGTGGAGTTCACATCATTGAATAATGAGTATTATATAAATTCATGCTGAGTTTCTCCTTACTGTTTTTGGAAAAAGGTTATTCAGTAGGATAATGGTGTGATATTGCATACTGTGGGCTGTATTTTATGCTAAAGAGTTTCACATAAAGGGCAGCTGATTCACAGGATTTTCTTTCTATGGCATATAAAACAAAAGTATTGTAGGTGTTTGTCCATGAACCCCTCTGCAAGTTTTTTAATTTTGGTAATTAAATGACTCTGATACACACTGCTAACAAATATAGCCTGCTGAGTTCACACTGAAGGGTTACATCGTATTGCTGTGCCCTACACAATGCGGCTTTAGTTGTAATGGTAAGGTATGCCAAATATCACAGGTTATATATTTTCCCCTTGGTTCAGGATCAAATGATTTGTATCACACAAGAAATTTACCCAAAGTGAAGGCTTTTAAAAAGACTTTCTAGGATTTAATGAGACATTGTCATAGTATGACTTGATTCTAGTTTTAGCAATTTTGTTAGTCAGCAATCATAACTATTTCCTTTGTTTATCAAAACTATTTTAAAGTTGAACAAATTAAACATCTTGGATTGGTTTCCTTTTGTGTATGTCATTGGGACCTATACAAGTGCTCCTACAATGATATGTGTTTTATGGACACACATACCACATACGCACGACATAATAAAAGCCTTAATTTGATATCTTCATATAATGGGAGAATTTTATTTCTACATCTCTATATATATGTATACATGTAATATGTATGTGTCTATATATTACATTCTACCCATATACTGTACTTCTAAGAATTTAAGATTTCTTGTGTGTTCTCATTGTCTATTTTCCTAAGTGTCATGTTCTCCAGTATTCCCTCCTTGAGTCAGTCTCTGAGAGAGAGAGAGAGAGAGAGAGAGAGAGAGAGAGAGAGATCTTCATTAGCTTGCACATTGCATTCTATACATGTATCCCATCTTCTATTATTCATATCTGTACCTACAGTTTGGAATAAAAGGTGCTTCAGTGTTTAATGCTTCCTTAACAGTGCATTTGTCTGTGTATAACATTTCAATTTCACAAATGATTAAGGAGTGTCTCTTTTCAGAGAGGGTCTCAAACATTGAAGCAAAGAAATAAGATGCATACTAATGGAAGAAAAGGCACAGGAGAGACTAAAGGAAAGGACACTCCATGCCAACAGATTGGTGAATCTAGTTATTCTTAGAATAACCAAGCATTTCTCTTAAAATATAAAAGGTCAAGTAGCATATCTTAAAACATAGAAGAAAATCTATTTAATTTTAAATTTGTTCTTGTAACTTCCAGTGTTACTTGGAGGAGAAAATGACTGAGGTTAATGGACTCGCATATGTCACTAGCTAAAATGGTTGATGAAAATAGGAATTTAAGGAATCGGGACAGATATTTCAAGCCTGTAATGACAGATCATCAATCTCTGAAATGACTTTGTTTCCAGTTTGTCTGAAGACTGGGGCCCATTTTTGTCAAGTTTTAATTCTATACATTTTTTTTCTAAGGAAGCAATCTAAAATTTTTCTACACTTTAACCATATAATCACAGTCATGAAAATGAATTCTTATTTACCATTTGTCCAGTAAAATGAATAATTATCACAGAAGACTACTGGAGCTTAGAAGCAAGGGGGGGGGAGCTTAATTATCAATATAGTGACCTGATATCTATTAACCAGTTTTACGTTTAAAAAAACTACAAAGAAAAAGAAGTAAAAATTACCTACAACCAATCAAAATGCAGAGTATGAGGCCCAGTCCTAATGGATAATCTATAAAAGACTCTCACTCTGAAGTTTCAGGTAACATTGAAGAAGAGTAGACAGAAAGATTCTAAGAGCCAGAGGATACAGGAGTTTGCTGTGAGATTGCGTCTTCTAGGAACATCAGAAGCTATACCTATACATTCTCACCAACAGGAAACATGACTGCCCACGTGTGAGTTGAATAAGGACAATACCAATGGACATGCCAAACTAGATAGACAAAAGCTTGTAAGGCCTCAACCCTACACAAAGAACTAGAAGCAACTAAAGAAGGGAATGGTAGAGGTGGTCTTTCCACAGTAAGAGTACACCAGTCGGTTGTCCACTGATAAATGGCTATCCCTAAATATATACATACAGGTATCATTATATGGACTGAACAGGTTATATTTAGGAATATGTATGTGTATAAATACACATATATGCATGCAATAACAATTAGTGAAAAAAGAGGCCATGAATTTGAAGGATAGAAGGGAGGGGTATATGGATGGGTTTGGAGGGAGGTGAGAAAAGGGAGAAACACTGCAAGTATATTGTAATCTCAAAAAGAAAAAAATAAACAAATAAAGCAAAAAATGCATTGGGTTGGAGAAATGGCTTAGTGATTAAGAGCACTGGCTGCTCTTTCAGAGGACCTGTATTTAACACCCGCCACTCATGTGACAGCCTGTAACTCTCATCCCAAGGGATCTAATGCTCCCTTCTGGCTTCAGTGGGCACCAGGCCTGCAGGTGGTGCACAGACATGCATGCAAAACACTCATACACATAAAATAAAAAATAAATTAAAAAGCACATATTTATTCACAGCTTTCAATAATTAGTATTGGGGCCAACATTTTCTCTTTCATAGTAACATTGATTTGAGCTGCACTCTAACTTTAGGTTAAGAACTAATTCCAAATGATGACAACTAACAGGAAGTAAACATGATGTGGACAGGAAGCCAGTTACTGTCTTTGTAGCTTGTTAGGACCACGTTACTGAATTACTGATCTTAACATCATTAGTGTGCCTTATTGGGGACATCTAGAATAAGAACAAAGTTCTAGGGAACAACAGGGAATGCCCCACAATGAAGACTTAAGATTCTGACAACCTGAGAGGCATGCTATCTGAGTGCAAGAAATCTTGACCAACTCTGCCACTGGGATGTGCTTTGCTGGCTTGCAAAGACTTCAGTTGCTGTGAAGTCCCTCATATGCTTACTTCTTTGTCAGAGGAGGTCTTCCACAGATGTCATTCTGTTCCTCCTTACCTCTTTCTTGGACCTTCCTTGTCAGCTGACTCTCTAGAAGCACACCTCATTCTTTGGCATTGATTTGCTTTTCATCGTGTTACTCTCTTAAGATGATACATACCTGCCATAGAGGCAAACCTTTTCCCTCTTCTTTATCCTCAGAGCCTAGGATAGGCCTAGGAAGTTTCTAAATAGTTATTTGTTGATTGAAGTAATTCAAGGCACAGGGATGAGGGAAGAGGTAATTTAAGGTTTCATTTTAAAAATACGCACATTGCCACTGAACCATTAGGATGAATAGCGAATTCATCCTGTGACTTCAAGGTTCCAGACTCATTTGTATAGGCCTATAGCTGCGTTTGTATCTCTTCATGTCTGCACATGAATAGCAAGTTGTAAAAACAAAACAAAACAAAAAACAAATACTAAGACCTAGTTTGGCCAAAGATTTAATTAAAAGTAAGCCTTGCCTGGATAGGGTGGCAGAAACCTACAATCCTACCGCTTGGTTATCTGTCAGAAGGATCACAAGTTTAAGGCCAGCATGACCTACAGAGTCACACACTTGTCCTAAAAGACATTTAGTTATCTTTAATATTCTACTTATTTCATAGTCATGTCTAACTTCTTGGGTGTGAATGTGTGTATCAGGTGGGAGGTGTTCACATGCATGGAGGCATGTAAATGTGGGTATGAAGGCCAGAGGTTGGCATTGAGCATTTTAGTCAATTGTTCTCTACCTTATTTTTACTACATTTATTTATGTGTTCGTATGCTTATTTGTGTTCGGGGACATATGTGTGCCATAGTGCACATGTGCAGGTTCAGGTCATAGGATAGCTTGTGGGAGCGAATTGGTTCTCTCCTTCTACTATGTTGAGTCCCAGGGATGCAATTTGGGTTCTGCCTTTATCCTCTGAGCCATCTTTCTGGTCCTCCACCAGGCTTTACCGAGATACTGGATGTTTGGTATCTCAATTAGGATACTCCTGATTTCATGGCAAGCATTTTCCAGATTGAGCCATCTCACTAGCCCTTAGATCAAATTAAAATGTTTAATGTATTTTCTTTCAGTGGCAAGCAGGTGGAGGCTGGGAATGAGCAGGAAAAATGGTTAAGGAAGAAGTTAGTTGACATTAACATCAACTACCATTGACTTTTAAATTCCTTATTTAGTATGGAGATGGTTCAGTCCTTCCATCATGTTTATCTGGTGTCAGAAAGCTTGCACGACAGTGCACATTGAGAACTATACCTTTGAATGGCGGCTTTGTTTTACTCTGGAGGAGAGTGCTTTACCCTGGGAGAATCTGAAGCTAACCTTGCAACAGAACTGGGTTCATTTTACATCTGTATCCACAAGTGGTTCCTGACTGCAGATCTTGAAGAGTGGAAGTGCTGGTAAAAGTCTCACTGCAAACTCACAGGTTCTTGACATTTTCATCCTTACCATTATTATTTTCTTTAGCACTATTATTTCAAAAGATGCTGCTGCACTGAATAATCCTGATACCTCAAATTTTTTTTGTCAAAGAAAATGTCTCCCTTCAGAGGATTTAAAATAGTGATTTAAAAAAATAGAGATCAGTGGCAAAACAGTGTCTTAATTTCTGTGTTGCCTGCATCCTTTTTGTTTTGGGATAAATCTCTATCATTTTGAGTTGGCTTCCTTCTCTGTGGTCCTCCATGAACTACTTCAGCATGTTACTGGCTCTGCTCACATTATTCACTGGACCGCTACTTACCACCACAGATCAGATGTGTAATTATATCCTTGATGTCTGGGACATACACAAAACATGTTATGGTCTCAGATTCCATGCTTATCATGGACCTGCTATTTTTTTTATCTCCCCCATACTTTCATATTCCAGTCACACACATATTTTACCTATATTTAGTGAAACCTGAGAGCTCTTTGAGGCTTATTTTTAATGTATCTTTCCTAATGATAGTTTCTTCATTGTCCTCAAAATAAGCACCTGTTCTTTTCTCCCAACAGTAATCACTCTCTCATCATATTTGTGATATTGTATTTCTTCAAGATTATAAACAACTTTTAAAATTTAGTTTTTGATAATATCATATGTGAGTACTGTATTTGTATCATCTCCCCCTTTTCTCCTTCCTCTAATTCCTCCCATATGACTCTACTGCTTCTCAAATTCATGGCTTCTTATTCTTTTAATTATAACTATTACATTTATATGCATATAGGTGTGTGTTTTTATAAATACAAACTGCTAAGATTATTCACTGTTGCTTATATGGGTTAGGTCTGACATCCTGAAATTAGCTAACTCATAAGGGAGTGTTGGATCCCACTGAGGTAGCCTAGTGGCTTTACCCAGCAGGACTAAATAAGAGGCTGATTGGACCATGATCCTGAGTACCAGGTGTTTGGAAGGGTCTACACTTGGCTGTATCTAGCAAGGGGGATGTCTTTTGCCCCTCCTCTTGGCATCATTATAAAAAGCCCTTTTGAATAAAGTTCTGGACTTATGGATTAGGATTCAGGCCCACCTGAGGCTATCCTGCATTTCTGTGTATTTCTCTCCCCTCTATATTTCTATCTAAGTCTCTTATCTCTCATTCCTCAAGAGTCCCTGGGGTAAATAAATGTGGGAGCTGGTCTCCCACAAGGGAGCTCATCCCCAGAGAAGATTGATTTTCCCTCTCTCTGTAGTCGTCAATTCCCCACCCACACTGACATGTCAATTGGTATTGACATTTTTAAGGTTTGGTTTAGGCAACCATATTGTTGTTACTTGGGTGTAGCTTCCTTGTCCATACAACTCACACTAGTACCCTGACTTATAATCTTGACAATCCCTGTTCCACAGTGTTCCCTGAACTTTAGGTATAGGGGTTGTGTTGTAGATGTATCAGTTTGGGTGTGGGCACCCTGCAGTCCGTTGATCTCTGCATTTTGACCTCCTGTGGCTTTCTGTAATGCTCTCCATCTGCTGCAAAAAGAAGCTCTGCTGAGGAGGGATGAGAGCTTTATTTTCCAGGATTTCATGCATGTGTACATTGAACATGATTACATCTACCCTCCATATGTCTCCCTCCAACTTTCCTCCTATTCTATCATTAGGCTCCTCCCAACTTCCTCCCTTACTTCTCTTGATAAGCTACCAAATCCAGTGAGTGCTGCCCATATGTGCTTGTGTTTTGGGATCATTCACTAAAGCATGGGCAACCTACCAGTTGCCATACTCTCAAAAGAGAATAATTCATTCTCTCTCATCAATCATCCACTGTTAGTATCTCCTCAGTCAGAGGTGGGGCCTAGAAGTCACCTAACCCATCTATGCCTGAGTTTTGAGTGGTTTGATCTTGTGCAGGTCTTGGGCAGATAACCACAGAGGCTAGGGCTGTGAAAGCATGGCTGCAGCAGCCTTACCATGTCGTAAGACAATATTTCATAGCACTCCTCCCTCAGGCTGTTGCATTTATTCTGCCTCCTCTCCAGCATGGCTCCCTGAGCCTTGGTGGATGTGGGGTTAATCCCCTTGTCCTGGGGAAGGCTGAGCACTCATCTCTTATCCGCATCACTCTGATGAGTTTTGCATTTCTCCAGTGACTGCTGCCCACTGCAAACAAACATACAAACAAACAATAAAATTTCTCCGACCAAAGCTGAGAGCAGACCATGTCTATGGGTATAAACATAAGAATTTCAAAGGCAATTTGACACCATAATCATCTAACAAAATAATAACAGCAGGCTCTGTCCTAGGGTCTATGACCTCCCAGCCATGGGCTTTTGACCAGGAGTACATGGCCAGGCATGGAGTTCCCTCCAGCAGAGCTGGCTTCAAAGTCAATTAACAATGGCTATTTACACTAAAATGATCTTGTCACTATTGTGCCATTAGGCATGTTTTGCCACATACATAGTCCAATCCTGGGTGAGGCTAATGATGTCTTTTCTGCTCCCAATGCCTGCATAGAACCTTCTGGTGCTTCCAAAGCTAAACAGAATGGAGGATGTTTCTAAGTTAGTTTGAGATCGATGTCTCTGTGTCCTACGGCCAAATTGCTTGCTGTCTTCAGTGACAGAATCTTATTATGTAGTTATACTGAGTAACCAAGGGCAATGGCAATCATCTGTGTTGTTTTGGGAACGTCTGAAACGTCCCTAATCAATAATTCCTAAGAAAATAACCTATTCTTTGCTCTACAGCTTTTATTTAACAACCCATGTCTTGTGAAAATGGGCTTTTTCTACTTGTACAAGATAATTCTATTAAAATTCGTTTCTAAGTACTTTTTGAAATTAGTCCACTAAGTAGTGGGTTTCCAGAAGGATTTTTCACACACCCCTCATTTTGGCTAACCTACTTCATTTCTCCCATTCTCCAGTACCCTCCATGTTTAAGCATCAATATTCTTCTCCTTTTCTTTCTTTTTACAAGTGTCCTATTACCACTCAACTTGTTTTTTAAGTTGTATTGTGTAGCAGGCTTCCATATATCCTTCCTTTGGGCCAGGATTTTTCTTGATTTCCCCTGTACTCCCATACCTATTCTTACTTAAATCTTTTGGCTTCCAGCATTCCTCAATACTACTTCAATTTTGTCTACAATCTATTAGCCACCTTTCCTAAACGTGTGTCCTCCACAAAAAAGCCCCCCTTCTCCTTTCTGGGTGTCCATTTATGTTCCCAGGTAAATACACAAAACTAAGATTTAAAGCTACAATCTGTATTAGACAGAACATACAACATCTGTCTTTCTGGGCCTAAGTTATGTCATCCTATATAATTTTTTTAAATGATTCTATTCATTTACTTACAAATTTCATGGGCTCATTTTTATTCAGAGAGGAATAACATTCCATTGTGTGTATGTGCCACATCTTTTTTACCCATTTACATGTTGATGGATATATAAGTTGATTCTACCTCCGAGCTATTGTTAGAAGTGCAACAATGAACATGTGTCTCTGTAGTAGACTATAAAGTTGGTGCACAGTATATATCTTCAGATGTGGCATAGTATTTTTAGTTGTAGTTTTTTGAGAAGACTTTAGACTCATTTCCAAAGTGGCTGTACTAGTTTACATTCTCAGCAACAAAGTATGAATGCTTCTCTTTCACCACATCCATGACAGTATTGTTTGCAATGTGTATTCTTGATGATGATCATTTTTGACTGGAATGAGGTGGAATTCCTTTTGAAGATGATATGAATCTCTCTATAACAGACCCTAAAGACTCTATCTTATAGAGCTGATAAACTATTTTAACATTTGAAGGACACAAATTAATATGCCCAAATCAAGAAATTACCTACATACTAATGACAAATAGACTCGAAAAGACATCAAGGGAACAATCCCATTAGTAGTAGATGCACGTATATAAACCAAACCAAAACAACAATAACAGCAACAAACAAACAAATAACACCCAGTCATGGCAGTAAACTTAGTCAAGAAAATCGAAGAACTCTACAATAAAAATTTCTTGACATTGAAGACACAAATTGAGGAAGACACTAGAAGATGGAAAGATTCCCATGTTCATGTGCTGGATACACTAATATGAAAATGAGCATCCTACCAAAAGCTACCTAAAGATTTAGTGAGCTTCCAATCAGAATCCTAACACCATTTTTCACAGACATAGAAAAAGCCCCCAAATTTATATATAGTTACAAAAGACAAATGTTAGTCAAAGCAATCCCAAATGAAAAAGAATATTGAAGGTAATATTACCATACTTGATTCCAAATTATACTGCAGAGCTATAGTAATAAAAAACAGTCTATTATATGTTTAAAAAAGACACATAAGTCAATGGAGTAGAATTGAGAATCTAGATATGAGTCCATACAATTGTTCTTACTTAAAGTTTTGACAAGGTTGCCAAAAATGTACATTGAAGAAAAGCCAGCATCTTCAACAAAATAGTTATGGGAAAACTGGATTTCATTATGTGGAAAAATGCAACTAGATTTCAGTCTTTTGCCTTGCACAAAACTTAACTCCAAACAGATCAAGAGCCTCAGTGTAAGACCTGATACCCTCCTTATACACTATCCTCATCTAGACTATTTACTTAGTTTTCAAGGTAGCACCAAATTAAATTCCTATATCAGCTAATATATATATGTGTGTGTGTGTGTGTGTGTGTGTGTGTGTGTGTGTGTATGACTTTATAATATTGTTTCAGCAATGTATGGATAAAGAGGAACTATAGAATTATTTAGGAAAATTCCCTAGGTTGCATCTCAGTACTCTAGTTTCCAATTATTAATATCAATGCAAAAGCAATAATGGGCCAATATAAGCATTCTGGTAATGGTGCAGACCCTTCAAGAATGAAGGTGTGACCCAGACAAAAATGCACACACCTATGAACATCTGTTTTTTTGATAAAGAAGCCAAAATTATACAATGGGAAAAGAAAGCATCTTCAACAAATGGTGCTGGCATAACTGGATGTTGGTATATAGAAGAATGCAAAGAGATTCACATCTATCTCCCTTCACAAAACTCAAGTCCAAGTGGATCAAAGACCTCAACATATATCCAGTTACACTGAACCTGATAAAAGAGAAAGTTGGAATTAGCCTTGAATGCATTGGCACAGAAGACAACTTTCTGAATATAACACCAGTAGCACAGACACCGAGATTAACAATTAATAAATGTGACATCCTGAAACTGAGAAGCTTCTGTAAGGCAAAGGACACTGTCAATAAGACAAAAACAGCAGCCTACAGCATGGGACAAGATCTCCACCAACCCCTTATCAGACAGAAGACTGATCTCCAAAATATACAAAGAACTCAAGAAACTAGAAATCAAAATACCAAATAATCCAATTAAAAATGTGATACAGATTTAAACAGAGAATTATCAACAGAAGAGTCTCAATGGCCAAGATACACTAAACGAATTGTTCAACATCCTTAGCCATCAGGGAAATGCAAATCAAAACGACTCTGAGATGTCATCTTACACCTGTCTGAATGACTAAGATCAAAAATACTAATGAAAGCCTATGTTGGAGAGGATGTGGAGTAAGGGGAACACTCCTCCACTGCTTGTGGGAGCACTTTGAAAATTGGTATGGTGGTTTCTCAGAATATTGGGAATCAACCGACTTCAAGACCCAGGTATACCAATCTTGCGCATATACCCAAAGGATGCTCAATCATACCACAAGGACACTTGTCCAACTATGTTCATATCAGCGTTATTCTTAATAGCCAGAAACTGGAAACAACCTAGATAACCCTCAACTGAAGAATGGATAAAGAAAATGTGGTACATATATACAATGGTGTATTACTCAGCAGTAAAAAACAATGACATCATGAAATTTTCAGGCAAATAGATGGAACTAGAAAAAAATCATCCTGAGTGAAGTAACTCAGACCCAGAAAGAACACCATGATTCATAAATGAATTTTAGCCGTAAAGGATAATTAGGCTACAATCCACAGCCCTGGAGAAGCTAGGTAACAAGGAGGGCCCAAAGAGGGATGCATGGATCTCCCTGGGAAGGTGAAATAGATGAGATCTCCTGGGTAAACTGGGGGTTGGGGGTATAGGGAGAATGGGGGATGGTAACATAAAGGATCAGATTGGGCTGGCTGGGGGCAGGACTGAAGGGAAGTGTAACAAAAGAGAAGTCTTGATAGGGGGGACAATTTTAGGGATAGGGAGAAACCTGGTGCCAGTGAAATTCCCAGGAATTCACAAGAATGACCCCAGCAAAGACTCCTAGCAATAGTGAAGAGGGTACCTGAACTGGCCTTCTCCTTTAATCAGATTGGTAACTGCCCTAATTGTCATCAGAGAGCTTTCATCCAGTAACTGATGGAAGTAGTTGCAGAGACCCATAGCCAAGCACTGGGCTGAACTCCGGCAGTCCTTTTGAAGAGAGGGAGGAGGGATTGTATGAGCCATGGGAGTCAAGATCATGAAGGGAGAACCCACAGAGATAGCTGACTTTAGCTCAAGGGAGCTCATGTACCCTAGACTGACAGCTAGGGAGCCTGCATGTGACCCACCTAGACTCTCCACCTGTACATGACAGTTGTGCAGCTTGATCTGTTTGTGGGGCTCCTATCAGTGGGATCAGGACCTGTCTGTCCCTTGTGCTTGAGCTGGCTTTGGGGAACCTATTTTCCATTCTGGGATGCCTCTGCCTTGTCCAGCTTGATGCAGGGGAGTAGCTTGGTCCTGTCTCAACTTGATATGTCATGCTTTGTTGACTCCCATGGGAGGCCTGCCCCTTTCAGAAAGGTGATGTGGGTATAGATGGGAGGTGAGGGAGAGGGAACAGGAGGAGAGGAAGGGAGAGGAAACTGTAGTTTGTATGTAAAGTAAATGGAAAAAAGTAATTAAAAAAGAATGAAGGTATGTTAGGAATTAAGAAAGTTAAAGTATTTTTAAGATAATTGGAATATACTGTAGAGTTGGCAGTGGAATAAAACACTTCTAATTACTAAGTTAACCCATAGAACTCAATAGAGAAATGTGTGCTGTTTGCCATTTAATTTTTTCCTTACTTTGCTAGAGTAATTTATATGTATATTGAATTTTTCTCTTGTCTTCCTCTATTTTCCAACTATATCAAATAGCATGTTAGTAGTTGTTAATTTATAATGCAGCTTTACATTTCAGAATTTCAAAAGAAGAATGAGACTTAGTTAGAAGAGAATTATTACTTGGTAGTACTAGTAAATATGTGTTTTCTTTGGGGGAAGATTCATGTTTCTCATATTGTGACCAAGAGTTACACTATGTTAGGTGTAAATGTGGTTTTATCTTTTCATGAATATGTGTCAATTTGACCAAAGGTGAACTGTGATATACTCACACGCCTTTTCGATGTACTTGAACTGGGACACTATCTACAAGAATTAGATTCACAGAGGAGTTCCACGCTACTGGGGCTCAGCAAAGATGTTCTGTCGAAGCTTTTGAAGTTCTATCAGATAGGCAGGTGGTCAGAAATGGAGATGTGTGCAGAGTGAGTGTGAGGACAAAGCCAAAGCACTAAGGGGAGTCAAGGCAAAGTGAGTCCCACCATGGATTCTCCCCAACGGTACGCCTCCATGTTGAATGAAACCATTGCCCTGCTGCAGAGGTCAGAAGAAAAACACTGGCGAGACCAATTAGAGACTGGTGGAGGAGCTAGTAGGAAACCCAGCAAGAACAACAGGCAAGCCAGGTCTAAGAGATGATGGTAAAGAGCCGAAAGCCTGCATGGGCCCTGTGCCACCTTCCTCCCTGTAATACTTTCTATGAGTTTTTTCACTACCTTTTCTAATTGCAGATTCTGGCATTTGGTGTAAAGATAGTTTTTTTTTTTTTTTTTATGTTTAATGTGGCCCCATAATGGTATATTCTCAAAGGCTTAAATTAAAGTAAATCAATCAAATTGTGTGTGTGTGTGTGTGTGTGTGTGTGTGTGTGTGTGTGTGTTAAACGTGGAGACATATAGAGAAACAGAGTTCAAGTCTCCATTCTGCTTTTTTTTTTCTCTTGAACCTGCAATAAGTCATCATTAAAAATGCAATAGACCCCATCAGTGCTGTTACCCTACTTTGGCCTATAGTTTTCTGGACATACTGATGGTGATGACCATAGCAACAGCTATGTCATGACCATGAGCCAAAACTGTTCTCAAGGCTCTTCAGTTACCTCAGAGGTAGGTGTTATGACCATTAGTGTTCTCAGTCTATAAATCAGACAACAATGGTGTTTGAGTGGCATCTCCAGTGTCACATAGCTCTGATGGGAATCTAGGCAAATCACTGCCAACTCTACAGAGCCAAAAGGTCTGGAGTTTAGACACCCATCTTAACTGCTGTGTGGTTTGGCATCCAGCTCAACGTTTTAAATGAAGCTTGTTTTGAACAATATGACTTCAGATTCACTCCTATGTGAGTCTGTTAGAAGATGAGGAGTGAGATAATGGGGTGATCTGTATAGGTACCCCTGGTTTGGCAATTAGAGTACGTTAGTGATAAAAGGAAAATGAATGTAATAGTGGGGCAAATGGGAATAACCTCTAGGAAATGAATAGCTATCTGATGTCGTCCAAGTGGAAAAAAACAAAACAAACAAACAAAAAAAAAACCAAGCATTTTCTCCAGTGTGCACAGTATTTTAAAGACAACATCCTGGTTTCTGGTGCCAGACATATGACAAG
Organism: Peromyscus californicus insignis; assembly: GCF_007827085.1. Classification (NCBI taxonomy): domain Eukaryota; kingdom Metazoa; phylum Chordata; class Mammalia; order Rodentia; family Cricetidae; genus Peromyscus; species Peromyscus californicus. The sequence goes on along the minus strand of NW_026294458.1, from coordinate 20,037,808 downwards.
AGAGGATGTGTTCTACCTCTTTTGTCCTTGATCTCATCAAGATCTTTGAATCATAAATTTTCATTTCATATTTAGTATGTTAAAATCATATTCTATAATTTAAATTTATTATCACTTTGGTCTCTCAATTATGCTAGAATCTAACTTGAGAATCAAAGTTCTCCTGATCAAATTATTCGAGTCCTATCAACTAACATTTCTAGTTTCATTGAGGTGAAACTTCCATAACGTAAACTTAGCCATTTTAAAGTCACCCACCACCTCAGTGGCATTTTGTGCACTCACAGTGCTTTCCAACAGTCATCCCTCATTCTACCACAAAAAAGAAAACTATTTGATCATAAAATAATAGCTTTGTTTTACTTTATGTTTTTAAAAGACCATTTTATGTAACGAACTCCGCTGCCTTTTTAGATTTACTAAAACACATTCATTTCACATTTGATTTTTCTTTTGCCTACGGATGCTAGTATCTTCTACTACTCTAGAACATAGTTTTATATAATTGTAAATATATATGCAAATATCCATATAATCAACATATATGTGAGACATTTGTGTGTTAGTGTTTTACATATTAACATAGCTTAATGTTTCCATATTCATTTTAATGTATTTATAGAATTTTAACTAATATACACAATCTTACTTATTTATGGCCTAATGAAATTTTTAATAGATGTATATATTGTGTAATGTTCAAGTTAGGGTGTGCATATTTATGTTTTAAAGCATTTGTTAGCTATTTATGGTTAAAAAAATCCAAAATCTATTCTTCTGGAATTTTAAAACATCCACTACATTATTGTTTATTATGTTTCACATTCACTTTTTTATCTTCATGTTTTCAATTCCTTTTTCTAAAAATCCTTCCTGATGCTGAGAGCATAAAAATTATTTTCCCTTAAAAATTTGAGACTTTATATTTTAAGACTTTCCTTTGGAATTTATTTTGTATGAAGTATTAAAGTGGGAAATTCTGTTTTATAGGACAAGGAAGTTGATACCAAACCATGTTTTATCAGCTAGTTCTTTACTGTCTGATTTGTTATGCTCCTGTTCACGTATGAGTTAGATCTACATGGGATTTAGAGTGTTCCACAATTCACCAAGTTCGCTCCCTTATTCTACCATAAATTAGTAAGACAAAGGCTGGAGCACAAAATACAGCAGTGGAAAACACAGTCTTCTCATAGGGAGGGTGGATTGGCAAATTTCTAGTTTGGTTTATATTAGCTTCATGCACATAAAACGTCTCCTTGCTGCTGTTGCTTCTTCTTTCTTTACTTTTTTTCGTGTGTTTCCAAATAATTTTCTACAAAACCAATACAGGATCTGAATATATGAATATAAGTAGAACTTAGTATGTATGCGTTTAAGGGGTTGAGGACACCAGGAGGACATGGCCCACAGACTCACCTAAGTAGGCCTTGTAGGGGCTTACAGAGACTGAAGCAGCAATCATGGAGCCTGCATGAGTCTGCCCTAGGTCTTCTACATATATGTTGTGGTTGTTTAACTTGCATTTTTTGTGGGACCCCTAACAGTGGGAGTGGGGGTATCTCTGACTCTTTTACCTGTCCTTGGGACCCATTCTCTTCTATTGGGTTGCCTTATCCAGCTTTGACAAGAGGGTTTATGCCTAATCTTATTGCATCTTGTTATGTCATGTTCAGTTGATATTCCTAGGGGTCCTGCTCTTTTCTGAAGGGAAATGGAGGAGGAGTAGATTTGGGGGAGAGGGAAGGGGCAGGAGACTGAGAGGAGTGGAGGGAGGGGAGGCTGCAGCATGAGAGAAGAATAAATAAAAAGAAAAAACTTGTGGTGTTTTCTGCCACTTTGTAGGCTTGGAGGCATTGGTGAGGCCATCTGTGATGCCACATTTAAAAGTCCTACCACGTGATGAGTAGTAATGGTTAATCACTTACTGAAATTGGCCATACAATTAAAACAATTTTGAGTATTACACGAGATGCTACAAATAAAACACAATTCATAGGAATCTTAAGCAAAAGGAATATTCTTTGAGTGACAATTGCTATTATATTAGCATTATTTCATCATCAATACTATTTTTTAGATACTGAATAATTCAGAAATGAGTTATTCAGTGCAAAAGCAGAGTAACACAAAACTCATTCAAATCACAAGTGTGTTCAGAGATTTCAAAGAGGACACAAATAAACATGTGGATAAATTTAAATAATGTGATCTGAATAGTATTTTTATATCCTGAATTGACTTCCTTATTTCATTCATCTGTTTGTGTTTCTCAGCATTCAAAAAATTCAGATCACATTATTTAAATTTATCCACATAGAAATAGTAAAGAAAAACAAAACTGAAACTATACAGGAAATGTCAAGTGAAAACCTTAGTGGAAAGCATTAAGACATAGATTAACACCAACACAGTAATAGCAGGTGGTTTCAGTATCCCACTCTCATCAACTGACAAGTCATCGAAACCAAAAATTTACAGAGAAATATTGAAAACAAATGATGGTATATCATATGGACTCAACAGACATCTACAGAATGTTCAAACCAAACACTACAGAATACACATTTTTCTTGGCAATCTATGAGACACATTTTACAATTAATCACATATTTTGAAACAAAGCTAGTCTTAGTAAATAAAGGAAAATTAAAAGAAATCAGAGAAAAACCAATGACATCATGAGGTTTGCAGGCAAATGGATGGATCTAGGAAAAATCATTCTGAGTGAGGTAACCCAGACTCAGAAAGACAAACATGGTATGTACTCACTCATAGGAGGATACTAGATGTGGAACAAGGATGACTGGACTGTTACTCACAACACCAGGGAGGCTACCTGGAAAACAGGACCCCAAGAAAGACACGGGGATCGCCCAATGATGGAGAAATGGATGAGATCTACATGAACAGCCTGGACATGAGTGGGGGTAATGAAGGGCGAGGGTCGAGGGAAAGAGAGCTTGGGGGAGCAGGAGATCCCAGCTGGATCAAGAACAGAGAGGGAGAACAAGGAATAGGAGACCATGGTAAATGAAGACCACATGAGAATAAGAAGAAGCAAAGTGCTAGAGAGGCCCACAGAAATCCACAAAGATACCCCCACAACAGACTGCTGGCAGTGGTCGAGAGACAGCCCGAACTGACCTACTCTGGTGATGGGATGGCCAAACACCCTAAGTGTCGTGCTAGAAACCCCATCCAATGACTGAGGGAACTGGATGCAGAGATCCACGGCTAGGCCCCGGGTGGAGCTCCGGGAGTCCAATTGGCGAGAAAGAGGAGGGTGTATATGAGCGAGAATTGTTGAGACCAAGGTTGGATAAAGCACAGGGACAAATAGCCAAACGAATGGAAACACATGAACTATGAACCAATGGCTGAGGGGCCCCCAACTGGATCAGACCCTCTGAATGGGTGAGACAGTTGATTGGCTTGATCTGTTTGGGAGGCATCCAGGCAGTGGGACCTGATCCTGTGCTCATTGCATGAGTTGGCTGTTTGAAACCTGGGGCTTATGCAGGGACGCTTGACTCAGCCTGGGAGGAGGGGACTGGACCTGCCTGGACTGAGTCTACCAGGTTGATCTCAATCCTCCGGGGAGTCTTTGCCCTGGAGGAGATGGGAATGGGGGGTGGGCTGGGGGGAAGGAGAGGGGAGGCGGCAGGGGGGAAAACAAGGGAATTCGTGGCTGATATGTAGAACTAAATTACATTGTAAAATAAAATTAAATTAAATTTAAAAAAAAGAAATCAGTATATTCTATCTGACCATAGTGGAATAAAGCAGGAGAAACCACAGAAAATAAACACACTCATAGACATTAAACAAAACACTATTAAACAATGACTATGTAATTATAGGTATCAAGTAACAAATTTAAAAGTTCCTATAAATGAATGAAAATTCAAACACAAACACAAATATCAAAATTTATGGAAGACAAAGAAGGCAGTCCTGAGTGGCAATTTTATAGTTCTTGGTGCCCAGATCTCACATAAATGGTGGTACATTTCATCATTAGCCATCAGAGAAATACAAAATAAAATTATTCTAAGATTCTGTCTTACTCCAGTCAGAAAGGTTACTATCAAAATGTTAAATGAAAACAGATGCTGGCAAGGTTGTGGGGGAGAGGAATCCTTATTCAAGGTTGATTGGAATAAGTATGATTTAGCCACTATTGAAACTAGTGTAGAGATTTCTTATAAAAGTTAGAAATAGAACTATCATATGATCCAGATACGCCACTCATTGGCATATAGCCAAAGAACTCTATATCTTACTATAGAGATATTTATTCATGCTCATTGATGCTCTATTCATAATAGCCAAGAAATGAAAACAGCTCAGATATTCATTCATCGATGAATGAATAGTGATTTTTTAGTACGTATACACAATGGAATTATATTCAGTTGTAAAGAAGAACAAAATTATGAAATTTTCAGGATACTGGGTGGAACCCAGTTAATACATTTCAGGTAACTGGGTGGAACCACTATAATCAGAAAGATTATAGAAAGTGATGTGACCCAAACCCAGAGACAAGTACCACATATTTTAAAATATGTGGATCCTAGCTTTGACTCTCTAGATTTGAGTGTTTAACCTAGAGTGCCTGTAGAAGCCAGGGAACTACAAAGCAGTCACTTGGAAGTGGGAATAATGTTTTAAGTGACAGGGATAATAGGGCACAGGTGATATGAAAGTGGAAAGGGAGTACTGTGGGTGGAGATGTATAAGCAGAGATAACGTGGGGAGACTGGAGACCCAATGAGGCAGGAAAGAAAGCTTAATCAAAATAAATGATTGCACAAGGTCTTTATATAAACCTACACTTTGTAAGCTAAATTAAAAATATATGTTAAACATTAAAGAATTCAACCTCTGGGTAAGTTGGTGGTCTAGAAGCCTCATTACTGAAAGTTGGTGAGAGAAAATGCTGAAGATAACACACACTGAAGGAGGCAAGGTCTGTACACTTAATTACTAATTCACGGGAAATCTCTGCAGGGAAGCAGACTTGAAGGCTGAGAATCATGGCGCAGCTGGAAGCCCTCTTCACTGTGCAATCTGGCCTATTTGCTGGATAAAGCACCCCAGGAAAGAGCAGGAGGACCACAGGGGAGGTGGTCTTCATGGATACCCAGCCTGAAGCATGAGAGGAGTGAAGGGGTCTAGAAGAACTATAGGGAAGGACTTAAAACCTTCCCTCACCTATATGCTAGATCCCAAGATCACTGAGTCTGCAGAGGTTAAGGTTACATCCCCCACCCCCAGTACTACATGGCTTTGTAATCATACATTCCTCTATCCAGTTTTTATTATGGAATATTTAATTATCCTTTAGTTATGGCTGGTATGATACTTTGAGTTGGTAATGTCTTCTAGAACTCGCAATTTATCTGTCCAGACACTCCAGGATTTTAACATTTCTGTTGCATAATTGGCTGTTATTCTGATGGTCTTGCTTTGGTATGAAACCTCAAATACACCCCCCACCCCTGCCCCAGTGACATGCTTCCTCCAACAAGACCACACCAACTCCATTTGGCCATACCTCCTAATCATTCACGGACAGTTTACCAACTGGTGACCAAGCATGCAAATATGTGAGCCTATGAAGAACATTCTCATTCAAACCACCACGCATACTGTATCTGGATTGGCATTTCTTTTACTAACTCAGGAATTTTTTGTGTAATGATTCTTCCAATATCATATTGAAGGACTATAGTGTTCGCAAGAGGCAACCTATGCTTTTGAACTGATGAACTCTTTTCTGAATGACACAACTCTATCACATTCAAGCCTCACAGGAATCCTACAAATACCTCAGCTAAAAGAACAGCTGATAATAACTGAACCAATTAATGACATAATTTAATGCATATATCCCAATGTGATAATTTAAGAAGCATGAAAAACTAAGGCAATACAACTCCTCCAGAAATTAGTAGCTCTATAGAAATTATATCTAACAAGAATATTTGAGATGGAATTACAGACAGAGAACTCAAAATAATGAGTATGTTCAAGGAAATCTAAAAATAAAATAGGGTCATGACTGAAATACACACAGATGAAATAAATAGTCAATGTGAGATCTGAAAGAGACTCCAACAAAGAGAGAGAAATACTGAAGAAAAATCTACCTCAAACTCAAAACAATAAGTCAAATTAGACACTCCAGAGAAAGTCACACCAATAAAAACATCAGTGAAAGGACAGAATATCTTATCTGGAAGACAATGTGGGGGACGTTCACAACTAATCAAGGACAAAAATAAAATATGATGGTACCAGGGGCAAATCAAAGATATATGTGACACCCAGGAAAACCTAAATTTACAGACAATAGGCTGACTAGCTTTCATTGTGCTCAAACGTGCTATGTACGCTGGTGAGAGAGATAAGGCATCAACAGTCTTAAACAACTGGGAACTCTGTTAACTCAAGGTCAACCTGACAGGAAAGATGGGCCTGCTGGACAGAATGTTCTGGGGGTAACCAACCGCCATCAGACTGGCTTTGAGGCCTTCTTTACAGGAGATAATACACGCCTGGTACTGTAACCCAGTTAAACCCTGTAAGTGGAAAGGTCATAGGCTCTATGAGATCACTGACTACTGTTTATATACATTGGCATAGCACAAAACTGGATTGTATATATTTATATTTATGTCCATAGACAAATGCTATGCTTATTCTTAATCAGAGAAGCTTATCTTCTCAGTTAATGGCAAAGAATGAATAGACTTGTGGCTGCTCAAGGTACTTTGAAAAAGTGATGGTTGAGTATGCTACTCTAAACCAGACCTTTATCCATACCCTCTAGGGCACAGGGAACATTGATAAGAAAGCAGACGGTATAAGTGACAGAAGATAGGGATAAAGGCTGCAAAACGTTACCTTTCGGCATACATAGTAATTGCAAACAAGAACTCACTGAAACTGTAGTTGCCTTCACTGGATATGCATAAGACTGGGTCTGTCAACAGTCAATCAAGGATGCTGTAGGGACCTATTGAGGCTTTATCCCTCTCTACTGAACTATTGGCCACAGATAAATTTGGCAGCAGGCAATCATTGTCTTCAGTCATGTACCCAATGGTGATCTCACCAGGCTCAAATGAATAGTTCCAAACCCACGGTCACACAGATGGGCCTGGTTAAAATCTCTTTGTTACAAAACAAAATGTGAATATGGTAAATGGACCTGTAGGGATGAGGGGAGACGACAGGAGGGGAGCAGATATAAGACCATGGAGAGTGATAGCAAACAGAATGCCTTGTATACAAACATCAGATTATCAGTGAAAACATTTTAATTAATAAAAAAGTAAAAAAAAATGCTCATTGACTAAGGATTAAATTTTTGGAATACTTATGCAACATCATCAAATGAGAATGTTATATAGGTACTTTAAAATGAATAGTGTTTCAGATTTCTATAGAAAGAACATGGGACTGAAGAAAAAATGCTTGTTTCTTAACTAGACTGTCACCTTATGGCAATCAATATAATATATTCTATTTAACATATTCACATGGCACCTTGTGTTTTATATATATACCAGGATATTTTAGGATACCAAGTATTTTATGTATAAATATAACATCCATTTTAGTTCCAGGGGAAACAACCATTGAGTGTATGATTATTCACAGTATATCAATGTAACATTTGTTTTAGTCTAAAAAAATTTCCTGTTTGGTAGTAAACTCCAACCCTTCCAGAAGAGATGAGGGGGTAAACTAAACAGTGAGGCCCCACTGGTGCTGTGTATTTGAGGGTGTTTTCCAGTTTCACAAAACTGGAACCTTTCACAGATAGGACTGCTTCAGTCTCAAGATGACTGATTTTGAATATCACCTTCCCAAGGTCTTGTACTTATGTATTGAATATTGAATGTTCATATTGTATATTGAATGTGCCAAAACCTTTCTCATCCTCAAAGTTGCTGCATAGATTCTTACATAGCTTTAGACACTTTCCAAGAGCGAAGGACCTCAATAGATAGATTAGTGAAAGGCTATTTGTGAAAGTCTTCAAGCTACCCAGTGGCTGCTGATGATCTGCAGCATGTTATCACAGTGGACTGTTATTAGAGCTTAGAGTCCCATGCCCTGGTGGTTTTATCCTGAACAATATAAGCAGAAAATGCAAGCTGTGTATATAATTACAATCAGAGAGACATTTCTCTAGATTGAAGAGCGGCTTCAATTTGAAAGCACTAGTTATATTTACTATCAAATAGCTCAATTATATTTTAAATGTGCGAAGAAAATCCCAAACCCAAGTCTCACACAAGTATGGAAACCCTTAAACATTTCTGATCTTAATGACCTAATTTTGTTAAAACTCATATGTGTGTGAAATAATCATTAAGTAAAATCTCTATAAAAGAGCACAGCAATTTAGTGAGTTTACAGGCATTCAGAATTTTCATAAAAAGTCACCTGAGTGAACCATTCATGATGAATTTGATATAAATATTATAATGCCTATTCTTTTATGGAAAAAATGGATTTAAAAACACCTGTGGAAAGTTATATATTAAATAGAGAAGTTCTAATCTTTAATTGATTTTAAATATTTCATTTAATTACTCTTGAACAGCACAGTGTTTTTTTGTTAAACTTTATATTTTTCTCCCTGTGTGTGTGGTGTACATGTAAGTATGGATGCTGATGTGTGTAGTATGTGTGTGACTGCTAATGTATGTGCAGGTGCAAATACAAGTATGTGTGCATATGTTCAGGTCACAAAGTGATGAGGGAAAATTTCCTCAATTATTCTTCCTCCATATCATTTGAGTCTGGGTCTCTCAATTAAGTTAGGGATCACCAACCATCTTGCTCTAGGAATTCCCCACCTCAGCCTTCCAAAGTTAGGATTAAAGGTGAATCACCATGCCCACTCAGTTCTGATATGGGTTCTTAGGATCCAAATTCTAGCTCTCCTGCTTGCCTGGCAAGTGTTTGAACTGCAGAATCATCTCCTTAGCTTGCATATTTATTTTTTAAAATAGAATGTAAAGTAATAGGTTTCCTTAAAGCATTTTATACATAAATAATAAATATGAATGTTTAGGCATAAGACTCATGCCATTTAATATTATTTATATTATTTTACTCCAATGTATCTTTATCTTATATATCAGGCTTTCTTGGACAGCCAGCCTCCAAATCATGACATGGAGACATATTATTAATTATGAATGTTTGGCTTGTTTCTAGTTAGGTTTTTTTTTTACTTAAATTAACCCATTTCTTTTAATTTATGTACTGCCCCAGGCTTGTTTACCTCATCTGTGTAGTATCCATCCTGTTTCCGGCTTTCTCCATGTCTGTCTGTCTGGCCTGCAATTGGCTGGCTCCTGACTGGCTGGCTATCACTTTCTCTCTGCCTGCCAGCCCCACCTCTCCTTCCTCTGTCTAGCTATTGGCCATTCAGCTTTTTATTAGACCAATTGGGTGTCTTAGGCAGGCAAGGTGACACAGCAACATATCTATACATAGTTAAACAAATTCAGCATAAACAAATGCAACACATCTTCACATAGTTAAGAAATTATTCTGCAACAAAGACAAATGGGACACATCTTTATATAGTTAAACAAATATTCTATTCCACAATAATCTTATAGAATGCATATAGGCATTTAATCATCTTCTATCTAGCTATTGTGAAATATTTTAATTGGTCTCTACAGCCGCAGAAAAAAATTGTTTCTTTTTTTTTAATAATAAAGCACTCTCCTATAAGGCACTTCAAAATATTCCCAATGAAAATAGAAAAAAAGAAATCTCTGTGCTTCAGGTCAATGTGGTCATTTTTCTGAGAATTTTCAACTTCATCTCCCTTTGCATCCTTTACCACATACTTTGTCTTTTAGACTATTGAAAATTCCAGGCTAAGTTTTTGTTTGTTTTGTTTTGTTTTTAACTTCATCAGTTGGCCTTTTATCTTTTGTAGAGCAGGAGATGAAGACATCAAATGGATCTGAACATAAAAACTGACCAAGTCCGGGAAAATGAGTGCAAGAATACATGATAGAAAACAAATTAAAGAAGGTAAAATTCCTCAAGTTGGTATGTCCCCAGAAACTAGGGGCTCTATAGACTGACACCCGTCAGTTCTTTTAAGAAAGTTGCATGAGAAGTTACCAAGATGATTTCTTAAAACACACTTCAGACCCAGGGCACTGTGGAATCCTTGCCATTGTCCCACAGGCACATTTCTTTATTTGGTAAACTCTGACTATGAACTTATGTTCCCCAAGGTTGTTTGCTGGCACAATGGTCGAATTAAGGTGGGAAGCCATCAACAGCCCTACCCAGCTGTGTGCCTATGACCCACATCATTGACCAACAGGGAACAATAACCCTAAGGTGTAACAGTGGCATGAATACCTTGGCAATAACCAGCATCTCTCTAATTGGATTTAAGACCTGCTCAACCAGAGGGAAATTATGCCTGATGCTGGAAACCTAGCTAACTACCGAGTACTAGTGAAGTCTTGGTTATTGGGGAAAAATTTACAACCACTAACTTGCTAAAACATCATAATCCCTAACAACAATCTGTAAACATTTGTGCTTATGCTTATCGATAGGTGTATTTTCCACCCCTCATCAAGGAGACTTCTCTGTGTGCAACAGAAAACCACAGCCAACAAAAATGTAGAGTTGTGGAGCCCACATGTAGTTTTCATTCATAATCTTTGGGGATGTTATTAACTTATTTGGAAAGGGCTACTTCTGGAAAGTCTGCATCCTTCATTGGCTTCTTCTTTTTTTTTTTTTTTTTTGAGACAGGGTTTCTCTGTGTGGCTTTGCGCCTTTCCTGGAACTCGCTTTGTAGTCCAGGCTGGCCTCGAACTCACAGAGATCTGCCTGCCTCTGCCTCCCGAGTTCTGGGATTAAAGGCGTGCGCCACCACCGCCTGGCCTTTCATTGGCTTCTTTGTCAGGTTTGTTGTTGATGTGTGAGCCAGGCACTCTTGCTCGATTCATTGTTGATCTAGATGAGGCTTTCTTCAGATTTGTTAGGGTGACTGCACACCTAAAAGAAATAATTCAACTTGGGTAGATCCAGAGAAAGTGAAATTTATCACACATACATGAAAAGCTTTAATGAATTAAAACCCCAAATAAAATAATCAGAGTAAACACATGTCTGTAAGGTGTATGACACTGTTGATATGTTGATCACGGTAGCATACACAGAGTTATCAGGAATTCAAAGCACAGTAGGAGACATTCACATGTACATACCTGTGCGTAAGTACTAAATACATTTTCTAAAAATACTCTTTTTAGCCAGAAAAAAAAAAAAGAAAATGAGATAAACAAGTTTTCTCCTCACCATATGTTATTATTAGCCAGGCTTTTAAATTTTTTTCAGTTTCCATTTTATAAGAAAACAGATGTTTCTGAATAGGTGTAGGTGGGTGGATTGAAAAACCGACCGATGCAGAAACTTTCATACCTATTTTTCAAAAGAAAGTCATTATAGCCTCCATTCCTTTAAAAGCCGTTCAGGGCACCTGTTTTTTACATTCTACTGCAATTTTCATTTGCCTTCCCTTAACCCAGTTTGATCAAATAAATAAATAACAATGAAATGCAGTTTACTTTATTTCCTTCTTAAAAATTGAAGGAGCCCAGAGGGAAATTACCCAGTTGTCCAGTAGTCTGTGTAATAACCTCACACTACCCGTCCATCTGTCTTTTCATTTCTTTCCCTGTTCCAGTTCTCATCTTTTCATGCCTTCTTTTCTCCCTGTACAAGATTCCTAATGAACTCTATACCAGGTCTGTTTCTTTCAGAAATAATGTCTTCAAAACAGATAATCGAGTGGATGACCTAGAAGTCCCTAAGTTGTCAGGAGTCTAGTGTTGCCTAGCCATTTTACCTTTCTACCTTACCTCTTTTTGAGATTTTTTTTACCCAACTCTATAATCTTGTTCTCAAGTTTCTCATCAAGATTAAACAAAATCATGTATATCACATTTTGGGAATAAGCCTTTATTTTAAGCAAATTGCTGTTTAATGTCTTTCCCCTAAGCAAAGCCATTAAGAGCTTCCTAACAAAGAGAACAGATTCTGAATGGCTGATAATGGCATTTGGACCTTGCTGCAGACCAAAGCTAGTGCATTCATCAGTGCAGGTGTCCCCATGGATTCAGTGTTAGGAGGTGGGTGTGGTTTCTGAAATGATTTGCTCTCTTGCACCTGCTGGTCATTCCATGGACTTTCTCCATTTCCATTGCCTTTCTCTAGCCTTCTACACTGATTCGATTGTAGCTCATTCATCTTTCCAGAAACTTTTCCAGAAATCTTTCCTTGCAAAGAGGTGGCTTATGTTCTTGACCATACAGTGTTTTCGCTTTTTATGAGCTCATTCTCCACAAAGTTAAATAGCACAGGATGCGCTACCTTGTGTCCCATGAAGTCATTCCTTGTCCATTGTAATTGGAAAGTGATAATTTGAATGGCAATTCGTGTCTTGGTTACTTTTCCCTTGCATAACATGCTGTACCCTGATAAAAAGTGATAAGAACTTTGGTACTCACAGCTTGCTGAGTTAATAAAGATAGAAATTACTGTGCATAAGAATCTTCATGTTTGTATGTGATAGGATGAGTGATTTGGGTCTACACTGTGTTTTCATACATGGAAGAGAATGCAAATATTGTAGGAGGAAGCTGGGAAGAATTATAAACAATGATTTTTATGACCTTCCAAGAAATCCCTTCTAGCTGTTTATTCAACATGTAATTACTGGTCCTTAACTCATATCACACACAGTTATAAGGTACCAAGAGTGCAGTACTAAGACAACAACTCTGGCATCAGCTACATGTTAAAGGGGAATGTGGGAAACTAACAGGTAAACAAATACACGAAAACTAGAGTGTTGTGCTTAAGGTTACAACATATGTGAATTGGGAAAAGGGGATGAAAAAGGTAAGGCTTGCAATGTCGAACAGGTGGCAGGGAAGTCCCATTGGCGAGGTGATGTGGAGGTATTGAACTAGGCAAGGATCCTGTGGGTACCCACAGAGGCCAGAAGACACATCAGATCCCATGGAGCTAGAGTTACAGGCCTCTTGTGGCTCACTGGACTTGGGTGCTGGGATGCAAATTCTAGTCCTTATGCTAGAGAAACAAGTACTATTAACTTCTGAGTCATCTCTCCAGCCTTAGACATTCATTTTTAACTAACAAATACTAGTATTCTATAAAGTGTTTAGATTTCTTCTTATTAGTTTTATTGCCATTTATCATATTCCTTTCTTTTTATTTCTTGATTTCTGAGTTTTGACCACCTGCATTTCTGTTTCTGTTATAGCTTGATTTTCAGACAAGATGATGTTCTCAAATACCAGTGATTCATCTTGTGCTGAAGACCTGGGATTTGTCTCTGATTAACTTCAGTAAAATCTACAAAGAATCTTTCTGGGAACATTAAGAGGGACTACACAGTGGACTCAGACATTTTGTTTTATGTTAAACCATGGCATTGGATCCATAGGCATGGTATGCCACTACCTGTGTTTTTGGAGGCTGAGAAGTGACCTAGGCAATTATTCCAGGCAGAACAACCATGCTGTCTGAAGAAAATATGTGGCTGAAAGCTTGGCTCAATAAAATGGTGTTCCAGCTGGGATGTTGCTCATGGAACAGATTGATCTTGAAATCTGGTCCACAAACCAACTTAACAGCAGGAATTTCACACATGCAGGCACAAATAAGCACTTGTGCACTCGCCATGAAATAGCTGCTAATATTGTATAAACTAGCTTTCGGCTCAGCAGCCAGTTTTTCAGATAAAATGTCAAATCAACTATATAATTACAGAAATACAGAGCCAATGTCCAGTGGTAGGGATGGGAGAAAATGTTTATTTTGATTTAAATTTTGCTGGCTTCATAGACTCACTGAAATAGTGTTTGTTCAGATTCTGACATGTTCAAACAAAAAAATTAAACAAAATAACCTAATGCAATCCCTCCCTTTTACTGATTATGTGCCAAGACTTATGTAGATTACTTTGGAATAAAAATAATTAACATACAGCTTCTTAAACAGCAAACTAGTAAGCACGTAGGGAAGACAAATACGTAAATGCTAAATTTAAAATATTGTACAGATGCTTTAATAGTCAACAATGCATTCTTTTTAAATAGTAGAAAGCAAAAAAAAATGTATTTAAGTAGCTACACTGGAAAGATAGACAAAGAGATCCAATGAGTCACCACAAGTTTGTCTTTGGAGTTTTGTCACAAAGTTAGGTTTAAGTAGAGGGCGGTATTCCTGGCCAAGGTGTAATCACTCCCATCGCTGGGCATCAGTCTCTCCTGTTAGGTAGTCTAACAGGTTGTCAGGACTGTGTGTCATCCTCTACTAGGAGACAAGTTCCTCCTCTGGCTTGTACTAGGCTTCATCCTTTTCCCAGCACGAGACTCTAGGAGAATTCCAATTTCTTTAGGACCTGTTATGTATTTTGGAAATCACACACTTTCCAAGTCCCTAGACAACCTGCTTTCTCTGTCTTAGCCACTGCTTTTAACTCCATGAAAGCCATGATTTTGAACAGGTGTTTAAACAACAGCAAGACATTCTTTGTTGAGCATTATGGGAAAGAAGAGTGGAAAATAAAATTTAACCAAATAAGTCCTGTGTGAATGGGGAAATAAAACCACTTCCCTTTTAATCTGTAGCATGAAAATGGAGAGGGAAAAGGAAAGAGGGCAGACCCCTAAGGGCTTCCAACACTGCTCTCTACAGTGGCCTTCACTTGATTACTACTAGTAGGGTATAATCAGGTAAAAAGGTTCCAAGAGATGACTCAGGAAGGACACACAAATGGCCAGGAAACACCTGCAAAGATTCTCAGCATCATTAATCACCACGAAAAGCAATTAAAACAGAAATGAATGGGCCTTCATATTTTCAGAATGACTGTGATGAAATAAGGAGTGAAAATACCCCAAGCATTGGTGAGCGTGGAAATTCACCGAGTTTAAATGTTTAATGAAGATACTGCCTTCTGAAGGTGGCAGCTCCACATCGTTCATGTGGAGATTTTAGAGGCTTAGCGGTTTGCCTTCCTATGTACTCGTGAGCCCTTTGATGTGGTCTCCATATGTGCACTGTGAATATTATCTTTCAGACTACGGACTGCTTCAAATGAGAGGATGGGTTGAGTTTTGATGAAGTGCAGTTTACGAAGTTTTTATGGCAACTAGTATTTTTCTGCATTCTAAGAGCCTTTTGCTTAATTCCTTGAAATTTTATCATTTTGGGTTTAGCTTTTAGTTCTCCCATCAATTTCACCATCTCCTGTGCGACAATGATCTCTTACCTTGTGCAATGAATCTATTTGGATATTTAATCATTTCACAAATATTTGTTGGAAAGCATCTCATTTATGTATTTAATTGCTTTTTCACTTCTGTAAAAAAAATAATCCACTAGCTAAATATGCATTGTTCTGTCATTTAATCTGGTTCCATTATTCTGTATTCTTAAATTTCTGGCACTCCCAAAGTACAGCAAACTGTACAAGCTTTTTTTTTAAAGACTTGAAATCAAAGCATGGTATTTATTCTAGATACTAATCCTTTTATAAACAAATTCCTTAGCAAGTTAATTGCAATTTCTTACCTTTCTATAAAAATATTTTATTAAAGTTTGACAAGTTAGCCTATGTGCTGCTGGTTATGACTGCATTGAATCAATAATCATATTTCATAAAACGAAAGTTTCTGAGGAAATTGGATCTGTTGGAATACTAAGTTTTTAACAATATTGGGAAACTTCATTTGTAATTTTAGCATGTTCCACTACTCATCTGATACTTCCTTAATTTCTTTCAACAGTATTTAAAATTTTTTTGTAAGACCTTGATTTTCATCATTACATTTATATAAATATTACATGAATTTGTGTACTATTCTGAGTAGATTTTCAAAGTTTCTTCATTTATTTATTGTGGTTTTATATATATTTATATATTTTTAAATATGATTTTTATAATAACTCTATCCTGTAACATTGTCGAGTTCATTTGTTAGTTATAGCAGTTATTTTATATAATTCTTCTGGTTACTTTAAGTAAAAATTACATCTTTTAAAAGGGGCAATTTTGCCTACTTTTATTGAAAATAGATTTTTTTTGGCTGGGGATCTCTGCATCTGCTTCCATCAGTTTCTGGATGAAGGCTCTGTGAGGACAGCATCAGGCCGAGCTCCAGGAGTCCAGTCGAAGAGAGAGAAGAGGGATTCTATGGCCAAGGAGCATCAAGATCGTGATGGGGAAACCTACAGAGACAACCAAATCAAACAATTGAGAACTAATGAACATTAGACCAACAGCTGTGGATTCTCCATGGGACTGAACTAGGCCTTCTGAATAAGCGAGACTGTTGTGTAGCTTGATCTGCTTAAAGGGCCCCCTGGCAGTAGGATCAGGATCCATCTCTGGTGCATGAGCTGGTTTTTTGGGGTCCACTACCTATGGTGGGACACCTTACACAGCCTTAGTGTAGGGGGAGGGGTTTGGCCCTGCCCCAACTAAATGTACCAGGCTTTGCTGACTTCTCATGGGAGGCCTTACCTTGTTGGAGGAGGGGATGGGGGATGGGTTGAGGAGGAAGGCTGGGGGTGGGAGGAGGGGAGTGGGGGATCTGTAGTTGATATGTAAAATGAAAAAAAATGTTTAAAAAAAGAAAATATCTTTTTTCTCATACAATATATCCTTTATGGTTTATGCTCCCAAACTCCTCCCAAATCCTCCTCATCTCCTCACCCACGCAAATTTGTACCTTTTCTTGCATTTTCTTATTAAAAAACAAACAATGATCTGAAAAGACAAAAAAAAGAAGATAAAATCAGAAGAAACAAACCTGAATAGGACAAAAACAAACAAACAAAGAAGAAAAGAAAAAAAAGAGTCAAAGAGAAAGCCCAAGAAACATATATAGACACAGAGATAATGCCTTTGCCCAAAGAAATTCCATAAAGATACAAAATGGGAAACCATAATGTGTAAACAAAAGACTTGTGAGATGGGGGAAGCCAAGACAAAGCATTATGAGCCAAAACAAACAAACAAAACCTCCAAAAACACCACTGAGTTCATTTTGTGTTGACCATTTTCTGTATTGCTGGGCATGGGGGCCTACGTTAAGTGTGGTTTATATACCCAGTGAGATTCTGTTAGCAAAAACTAATTATTCTTTTTAAGTGGGTGGCTATCAGTTGGAGATAGCTTCTGGGTTAGGGACAAGGGCTTGTGTCCACTTCTCCTCTCAGCTCTGGGACTCCATCTGAGGTAGACCTGTGCTGTCCCTGTGTATGCTGACACGGTCCCTGTGAGTTCATATTTGTGTCAGGTCTTTTGGTTCTAGTAGGCCCTGTTTCCTTGGAGGTTTCCATCTCTATTGGCTCTTAGAATCTTTCTATCTCCTCTTTCACAGAGTCTCCTGAACAATGAGTGGAGGAAATTGGCAGAGACATCCAATTTAGGAATGAGTGTTCCAAAGTCTCTCACTCTCTGCACTTTGTCCAGTGGTGAGCCTCTGCATTTGTTCTCATATGTTGCAGGAGGAAGCTTCTCTGGTGATGGCCGAGTAAGACATTGATATATGAGTACAGCACAATATCATTAAGAGTCATTTTAGTGCTATGTTCCTTTAGCAGACAATAGTACTTGGTTTTCCCCCAAGTCCAGAGTCTACCCAGTCTCAGATTACAGGCTACCCGAGCAGTGTGAGGCATGGGTTCCATCTCATAGAATGGTCCTAAAATCCAATCAGATATCGGTTGGTTACTACTTTGGGGCCACTCTTGCACCAGTGTATAATGCAGTCAGGTCATCATCGTTAGTAGAAGGGTTTGTAGCTGGGTTGGTGTTTACATTTCTTCTCTGGTAGCACGTAGAGAACATTCAAGGACTAAGAAGTCAGTAGGGGTGAAGGCTCAGGGTAAACATCAGCTGGACTTCTGTGTATTCAATGGGTTATGTAGGTGTTGTCTTCAGCAAAAGGGCCTCACATCAGTTTGTGGAGAGAAATCAATATCTTTGGAAATAGCATGAGTTGTTTGGGAGTTCCCATAGGGCTATTTTAGCCAACAACACAATTAGATGGAACCCATTCCTGGCATTGGAGGTTTCACTTGGTAGCAAGAGATATCCACTTGGAGCTTTGTCTCATGGAATATTTGGTGATTCCATTTAATTCTTTCATATATGTATATATTTTAGAGATGATTCTGTTGTTGTAGTTTTGCATAGGATCCCTCAAATGTATCTTAATTTCAGGTAGGCCATCTCTGTATCCCCTCCCTCATCTCCTTTACCCTTCCGCTCCTGATTTGATAATCTGAATCCTGTTCCAGTCTCCACTCTCCACCATCCATCCATAACTATCTATTCTCTTTCCCCTTTCTAAGAAAATCACGCCCATATATGTACACACACACATACACACACACACACACACACACACACACACACACACACGCTTTCCCTCTTTCTTTCTCTAAATACTTTACTCTGTACCTAACTTCAGTGCTTTTATGGATGGTGTAGCCTGCGAATTGAAGACTTAACAGCTAACATCCACATATAAGCAAATACATACCATATTTGTCTTTTGGGATCTGGATTACCTTATTCGGGATGATTTTTTTCTAGGTCCATCCATTTATCTTTAAATCTCATTTTTTGAAAAGTTGAGTAATGTCCCATTATGTAAATGTACACATTTTTTAACCTATTAGTTGTTGGTGGGCATCTAGGCTGTTTACAATATCTGGTTATTATGAATAGAGCAGCTATGAGCATGGTTGAACAAGTGCCTCTGTGGTAGAACGTGGAGTCTTTTGGGTATATGCCAAAGACTGGTACACCTGGATCTTGAGGTAGACCAACTTCTAGCTTCCTGAGGAAATGTCACACTGATTTCCATAGTGGCTGGGTAAGTTTGCTTCATCATCAGAAATAGATTAGTGTTCTCCTCACTCCACATCCTCAACAGAGTGAGCTGTCACTTGTTTTAGTCATTCTGAAGGTATAAGATGAAATCTCACAGTAGTTTTGATTTGTATTTCCCTGATGGCTAAGGATATTGAACATTTATTTAAATGGTCCTTGCCATTTGAGTTTCCTGTTTCGGGAGTTCTCTGTTGAGATCTGTAGCCCATTTTTAAAATTGGGTTATTTGTATTTCTTGATGTCTAGTTTTTTAAGTTCTTTATGGATTTTGGATATTAATCTACTATTGGTGTGGAGCTGGCAAAAATTTTCCCATTCTGTAGGCTGACACATTTTCAAAACGATGGTACACTTTGCCATGAAAAAGCTTCTCAATTTCATGAGTTACAATTTATTATTTTTTTTTATCTTACTGCCTGTGCTAATGTTGTTTTGTTTAGAAAGTCTTCTTCTATTCCAATGAGTTCACGGCTATTCCCCACTTTCTCTTCTATCAGGTCCAGTGTATCTGGTTTTATATTGAGGTCTTTGATCCATTTGGACTTGAGTTTTGTGAAGGGTGATAAATATGGATCTATTTGCCTTCTTCTACATGTTGACATCCAGTTTGACCAGCACCATTTGTTGAAGATGCTTTCTTTTTTCCATTGTTTATTTTTAAAAAAATCAGGTGTCCATAGGTGTATGAAATTATGTCTGAATCTTCAATTAGATTGCATTGATCCCAACATGTCTGTCTGTGGCAATATCATGCTGTTTTTATTAATATAGCTTTACAGTACAACTTGAAATTGGGGATAATGATAAGTCCAGCAGTCCTTTTATTATTCAGAATATTTTTATTTATCCTCTCTCTCTCTCTCTCTCTCTCTCTCTCTCTCTCTCTCTCTCTCTCTCTCTCTCTCTGTGTGTGTGTGTGTGTGTGTGTGTGTGTGTGTGTTTCTCCATATGAAGCTGTATACTTTCCTTTTAAGGTCTGTGAAGAATTGTGTTGGAATTTTGATGGGAATTTCATTGACTCTGTAGAATGCTTTTGGTAGGATGACTGTTTTTACTATGTTAATCCTACTAATCCACAAGCATGAGAGACCTTTCCATCTTCTGATATCTTCTTCAACTTCTTTCACTTACTTTTCACAAGCCTTTCACTTGCTTGGTTAAAGTAACCTCAAGATATTTTATTTTATTTAAGACTGTTGTGAAAGGTGTTGTCCCCCAATTTCTTTTCAGTCTCCCATTTGTATACAGGATAACTACTGACTTTTTTGTGTTAATCTTGTATCCAGCCACTTTGCTCAATGTTTATATCAGCTGTAGGAGTTCCCTGGTGGAAATTTTAATGTCACTTATGTATACTATCATATCATCTGCAAATAAAGATACTTTGACTTCTTCCTTTCTAATTTGCATTCCTTTGATCTCTTTCTGTTGTCTTTTTGCTATAGCTAAAACTTCAAGTGCTATACTGAATAGATATGGAGAGAGTGGAAATATTATATTGTTCCTGGTTAGGGTGGCATTGCCTTGATTTTCTCTCAATTTAATATCAACATGTTCACTATGGGTGAACTGTAAACTGTAAACTGTTTTTCTGTAAACTGCCTTTAATGTATACCTAATTCTCCAGGACTTTTATCATAAAAGGGCATTGGATTTTGTCAAAGACCTTTTTTGCATCTAATGAGATTGTTATGTAGTTTTTGTCTTTTAGTTTGTTTATATGGTAGACAACATTTATTATGTTTGTATATTGTGTCATTTCTGCATCTCTGAAATGGAGCCTGCTTCATCATGGTGGATGATCCTTTTATGTATTTTTCGATTCATTTTGCAAGTATTTTATCAAGTACTTTTGCATCTATGTTCACAAGGGATTTAGCCTGTAATTTTCTTTCTTTGTGGTATCTTTGTGTGGTTTGCTTATCAGGGTAACTGTGGCCTCATAACATGAATTGAACAATGTTCCTTCTGTTTCTGTTTTGAGGAATAATTTGAGGAGTATTAGTGTTATCTCTTCTTTGAAAGTCTGGTACAATTTTATGCTAAAACCACCTGGCCTTGGGCTTTTTTTTTTCCCATTGGGCGATTTTAATGGCTGCTTATATTTCACTAGGGGTTGTAAGTCTATTTAAGTTGCTTA
Organism: Peromyscus californicus insignis; assembly: GCF_007827085.1. Classification (NCBI taxonomy): domain Eukaryota; kingdom Metazoa; phylum Chordata; class Mammalia; order Rodentia; family Cricetidae; genus Peromyscus; species Peromyscus californicus. The sequence continues at coordinate 20,016,650 of NW_026294458.1, read as the reverse complement.
TCTGATCTTGATTTAACTTTGGTAAGTGGTACCCATTAAGAAAATTATCCATTTCTTTTAGATTTTTCAATTTAATAGAGTACAGGTTCTTAAGGTATGTCTTTACGATTCTCTGAATTTCCTCAAAGTCTGTTGTTATGTTCCCCTGTTTGTTTCTGATTTTCTTAATTTGGGTGTTTTCTCTCTTCTAGCTAGTTTAGATAAGAGTTTGTCTATCTTACTGATGTTTTCAAAGGTATCAATAACACAGTTTCAGCTCATGCTTGAGAGGATGTGGAATAAGGGAATGCAAATTTATATAGCCACTATAGAAATCAATGTGGTGGTTCCTCTGAAAGTTGAGAATCAATCTACCTCAAGATCCATATATACCACTCTTGGGCACATACCTAAAGGACTCTTCATTCTACCATTAGGACACTTGCTCAACTGTGTTTATAGTGGCTTTATTCATAATAGTCAGAAACCGGAAACAACTTAGATGTCCCTCAAGAGAAGAAAAGGTAAACAAAATGTGGTACGTTTATACAATGGAGTATTACTCAGCTGTTAAAAAAATGGCATCAGGAAATTTATAGGCCAATGGAAAGAACTAGAAAAAAAATCATCCTGGGTGGGGTAAAGCAGACCCAGAAAGACAAATATGGTATGTATTCACTTATATGTGGATATTAGCTATTAAATAAATGACAAACAACTTACAATCCATAGATACAGAGAGGCTAGGTATAGAGGAAGGGACTAGGGGAAGACACATGGATCTCTCTGGGAGAGTGAAATAGAGTAGATTGTTATGGGTAGACTAGGGGAAGGTTGTGAAATGAACGGGAAGATCAGGTGGGGAGCAGGAGAGGAGATAGGCTTGAAGGAGAGAATGAGGCAGAGACAGCTAGAATGGAGGGACATTTGAGGGATAATATGGAAACTTAGTGCAGTGGAAACTCCCTAAAATATATGAAGGCAATCTTAATGAGGTCTTCTAATAATGGGTGACAGAGTGACAACTGGCCATCTCTTGTCACCAATGAGTCTTCCAGTACTGGGACTGGATTGCATTCAGTTGAGTTCTTGGCCCAGGGGGGATCCCCTGGAAATCCCCCAAATAAACTAGGCTGTGTCTAAGACAATGGGTTGCTCTCAGCAAATAGACTGCAGGGCCCCATTACTGAGGACAACACCCACATGACTCATTAAACATGTAGAAGCTGAGTTAGAGCCTACATGGAGCCTTCACCTCTACATTCTTGTGCCTTTGGTGTGAAAGGTACTCTGTAAGTTACCAAAAAGAGAAACATAAGCACCAACCCAGCCACAAAACCTTTGACGTACAATATATTCTGTCTGCAAGATATGCTAGGGCAATGGTGGCACAGAACTTGTGAGAGTAGCCAACCAATGTCTGATTAGACTTAAGGCCCACTCCATGAGACAGAACCCATACCCAGCACCAGTTGGGTAATCAAGTATCAGAGACTAGGAAGCACAAAGACATAGGGTAAAACCAAATATAACTGGTCAAAAAAAAGAAGTAAAAATGAAATGACTTCTATCGATATTTGCTATTCTCAAAGATCAGTGCCTTATTCAGCAATCATCAGAGAATAAGGTTCCTCCTGCTGCAGATGGGAACAAATAGAGATTCATAGCTAGACATTACACAAAAAGAGAGACCTTGCAACACATAACTCTAATTGGAATGTCTCCATCAAATCCTTCCCCTTCAAAGCTCAGGAAACCCCTGCAAAACAGCAGGCTGAAAGAGTGTAAGAACCAAAAGGGTTGGAGGACAAGGCCCTCTGAATCAGCTGAGCAAGGCTCACATGAACTCACAAAGACTGAAGCAGGAAGAACATATCCTACAGGGGCCAATAGCCTTTCAGCTTAGTATTTTTATGGGATTCCTGAGGGAATGAACCAGTGGTCTCTGATTCTTGTGCCTACTTTTGGGCCCTTTGCTTTTGTTGGCGTTGTCTTGTCCAGCCTCACTGGGATGGTTTCTGTTTTATCCTGTTATATTTTATTTTGCCATGTTTGGTAGTTGTCACCTCGGAGCCTTCTCTTTTCTAATGAGAGTCAGGAAAGGAGTGGATCTGGAAGCGAGGGGAGGTGGGGAGGAAGTGGAAGGAGGAGAGGGAGGGAAAACTGCAGTCAAGATATACAGTGTGAGAAAAGAATCTATTTTCAATAAACAGAAACAAAATAAACAACGAACGTGTAGCGGCCATGGTCTCCTGGTAGGAGCGCTTTGGAGTCCCTGCCCTGTGTGGCCACTGGAGGGCCAAGGTAGAATGTGTTTTCTAGGTATTGGGAGCTGGTCCAAAGGATTGCCTCTTTATTTCTGAATTCTTTTTTCCGTGTGTCAATTAATAGTCTCTGAAAGTCACTTTTAAATAGATATGGATAATATGGGCTTGCTTGCATCATTCCTCATCTTCATCAGAATGAGATCACTCTTTTACCATTAAGAATAACAATAGCCCATTTTGGCCGCAACAAAACACTATGGGAAAGTGAGGAATGTTGGGGAAAATAGTCTTCTTCAGAGAAGAGCACACCAGTTGGTTATCAAATGATCAGCTCTGAAAATACACATACAAATAACATTATATGGACCCAGAAGGTTGCCCTTAGGAATTTGTATGTATATACATGCCCATACATCATGTAACAACAATTATCAAAAAAGAAGCCATCAATTTGAAAGACTGAAAGAAGAGATATGTAGGACAGTTTATAGGGAGAAAAGAGAAGGGAGAAATATACTTATTTTAATCTCAAAAAACAAACAATACTAGTAACATCATTGTTAATGTTACTATCCCACTAGTGTGAAGTGTTATCACAAATGCATGTTGAATTGCAACATATGAATCTAATTAAATTTATATTTTTCTAGTAATCTAGTAAATCTTTCTAGTAAATAAATCACTTATCCTCTGCCTAATAGCTATAGAATGTGTAGTAAGAATGCCTCCCTCTTTCATGAGATTATAGGCTTCCCCCCTTTTCTTCTACCATTCATTCATTACTCATTCATTCATTCATTCAGAGTTTTTACTTTGCTTAGTCTCTTGCAAAGTATCATTATGCTGTCTTCTTTATATCAATAAATGATAATAAATACAAATTATAAATAAAATAATAATAAATATCCAATAAATAAATTTTATTCATTCATCATGTTTTTATATCTATACTATTTAGGGTATCTTTGGGGTTTATTTACTGCTAGTATATGCACAAACAAAATAGTTGCATCTATTTAGAATTATATTTCTTATTTTAGTGTCTTTTCCTAACTGTATAACATAGAATGCTGCATTATTGATTTTAGTCTTTTCTCCATTTTTTAAAAATTTATTTTATTTATGTGTACAAATCTCTCTCTCTCTCTCTCTCTCTCTCTCTCTCTCTCTCTCTCTCTCTCTTTCTCTCTCTCTCTCTCTCTCTCTGTGTGTGTGTGTGTGTGTGTGTGTGTGTGTGTGTGTGTGTGTGTGTGTGTGTATGCACATGCATGCAGATACTCATAGAGGCCAGAAGAGGATGATACATGGTATATGGTTTCTGGAAACCAAACTTTGGTCCTCTGAAAGGCAGCAAGAACTCTAGCTGTTGAGCTATCTCGTCATCTCCTTTTCTGCTTTTATAGGTTAAACGTTTGCATTTTTATCTATACCTTATTTACTATTATTATTTTCGCTGTTACCATTATCTTATAAATTTAACATTTTTGCATGTAAGTGCAATCGTATTCTTTTGTAAGAAATAATGGGGGAAAAAACTCATATATCATTTGCCCATTATTTCCCAATGGAAAAACTATAAATGGTTAGTAAAATATCACATTTGAGATATAAGATCCAGTAAAAACATTCATTTCTTCTGCCATAGGACCCTTAGGTTTCTATTTAATAGCTATGCAGTTGTCCCCTGTCTCATTAACCTCACCCCAGCTTAGGTCATGGCAAACACTAATCTGTGGCACATTTATACAGTTTTAACCTTTGAATATTTCTGTGTAAATAGAGTCATATAATATATACTTTTGACTGATTTTTTTTCCTCAAGATAATTCTATACATATTCATGTAAGTTGTGTACATAGTTCAGTATTCCCTCTCTGTGGTAGTTTTAATGAGAATGACCGCCAAAGGCTCATATGTTTAAATACTTGGTCTTTAGTTAGTGGAACTATTTGGGAAGGATTAGGAGGTGTGGCCTTATTGGAAGAGGTGTGTCACTGGGGAGTGGCTTTGAAATATCAAAAGACTTATATGATCCCTAGTGTCTCTTTCTCTGCCTCAAGATTGTGTCTAAAGATGTGCTGTCACCAGGGCCAGGGTGGCTTATGGTCCCTAGCTACTGAGTTGGTGTTCCTACTACAGCTGGGGTCTGTGATGATGTCCATGTGTTGTGTTACCACAGGGAGGGCAGTGCAGGTCATAGGAACAATAAGTGTTGGAATCTGAGGGCGGTGCTGAGCTATTCCCACCTCTCACTGGCCCTCACTGGGACAGCTGGCCCTGCCCCTCACTGGAAAAGCTGGCCCTGCCCCTCACTGGAAACTGCAGCAGGAGAGCTGGCCCCATCCGCCATAGAACTGGCTCCTGCACTCAGCAGAGATGGTCCAACCCCTCACCACAGGCGTGGGAAAGCTGACCCCAAAGGCTGGCTCTGCTCTTCAGAGGGGAACGGACCCAGTGCCCCAGAAGAACAGCATAGCTTATTTGCTATGTATAAATGCACCATCTTTGGTGAAATGCCTGTTTATATCATTTGTCCATATCTAATTTGTTTCCTTATTCTAGTTGTGTTAAGAATTGAATTTTAAAAATAATTTTAAATTACAGAAATTTTGCTTAGGTAGTTTCCCATATAATCTAAACACACTTTACATATTGATAACATCTTACAAAATTTGGTACATTTGTTATAATTATTGATTCAATATTGAAACATTAATTACAACTGAAATGACCCCAATTTTGTCATGAGATATCTGAACTAATAGAAGACAACATTCATCTGTCATTACATCTCTGTATATTTGGATGTCCACAAGATATGTCTTAATCTTACTTAGTTTCTTTATATATGTGAAATATTTTATTGATTAAAAATTGAGGCACTGTAAGGAGGCAAAGAGCATCAGTTATACCAATTTTAAGAATTATCATACTCCATTCATTTTAAAAAATGGGTCTTTAATTTTGTACAGATTTTTAAGAAATAACTATCTATAACACACAGAAATTGCCTACTCAATTAAGTATTTTATTTATTAAAATGATATGTAATCATGGAAAAGTTGAAAGCAGAATTAAATTTAGAGAACAACATACATCTCCATCTGTAGACAACATCATACCCTCCATCTAAAGATAACAAACATCATACCCTCCATCTATAGACAGCAAATTATACCCCTCAATCTAATAATGACAAACATCTTACCCCGCCATCTATAGATGACATACATCATACACTTCTGTCTGTAGACAACAAACATGATACCCCTCTGTCTATGGATAACAAACCTCATATTCTCCATCTCTAGGTAAAAACGTCATACCCTCCATCTATCGATAAACATTATACTCCTCCATCTAAAGATGACAAACATCATATCTGTCCATCTACAGATAACAAACACTATACATCCATCTATAGATAACAAACATCATACCATCCATCTATACATAACAAACATCATACCATCCATCTATAGATAACAAACACTATACCATCCATCTATCGATAACAAACATTATACTCCTCCATCTAAAGATGACAAACATCATATCTGTCCATCTACAGATAACAAACATCATACCATCCATCTACAGATAACAAACATCATACCATCCATCAATAACAAATGCTATACCATCCATCGATAACAAACATTATACCATTCATCTATCGATAACAAACATTATACTCCTCCATCTAAAGATGACAAACATCATATTTGTCCATCTATAGATAGCAAACATTATACTATCCATCTATAGATAACAAACATTATACCATCCATCTATAGATAACAAACATTATTTCATCCATCTATAGATAACAAACATTATACTATCCATCTATAGATAACAAACATTATACCATCCATCTATAGATAACAAACATTATACCATCCATCTATAGATAACAAACATTATACTATCCATCTATAGATAACAAACATTATACCATCCATCTATAGATAACAAACATTATACCATCCATCTATAGATAACAAACATTATACTATCCATCTATAGATGACAAACATCATGTACTTCTGTCTGTAGATAACAAACATTATAGCCCTTCATCTGTAGATAACAAATCTTATATTCCTCCATCTACAGATAACAAACATCATACCCTCCATCCATAGATAACAAACATTATACTCCTTCATCTAGATATGACAAACGTCATACCCCTCCATCTATAGATAAGAAACACCATACACTTCTGTCCATAGACAACAAACATCTATCACTTCCATCTAATCAATAAGCATCACACTCCTCTCTGTCTGTAGACAACAAAGATCAAATTCCTCCATCTGTGGAAAACAAACACCATTTACTTCTACTTGTTTTGTTTTTAAAACATAATTCCTTATTGATTCTTTGGGAATTTCACACCATGCACCCCAATACTGTCCATCTCCCAGTCCTTTCATATCCACCCTTCACTCCTGCAGTATGGCCGCAGTGGCAGTGAGGCCCTCAGATACCAACATGGTTTCAGGTGGCTGTCCAGACCCCTGGCATCTGCACAGACCTCAGAGGCAACGGGAGCCACAGACCCTGCTGGCTGCCATTTCAGGGACACAGACATGGCCCACAGCAGTGGAAACACCATAGCTTCCTGTGGAAATGCAGGTCACCCAGATCAACATGACTCCAGTGACGGTGTGGCCCTCAGACCCAGACATGGCCTCATCAGCAGCTCAGGCTTGGATGTCACCTTGGCTCCAGGTGGTAGTGCAGGTCACTCATATTGGCATGGCTCCAGTGGAGGTATGACTCTCGGACACCAACATGGCCCCAGGTGGTGGCCCAGACCCCTGGCATTGGTATGGCCTTTGATGGCATCAGGTGTCACAGACATCAACACAGACCTTGGCTGCGGTAGGGCCACAGACTCAGACATGGCCTTCACTTGAAGCCTGGGCCCAGATGTCACCATAGCAACTTGTGGCAATGCAGGCCAGTCAGATCTGTTTGGGCTTGGCTGCAGCATGACCTGGTGTCAGGTGATAGTCCAGACCCTGGATATTTGTACAGCCTTCAGTGCAATCAGGAGCCATGAATATCAACCCAGACCCAGGCTGCAGTAGGGCCACGGATCCAGACATGGCCTTACACAGCAGCCTGGACTTGGATGTCACCATGGCCCTGGGTGGCAGCACAGGCTATCCAGATTAGTATGACCCTCCACTCCAACCCACCCCAGCAGGGACTCAGGTGTCTGACCAGAACCCAGTCATACCCAAGGCCTTCAGTGGTTACTGAAGCCATGGACATCATCACAGACCCTGCAGGGCCACAGACCCAGACATGGCCCCCAGCAGCATCTTGGGTCCAGATATCATCATATTCCCTGGTGGCAGCACAGGCCACTCAGATCAACATGGCCCCTTTGGCAGCATGGCCCTCAGACACCAAAATGGCAACAGGATTCCCCTCTATTTATAAACAAAGGTCTTTCACTTCCACCTGTAGACAGCTGCTGTTCACTTATACTTTTATTTGTTGGTTGCTTTTTTTCCTTGAATAGTTGACAATGTTTAACATAATATAATTCAGATTCAATATCTTAATATGATGCTAGCTTTATGCTAAAAATCAGTGTATAATCACTGGAGAAAAATGAGGAACTGTAAATATACTAACATTTTAATAATCATTACTATTTTTCTGTATTTCATTTAAACTGGATAATACAAATGATAGTTGAAGTAAATAAATATTAAAACACTTATAATTTTATTCCTTCTCTATGTATTAACCATATTTCAAGAACTATTCTATATTCACAGCATATAACTGGCAGGAGACTGTGACAGCCTCATATTCTCCTCACTAAATTTGGAGAAATATTCTTGTTATAGGTGCTATTGCATACTTGACAATTGAACAAAGTATTTTTCTTAAGTCAAATGCAGTTGCTGGATAAAATATTCCTTTAAGACTACCCTTAGGCTGAGGAGATGACTCTGTTGACAAAGTGCTTACTGTGCAAGTGTGAGACCCTGCCTTCGGATCTCTAGCACCCATGGAGACAGAAGGATTACTGGGAGACTGAGTCTCAGAGGCATAGCGCAGAGAGTGATAGAATAGAATACCTAACATCCTGTCTGTCTTCTGCATGTGTGCACAGGAACACACACCCGTGTCACATATCTACACACATACACATATAAATAGAAATACAAGTAGAGAGTGATTGATTAAAAAACACTGGACAAGTGTTGCAGGTAGAAATGTGAAACATATTTTTAATCTGAGGTGTTTTGTCAAACAAAAGAAAATGAGGATTTGATTATTATGACCTTAAGAATTATCTTAGAGCCAGGCAGTGGTGGTGCATGCCTTTAATCCCAGCACTCAGCAGGCAGAGGCAGGCTGATCTCTATGAGTTCGAGGCCAGCCTGGGCTCCATAGAGGGATCCAGGAAAGGCTCTAAAGCTACACAGAGAAACCCTGTCTCAAAAAAACCAAAAAATACAAAACAACAACAACAAAAAGAAATATCTTAGTACAAAGGACAAATGTTATATCTAATGAGAAAGGTGAAGAATTAGATAAGAACCTGCAAAGAAAATGTTTCTTCTATCTCAGAAGGCAAGAAGAAATATCTTTTAAGTAATTTATAAGATATGATATCAAATTTGCCTAAAGTATTTGAAAATACAAAAAATAATGTGAAACAAAAATGACTAAATGTGTTTTCAAAATGTGAAGCAAATTTTTAGACATGAAAACTAAAATAGTTAAAATAATTCAATATGGAATTTTCAGTAATTTATACCCAGTTAAGGAGAAAATTACTATACAGGAAACTGTATTTCAGAAACTAATCAGACTTTTACAAGGAAAATAAGGAAAGAGAAATGTGGAAAACAGTATAAAACATAAATAAGATAATATCTTGTTGTGGAATAATATTTTAACTACGTAAAGATGTGTTATATTTGTTTATGCTGCATTTACTCAACTACGTACAGATTTGTTGCATTTGCTTCACCTTGCCTGCCTAAGGCATCTGATTGGTCTAATAAAAAGCTGAACAGCCAATAGCTAGGCACAGAAGGGATAGGCAGGGCTGGCAGGCAGAGAGGATAAGTAGGGGAAGGAATCAAGGCTCTGGAAGGAGAGAGGAAAAAACAAGGGGGCAGAGAGAGGGAGAAAAAGAGAGAGAATATTGGAGAAAGAAAGAAAGAAAAAAAGAAAGAAAGAAAGAAACAAACAAACAAACAAAGAAACAAAGAAAGGGAGATGCCTGGGACCAGTCAGGCAGTCAGACATGGAGTAGGACATACAAAATGAACGAAAGGTAAGGAGCCCTCACCTTACCTTCACAGATGAAGAGAAACAGGTTAATATACATTATAAGAGCTAGTGGAACAAGCATAAGATAAGACTGTGCATTCATAATTAATAAAAAATCTAGTCTCTGTGCCATGATTTGGGAGCTGGTTGGTGGCCCAAAAGAAAGCCTGCTATAATATATAGTATATTTTACTTGCCCCTGCCAAAAATGGCACCATCACTTAAAGAACCCATTCTTAAATAAGTCATTTCTAAAGTATCTGTCATAAACCACAAATAATAGGTGACTATATATATATATATATATATATATATGTTTGTGTGTATGTGTGTGTGTGTGTGTGTGTGTGTGTGTGTGTGTGTGTTGTATGTGTCTCAAAAGAAAGCATGGAAAATAATTCCAATAGGCTTCCATTATACTGAAACTACTTAACTCTAAAAGTAAAGTTCCTAAAACCTTTATGTGAAGGAAAGTTACATTGAGAGTTGATGTTTCAACTAAATCTTGGGAGGAATAATCAATTTCTAGTGGCATACTGACATTCATTTTTATTTTTATTTAAAAAAGAAACATCATGTTTAAAACCAATGTGATCACTATTGAGGAAACTCACAATGACCCTACATAGGTTTAGATAGAGTAAAACATGTAAGTTAATAAAAATATGAATAATTCTAAAAATATTGACAAAATAAGTGTAGACTTAGTTAACAATTGAAGAATAGAAAACAGTTGAGAGGAGGGTCCCCAAATCCTTGTGTTGGTATGAGAAAGAAAAGATGCTAACTGCTTGCTATCCCCTTGCTTCTCTATATGATCCTACAAGATCTTCAGGAACTTTGACTTACCCAAAGTGAAAGCAGAGGTATATGACCAGGTCCTCAGTCCTTCTCTGTCTCCCCATGTATGTCAGAACCTGTAGGGTCTCAGAATGACTCAGAGTGTAGTTAAACACCCTTGAACTGGTTCCCTGGCCTCTCACTCATCTCTATACTCCTGCCAGGATGTAAGATTATTCTAACTGATCTAGTGTGAAGTCAGAGACCCATGACTCATCACCTAAAACTCCACCCCTTTCTCTACACTTCTTCCAGGTATCATGGGAATTCTCAGTTCCTCGGGATGAGATCAGAGATGTGTCACCCAGAGCCCTATTCCATCAACTAGCTCCAGAACACTATTAAGTCTCATGAAGTCTCAGATTGGTCAGTATGAGATCAGAGATCATTACTGTCTCTACTCACACATGTCTAGGCTATTGCTGGGCACATGGAGCAATCCAATCAGCCCCAGTGAGATGTAAAAGAGCCCTATCTCATTTAAACATACCATAGGCCCATCTAATGAAGTCAAAGGTTGTGAAAACTTAGTCGTAGCATGCCTTCACACACATACTTTTGATTCTCTGTGAGCAATTGGAGGCTACACACCCCCGCTAGTGGAGTGGCAGATTACCTCCACTATCCCACTCATGAATCAATATTGAGCATCTCCATAACTGAATTCCAAGTATCACTCAGTCAAGCTGACTCAACATCAAACACCAATCCAAACACCCACTAAACCAAAGGATCCCAAAGGGCTCAGCCAATCAACTCCAAATGGGAAACTCCCAATACAAAAACCACAAGCAACAGGAAACACTGTCAATGTGTGTATTCCAAAAACTACCAATACCACAGCAATGGTTCCTAATGAGAGATGCTTAAAATTCCAGATGCAGAAGTCAAAGGAACAATTATAAATAGATTCATAAAACTCAAAGGTGGTGTAAATAAATGCTTCAGTGACTTTAAAGAGGGCAGTAATATACCCATGAATGAATCCAAAGAGAACAAGAGAGCACAACTAAATGAAAAGAATGTCAATTGAAAATGCAAAAACAGAGTTCAACAAAGAAGTAAAAACTGCAAAACAAAATTAAACAAGTTAAGCTGGAAAGGAAAAATTCAGTAAGTCAACTCAAAGGCTTGTTGGAAAGACCCAGTAATAGGATGTATTATGTGGAGGACAGACTATCAGAACTTGAAAACAAAGTAGAGGAATTGGATCATTCAAACAAAGGAGGAAAATATTTGATTAAGGGATACAATAGAACAAAAAAGTCAGGAGAAATGCTGAAGAAGTAGGCCATAGACTTGCTTTTAGGAATGGCACACAGAACTAACACCACTGGAGTGGCATTTCTAAGTCAAGACTGATTAGGATGTCACTGGCTTCAATGTTACCCTTCCAGTTTTCTAAAGACACACAAGGCAATTCACCTAATAAGCAGATACAGAAAGGCACACGAGCTCAAACGTTGGTCATTCATTAAAATGAAAACACAAAGGTGGCTCAGGATGCTCATAAAACTTTCCTTCACCCTTGACTAACTTGATCTGTTTGGACATGAAGTTAGCTTCTTCGTGGTTTTTTTTACAGCTTGTAATCCAGATACAAAATAGAATTTGCTAATTGGGTGTCCTTGTGGAATGCAGAGCACACAAATGAGAACTATTGCTGGCATTTTCTAAATCTTCTGCCAGCATTCATAATAAATAAAGCAGAAAACTACTCCTCAGTGGAACTTTCTAGTGTCAAGATGAGATACCGTTTTACCAAAGAGAATGGGGAGCTGACAGTTGACATTCCTTACCCCAGAAAGTTTACCCTCCTTTCTCAGCACTAGAACGTACCAGTAGCCACAATTTCCAAGAGGAATGGCTCTCACTCTCCCTCAGCCAACAGCTCCTCAGTAAGGGCTGGGGCCTGAAGATCATGTCCTCTACTTGTGAGGGGTTTTGTCTGGCTTGTACATTTGTTAGTCTTTACAGGGTAATTTAAATTTATTTTAAAGAATAGTTTTCAACCCCCCCAAACTGTGTGTGTGTGTGTGTGTGTGTGTGTGTGTGTGTGTGTGTGTGTGTGTGTGTGTGTGTGTGTGTGCCTTGTGTGTGTGCGCCAACAGAAGCCAGAAGAGAACTACGATCCCCTGGAACTGGAATTACAGACACCTATGAGCCATCTGACATGGATGCTGGGAATGGAGCTCATGTCTTCTGGAAGAATAGCAAGTACTCTTTACTACTGAGAATTTCCTCCAGCTCCTATGCAATTTTTTAAAAACATAAACAATACTTTCTGGGAATTTCTTGAGAGCCCATTGGTGGAATGTGCTTTTTATTTTATTTGTCTGTTAATAATTTTATTTTGATCATATTGCTGATAGACAGTTGCACCTTTTATAGATTTCAAGCAATGTATTCATTCATTCATTCATTTATTTGTTTATTTATAAGCAGGGTCTTATTATGTAGCATTGGATGGCCAGGTACTCACTATGTAGAACAAGTTGGTTTGAATCTTCAAAGATCTCAGGATGCTGAGATGAAAAGTAGATGATACTACATTGATTTAGTGAAAAATCATCCTTACAAAAACATAACTGCATCATGTTCTAGATCTTAGAATTATTTATATACAATTATAGATATTTTATAGTTGATATATTTTAACATTGGCAGCTTTTAATATTTTCTCTGGTATTTGAGTGGTTTTGTACTGTTTTGCTTGCTTGTTTTCTAGGACAAGATTCTCACTGTAGATCAGTGGCTAATAATTATGTGTCCCAGGGCCCAACCATTGTATTTTGTCCAAAGTTGATGTTACTGTATTTTGGAGCTCTGAAATGGGTTATTTTTGGATAGCATTACTCTAGTAAGTGTTTCTTTTTTTCTCTGTACTTTCTCACATTCTATATTCAGTTTAGTTCTTTGATGGCTGTTTTCTATGCTGCTAACAGATTTTCCTACTATAATATATTCAACAGTTGAATTTCTATGTCATTAAATTCATTTTTGGACCTTACTTTTTTTTTTTCAAACATGGCTGTACTTTCTAAAACACTTTCTTTTTTTCTTATAAAGCATGTTAATTACCCCAGTAGTTCAGCATTTGCAGCCTTTCTTGATCAGGACTGAGATTTTATCCTATTGTTTGTGCATAATGATTTAAATTATTTGTGTATGTGTTCATTCTACTATAATTTATGGGAATCTTTTGGGTCTTGTTTTAAATGCATTCTTCCAGCTGTTTTTGTTTTGCCTTTTCCTGGAGTCTGTGGCTAACAACTACTTGGAAGGATGTTAACGACAATTTTCAGGATTTTTTTTTCCCCAGAGGAGGTGAGAAATAGGACTCACAAGTAGTGCTGGCTGCTGTGAAAGCTCTAAGAAGCCGTCATTTTGTTTGTTTCTTATTTAGCTCTACTTACATCAAGGACAGACAGGTGAAGATGTCTACAAATCTCTAGCCAGGCCTTGGCTTTTTGAATTGTGATTGTTTAGAGTTTCTGCGTTTCTCTGAATTTCTCAGCTGTTTTGTTAGCACTCTTAGTCCTCTCTCCAAGGCTGATTAGAGGTGAGGTCAGCTGTTGGCCACAGTTTAAAACAAGCATCACTGCTCACAGAATGCTTGCCTGTACTGAGGTAGAATCTTTGCTGTTTCTGCACTGCGTGTGATGAATGCTGGGAAGCTTACAGAATGACAAGACCACTTTAGCTACACTTTTATGGAAGATGATGCATTTATTATCCCATCGGCCGTATTGCTAGCAAATGGAATCCTTGGTATTTTTTTCTGGTTATTTATTTATTTTGTGTCTGAGTATAATTTATATATAGTGCTATTTAGAGATAACCAAAAGAAATAGAAGATAAAAGCCTTTTATATGGTAGTACATAATATCTGATTTTTGATGTAATCAAATGTTACATTTTGTTGTATTTACAAAGTTACATTATTTTTCTAGTAATGACTAGAGAAATTACTACAGCCAGATTCATGGCCTGTTTCAAAGAGTCAGACTATTTTTCAAACTATTTTCAGTTACTTTACATGACAATGGTCACTGTATCTTCTACTTAATTTTATCTTTAAACCAAATTTAAAAAATGGTTTGACATAGTATCTTATTCTTATAAGAAGTAAAACACATAGTAGAGATCTTAGGCAAGAAAACTATAGCACATAACTTTATTTGCTCATTAAATATGAGATTAATAATGCCAGAATGGCTACATTAAGGATGCTACCTAATTATTGTTAAATTTTCTTGGGAAGTTTCTGGGTTTGGCTTATGCTTCTGTGCCATGATGATTTCTAAGCAGAAATTGTGTATCACTTTGTAAGCTAATAAAAATATTTATAAGCTAAGATGTAGTGCTTTCAATCAAGACAGGCCCTGAAATACCTCATTGTGTTGCACTTAGCTAACACAAGATTAGTCACCCTTTTAACCTCTCTATTGAAGAACATTTAGTTTCTACTAATTTCATCTTTTTAATAATCATTTAGAGTAAACTAAAGCTCAACGCTCAACAAAATTGTTGTGATTTATATGTGAAATGTCCCCTATCCACCTATGTGCTTGATTGAGTCCTCGGTTCCCAGGTGGTATCACTTTGGGGAAAGTTATGTAAATGTCAGGAGGCAGAGAATTGGTGGTGGTAGTATGTCAGGAGGGGTTGCATTTGAGATTTTATAGCATGGCTCACTTCTGGTTCTCTTTCTGCTTCTGAACTCCAAATGCAATGTGACAGGCCAGCCTCATGTAACTTGCCACCCTGCCTTAGTCACCATGATAGACTGCATCCTCTCTGGAACTTTTAAACAAAACATACCCCTTCTCCCTTCAGCTGCTGTTGTCTGGGTGCTTTATCACAGTAACAGAAAAGTCACCAAAGCACAGTTTCTCTTCTGTTATCCTATTAGTCTATTCCATGTAAGTGCAGAAGTGGCAAGTGTAAATTCCATTTCTTCACAGAAAACAGAAACAAAGACTCCCAAAATAAAATAATTGAAGTAATTAACTATAGATCACACAGGAATTAATGGGTTAGGTAAGCATTGTTATATTACCACAGAGACACTACTTTAATCATTTAAAAACCACTATATTGTGCTGAGAGATGTTTATGAAGACACCATTATACCCATAATGAAAACTGGGAATTTCATAGGATGACAAGACTATATATATATCTTAAATGTTAAGGAAAAAGTTAACAGCAAGTAGCTGGTTACTAGCTATAGGAGCTTCTTGCTTCCAAGCTTCATCTGTGGTAACTGCATCTTCTAATGTGCAGTATTTTAGGATAGTGCTTCTCAAATGTCAGTGTGATATGATCAAAGCGTGACCTTGAATTCCTTAGCTTTAGGATTCCTTGCTTGATAAAAGGAAAGATAATAGCTTTATAGCATATTAAAACACAGGCATTGTGACTACAAAATGAAAAACAGTGCCCTTCTTTGAATAAAGTCAGAAATTTATTAACTTAAAAATAAGTGTCTGGATGTACTTAAAATATTTAAGCTAAGGAGAAGTTGGCTATTGAATTGAAACATGTCATCTTGGTGCCTTTTGGAAGAAATCCAACGGGAGCTTCCAAATTGCTTTCCTTGGTTATGAATAAAAGCATCGGATGCAGAGCAGTTTTGATCAAAGAAATGCGGACAGATTGAAAGGAGGTGAGATGTGAATTACATCAGCTTGGCAGGACAAGTGTCAGGTTTATTGAACTCAGCAAGGGCAGCCTGTGAGCGTCACAGCATCATCTCCCCAGTGAGTGGGGAGCCAGATATACTCTTCTCTATCTTAAAAGTGAAACACAGAACGTTATTAATTCTTTGATTTTTGAATCTTATCTTAGGGACAATGTGAAGTTGGCTTTTATGTTTCTATTCATTTGAAAACAAATGTGAATTTTAAACACTCAAAATTGTGCTTTTTGCTTGTT
This sequence comes from Peromyscus californicus insignis, assembly GCF_007827085.1. Classification (NCBI taxonomy): domain Eukaryota; kingdom Metazoa; phylum Chordata; class Mammalia; order Rodentia; family Cricetidae; genus Peromyscus; species Peromyscus californicus. Next base: position 20,000,307 of record NW_026294458.1, on the reverse strand, counting down.
TATTTGTTTTTGGTTTTTTGAGATAGGGTTTCTCTGTGTATGCCTGGCTGCCCCGGAACTCACTCTGTAGACCAGGCTGGCCTTGAACTCAGAGATCTGCCTGCCTGGATCTGCCTGCCTGTGCTTCCTGAGTGCTGGGATTAAAGGCATGTGCCACCACGCCCCACTAAAAATTGTGCTGTTTAAGAAATAAATTATAAGCTTGCTCTTTCATCCTCTCTTTCTCCAGTAGTCATTCTCAAGCATCATTAAGACTGATTCCAAAGCATTTGCTATTTAATAAAGGAGGCAACCCGAGACTCACTCTGATCAAACAGACAAGTCAGTGAGTAGGAAAAGAAGGGGCAGAGGAAAACATCCAGTGTGCTTGTATTTTCTCAGAAACTGTTCAAAGTACCAGGTCTCATGTGCGGGGGAAATGTCAGGGCTACATCTATTTCACCTTCACTGAAGGTTCTTGGGGTTTTGTTGCTGTTGTTTGTTTGAGGTGGAAAAGTAAATATGTTGCCAAGAGGCATAGATTGGGAAGAAGTGCTGCTTATGGAGACCTGCTCTTACCACTGTCCAGGTGACTGCTGCAGAATACCTTTACCTTGAATTCCAAACACTGACTTGTACCAACACGAACACTACCATCTTGCTTTGTTTTTAAAGAAAGAATCTGCCGCACATTTTGCACTAGAACATCGAACCACATTCAATGGATATAGAAGAGTCTGGATATGATAGATAAGTCATTTTAGTTGAAAGACTGTCACTATCCAATGTCATGTAAAGTCACTAAGTCTTTATCCGAGGTTTCCAATTGCTATTGAGTGGGAGGAGTAATTTTTCCTCAGGAAAGCTGTAATTTCACAGTGGTTAGAAGATTAGAAGTCCTTGATATTGTTTACATATTGGTTTTGGCATAAACTTCTAAAGAGCCACTCTAAAGAAATAAATGGCCGGTGATTTTCATCTAATTTGGGTGATATCCAGGCGGCTGGGGTTCTTGGAAGGCCAAGAATATTTAAGTTAAACTAAGTCTAATTTCAAAAGCAATCAGCCTTAAGGTCAAACACTGTCAGTGGCTAGACAATATATTCCGTGTTGTAGTGTTACATTTATTTAAACTGAGAATTTAAGTATCTTTTTATGCTTTTCAAATCTGTCCCTTTCCTCTTCAGTGTTAGTCTATTTTATTAATTCATGTCTTTTCTTTTCATGTTTGATACCCAAGAAAGCATTTGCAGCTCTGAATGTTACTGTAATGCTGCACACACACACACACACACACACACACACACACACACACACACACACACACACACACATGCTGAATAGAATAAAAGGGAAGGTCTAAAGCAACTCTTAAAAGCAAATGCTGTCAAGAGGAGGTTCTAGACATTCTCAGGGCATGGACACGTTGTCACTGATTTTTCTTTCTGCCTTTCACTCAACAAGCTCCAAATCTGTTGTCATTGATAGTATGGGCTTAGACATTCTTTCCAAAAGTAATTGATCACTAAATGATGTATGAGTCACACACAAGCTTCAGTTTGTACTTTATAAGCTAAATAAATCATGTGTAAGTAGATATAAATAATGTAAACATCATCTCTTATACTCGGATTGTACAGATAGAGCTATTATCGGAGAAAACGAACATTAGGGAGTTGTGTACCAATTCTACAATGTCAATGTCATTAAAAGTGATACAGATATTTTTTTAACAAGTAAAAGATGTACACGACCTGAAGAGAAATGGGAAAATCACAGATATTTTTAGCAGAAGTCACCTAATGTTTTCTTTGAGAACACACCTGCTATGCATCCACGTAGATATCTTCACTTTAAAAGTTAATTAGAAACCATGTGCTTCTCTTCCCCCTTTTATTTAAAATAGATTTTTTCTCACATAATATATCCTGATTACGGTTTTTCCTCCTTCTACTCCTCCAAGTTCATCCCCACCTTCCCTCCCACCTGGATCCACCCCCTTTCTGTCTCTCATTAGAAAACAAACAGGATAAGGATAAAATTATATAATAAAAGGATAATAATGAAATAAAATATAAGACCCAAACTAACACATTAAAATTGAACAACATAAATAGATGGAAAAGAGCCCAAGAGAGGGTAGATGAAACAGAGACCCACTCGTTTACACACCCCAGGATCCCATAAAACCACTGTATACACATAGGAAACCATAATGTATACACAAAGGATCTGGTTGCGGATCCTTGTAGTCCCCATGCATGCTGCCTCAGTACTGAGAGTTCATTTGAGCTTTGCTTGTGGTGGTTTAGAAGCCTGGTTTTCTTGGTGTCCTCTATCTTTTATGGCTCTTACACTCTTTCCACCTCTGCTTTCATTGGGGTTCTCTGAGACTTGAGGTGAGAATTTGATGGAGACATCCTGTTTAGGGCTGAGTGTTCTAAAGTCTCTCACTCTCTGCATATCATTCAGTTGTGGGTCTCTGTACTTGTTCTCATCTGCTGTAAGAAGAAGCTTCTCTGATGATGGCTTAACAAGGCACTGATCTGTGAATATAGCAGAATGTCATTAGGAGTCATTTTATTGCTATGTTTTTTTTTAATTATCATCACCACCACCACCACCATCATCATCATCATCTTTAGAACAGTAGTATTTGTTTTTGCACTAGTTCCCTGGGCTATCTAGTCTCAGGTTCTAGGTCACCCAAAAAAATGTCTGTAGTTAAGGGTTCCTTCTCATGGAGTGGGCCTTAAGTCAAATTAGATATTGGTTGTTACTCCCACAATCTTTGTCCCACCATTGCACTAGAATATTTTAGAGGAAGGACACCAAAAAGAAACCATGTGAATCGGGCGTGGTGGTGGTGGTGGTGGTGGTGGTGGCATATTCCTTTAATCCCAGCGCTCGGATGCAGAGGCAGGATCTCTGAGAGTTAGAGGCCAGTTTGATCTACAAAGCCAATTCCAGGACAGTCAGGGCTACACAGAGAAACCTTGTCTCGAAAAACAGAAACAAAGCAACAAAAAAAGAAAAAGAAAAAAGAAGAAAGAAAAATAGTAAAGAAAGCATGTGCTCCTTAATGATCCTTTATCTGGTCAAGATAGAGAGTAATCAATGGATTTAATAGTGTTTTCTTCAAATCCACCCAGAATTAATATTTTGCATAAAATATTTAGAAACTTTTTGCATGTTTTAAACCATGTATTTTTTCTTACAAAAACTAGCTAAACTAAAAAATGTTGATGAATTATAGGCAACCATGACATTTTAGATAGATTGCTTCTCCATCTAGCAATAAATTTTGCAAACCCCATCTTCTCTTTTGACCTCTTTAGAATTCATGTTTGAATGTAAGTAAGTGTGGTATTATTTAAAGTAATGACCATCATCATAGTCAGTTATAAAATATAAAACAGTTTTTTTTTTATCCTTGAACATATACCCCCAAACAGCATTGTTGGGTTACAAAGTGGTTCTATTTTTATTTATTTATCTTGTTATTAAATGTGCTTTTCATGTTGTGTAAAACAGCAGTGCTCTTGAATTTATACTTCTGATTTGATACTTTGCTTCAATTAACCTATCAAGTCTTCTTATAACAATCCTAAGGATGTAGGACCATGCATGCGCTAAATAAGTTGATATAGACATTCATTGTTCATGTATCTTGTTGTATGGAATAGATAAATGCATTTTTCCTTGTTAATAAATTTCAAAAATCATTGACTAATTGGAATGAAGTGTTGGTTATCTCTTTGCTTGTTTCTGTCACATGGAGCAAGTTCTGCTTCCCTGGGTCTCTTCATTAGTAAGATGAAAGTTTTGAACCAGATGGACTTTAAGGTTGCTTTTAGGTCCTTAGAAAATCCTGAGAGAGAGATTTTCTAGAATAGATAAGAAGAAAAAAGACATACATGCAACCTTTAACAATCACAATCAAAGGTATGTTCCAAAATATATAAATTAGAAATTAGGGAGAAATACTTGCTTGGAATCAGAAATAAACTGACCACACATTTTCTTGACATTTTTATTTAAAAAAAGCTCTGAAAGATACCTTGGTTTCACTCTTCCATTTTGTTTCAGTAAATATTAAGCATCACTACAAAAGGTAACATGAGATTATATAATAGTACAACAATAATGTACTATAATGATATATTAAAATTTCTTCATGCTTATCTTGATTATCTTTTCTTTCAAAATGGTTACATAGAATAGATGAGAAGAAAAAAATCTCTGTAAGTATGGTTCCTATTATGATAATTCAAACTCAAAGTGCAGTGGGAAATCAAAGAGCTCCTAACTCCAACAGAAGTTGTCAAAAGTGAATTTCTACTGGGGTGGTGGTGGCACATATGCTGTGGGATGGTCTGTATGTCAAATGTGTTGCTGATTGGTCAATAAATAAATCACTGATTGGCCTGTGGCCAGGCAGGAAGTATAGGCGGGACAAAGAGGAGAATAGAGCTGGGAAGTGGAAGGCTGGGTCAGAGAGACACTGCCAGCCGCCATGATGAGAAACAGCATGTGAAGATGCCGGTAAGCCACGAGCCATGTGGCAAGGTATAGATTAATGGAAATGGATTAATTTAAGCTGTAAGAACAGTTAGCAAGAAGCCTGCCACGGCCATACAGTTTGAAACCAATATAAGTCTCTGTGTTTACTTGGTCGGGTCTGAGAGGCTGTGGGACTGACAGGTGAGAGAGATTTGCCCTGACTGTGGGCCAGGCAGGAAAACTTAAGCTACACACATACCTTTAATCCCAGCATTCAGAAGGGAAAGGCAAGTTGATCTCTGAGTTTGAGGCCAGACCGGTGTATGGAGCAAGTTCCAGGACAGCCAGGGCTACACACAGAGAGACCCTGTCTCGAAAAATAAAATAAATTGCTAGTTGATAGAGCTGAAAACTGAATTCTAAATTGATCATGGTGAATAAACTTTTGATGTATTCTTGAATTCTTATAATGAATCTAAAACTGTAATTACATATTTATAATATAGCTAGAGAATTTTCTTCCTGTGCTTGATCAGGTCACAGATTAGACAGCTTACCAAGTTCCCCATGGATATCAAAAGATTATTATATCTTCCTTAAGAGTAATTTGATGATGGAATCTGCCATGTTAATCTCTGAAGATTGGTTATTATGAAGATGGCAGTATCAATTTCCTATACATAGGAGGAGTTTTCCTGCTCTGCAGTGGCTCCCAAATAAACACACTGAGACTTATATTAATTACAAATGCTCGGCCAATAGCTCAGGCTTATTACTACCTAGCTTTTACATTTTAAGTTAACTCATATTTCTTATTTATGCTCTGCCGTGTGGTGGTACCTTCATTAGCATGGCACGTTCATCCCCTGCTCCCTCTGCATCTGGCTGGCAACTCCCTTATTCCATTCAGCTGTTGTCCAGTCAGCTTCTTTATTTGACCAATCATAGTGACATACATTCACACAGTGTAAAGGAATACGCCAAAGCACCTATATTGATTTATTTGACTTATAATGTACAGAGATTAAAATTAGATAAAACTTCAGATGGAGGTAAAATAAGCTGGGCCCTTACATAATTCTGGTGGAAGTGTGAATTGGTAAATAATTTTTAAAAGTAAATTTGATGAGCTGTCAAAACTTTTTAAATATTTCACACTTTAGATGTACTAATTTTATTCTTAGAGGGATTACTAAAAAGGTAAAAGAAGATGTGAATATATAGTTATGTATAGAAATTTGTACAGTAATGAACCTTAGAACTAAAATAGTTATTGAGCAAAGTTCATTTAAATGTAAATATGAACATATAATCATATAATGCTTTCACATAATTATAATCTTACATTTGCAGGGTTAAAGGGAAACAACTAATCTTATAAACTGATCATTTATATATATATATGTGTATATATATATATATATATATACACATATATATATATATAAAAATTCATACAAATTCACTGGGAGGAAATTACATAGATCATTAAGATATCACCAAAATTAAAATGCACATATGACTTAGCAATTTCATTTTTAGGAATTTGTCTCATAGATATTATAATACACACTCAAAAAATGTTTACAGCAATATTATTTCTGTTAGGGGTGATATGAATATAAATACCCTCCCAATAATGAGCATATTGAATAAATACAACAGTTAAGGGAGGATAATCTGCATGTTACAAAATATAGTAAATAAAATTGAAAATGTAAAGTACTGTCTATAGGCAATCTTCATTTATCTGCAATTGTAGAAATATGTTTGCATTAAGTAGGACTTTTCTGGAATATATATATATATATATATATATATATATATATATATATATATGAGTTGTGCAGTAGGCAGGAAGGCTAATCATTAATGCTGCATTCTGATTTCCCTCTTGGACATTTGGAAGTCATAATTTCCAAATGTTGCAGTGGCCCAGAGCTATGGAACTAGTAATAGAACATAAAATATTAGTGGGATTGACAAAAATGACGAGCTCCACTGAACCCCACTGTAGCTGGAGAATTTTTCTCCAGCTCCCACTGCCAACTCCCGCCAGTCCCGGAGCCCACTTATAAAATAAACACACAGACTCTTACATTATTTAAACTGCTTGGCCATTACCTCAGGCCTATCATTGTCTAGCTCTCACTCTTATATTCAGCCCATTTCTATTAATCTTTACTTTGTCACGTGGCTCGAGGCTTACCGGTACTTTACATCTTCCTTGTCTTGGCGGTGGCTCCATCCGGTCTCCCTTTCCTTCCTCCTTCCTCAATTCTCCTCTCTCCTTGTCCCGCCTATACTTCCTGCCTGGTCACTGGCCAATCAGTGCTTTATTTATATAGAGCGATATCCACAGCACCCCACCACTCTTGCCCTATCTCATAGTCTCCCTATGAGGGTCGTGTGCTGAGAAAGTAGAGCTATAAGACAAAAGGAGTTTGGACGGCTGGCTTGGTTATGGGGAGAGCTCTGTGAGGGTCACAAGGACACACGAGAAATTTGCAGATAAAACGAATTAAAACTTTCACTCTTCCATCCCTGTAGCTTTGGTGTTTTGCAGAATTGACTATCTTTCTTTAAAGTTTAATTTAGGGAGCCAAACTATTTAAAATCAGCTTCCAGCTATAGCAGTTTTTTTTTTTTTGTTGTTTTGTTTTTGTTTTTGTTTTTAAGACAGGGTTTCTCTGTGTTTCTTTGGTGCCTGTCCTGGATCTCGCTTTCTAGGACAGGCTGGCCTTGAACTCACAGAGATCTGCCTGGCTCTGCCTCCCGAGTGCTGGGATTAAAGACGTGCGCCACCACCACCTAGCTCCTGCTACAGTGTGTAAACCGCAAATTCTATAATGCTCACATGCACTTGGCGGATACTCGGCACCACTTGTAATCTGGGATCACATATTCCATACAGTCATTTAGGGACCCAGGGCATTCAAGTTTTTGGTATCAGTTCTCAGTGATCTCACGGAAGTATGAAAAGCAGCTAACCCCTGCTACATGCCCTGAAGCCGAAAGGCTGCAAAAGGAGGCATTCTAACTTACGTGCCAACTCGCAGTCTCTAAGCTGTTTATCCAGAAAAGCAGTTCCTGGGGCTGGTGAAGCCACGCCCTCTCCCTTCCTACCCTCAACACAAAATCTGTTCTTGGCTCTGTACAGTAAGTGTTCCCATGCCTTCTGGTGTCCAGCTGCAGCTTCTCAGGGAGGCAGGGTGAGGGGGTAGGGGTTTGGGGATGGGGGTGCTGGATACTCCCAGACCCATAAAAGTCTGATCTTGCTGTTGAAGTCAACCTGGTTTCTTATTCTTAGACTTACCACTCACTATGTTGTTTTTGACATTTGGTGCTGGAACCCAGGAAAGACTTCCCAGCGGGTTTAGCCTGACTGGGAGCTTGTCTTTGCCGGATGTCTGTCTCATCTCACGTTTTCTGTCTTCCCTTTATCTTCTGAAGATCCTGGCATGGACAGCAAGTTAGTTCTTTTTCCCATTACCTAACCTGACCTCCCACACTCAGGAGGGCTATCTTTGTTGTTTCTGTAGCTACCTGGAAAACTTGTCCTTCTCTTGACTGAACACACAAGCAGCTAGGGGCCCTTTCATACCCAAATGGTGAACTAGGATTTCCACGTCTTTTCAGGCTACAATGGTCTTCCATTCTTCACAATAGTTCTATTACAGATGTCTGAGAAGCTCGCGGGAATTTCTTTCCAACAAAATTTCCAACTTTGAGTACTGCTTCAAAGTAGGAATCAAGCTGATGACACATTTAAACCCATAAAATCGACAGTAGGCCCTCTACTCCTAAAGACAACATGTTGGCCTATCTCCCAAAACATTTCCAACAACTGAACCTCAAGTCAGCTTTTGATCTGGCCCAAATATCCCCTGGACAACCAGAATGGCTGGCCCAGATTTGGTGAGTTCAAACCATGGTCTTGAAGGATCTCTAACCAAAATTCCTCCAATGAAATGACGAAGTCAATTATGTCCCTATATATAAGCCTTCTTTCACCTCCACTCTGGTCACCTGCCTCCTCTCTACTCCCTCTGTTCCTCCGTTTCTGCATATCACGTTTTATTAGTTCAAACTTCTAATCCTAATTCTCTGGACTCTGTCAGATTTCAATCCAGCAGATGAGCCCTCCCCTATCAAACTTTATCCGGTTCTTCCTCTTTCTCTGCCTTTCTACATACACACCTTCATTTCCCCCATCCCCCTTTCCCCACTATCTACCCACCACGACCCTCTTTCTTCCTCTTCATCTCTGGAGTTTGCCCACTCTGAGTCTCGGGGCTAAAATACTGGCCCATAGATCTTTTTCTTTGACTCAAGGGGTCCAATTGAAATTTGTCGACATCCTGGGGCACACCCTAAAATTCTGCCCAATATGGTTGCTGATGGTTTTTAATTATCCCAGGAGTGCAACCGTCAATTTTTATCTGTGCTTTGGGGCCAAATGAAAGCCACCAAAGCAAGGAGTAGATACAGCAGGAGTAGCAGGAGTAGAGCATCAATGCCTTCTCACAGGCTCCACCCTGTTTTTTTTTTTTTTTTTTACATCTGTAGGGACCTCAGGAGTTTCAGCAACTTTGCAGGAAGCCCTACTGTAAGTGGATGTGGAGCAGGGGAACACTTTTCATTCACTTCTCTGGCAGGGACTGAAGATATAACCTATGACATGGCCTGAATTCTTTTAGAAATCTGGTTTTCAAATCCACCGAGTTCAGTTTTACATATATATATATATATACATATATATGTATATATATGTGTGTGTATGTATATATACATATATGTATATATGTAAATATATAACTTGTGTGTGTACATATTTTGTGTGTGTGTGTGTGTGTATATATATATATATATATATATATATATATATATATATATATATATATATAAATGTTATATTGGCAAATTATCATGTATTGTTAAGTTCAATGAGAAACTGATTCTGATCCTGAGTCAGGCTGGACCCTGAACTCTGTGAAGAAGAAAAAGAGAACAACAAAACAACCCAAGAGCAACTCATCTGCCTTTATGGACTGCTAATGGGTGTACTATTTCTAACACAGGTTACTATTATTTTTTCTCACGACACACAGGTGCCTATGGTAAAAACAGGTAATGAGATGTTTAACTTACGAAGCTCAAAGAGGACCTTCTGCCTAACTGCTGAGATGTCCCATTCCCCTTCACATGAGACAAGAGGTTTCTTTAGTTGATATCACCACAAACAACAGGAACTTAAGCCATTGTACAGATTTGGGGAAAAGAAAAATTTCCTATCTTTTGAGCATCAGGTGCCCCCCCCCCCCCACCTTGGTCTACACTACTATGGAGAAGGTTAGTCAGAACCAGTGCCTGTCTCTTGGAATGCAGGCTCTCTGCCCTATCTTTTGGGTTAAACAACAGCCATCTTCATAACTTCAGCTGTACCTCCCTAACATGGTCACAGCTGGACGTTTAAAACGTTAACACACTTTCACCGAAAGAAAAGATGGACAAGGTCATCCCAGCTTGTTTTATACAACTAGGCCCTAATTACACAAGTCTTATCTTGAGGGGGACCTACAGTGAAACTGAGGAAAACTATAGAGAGGGAAGTCTACCTATGTCACGATGGGGAAGCCCTCATACACACCGGGTGAAAAGTTTCCAGAGTGAATGCTTTTTGATCACTCACACTCTTGTTGTTAACCCCTTGTACACAATCTGTTAGTGAGCCCAATAAACTTATTGGCTCCCCAGAGTGAACTTTGGTGAAATTGAACTTCAATTTGTCATTAGACCCTTATGCAGAATGGATAGACATTGCTTGGTTACCCCCTGTGAGCCACCATGAGAAAATTCGCACAACATATGGTATATGGTAATGTTATTATGTCCTGTGGTATTAAGAAAGAAAGCCAGAAAGTAAAAGAAAATGTTAACATTTAAATTGTTTTATTAAAGAAAGATTTGTATATGAAGATTGAGATGGCTAAATTTTTCTAGAGGGAAAAAGAGAGAGAGAGAGTAAAAAACTTAAAATCTTATGCACGATTTAAAGGGCTGAGTAAGTTACTTAAAGTATATAAAAGATGGTATTTAGAGATGATGCACACTGTGTCAAAATTTCTAAGGACAAAGATCAACAATTACAAAGCCTGGCTAAAATGTATGCCTAATCAAAGTTTATTCAGAAGTGCCTGGCTTTTTACGATATTATAGGGCATTTAAAAGCATCAGAAAGGCAATAAAAAGACAGGTCACACAGGAGAAGGTCTCTCTCTCAGGGGAAGGACGGCAGCGAGTGGTAAGATAAAGGCTATTCACTAGTGCTCTGATCTCTTGGGCTTTTAACTCTGAAAAAAAAAGCATCAGATTGATATAATTGACTTCCTGTGTGTTCAGTAACTGTATTCCGATGCCTATACTACTGTAGTCAGACAGATTAAAATTGAGGTAGATTATTTCTTGCCTTGCTCTCTAAGGTCAACTACATATCGGGAAGTAGTGGGAGCTCTGAGAGTCCTGTAACTGTGGGGAGTCACTTGCTCTCTTGTTCAGGGGTGCCATGGAGACCCCACTCAGTGGACTCCAAACACTGCCAAGTCTAGAGAAGAATAGTCAATGCAGATGAAATATTTCCTCCACATTTCCAGGTGAAGTAACAGTCAGGTAAGGCCTTTGACTTGTCCTCACAGAGGACCAAATAGGTAAAAAGACTAGAGGAGGCAGATGTTCCTCCAAAGGATGAGATCTTTAACAGGTTAGTTAACTGGCTACCTATATGGTCTTAAGTACCCAGCAGAAGTGTGTAACCAGGATTAAAATGAGCAGTATGTTTCTTTAACAGTCCAAGGGACCGAACTCCTTAGACATTGCTCTTTATCACCAATGGTTCTTTACTAGGGAAAACAAAACAAAACAAAACAAAACCTCCAGATACAAAGCATGACCTTGACTGAATTCAGCACTGCAGCATCTTCTTGCAGTTAAGTAAAACAGAACTATCATCTTAAATACTGAGGTCAAATCCTAAAACTGGTTTTACCAACTATAAAACACTGTTTCTGGAAAAGTGCTCCTCACAGGTGTGGTATGTCCTTCTACACCCTTGCCATACATGCTCACTGATTAGAGACTTTCAGTTACCCTGTAATTAAACTCACAGGTTTGGGGAAATCATTCAGAATGCCCATGTACATAGGGACCTGCTGGTGAAGCCTATTTTTAAAAAGACCTCATGAGGTTCTATTTCTCTCTAAAATTACCAATTTGATGATGACTTTCACCGATGTCTCTTCCAAGTCTTTCAGGTGTTCATTCCTTATACAGGAGTCTGATATAGCAAACAGCTGAATGCACAGTCCTATTCTTCTACAGAGCTCTGGCACACATTCCAGGCAGCTGGAGGATTACATTTTACATTAATCATAATGTTGAGAAAATTTCTTCATTAATTTTATTTCTTAACATTTCTCATAATATTGGAATAAAGGAGACCTGATGTTTGACTTCTGAACTTACACTGGCTAATAAAAATTGTTTCCAGCACTTGAGCCAAACCAATGGCTTTACATCTTATAATGGCCATCAGTAACCAACCAAACAAACAAACAAACAAAAACAACAACAAAAATTCAGTTGTTTTGCTAACACCTATGACAAAGCCCCTAAGGGTTCTTTAGATGGTTTTCTTGCCTGTTCTCTTCTTTTAATGAGGGCAAAACCTGGCCCAACTGTTTTCTTAACAACACTCTCAGTAAACATTTTAGCAGTGCTAACAGTGTCACTTTTTGTATGTTACTGATGACACCTCATTTGCATAGAAGAAACAAGGTTGTACATTGTCATGAAATGGCTGACTTGGGTTTTGGAGCGTTGCCATATAAGCTTTGTTATGGCTCCTTAGTTCAGCCTTTCTCTGAGGCACTCTAGCTGCTGCCCTTTATACATCACCATTTTGGTCAGCGTGAAAAGGCTAGACTGGTTAGCACCTCCTAACACCTAAAGGCAGTTAGGGTGACCTATGAGAAGTAGAAATGATAAACTAGGGGTTAGACAGATCCTTGACAGATAGGAGAGGGGCCATGACTAAGTAATAAAGATGGCAAATTTCCAAGATGGCTGGATTCATCTTGAGACAAAAGCTTGGCACTTTAAAACCAAGGCATGTTGAGTTTTTCCCCAGCCAGTTGATGAACTTGACAAAGTCCAAGGTGAGATCTGGATGCCACAGCTCTAGGCCAAAAGACACGATCTCCTTTTCAAACTGACCAATCCTAAATTAGGGGGTTAAAAACTCTTCAAAGACAAAAAATAAAAGAAGAGAAGAAGAAGCTCCCAAAGAGAGACTGGATTTTGAGGGGAATGGGGTTCCTGAGTCTGATTCTACTTGGTAGAGGGTCTTTCTCTTGGTTCCCCTGCTGGCTGTGTCCTCATTGTCTCAAATTTCTAACCAAATATTCCTGTCCACATTATGGGTCTACTTTACCTTGACCTCAGGTTTTCGCTTCACCTATAAAGATGGTAGTTAATCTTTGAAATGGTGGGGAGGGCTTTCCTAAGCTGTCTGTACAGTTAAAAGATCATCTTTCAGAGATCTTTTAACTTACTCCTGCCCAATGGCTACACAGTGCACCTCACCATCGGGGAGTAAGCCTACTTCACAAGGACCCCTTACATGTCTATAGAGCTCACTTCTCTGCATCCCCTTAGTACCTGTTCCCTCCAACCTATCAATGCAACCTCACCAACTTTGCTTTATAAGACTATCAGAAGCATTTCATCACAGGTCTCCCTCCTGACACTATCCACCACACTGGCCTTCCCACTTTTAATCTGTCTGAGTCCTCTTCTCGTTCCCAATATTTCTGGGACAAGGAAAAAGACCTGACTTCCCTACTGTTAGAAAAATCCTTTCAAATACTTAACCCACTCACACCCATTTAAACCTAATGCTGCTGTCCCCTTTTCAGTTCCTTAAAAATCCTTCATTGTCCTGGTTTTCCTGGACACCTTTGTCCTTTAATCTACCTTATGGGGCATCTAACTTGTCCCACTTTTAGTCACTCTGGGCATTCTTTCAGGTTTCTGAAGGGTAACAATGGAACTGGAGGTTTCTTTGCATCATTTAATCTCTGTTTCACCAGCTCTTGTACAGCCTTAAAAAAAATTCAGATCAACGCAAGACCTTCAGGATCAAGTTGAGTCTTTGGCTGCTATGGTACTCCAAAATCCAAGCAGGTACTTCTGACAGCAGCCAATGGAGAGTGTTATGTCTTCTTCCAGGATCAAAACTGCTACTACACCAACAGATACAAACTTAGTTGAGATGGGTTCAGAGACTTAGGGCACAGGCTCAGAGAATCCAACATCAAACCTCTTCTGGATGGAGTTTTGGTTTCCTCCCATCCCCTACTCATGCCCTTCCCCTTTATTATCATCTTACTTCAAGTCCTTTCCCTGTCTTTCAAACTCATTAAAGAAATTCCTCCTAGATTTCATCATTGGCATCACTTGGTTCACCAGACAGCACAAAGTTAAAGAGAATGCTTCTCTTAAAGTCATTCTAGACACAAGAACCTCAAAATGATGCTGTCCCCTCTCCTGCCAGCAGCAGTAAGTATCTAGACAGAAAAAGACACTCCTATCCTTTGTATAGAAAAGCTCTAATATAAATTCCCCTAAAATTGTAGCCATAGCCTCCATAGTCCAAGGCTCTAAGAAACATGCCACCCATGGAATCCAGAATTCTGGAAAGAAGTCAATGCCCACCACATGCCCTAGAACTCTGGATTAAAAAAAAACAAGCAATCTGACTTACTGTCCATCTCAAAGTTTCAGAAAGTAGTTTATTTCAGAAGCAGTTTGGGGTCTGATGAAATTATGCCCTCCCTGTCCCAACTCTTTACTAAAAATATTGTTCTCGGCTTTTGACAGTGTTTTCCTGTACCCTCAGATGCCAAGCTACAGGGTCTCTGGGATACCACCTCTCAGATCAATAAACATCTGCTCTTGCTGTTGAAGTTGACCTGAGTTCCTATTCTTTGATTTTCTTTTGCTGTGTTATTTCTTACGTTTATTTGTTTCTTATAGAAAGAGCATAGAGTTTCCCACATGGGAAATTTTTATGAGAAGGCCTGGAGGTGATACATTACCATTTTTCTTCTGTCCAAGGAACTGCCATGTGGCCATACCTAAGTGCCAGTGAGTCTGAGGATGGGGTAATTTGACTGTGAGTCCAGGAAGCACAGTTAACGAATTTTGCTCAACAGTTAAAAGATGGTACATTGATCAATGGACTTGCTTTTAAGTATGAAAGCACTTATAACTATTTGAGTTTAAAACAATGAGTACGTACTATTTTTTAATAAAAATTATCATAAAAATACCATGAGAAAATGCTCATGCTATGCTTTTTTTAACTTAAATTTTGTGAGTTTTTTGTTTATAATAAATACATAACATTTACAAAAATGTAAATATGAAACAACACCAAATAAACGTGAAGATTACCCCAATCCCCACACTCCCATTACAATAATCTTATTAGGGCAGATGAGGTTGGCAAACTAGCTTACCGCTGAAGATGCTAACATTAAAGGACTTAATGAAATGCAGAAACTCTCACGGTGGTGTCAAGAGCCTGGGAAGCAATCACTGTCGGGATACAAGAAGAGAGGACTTCTATAGAAAAAACACACTCGTTTACCAGTGCAATGCCACTGAGAGAGGGCACACAGAATGAGAAACACGTCAGGACAAAGGCAGTGGTGATGTAAGCCATAGGTACTTTTCATGTCTATTTTCATTTACATAACATCCAGGTGTTGCTTCCTAGCAGGCAGTATGCACCTGGGCACTGGATGAACATTGATGAGGCTATTGCAATGTGTGTGTCATAGCAGCAGTGGTTGTAGTTATGAATATCAAAAGGCAGAATCCTAACACACAACACAATTTAGGTGTTTCACAGGGTACTGGAAGCTATAGAGAAGGCTTTTGTGTCTGTTCTTATGCCATGGCCCATTTCACCCCGAAAAGCTCTTTCCAGAACAGTTGGAATCTGATACAACATGATCCTGGCCAAGATTCTAAATAGTAATTATGGCAACCCATTGGCTGCTTTCGGTTAAACACATCCAGGTGTTGAATTCTCTTGAGCTTCGAGGCTAACTGTAGTTAGTCACTGTGCACATCCATTGTATCAAAAGTTATAGACTTCAGAAAATGTATTTTGCTCTTGAGCCTTTTACTAATTAGCTGAACAGAATAGAAACTTGTCTTTCTAACCTGGGCTATATGTGATTTTCCTCCTGTCTAAAGAAGAGAAGATACATATTAGTCCTTAACTACTTCCTAGTTCTAAAACCAGAGTATGATAAGAGTAATTGGTTCTTCCAAATAGCTACATTTATAGTTTTAGGTATTTATTGTTAGCATTAATTTCTACTTTATCTGGTAATTATGTGGATAGTTTTAATACTTCTACTCATCATAGGACAGAGAAGCAATTTACTCCTTTGTTTTCCTTGGTATCTAGTACACACCAAAAAACTTAAATGATGAACGAAGAATTAAGTTTTTAAATTGAAAATACAGTATACTATGCTAATGATGAGTCTCTAAAGTTTGAAGGAATATTCTAGAACCATTATACTTAATGTATGATGCTCACTAGACATGTAGAGAAAAATAAGCTTTGAGTAGCCCCATAACCCTCCTTATTCCTAGCATGACTAATGATTTTAAAAATCTTTGAAACATGCCCACGTATCTATGACCTGGAGAAGCATCCTGATTGCAATATTGTATTTAAAGCAGCAATTTTCATTTATATTCCCTCCTTGAGTCTTTAGTCCTCCACTGCTCTGACAGCTTGTCAGGAGTAAATCTTGTTAAAGAGGGTATTCCCTTTGGAAAACTTCACACAGCTTGTGTCGCTGGTGAGGAAAAAAGAAAAACATAGCAAGCCTGTTCCATCCAATTAGCAAAGATGTGGAGGCTGTCTGGAGGTGCAGCTGGGCAATTGGCAATGGAGGGAGGGAATTTTATGGTCTATGAAAGCCCCTCATTTGTGGTGACAAACTCGGGAATTCAAAGTGTACCATTAACTCTCTCCTCACATCTTCTGTAACTACTGAAAAAAAAAGTTTTTCCTCATATAAGCAGAAATAGTTCACTACTATTTGAATCAACACATTATCAAATTACATGTGGTTCTTCAACACTAATTTTAACTAGGAAAAACATTTTAGTTTGTATTTTCTCTGTGGCATGTGGAATTCTATTGTTATTAAAACCCCCTAAATTTGTAGTTGTAGGATCTAGAATAAGACATAGAATCTAACACTTGTAAGCTATGAAGAAAAAGTTCTCTAGTTGGAGGATCTCAACCCAGTTTCTCACATATGAGAGGTTTTGATGGTGTTGTTTTTGCTATATAACCACTAGGGAGGTCATTGTATAACAATCTGTGAAATTATGAAATCTAAAGCAACAAACAAATTATGTAGATACATAGACAACTGTGGGATATGTGCAATCAGAGAAACTCATTTCTTGTATCCCCTCAAAGGCAGTATTACATTTGTACAGTGTAGGCAGTTAATGAGACGTTTTTTATAGATATCACTTCAGATCATTCTCCATATCCTATACTGATGCATTGTTTTGTTTTGTTTTTTTTCACTTGACTTATGAAAAAATGTGAAAACAAATCTTCAGTGATTTTCCTTGCACTGCCAGATCCTTCTGTGAATATACTATTTCTGCTTTTTGTCAGGATGGTTGATGGTCACTGTCTTTGTTGAGATGATGTTTTGGCAGACCACGGAATGGCTTGAGGCAGCCATGTGGATGAAGTTGTGAAAGAAGGAATAAGAGGAGCAAAAGGAATGCAAAGGCTCTACCCTGGGCCAAATACCTACTGCCTTCAGGAATGTGAGGGGATGCAGTGAAATGAGTAGTAGAGAGTGGAAGAAGAGAGAAGGAGAGAAGGGTTGAGTTGCTGCACACTCCCTTAGAGGCTGTGTGGGTGCTGTGCATTTTGTATTCAGTGGAAGGAAGCTGCGTCAAAGTCCAAATAGGACAGCAACATGACCTGATTTATGTTCTAAATGGATTGTTCTAAGTCTTCAGGGGGCAGAAATTACTTTTGCAAAAAGTATGCACTATTGAAAAAAACAGGACATTGATTTTTCTAGAGATAAGCATTATTACTTGTAATTTGTATATCTCCCCTGCCTTCCGAATTAATACTGTTAAGAATTAAAATTTGATTCTGTAAAATTCATAGTGCCATAAACGCGATCTCTTTGCAACAGCCATTTCTATAAGCAGAGAAGAAAAACAGTCTAAATTAACGAGGGAGTTTAAAGAGAGAAACTCTTAAAGAAAAGTAATGAGGAGTGGTACCCTTCAACACAGGACTATCCAGGGAAACTGGAGAGACTCAAGACTCAAACACCTTATTGTTGTGTGGGCTGTTGCTGGAGTTTTCCTGCCTGGCCCACAGTCAGAACAAATCTCTCTCACCTGCCAGTCCCACAGCCTCTCAAACCCGACCAAGTAAACACAGAGACTTGTATTGGTTTCAAACTGTATGGCCGTGGCAGGCTTCTTGCTAACTGTTCTTACAGCTTAAATTAATCCATTTCCATAAATCTATACCTTGCCACATGGCTCGTGGCTTACCGGCATCTTCACATGCTGTTTCTCATCGTGGCGGCTGGCAGTGTCTCTCTGACTCAGCCTTCCACTTCCCAGCTTTATTCTCCTCCTTGTCCCGCCTACACTTCCTGCCTAGCCAATGGCCAATCAGTGTTTTATTTAATGACTAATCAGCAACACATTTGCCATACAGAACATCCCACAGCAGTGGGCAATACTGCAGAGTATCTCGTCATCAGTAATAAGCTGATCACCACATAGTAATCAGAATATTTACCACCGACTGCAACAGCAGGCAGCCCAGGATGCGGTGGAGAGACAGACATTTTGTATTATCCAATTTTGTGTGTGCTATGCTATGGCACGGCTTTCTAATTTCAATGTCTTGTTAGAATCAAGCCATGAAATAAGAGACAACAGTCATCCATGATCAGAACAAGACTACACAAATAAATTTATATTCTAAGGTTAGCGCTGAAGTGGACAAATGTAAGCTAATAATATTTTCCCCTTGTTCACTATTTGTTTAAAATTTGTTCATTGGAAACATGATGTACAGGACAAAGAAGTTGTAAAAGAGGCTCCATCTTTCCTGAGGGTTATTATATGCTGTACACAATGATCGTTGTTTTCTGGTTCTTCGTACCTAAAGTGATTTTTGGATTGGACTGTGGGAATTCTGGTATGATCAAGGCTGTATGTAAATTTTGCCGTCTTGTTTTAAAAGAGGCTGCTTTTTAAAACTATGCACACATCTTTGTTTGCAGTAGTGTATTGTTATAAGATTACATCATTTCTCAGAGCCAGAGTAACATAATGATCCTCAGAACTGAGCAAAGAGCCTGACACCTTAAGTCTTTGTTTCAGGTGTAAAATTAATAAAATTAATTGTACCCTTAGCATACTTGGTTTGCCCAATCTCATCTAAATTCTGAACTTCTTACTCTTCAAAGTGTCACATTCAACAACATTTTAAATTTAAGGAGAGTTCTAAGATATCAGTTTCAAAGCAAATAAAACTGTATTAAACCAACCTATGGAGGACAAAGTATTTCATTTGTTTACAGATTGGGTGTGAGGGGAAAAATGAAACCTTGGGGTACATATTTCTTCCAAATATAATGATGTGGGGTGCTTTTTTTTAGTTATGGAAAATCCTCTAGAGACAGCAGAAAAACAAACACAATTGTTGAATATAATCAAAATGTTCTTAAATGTACAGAAATGCAGAAAAATAGTATGAAAAGATACTAATTTTAGTAATGAAAGAATAAGTAAAGCCTCTCTTACATTCTGCATAGCCAGTTATTTTAATGCATTTTTCATACTACAAAGTGAGCAAATTCTCACCTCTACTCTTACTGGTTGTAGATTTTTAGTAAGAACTGGCAGAGTGCAGGGAAATAAAATGTCTGGCTAACAACATTTATATTCATCAATCTAAGAAAGACTCAAGAGACGGACATTCTGAGAAGGAGAAGATATGTAGTGCAAAACAACACATTAATAGTTGGAAACATCAAGCACAATATTCTTGGGGAGAGAGTGAAACCCATGGCTTTTGAGCATGGATTAGTTACTCAAGCCTGCAGGAAGACAGAGTCACTTGCTAAAACTCTTTCCTGAAGGCCTGTCATGGTGAACTCATGTGTTTGTCTGTTAGGAAGTCAGATCATCTCAGGTGGCAGATGTGCCGACTTTGATTTCCACCCTCAAACCCTAACTCCTAATACTTACAATCTTGCTTCAGGTGTCAGTCATTTAGGGGCTGGGCTTTCTTCTTTCATGGACTTTCTCTTTCTGGAATCCCAGATTTCTCAAGGTTTTCCTGTTCCGTTTCTCTGCTGAAAAGAGAGTGAGTTTTAACTCAGATGTACAGCCACTGGTGCATGGTACTGCTTCTGTGATCTCCTGTTCAAAGCAACCTATGGTGATATTTTATTTGTATTAAAATGTTATTTGTATGTTAATAAATAAAGTTGCCCAGGGGTCAGAGCTATTAGCAAGCCATAGGAAAGCAGGGCAGTGGTGGCGTACGCTTGTAATCCCAGCACTTGGTAGGCAGAGCTGGGTAAGTCTCTGTGTGTTCAGGGATACAGCCATTATTGGATACACATGCCTTTAATCTCAATACCAATCATGGAAAACCTGGAGGCCTATACAAACAGGCCGTGAGGAGGCAGTCATGTTGTTGGGTTTACAACCAATGAGAAGGCAGGACAGGAACTCTATATAAAGACTTTAACACAGGGGTAGCTCTGGTTCGGAGAGGTAGGACCACTGCAGGAGGAAGGGTAAGGTTTTAGCTCTTAGCTCTGACCTCTTGGCTTTCTTCTTTGCATTGGTTCTGTGTTTCTTATTTAATAAGAAGGTTGGTTACATCCACAGCAACCAAACCAGAAGGCGGCAACACCCTGCCCATTTTGGGCTCCCAGCTTCAATCCCAATCCAAAGATGATTGTTCACCTTCCAGCTCTAGTCCCCTAGGTAGCTGTGTTTTTGGAATCAAATTCTCTAATTTTCAGGGAGAATCATTTTGTAGAAGCTCATTTTGCTCTGTTAGAAGTAGTATCTTGGTGTATATTTCCTATCAGAATCAACATGAACTTTGAAAATTATACTATGTGTGATTCCTCTTTATGTTGCAAACCCTAACCTGAGGAAGGATCATTAAGCAACCCTATTAGTATGATGCTTGACCAGTCATACATAGGCAGAAGTTTTTAGCATGGATTTCCAGACAAAAACAACACTACTGTTACAACTAATAAGTATAGCTATCCCACGGTTTTTCATGAAACAATCATACCATAGCATTTTCTTCTCATTCTTAGTTCTTCTCATTCTCTTCTGGAATAAGAAGGATACAGAACTGAGCCATAGCCACTCTGTAAGGTTCATGTGATGGTTAGATCACCAACTTGATGGATTAGGACCACTTGGGAGATGAGCCTGAGGATTCTTTCTTTATTTTCTCGAGTCCTCTTCCCACTGCTCTGCTCTCTCCTGCTGGCCCCCTTTCTTTTCCCTGGCAGCCTAAATCCCACTTTCATGACCTGTACCTCCCATATGTGCACATATATAAGTACGAAAGTCTTATGACTCTGCTTATGAAACAAAACATGTAACATTTGTCATTCTGAACCTGGGTTGTTTCACCTAATATAAATTTCCAGTTCCATCCTATTTCCAGCAAATGTCATGGTTTTATTTCTGTTTACAGATGAATACATTTCCACTGTGTTTTCCTGTCCATCAATTGAAGGACATCTGAGCAGTTTATATTTTCTAGCTATCATGAATGTCATTATCATAGATGTTCATGTAAGAGATACAGAATTTAAATGTATTGTTAATGAGGATGATAATGAATGAATATGACTGTAACCAAACATGTACTGTGTACATATGGTATATGCATAGATATTCAAACATATATATTAGATTTAAATCTCCCCCCGCCCCATGTGTGTGTGTGTGTGTGTGTGTGTGTGTGTGTGTGTGTGTGTGCATATGCTAAGACAACTGCTCAGTTCTCATCTTCTCCAGTGTTCTTTGAATCTGAGTAAGGAAGACAAATGTAGAAAAAAGGAAACTTTCAGAGACAAAGACTTAAGGAGAATAAAATTGCGAATCTTTTACAGTAAGTATGATTTAAGCCAATTGAAGCACATTATATATTTTTAGAATAAGAAATTTCTTAATATTTGTCCAAACGTATTTGAACATCTCTGTAGTTCAGTGATTAATATAAATGTAAATTTCCCCTTTGAAAAATACATTTTAGAATAGTGTCTAGGAAGACAGAGAACTTGTATTTTAGTTTACAGGTCTTGGTGCCAGAACAATATAGCATATGAATAAAAAGAAAAAATTATCATGAAATTCTGGTTGAGGGTTAAATTGGTTGAAATGAGGATATTTTCCTCTGGTAATGAAGCAGAATATTTTCTATGAAACTTGAAAGTGACAAGTAAGCACTTGTGATCAAGAAAGCAAATGTTGCAGACCACATCATTTTTTAAGAAATATTAGCTTCAGCCGGGCGGTGGTGGTGCACGCCTTTAATCCCAGCACTCGGGAGGCAGAGCCAGGCGGATCTCTGTGAGTTCGAGGCCAGCCTGGGCTACCAAGTGAGTTCCAGGAAAGGCGCAAAGCTACACAGAGAAACCCTGTCTCGAAAAAAAAAAAAAAAAAAAAAAAAAGAAAGAAATATTAGCTTCTACTTCTTTGAAAGAGGATTGTGGGTGCTCACTGGTTACTTGTCATAGCCCTTATTGAAGGTGTTTACATTCCCAGCGAATTGACATGGTGGTTAGCTGTATAGCAGGTGGCAGTCAGATACTACTTGGGAAACTGATGCACTCAATGCAGAGTCAAAGTCTTATAGGCATCCCAAGTTCCTGTCTGCTACTTTCATTTCTGTCTCCATCAGAATATTCTAACTATACTTGGGAGTTGATTCCTCCTTCTGTGTTCCAAAATGAGAAAATTCAAAGAGAAGACATGGAATACACAGGCAAAATAAAGAGAAGTCACCAAAGAACTGTGTGAACAAGGAACAAATATTTGTGTAATGTACAAAATAAATGTCTGTGTCTTCCAAAACCACATTTCCACCTTAAATTTCAGTAGAAGGTATGGGATTTTCCAAGACCTGGCTCCTCTAAGGAAGGTTGTTTGTTCTATTTGAAATATACGTGCACATGTTTATAGGCTGTAATACAACTCAGGGTACATATCATGCTAAAATCTATGCAGGAGCAGAAAACAGGACTACATCTCAACCTTATGTTTAATGCTCGGTGAACACCCCTCTGTAAATCAGATTTTGTAGGTTTCAGATTCTCCATCTATTAAATTAAAATATGTCCTGTTCTAAAACCCTTGAAGACTTTTTTAAGATCGAAATATATATACAGTGTCAAAACATTTTATAAGACTTACATTAATATGCAAATTTGCTTAGAAGCAGATGAAAAGATAGACTCTCCAACAACTTGGACACTAGAGAATGCCATTTTCTCCTTGAAAATGGAGTAGTGGTTTGAATTCAGCATAGGTAATGTGTTTGTTGCACATGAATGCAAATATACAAAATTTCCACAAAAAATGACAGGAACACACACACACACACTCACTTCACAGATAACATTTGGTGTTCTATATAGATCAGCAAGTACCTTAAATAAAACAACTGCATACAGACAGAAGAAACCTACAAATTGTGTCACCTTTAAATGCAGGACAAATTGCAATTCATATAAAAATTCCTAAGATTTTGTTCACTGATTCAAGCCAACAAAATTTTAATCACTTTGTGAATTTATAAATTTGATCTTTGCTTTTTCCAAAGGAAAAATACTGGAAGAAGAGAAAAAGGTCTTAATCATGCTTTCATCACTCCTGTACCAATATCTCCTTATCTGCAATTATGATGAAAACAGGATGAGCTATTTTATTCCAGTCTTCATCATATTGCATCATACAGTTGAAAACTCAAAGAATTGAGGAAAGCAGAATTACAATTATGCACTGAATACTGAATTAATTAAAGTACCTATATGCGCTGGTCATTAATTGTGCAACTGAGCGTCCCTTTGAGCAAGAGTCATTTCACCATTATTCACTACAGTGAAGGCAGAGGACTTAAGTGTGTGTCTATAGACGGATAAATTGATAAAGAAACATGATGCATGTGGTACAGCACAGAATACTGTCCAGCCACACAATGCTCCTGGCAGTTGTACAATATCGATGATCACAAAGGACATTATAGTAGGTGCTGCAAGCAAGACACAGAATGAAAAATACTGCATTCCCTTGTGGCTGGAATACGGCGAGGAAGTGGAATGAAGAGATCATCAAAGGACACAGATTCTCAGTTAGGCAGGGTCAGTAAGTTTGGAACTAATGTATAGGATGGTAAGTCGACTCAATTACACTCTATTGTCTACTTCATATCAGTTAAGAGTGTAGAACTTAAATGTTTTAACACATATAATAACTCTTTGGGGCAAAGGAAATGCTAATTGCCTTAATTTTGATAACCATTTGATGTTCACACATTCCAAAACCATGCACTTTTCATTTACTCAGAAAATAATGCGTTTGAGGATATTTTTGCTTTTACGTGTACTCAAAAGGCATTTCATAGACCCATGCTAATAATGAGGACTCTCACTTAATTTATGTAGTTTGAATTTTCAAGGGGCATCCAAGCTCCATGTTTAATTCTTTCTCCTTTACCCACTGAAACAGTTCCATGCTCTTGCTTTTCTCCACAGATATCTGAGGACTTCTGGTGGTCTCCATTCTTGCAGACAGCATACTTAGGTACTTCCTTCCACTCAGACTTTCTTGCTGTCATTTTAGTAGCTTTTGAATTTGCAAGTGACTGGATTAAACTGAATTTTGTAACATTTGGCCACTGGGATTTTATTCAAGCAATATCGCATGTTCTAAATTATTTGGCCTTCCAAATATATTTTAAGGCCAAGTAAACAAATTGTTAATATTTTTACTGAAAAATTTTACTATAAAAACAGAATTACCAAATGTTAAAGAGAAAATAACAGGAAGGGAGTCACACACACTCTGTGTGTGTGTGTGTGTGTGTGTGTGTGTGTGTGTGTGTGTGTGTGTGTGTGTATGTGTGCAATTTCATAGTGGAGCATTGCATTACATCACTCACACTGTCCCCGCTCGCACCGGTCCCAAGTAGCTTTCTTATATGTACATGTGCCCAGAGCTGACCACTTGGGACTGGATGATCTATATGGGAGCTCGTTCTTAGAGGACACTGATTCTTCCTCTGTCTCATCAGGTATTGACCAGCTGTAGCTCTTCCTCTAGGGGTGAGGCCATGCGGGATTTTCCCAGTCCGTGTTAGCATCTCAACTGGAGTTGTCATTATGCTGAGTCTTGTACATGCAATCGTACGGTTTAGATTTCACGGATGCATTTTCCTTGTCATGAGCAGGGACACATCTAACAGCAGACTTCTCAGACCTCTTGCTCTTACACTCTTTCTGCCCTCTCCTTTGCAATTTTCTCTAGCCTTCTGTGCATTGTACACGTATCAGTTGGGATAGGGCAGCCCGCAGTCTCTTCTTCTCTGCCTTTTGACAGTTGTGGATCTCTGCAATAGTCTCCACATCTCTTATTTGCAGCTCCTAGCTTTAAACATTTAGAAGTGAGTGTATGACCTGGAGTAGTCACAGAAACCAGGAAAGCAAAAACACAACCAAGTAGGGAATGGCAGAGGGTGGCACTCTAGAGTGGGAAATACTAGGACACGGGTGCTATGAAGGGGAAATAGGGAAAATAGGGACTAACCCAGCAGTGGGGAAGGAAGTCAATACAGAGGATAAGGGAGGGAGAAAGGATAAATAAAACTGAAGATGTTTGATAAAGGCAGAGAGAATTATATTATTTCATCTTTACCTAAAATTACATATACACATAATTTGTAGTTTAAATAAAGCCAAGTTATTTGGTGCGATAATAGCCCTTCCACCAGAGACATAAACTACCTAATAAAATCTCTAACTAACTTAACACCTTCTCTAAGGTGTTAAGGGAAGAGAAGAAATTCCCTCTTAGGATATTTTGGTCAGGGGAGTCTAAGAGACCTTCAAAGCAATACAGGCTATTGTCATTGTCCTTGCTTACCTCCCAGAACTGAAGGTAAAGTCCTATTGCTGATGACATCTCGCACTGTGGATACAGGATATGGTGGAATAGCGTGGGAACTCACCTGTGGTCTAGCTCCCACAGTATTGTGTGTAGCTTCCAAGGGAGAAAAGCAACCAGTAATCCTGTCTGTCTATCTGTTTTGTTTGTTGGACCAGCAATTGTGTTGTGACCTTTATAAGGGACCCCACCCCTTTTCAACACTTTTGGACATTGTAAACACTTGATTGTACTCCTTGATACTTGCTTTTATCGAAAACTATAACTGTTTTAATACTGAATACTTTAGCTTTACTAATACTTTAATATGGATAGAGTTTATGGAGAAAGGTACTGTTCTCTGATCTGAAGTAAAGGGATGTATACATTAAACGTGATTAAGGAAATTAGCTTTAAAAAATTATCCACCTTTAAACAAATGAAAGCAAATACATGAAGAACTGTCAGAATACAGCATGTTGGATTGAAAGGAAAATGAGATACAGAACTGATACGAGATTTGAGGCTTTAAATTTTAATAAGAAGAGAATCACTTCTAGAATGGCAGTGAAAACACCCAGAAACTTGGGCAGGGAGCAGACAGCAGAGACTCCCACAGTCATCTTATTCACATGTGAGGACAGTTAGCTGGGACTTGAAATAGCCCTGAGAGTGGCATGCAAGGCAAACAGCTGGATCTTGGTAATCACAATGAGTTTCCTAGTATTTTTACATTTCACTCCATTCCTGCAGCACTGTGGTGGCTTTGACAACCAACAGCATCACATCTATGGTAGCTGCCAAACTAACAAGTGTACAACCCATGGAGAAGAGACAATGGTTCTGTACATTCCAGAAGCCCCGTCTTTGCAGAGGTATCATGATTTGACCCCTGGCTCACTGAAAACAAATAAATAAACAAACAACAACAACAAACCCATTAAACTTCATTTCAGCACTTGTCCTTATTTGATCTGGCCTAGAATTCACTCTGTGTGAGTTCTCACTTCTGTGCATTTTTTAGAAAAAAATGATGAGCATAGTTTTAGCACTTCAGTGTCCTGAGATAGCAATATCTCTCAGGGATTGCAAGAGGCTGACTTCAAAACTTCAACACAAAATTAAGGGACAAAATATCCTTGAAGTATTTAAGGATGGTTGCTATATTCTTGGGAACCTAAAAATCTTCATGCCTGAGTAGTGCTGTTCATTGTTCAGGTAAAACCTGATATGGAAGTAATATCCTCCTTCATATGAAAATAGGTGGACTCCACATACTCCAGATATATTGAAAAAGAACAAGAAGGCTCAGCCCACACACATTCTGATTTCAAATCTTACTTTAAATCTCCACTAACCTTACTTAACCTAAGAACAGGTGAGTAAAAGGCTCATATAACTACAAACAAGAATAAGTGGAAAGAAATTTAAACTTTGTAAATAATGTCACACGTTTATGATGGATTATTTTCAACTAGGGTGCAAGGGTAATTCAGTGAAAGAAAACTTTTTCAACAAACATAACTAGAGCAACCAGATATCCACTAGCAAAGCAATTAAGAGAAACCCCCTATGTCCTATCATCAACAAAAAATGACAAAATACATCACATATTTATATATAAAAACCAAAACTTTTATAAAGAAATGTAGAAATAAATATTTTAATATTGGTTTAAGCATAGAGCCTCAAAATCACAAATAGTAAAAGTAAGAAAATGAGCTACATCAAATTAGAAACTTGTATGTTCAGGTGATATCATAAAGATAGTGAAGGGAGAGTCTACAGAATATTAGTTGATACCTGAATTTCCTTTATTAATAAGGTATTTATCCAGACTAGACAGTGAGCTATTATAGCACAGCAATAAACAGACAAACCACTGAATTCTCCAAGAGGGTGAGAGCATAGGAATTAAAGAAGCAAGACTAAAGGATCACATAAGCCCATAAAATTCAACATCAAAGAACAGGAGAAGAGAAAAAAACATGAAAAAATAAGGCAAGGAGAGAGAAAAGGAAGCAAAAAGGAGGGCAGAAAGGAAGGGAAAGAGAGACGGAAAGACAGGTACTGAGACAGGAAGTCATGGGTGGAAAGAGGATATTCAGACGAAACTTGAAACAGATCTCCATTTGTGTAAAAGGGTGACATCTGAGTATGTTATCCACACCTTCAGAAATCTCAGATGGAGAAATGAATGGATCTATTACATGAATGAATTAATAGACTTTGAATAGTTATACATGAAGCTTTAAAACAGCTTTATATATACATATATATATATGTAATAGTTGCATAAATCGAACATTTACTGACATTTAACCAAAAAGAAATGCATTTTAAAACCACTCTCTTCTATGTGTTGAATTCCCTCACTTAATAAAGATGGAAGAGAGTGTGCATACTAATGAGTGAATGTGTTTGTTGGTCAGCACAAGACAATCCAAAGCTAGGCTAAGCCCATATTTACATGCTGAGGAATGATGGTAGTAAGATATGAAAAAACTTTCATTTTCTAATTAAGTCATTATTATTATGGGAGCAGAAAATTTTACACGTAGAGTAAAAACCCTACGGTTAACAGATTAATCTCAAATCTGAGCTGAGGCGCTTCATGCAGCCACGTTGTGTGATGTGAGGACTTGTGTGGTATAAAGGGTGCCGACTGTGCTCAGAACAGGGCAATGGTGAAGTCATGAGACACAACATGGTTAGCACTGGCGGCAGCATCACAGACTCATTCTGCACTTGTCTTTGAGCTAATTGTTGGATCACTGTACGTTCAGAACATGTAAGCATTTTCAAATTTGTTTTACTCTCACATTTAATTATGTAGGTCTCTACCCACAGCTAAAGAAGCTTTATGTTACAATACTGAGGGACAGCTTTCAGCCTATAATGCTATGCTCCTTAAAGAAGCAGTCTAAACAACAACTTCCTAGAGTATTTAAATGTTGAAAGGATTCATTGCCAGTCATATCATAAGTGGTAAAGTTTTCTGGTCAAAGGGTAATAATTGTTAATTTCCATGTCATTCATTTTAGGGACTCTTTTCTCTCATCTGCACTCTATTAGTGAATAATCTATTGTATTTGTTTTACTTTCCATTTGCTTCTTTTATTATCTTGTATGTGTTTAATACTTCCCATTGTTCTATTTATCCTGCATTTCCCCCTTTGCCTTGGTAGTAAACCTGTGATAGTGTTTTTAAGACATTTGTCTGGCAATTTAAACCTGGGAACAAGTTCTCAGTTGGCATTTGTTGACTCTATTGTTAAGGGTATACTTGTTTTTTTTGTTGAATAATCTTAGATTTGTCTTCTGCCTTTAATGGTTGAAAGTCTCCCAGGTCTGTTTCGTTAGAGAATTTCTTTTGTAGCCATCTGCTTCAAAGCCACACAGTCTGCCTTGTCTCCTTCATGGTAGTGCAAATCCTATTTCAGTGGCTTGTACTTCACCAAATGGTAACATTCTGTATTGTGTTGCTCAGCAACTCGACAACCAACTGTGAAGATCAATCAATACAGGATCGCTGGATCCCCTTCTCCAACTCCACTCTCTGCAACATTCTCCTCTCACTGGTTCCGAAGACTTCTCCAACTGGCTTCTCAGGGTAGTAACCTTCAGAACTTCAGGAAAGGTCATCAAGAGTCGAACAAAATAAACAAACATGAAACCCTTTTCCACTCAGTCCCAGTGTTTCAAATTATGTGCTTTTCCTACAGTTGGTTTGTGAAGTGTTCTGCAACATCTAAATTAGTTAATTTTCAATATTTTCTGGGATTTCATCTATATTTGGAAGAAGGAAGGGCTTGGGATCTGATTCTATGTGTTAGGAAGGGTAATTTAAGTGTTTTTCTTGACACTGATTTGTGAGACACATATGACCACATTTTTTTTTACAATGTGTATGCAGAATCACAAAAGATAATAAAAACACGAGAGAATAGCACTACAAAACCAAAGAAAGCAGAAAATAAAATGGAAAAAAATAGTGATTTTCTTATTGTTCTGAATATCTTGCATTTATTTGATAAAATATGTATATATTTAAAAGGCTGGGCAAGATGAGATATGCTGTAATCCTAGCATGTGGTAAGCTAAGACAGAAGATTGCTATGACTATGAGGCAACTCTTGGGTAGACAGCAACAGCTTGTTTCCAAAACAAAAATTTGGGGAGAGAGACTATATATACACATCATATGATCTCCAATAAATTATAAGTGAGAAATTATTTTATCTGATACTTCTATTAGATACTACATACATTTAAAGGTCTGATAGCCTCCCTCTTTCCATACCTCTTGCATTTCATAATTACCTGCTCTTATGTTAAGGGTAAACTGAAGGAAAAGCTAATGTAGCACAATAATCTATAATACACAATCTTCATCAGTACTTTTACACATTGAACAGTCAAGCTCTGTAACCAATGAAATATCCATTTGTAGTTAAATTATTCAAATTAACAGGCCAATATTTTGTAGCGTTCATGGGAGATACATATGCATCCATGGTAGGAAAAACCATGCAGAGAATACACAAACCTCAGCACTGATTATTCAGATGAACCTGCAAGTCTTAACACCAGACCTGCAGCATGTTGTATGCAAAAGGGAAAAGAAAACACCTGATCAATTCAAGCACAGCCTCCAAATGGAATGCCAAAGGAGCTGCCTCCCTGAATTATAGCAATGATTTGCTGTGAAGCAGCTGCTCACACAGGCAGAGCTCCACAATTCACTGGAGGACAAGCACGGCAGTGTGTTTAATCATGTTTCTCAACGTCCACCAAAGCCCTCAGGGGAAAAGGTGTTATTTAGCACAAGGGTGAAAAGAGATGGCTTTTAATTCTAACTTGCAAAAAGAAACAATACTGAAAAGCTAAAATCTAAATACAACAAGCATATAGTATAGGAAAATATTTATATTTGAGGGGGAATAAATGGTATGGAATCAAGAAGAAAATACTGGATTAGCAAGAAATTCAAAAGTATTTTTAGAGGTTTAGCAGTATTTATTGTTGCTCATCATATGTTAAACATATTGTTAAATGTTACCTTGTGTATCCCAAAATTTAATAAATTATTATAAGTGAAGCAGGCATAAGGCATGAAGAGGTAAAATGCCATTGAAGAGAAAATATATTACAATAACAATATATTTAGCCATTAGGGAAATATCAGGCTGAGCTTTGGTAAGGGTCACTCTTAAACCTTCCTAATTGCGAGCATGGAAGGTTGATTGTATTCAACCCTGAGCATCTAATGCCACATGGAAATTCCCTCCCTTGGAAGACAGTTTGGTATTTCTGAATAAATTTAATATGTAGCAACTTTTGATGCAATGGTCTCTGCACTTTTATACAAAATCTATATAATCTTCCATGTGCATACCCAATGACAAACAAACACGAAAGATAATGTCCACAGCTTGCAGTTATTTAATATGATACTTCAAATTAAAAGCTGATCAGATTTAACTCTATAAATATCTATGCTATGAACATGTAAGGCTATGATCACAGGTGTAGAATTGTACTTGTCCTGAAAATAGCAAATTTCAGGACTGTCAATGACATGGACAGGCCGGCCAGAAGGTGTGAATGGAGACAAAACTCTGAATAATGGGAAATCATGTCATAATATGGGTGGTGTATAAAAGTTGCTCATTTTATCTTTTTCAAAGCCATATAAATGTCTAGACCCTTTTATACTTTTTCACATTTTCATTTGTAAAACACAATGAGATAGCTGCTCCTCCCAACATATTGTTCTGCACCACTCTATGGCTAATATGAACTTAGGAGAAAAAGAAAAGTTAATGACCTTTGTGCTTGATAAATGAACAGTATCACTGCTGTGATAGTTTTCAGTTGATAAACCGTAATTACAACCATAGAATCTCCTTTTATTTGATTATCATCTGTGGTATTTACTGAGCAGAGACCAGGTCATCATTTCATGGATGATTACACAATCAGAAAGTGTGAGTCTATTCCATAAGCCAACACAAGATTTCCATTAACTAAAGAGAATGAGATTGCATGGAAACCCCTTTGCATCCTTGTGATGAGTCTAGATTCATCACAACATATTTACTTCTCACTGCATTGCTTCACTTTGCTAACTATTTAAAAAGAATTTTGTTTTTATATTTGTGAATAAGACTAGCCGAATGTATGAATTTTTTCCCTAATTTGTGTCTTCATTGCATGTGGTAAAATAATATGTATATAACTGTATTAGTTACTTTGCTATTGCTGATAAACAATATAATCATGGCAACTTCTACATTCGGTTGGTTCCAGAGGGTTCAGAGTCCATTGTGTTGGGGAAATGTGACAGCAAATAGCAGGCACAGTTGCTGGAGAAAAGATAAAGACTCACATCTTGAATCACAAGCATGAAACATGATGAGTGACCTAAAAGTGACTCATCTTTAAACCTTGTAAGCCTTCCTGTAGTGTCATACTTCCTCCAGCAAGTCCAGACTTCCTAATTCTATTCAAACAGGGCCATGAAGATCAAGTAATCAAATGCTTGAGATGATGAAAGATTTTTGTGTACTATTTGATCACACTGTGTGAAGATGTTTGGCTGTTTTACTTCACCTGCCTAAGGCACCTTCTGATTGGTTAAATAAAGAGATGAATGGCCAATAGCTAGTCAGGAAAGGAGAGGTGGGACTTATGGGCAAAGATAGGAACTCTGAAAAGAATCTGAGAGGCAGGGGATTCATCAGCAAGACTTAGAGGAAGTCAGACATACAGTACTAAGAAGAGGTAATGAAACACATAGCAGAAAGTAGCTTAATATAAAAAGGTTAATTTGTTTTAAGAATTATTTGGGAATAACCCTAAGGCAAGACCAAGCTTTCATAATTAATAAGTCTCCATGTCATTATTTGGGAGTTGGAGGTCCAAAGCAAGACCTGTTACAGAAGACATTTCATTCAACCATTGCAGAAACCTAGCCTGTTTTTTAAATTCTTTGTCAAACAAATAGTCAGGCATTATATCAAATATAAACTTGAAAATAATGCATAACTTTCAGTTTGGGGGCAAAAGTCCATATGTGAATTTTATACTTTAATCTTAATTTTAAAATATGTTGTTTTACTATACTGCTCTAAACTGTGTTATGTACAATTTACTGAAATCACTGCTAAAGGTCATACCTTACAATATTGTCTATAAGGATTTCTTAAGACAGCCTAAAATATTATGTTTGAATCTGTTATGGTAATCATACATTTAACAATTTCATATTTCCCTATATATTGGCCTTTTTTCATCCCTTCATGATCTGCTTTGCCTCTAATAATCTTTCTTCTTTGTAGTCCAAACAGATGTCATCATGCCACACCAGCTTGCCTTTGTTTAACATTGGCAACATGTTTATTTTCCTATGGGTAAGCATTTTCTTTTGTTGTCTTCTCGACAGCAGTCAGGTATCGTGGTTAAGCATGTCAGGAGCTTAGAGGGCAGCCTGACAAAAAAAAATGGCCACAGACTGCTGAGACACAGCATGCATGGTACTTAGAAGCCCAGCTGCTGGACTCATTCCTTGCATCTGAATCTTACTCCAAATCCTGTGAACCAAATAATCTTGGTCAACTTAAATAATTCTATTTGTTCATCTTTAAATGTCGGTTGGTATTACCATAATACCACATATGTGCTGTGTGATGAATAAATATGTGCCAATGGGAAGAGTGTGACACAAAAAAGTGTTGTAAGTCACGTTTTCTGTCACGCCCTTCTTCAAATTACATTTTTCTATTTACTTTACATACTAACCACAGTTTCCCTTCCCTCCTCTCTTCCCGTTCCCTCTTCCCACTGCCCATTTACCCAGCCCCCATCCACTCCTCCTCCCTTCAGAAAGGGGCAGGCCTCCCATGGGAGTCAACAGAGATTGGCATATCAAGTTGAGGCAGGACCAATCTCGTCCCCATCATACCTTTTTTTTTAATATATATATAGTATGATACTTTAATTTCGTTTCTTAATTTAGTCCACACTCTTGGCATAATAACTGGAGATTTTAGCTCAATTTCAGTTACCAATTGATATACCATCCTAAAAGTTTGTGGCCATAAATACCAACCATTGTCATCTTATAAGATTCTCTGGGTTTACCAAGTTGAACTAGGTAGGTCTTCCCTTCCATAGACTCATAAATTCTAGTTTCATTTTCACAGTATTCCACACATCCTAGATTCCATTTTGGCCCTATCTTTTAACTTTCTTTTTATGTAACTCTTAATTATTTATTCATTTATTATTACTGTGTGGTATGTATGTGGGACCTTGCGCTTGCCATAGCATGCATGCAAGGGTCAGTGGACATCGTTGTTGAGTCAGTTCTCTCCTTCCACTTTTTTTTGTGGGTTCCAGGATTGAACTCAGATTATGGATTTGTGTGGAAATTGCTTTAATTCACTGAGCCATCTCGCTGACCCTATTTTTAAGCTTTGTAATGGAGTTCTCATCACTAATCTTTCCCCAGCACTCCTTCCTACCTACTGTCTCGGCTCCTGCAACCATCACTTTCTTCTGAACTCCCACACAAATCAAATTCTTTAGATTCTACATCTAAGGGGGATTGTGTATGTATCTTCATTTAAGAAATGTACATTTAGATC
The DNA here is from genome assembly GCF_007827085.1 of Peromyscus californicus insignis. Lineage (NCBI taxonomy): Eukaryota > Metazoa > Chordata > Mammalia > Rodentia > Cricetidae > Peromyscus > Peromyscus californicus. The sequence goes on along the minus strand of NW_026294458.1, from coordinate 19,965,832 downwards.
TATTGCTTATTTTTAAATTAAATTGTTGGCATACTGTGGAGTTTTTGCAGTTTCATACGGATTAGCCATAGCAACTTCCCAGCAGTGATGTACTTTGTCAACAGTCCCACACTCTGCTTGTTGTTTACATCATTGTGCAGAAGTGCTTGAGTTCATAGAATCTCATTTGGCTGTTTTGCTTTTCCTTCCTAAGTCTTTGAAGCTTTATCTCAACCCTCCTTGTCCATTTCAATCCTGAAGCATTTCCTATATATATTTATTTAGTGCTTTTCTAGCTTCTGGCCTTCTGTATAAGTCTATAATCCATTTTCTGGTTATTTTGTGGTTAGTGGGACACAGATGTCTAACATCATTCTTCTTTGTGTGGATAGAAATTTCAACCATCACTTCATGTAACTCCTCTCCTTTCTCTTGGGCATATTCTTAGTGGCTTGGGCAAAAAGCATTGGCTATGGATTTTCTCCTAGGCTCTCTATTCTTCAACCTTTCTTGCTCTTTGTGTGGATGCCATTCAGCTTTGCTTGCTTCAGAAGTGACTTGAAGTCAGACACTAGAGTGCTTCCTGCTTTGTCCTTCTTGCTATAAATTAGTCCAGATATTTGTTGTTTATAGCTATATATATGTATATATATATATATGCATATATATATGTGTGTGTGTGTGTTTCATTAATTTGTTCAACATTTTATTGTTGAGAGTTTTCACTATATTTCTAAAATTGTAGACTGAGAAATGGTGGGTTATATAATCAGTTTTAGTGGCAATGAACAACACTTTTCACTAATAAGATCAAATGAAATACAACAGAAAGCTCAAAGTGCACTATAGGGTAGAATTGCTTGTGGGAAAGCATCCATTCTTTACCCTTGTTCCACAACCATGTCTATTGTACCAATGAAAATGTGTTTCCACTTTGTGCTGCACTAAAGGAATTTCAAAAATGCATTTAAGATATCTAATCTGTCTTTAGCAATTAATGTATTCTGTGTGTTTTAGTAATCACTCTTATTCACAGGGACTCAAATACAAGTGTTAATTGAAGCATAATCCAGAATACTTGAACAAATTGGAACTCTTTAAGTTCTTATGTTTTTCATTGGATTGTATGACCATTATTAACTGTACTCAAATGCATTATTTTGAAAAGTGATTTTTTAAAGTAATAAAATGACAATAATCATACAATATGTGTTATCCAGCAATGTTTGAGAAACTGTCATGCACATTGGCTGTATTACTGAGGATGTTTTGAAAGAGAGGTATCAGACTTACAGGCAAAGCAAGTGATGGGAATCACAGGCAAAGAGCCCAGTGTGAAGCGCTAGTTCCATCATTTCCTCAGCTCCTTGCAAAGGAAATTCCTTTGCAGATGGCATTAGCCCATCACTCCCACACTCAGCTACTATTTCTAAGCAGAAGCTACCAAAGGCTGTTCTATGGAGGGCTGAGGGTTTCCCCCTTTGGAGGGTGTTGTTGTCTCTGGCTGCAAAGTGTACCTTGTGACAGAGGCGTGGGATGATTTTCCCTGGGGTGCAAACTATTCCAAGTAGCCACCCACATCCTCATGAATATTTCAGCTCTGGCTTTGGCACTGCTGGCTCTCTGTGTCCCACTCTATGAAACAATGCATAATGAATACTGCCCATGCCCCTCCCCAAACAAACACAGGATGCCTCTCTGATTTATTTATTTCTGGAATCCATGCCAGCCAGGGGAAAACACAGCAGACTGCACACTTCAGCAGTTCTCTGGGATTTTACAATCACATTTTATTAGTTTTTCTTCACTAAATCCAATGACATTGACCCAGCTGACTCTCTTAATAGAAAATTACGATTTCTTGATACTGTAACTTAAAGTTATGGGGAAAGGAGATTTTAAACTATTAATTTTGGACTTCCAATCTCTGGCTTTGACAGGAATCATTTGGTAAGAAGTGATGATATTGTCCCATAATTATTATGTTTGTTTTCTCAGACGTAAAATGGGAATAAGGCCCTTCTATTCCTTCACAGGGATTTGAGAAGGATGGCAAAATATTATCAAACGGAAATTTCAACACGTGCTAAAAAGTGAAAAGACGGGCTCTGAGAACAGTTAATATGAGTAGGTAACGGCTTAGTTAATCAGTTCCTCTCTACAATATAGTACAGCAATATTTATGCACAGGAAGATTACTTTTTATAATCAAATGCATTAATATGGGCACGATCCTTAAAAGAGGGCTCATACATAACAGACTCTCGGTAACTGTTAGTTCTCACAGAAGACACATACAAACATTCAGTATTATAATTGTTTTGGGATCTCCAATGGGTTATAAAGATGTAAGCTTTTGGATGACAAAGATGTTTCTATACACAGCACGGAACATTTCGACAGTGGGAACTGAAAGCTCCTAGGCTTAAAATGGAACCTTAAGCCTGAAGGATAAAATGTGACCCATATTTTTCTCACTGCTCAGCAAAACGTTATTTTTGTTCTTTTCTCAGGAAAGCCCTCTATGATTAGTGCTTGATGGGCTGTCTGTGGATCTGCCTGCAGCTTTGTGACTTGCATTTTCTTCAAGGATTCTTTGACAAGACAGTCTACTAGCTCGTGTCTTCGTTCATAACAGCCCTAGTGAAGCAGTTCTTTGTGGGGTATTCCCCTTTTTTTCTAGAGCTTCTAAATACAACCTTTTAATGACCTCGGATCTTTGATTAGCATGATAGACCCTAAGAACTACTAGAGTCATAGAGTTTGCATACTGACAGTAAAGATTCAGAGTAGAACTTGACTGTGGGCCCATTACCTACGCAGCTGTGCTCTTTCTGTTTCTTTTCCTTACCAGTCTTATAAAGTTTTAAGATATACTAGCCTCAGGGTTTAGGATCTGTCCGTTATTTTCAGGAATCTGTTTTGCTTTATGACTTGTAGAGAAATAGGGAGCATCTTTCTGCTCAGTTACTGTTAAGTGATCTATTAGTATCCTGAACTTCTGTTTCTTGGGGACTCTTTTATTCAGTTTCTACCTTTTTAAAAATAGTCAGCCATGTATGTCTCGTTCCTTCTATTCTTCCAAGGCACGTTAGCCATAGGCTCAGTAGAATACTCTCTCTGTCTCTGTCTCTCTGTCTCTCTGTCTCTGTGTCTCTCTGTCTCTCTCTCTCTCTCTGTGTGTGATTGTTTGTGTGTGTGTGTGTGTGTGTGTGTGTTCCACCATGTCATGGATACTTGAGTGAGCAGCTGTGCCTGGCTTTTGTCATGTGCTGAGGTTTTAGACTCAGGTCTTGTGCTTATACATCAAGCATACTTATCTGCTGATTTATCTCTTCAGTCACACGAACTCTCCAAATGTTATATGAAAGACTATCATATTTTCATGAATGGCTACTATTTTTATATGGTCTGCTTTATTGGTCAGAAACATTTGTTGTCTTCTTTTATCTCCTTGTGGTCATGTGAGCTAACATCTCTTTGCGACCTGGTAGGAAAGAAAATAGATGTGAGGTTGAGGAAGCTAAGGAAAACTGCAGTTTTATCTTGGTGGCTATGTCTCCTGATGGTCAGAATGTCCTGTTGTTCTGAAAGCCTTTGAAGCTGTAGTTCTTTGCAATATATGAGAAATTAAGGCAGTAGAGTTTCCCAGTGGCCACACACAAGCACCAATGAAGCTTCTATGACCTCAGAGGATCCCTATTTCATGATAATATCGTTTATTATGTGATTTTTTTTAACTTCCTTTGTAGGCTTTACAAAAGGATGGCTCCAAGACATAATCTAAAAGAAAGATCTGGTCTACCATGACTCTAAAGACAAAAAGGGATTACTCTAAACTGATAAATGTGCTACCATGTCAGAAATAAAAAAAAAAAATCTGAAATATTCTCAATGCAGAGTCAATGGACTGGCCTCCACCTGGAGTCAGCACACTTTAATATCTATTTGAATTATATGGTCATGTTGCTTTGCTGAGTAAAATTGTGCCTAAGCTGTCAGTCAGCTGAATTCTTTCCTTTGAAATGGTTGGAACCAATGGGAAACCTCCACTTGGTACCATCTCTACCATGTCTACTATAATGCACATTGGATTTATCATAATATAGTAATAAAATAGAATAAGCATGATGGTAATAACAAAGAAACAGGCAACAATGAGAATTTTCCCAATTGCAGCATTTCAAAACTAGAGGACACCTTGAGACCTTAGAAAGTGACTGAGAAAAGAAAGGGTCATTGCAAATGCCACAATTTCTTCACCTAGAAGACATCAAACATTTACAAAACATCTGAACCCCAAACAGTCCTTAGAACTTACTCGTCTACTTCTCTCGGTAAATTGAAAACTTGGTTCACGCCTGTAACCTCAGCATTGTAGATGCTGAAACTAAATGATCGCCGGGATTTGGAGGGCAGCTTAGGTAACATAGAAGACAGTAGGCTTCCGTAGGCTATGCAGATAGACAGACAGACAGGCAGGCAGGCAGGCACTCATGCATGCACACACGCACATGTGCACACACACGTTCCTACTGAGTATTTGTCTGATTATTGGCATAGGAATATGGCACTAAATGCTTTCTGAGGGGAGAGAGACATGCATACAACTATGAATAGATAAAGCAGGGCAACAAAAACTCTTAACTGGAAGCATTTGAATTGAAGCTAAAATAATGAGATGACAGTCACGTTTCTTATTAGTGTTTGTTTTCTCCAATCTATTGCAGTCCTGCTCATGTCCTGGTGCTATCAGATTATGTAAGCCCTTTGGATAGCTTCAGTTGTTTCAGATCTACTCATTGTGCTCCACAGTCCTTATTTGCCCCAGTGGATCATTGAAAAGGAAGACACCTAATTTTAGAAGTGCAGAGAATAAGTGATCTGATTGCTACACAGCTCTTTCCATCCCAACTTGAAATTTCTGCAAGTTTCACCGCAATACTGTTTCTTTCCTTTCCCCCTTCACTAAAATGAGGCAACACTTTGATCAGAATGCATAGAAAAATCTTATTCCAGTCCTGGTGTGATGTTGTCGTTTCGTAAGGACCCACATACACATCCATCACTGCAATCTGGATATTAGTAGTGTTATGCGGAAGTTAGATGTTAAAAAGTAATCACAGGTTTATCTGTATAAAATGAATCATTATTTTAAACACAACCTCATTTACCAGATGGTACTGAGATACGTTGAATCAGGGGCTCTATGATGCTGAAAAATATCCTGCAACGTGGAAAATAAGAGGTTCCTTTAAAATGTCCCATTAGAAACAATTAGGAGACTATTAGTTCTTGCACTGAAAAAATAATGCAACTATTAATCTTCATGCTTAAGTAGTGACAGGTGTGGGGGGAAGATGGGCACAACAGAGCAGTTGTCTGGGGGAAAAGCTATCTTTCTGCAAGTTCATACACAAATTATACAGAATTAAATTTTAACTGTTTTGTTTACTGAAATACTTCAGTATTTGTTTACCCAAATACTTCAGAATTGTGCAAAGGGGAGAAGCACAGCTTAAAGCTCAACTCCCTGTGGGATTCGCTGACTTAGCAATACCGAATCCAAGCTTCCCATTTTACAATTCACACCCCAAGAAGGACATTTCAAGGTCGCACAGCCAGCTGGAAGCTGCCAAGGGATGAGCAGGGTCAGGGGTTGTTTGGGAAGCTGAATGTCTGTAGACAGTTTTCATTTTCTTCAGGGGTCTAATCTCAGAAAAGCACAGTTTAGTGAAGGCAAGGATATTTTAGAACCCCCCATTGAAATAATTGCTAACAAAACACCTGTATTGTTTCACAGACACGACAGGAACATCATGATCTTTTCACAAAAATATTAAGGAGAATATATGAAAATTACCCCTATTAGATTTTCCATGATTAGGACATAAACTGGAGACTGACCAGCTCCTCTTTTGTACTATTATTTCTAAAGGTCCAAATGTATGAAGAGCTACTGACTTAAACTGACTGCTGAATCATCAGACACCTCTTTATGCATAAGCTGCAACAGGGAATTTCCTTTTGAAAAAATTAATTCCAAGAACTAAGTACTGGAAAAATATTTAGATGAAACACTAGCCATGTTCACAAGGACTGTAGAACACCAAAGTCAACCAATAGAGTATTATCATTTGGGCATCATGAATTAACAAGACATGCTGTTGTTTTTACAATAGGATTTTACTTTCAAATAAATATGACTTAATTATGAACAGAAGAATCGTATGCTGACATATTTATCATATTTCCTAAAAGAAAACCCTTCATCACACTAAGACAGTATTTTATAATCCCCTAGGAAATTCCTTCATCTCTCACATATTTGATCTTTTCCAAAATCCCAAGAAGAAGACAAAGCAAAGATTAATACTTGGATATACACAAAAGGAAAAGGAAATAAATTATAAGAATGTGATGGAAAGTTGTGCCACAAATAAATGGAGAAGCTGAGAAAAAAGTTGGACTTCACTCCCCTGACAATTTCAATATATCCTCAAGGAGTACCCTAGCTTCAAACTTCAGGCCATCAGAGTCCCAATGTGTTAGATACTGGTGCCAAGCTCAGGCTTTTTCTGGGTAGAACAGTAGGTATAAATGAAATTCTGCCAGATGAAGGCACCTTGCTTTCACTTCTAGTTTTATTGTGGAAAATCACAATCCCTAGGGATTTCTGGTCCATTAAATGACTGCTGTCTCTTTGAAGATTTCTGGTATTTCCATCAGTAAGACTGTTGGATTGATTCTTCTAGACTCTCTCTTCATGGCAACTGATTCCTAACCCAAGATGACACATTGCAGCTCAGTGATGTTCCTAGGCTGGAGGCCACCACTACCTCTTTGAAGGCAATACTCACTGAGATGATTCATACCCAAGAAAACACAGCTCTCAGAGCTGAGCAGACATTAACACTTAGATTTTCCATCCAAGTACTTAAGGGAATCGACCATGCCTTTGTTCCATCAGTTTCAGCCATACAAACATTTTCCCTGCTTTTTTTTCCTTTCTTGTGTTTATTTATTTGTTTGTTAGTTAAAAGATTACATTTTAACCTAAGCTGCCCTCTAATTTGTGGAGATCATCCTGCCTCTGCCTCCTGCAAGCTGGGATTACAGGTGTGTGCACAATACCTAGCTTTCCCTGCCTTTCTTACACATCACTGCCACTATTAAAAAATATTAACCATAAGGTAGCCTATTATATTTTATTTCTCTGTTTTCTATTGATATGATTGAATAAAAATTGCATATGGTGTTTTTATTCTGGAGGTATCAAAACTCTATATCTTCTGGTGTTCAGGAGGATAATAAACTGTGACACCGAGTCATCTAATACTAAATGCAAGCATACTTAAGCATTCAGGAGTATATGAAAACTTTTCTGTTTATACACAGATAATATTAGCATGCATTCTTCATTACCAGGAATGGTTTACATACTTGCTTGGAAAGGGGGCAATATGTATGAGTAATGTGTTGCTTGCTGAAACCATAAACGTTCTGTCCTAACATCAGAACCTTCCCATGTTATATCTCTTCTCACAACTCTGAGTGCATCTATGTACTCTGAGAAATTGTCTTATGTATATTCTACTGGTTTGTAGCTAATTATTTTGGTTTTGAAAGCTATTTGTGCTAAGAAAGAACAATTAAGACAATATTATGAAGTAAAGTGAGAAAGCAATTTCTTTGAAAATAAATTAGTATTATGAATTATGTGTTGTGAATAGTGATGGAAATATTTGCCTTACTGACAACTTACTGAGTTTTAGAAAGCTAAGCTGTAATGTCATGGGCATCCCCTAAGAAATCTAATGTGAACGCCACTTACTACACACCCTATGATGTATTCAACCAAGAAGACTATTTTCTTTCAGCTGGAGAAGTAATTAGAGATTTAGAGTTTACATTTGTCTCTGCTCACACCCCTCTTCCCCAGCTATAAGGTCAAAAGAGAATGCACTTGAGAAGAAACACGTATAATTCCTGCCTGGCTTCCTGGGCAGTCATCCAAGCAAGGCTTCCTTGGTGCACTGTGAAGGATAACAAAGAAGCAGCTTCCCCAGGTGGTGTCGCAGCAAGGTGCCTTCACACTGCAGGAGGATCTCATCAAGGAAAACCAGCTTGGGGAGAATTATTACTGAGGTAATTTGGAGTGATGGCATTCCAGAGGGGATTGCTTAGATAGACTCAAAAGATCACATAGCTCGACAGCTGTGATGAAGAGTCATACTCCTCAGATAAACCACCTCTCATCCCTTAAGTACGACCGTCCCAGATCCAGGATTTCCAATATCAGTGCAGTTGGTGTCAGGAAAACAAATTATGATGCTACATTGAGCTATATTCTTCCTTCTATCTGACACGTTTTTGAAATAGATTGAACCCATTTATTTTTGGTTTTTATCTTACAGTCATCAAAATGGAAATTATACAATTTTGAATTCAGAATTATTAATTAAAAGGTTTGTGAAAGAAATATAGTTCAGTTAGATTTTTTCTCAATAATTTTAGCCTGGGAGAAAAGTTACTGCTTCTCTCAACTCATCCAAAGAACATTTATTATCATCTACTTACAACACCACTATTTCTGAAATTCTCCAATGAGCATTTTTTTTGTTTACTTTTGAGATTGTATTTTAGTTACAACATTTATTCCTTCCATTTCTTCTTTCCAAACCCTCCCATATACCTCACTTTGCTCTCCTTCAAATTCGTAACTTCCTTCTTTCAATTGTTATTGTGATGAGTATCATTTTTTAATGGGCACGACTGTTTTCATTGGAATTACTGGGCCCCTATGCTCCACTGTCAACTCAGATAGACATGAAGTACCCATTTCGTTTAAGAGATACTTACTTTTAAAATAGAGGAGAGTTGGTAAACAATTAACTGTAACAATTAACTGTAATGTGTGAGCCTTGCGGTGATTTCACAGGTGTAATTTTTGTGATAGAGGACAGCCACCCTGTTAGCATCAGCCAGTTTTATCTATGTCTAAGGTGGCTGCAACTCGAGATGTAATGACTAATATGTATACATCTATAGTGCATCTGCTTTCTTAGAGACAGTTCTTCTGAGATGCCATTACATCTCACAGTTTTACGTTTTCAAATGCGAATAGTGGATATATGGACTTCCTCAGGAGCTCTTAACCTTTATAGACTTATTTATATTGATCAAGAATATCTGAAATCAAGAGAACAAATATATGTATGATAGAATAAACTTTTTACAAAACGGAACTCTTTCTCTCTTCATCTCCTTATACATCCTAACCTCTCTCTCTTTACCCCCCAGCACACAAACATACACTTACATACACACACACACACACACACACACACACACACACACACACACACACACACACACAAATGCACACGCACACACACACACATGAGATCTGAGGAATGACTCTAGTCATTATAATATTAACTTTTTAATTAAAAATTTGTCCTAGAGAACATACACATATAATAAAATATGATCACAACCACCTCTACATATTCCTCCAACTCTTCATGTGTCTCCCCTGAACATGCTCTCCTTCAAACCTTATGTCTCATTCTCTTTTGATAACCACGAAGTGCTTCTCATATGTTAATAGATGATGTCACTAGAGCATGGGCAACCTACTGTTGGCCATATCCTCCAAACAGAATGATTCTACCTCCCTTCAGCACCTATCCCCTGCAAATAGCACCTCAAAAAGGAGTATAACCTAGAGATGACCTACTCATTGAGTAGGGGATTTAACCTGCTTGATCTCCTATAGGCTTCACTCAGGCCATCACAGCTGTCATAAGGTTTTGTTTGTGTTAGTCATGGCACGGCATGGCAGAAAACAGCACTCGACAGCCCTCTGTCTCATTATCTGCTGTCTATGCCCTTCCTCCTCTACTTCTGACATGGTCGCTGAGCATAGTGAGGTTAATAAAGATGTACCTTTTCTGTCTGAGCACTTGGTCTTTCACTTTGATCAGTTATGCCTCTCTATACTGATTGCTGCCCACTGCCAAAAAGAGCTCCTCTGAACAAGGCTGGGAGCAGCCCAGGTCGTTGGGTATAAACATAAACATTTAGACAGCAGTTTGACAGCATGACCATTCAGCAAAACAAAAATAGCAGATTTTTACCATAGGTTCTGGCCATGGAATTTTTACGAGGATTACAATAATAGACACGAAATTCTCTCTTTAGAGCAGGACTCAAATACACAGAGAAAGTGGTTAGCTACCCCATAAACAGTCTTGCCACTGCTGTGCCAGTAGGCACATCTTGTATGGCATTTTGGTATTGTAGCATGCAGGATCCAGTTGCCTTAGAAACATGATTTGTATCTTCTGACACAATGAAAGCTAGCTAGAAGGATGTTTCCAGGTCAGTTTGAGGTAGATGGGTCTATGTCCTTGCAGTCAGTGTGTGATGCCTTTAGCAATACAGTCTTAGCATGTTATTATAATAAATAGCCAAGATCAATTGTAATAATCTGTGCTGTTTGGGGGACCTCTGGGGCCTTCCTGACTAATGACTGGTATGGAGGTATCCCATGCCTTATACTCTTATTTCTGTTTAAAAATCTATGTCTTCTGGGAATAATATTGTCTGTTCATGCAAGGTAATTCTGTCATTTTTTTTTAATTTTAAGTTGCATTTTGAAATTATCTTACTAAATAATGGGTCTTCAGAAGACCCATCCATAAATCTTTAGTTTTAGTTAACTTGTTATCCTCTCTCCCACTCTGCCACCCTTATTACTGTTTAATCCTTTCAGCTTGAGCATTCCCTTCATAACTCGTTTTATCTGTAATCTATTCTTGCCCCTCTCCTTAACACCTCCCAAAGGCACTTTCATTCCTGGCCTCTGCTTGTGCTCCAGGTTTAACAAACAGGAGCGAAACACTTGCAGGTAGGATCTGCAAATGAGGGAGAACACACAGTGTTTGGCTTTCTGTGCTTAGCTTTACCGGGTTTTAGTTTTCATCGTTGTTTTCGTTTGCCTTAGAGCTGACAGGTACTACTATATTTGCGTATATTATCACATTTTTCTGCTCCATTCATCTCTGGATTGTCATCTTGGCTGGTTCTATTTCCTAATTAAGGTGAATAGAGACACTTTGAACATGGAATTGCAAGTGTCTCTGCAGCAAGATATAAAGAGCAGCATTGGGTGTGTGTCTAGGAGTGGTATAGCGAGACCATAGACAGTCTTATTTCTAGCTTCTCAGGAAGGAACCTCTACACTGATTTCTAAACTGGCTACACTACTTTACCCTCTCATGACATCTGTCACAGTGTTTCTTTTCTATTTGTATTCCCGATAATGGCCATTTGATTGGGTTAAGATGGCATATTACAGTGATTTTAATCTGCATTTCCCTGTGGCTAAGGATATTGAGCGCTTTTTAATGTCTCCTATTCATTGGTATTTCTTTTGAGAATTTTCTGTTCACTGCTGTAGTCATTTTTAATTGTGTGTTTAGTTTTTTTAGTCCTCTATTGGATGAATAGCTGGCATTCATTCTCTCCCATTCTGTGGACTGTTCATTCACTTCCTGTAAGAAGATTTTCAGTTGCATGAGATCCTATTTGTTAAGATTCTGATCTTGTTTCCTGTAGTGCTGGAGTTTTGTTCAGAAAAGTCTTATCCGTGTCTGTAAACAGGAGTGTGCATCCTACTTTGCTCCTCAGAAGTTCCGGAGTATCAGGCTGTCGGGGTCCTTGTGTGACTTTGTATAAGTTTTTGGGCTCTTGTACCCGTGTCTATGAAAAATGATTCTGTGATTTAATTTGAATTGCATTTAATTTTTAAATTGCTTTTAGTAGGATGATCATTTTTACAACATTAATTCTTCCAATCCATTAGCATGGGAGGTCCCTCCATCTTTTAAAAGCTTTCTCAGATACGGTTCTATCTCTGAGAAGCATGTGTCTACTCTGGGTTTGTCCTATTGTTCTCTTACATATTTTTTTCTCTCCCACTTCAATAGTGGCTCTTAGATCCGTATTCAAATATTTGATTATCTTCAGCTTGCTTCCTACAAAATAGTTGGATGGAATATTTAAAGGAATTAAAAATAGCCCAACTAGTTTCAGGAGACTAGAAAGAATTACCTTTGTCCCAATACAGGTGACCTCTTTGCAAATACACATTTAATAATGCATTTCTCTATTGTTTTCTTTATATGAATTTATTATCACTACTCTACAGGCATACTAAATAAAATTGTGGCTTGCATATGGGTAGGTGTCAAATTTATCAGTGAGGGCATACTGTTCTCCTTGTTCGTCTGTTTAATTCTAGCTCCTGGTACGGATCAGAGTCTAGACTAGAGCCCAGCTGCCAGGAGAATGGAGGGCATGCTTCTTTTGATTAGTTGACATACTAATTTTTCTAAAATCTTTAGGATTGACCTAGTAAAACTGACATGGGATCATCAAAAAACAATCTGGAATTCAGAATAACAGGATCCTTATAATTTTCAGGATAACTCTTTAAAGAACATTTATTTGTGGGTTTATATAAGGAAACAAATCAATTTAATATATCCTCTGGTTTTTGTACTCAGTAGAATACAATAAAACACAGAGTCTATTAAACAAGTTCACAGTCGAGATTAAAAATGAAAGAAGTCTGAGACAGCAGACTGAGATGAAAAGGAAGCTTGCTGAGAGGCTGAAACACACTGGAAACCCCATGAGATGAGAAAGTGGGAAGAAACGGAAATTGCTGTCGCAGAAGGGCTGAGTTTCTGTGCCTGGGAATCTCACCTGGCTGGAAGAGCCTAATAGATGTTGTTCAACTTTTCACAGAGGAATTTATTAAGACCTACTTGTCACAAGTCTGAACCATAGTGGTTAAAACTAACTCACAAACTTCTGAGAATACAGTTAAGAGATGCTGTTCTGGAGATTCAATGAAGAGGAGCTGCATCTCTTTCTGACTCAGTGGGTTGCAAAGACCTTGACAATCACTGTTACTTTTACCGGGACATTCTTCCTCTCAACATAGTCTTGATGTGTTAATGGCTGGACTCCTACTGTTTTTTCACAGCCCTACACAATGGCACATATATCCTAGAAATCATGCCTAACTATGAGCATAGACTAGTTATCATTTTATACATTCTCTTTACAAAGATCTTACTCCTTAGAATAAACTAAAACTAATATTTACTAGCAGGAAGCTTGTTTCTTTTCCTTTATTTTTTCTTCTGATTGGTTCTGTTTTGGAATATTTGTTTACACTGTAAGGATGTGTCTCTGCCTAAGGCACCTTCTGATTGGTTTAATAAAGAGTTGAATGGTCAATAGCTAGGCAGGAGAGAATAGGCAGGACTTCCCAGAAGTGAGTGGGAAGAAGAGAGGCTGAGACGCCATTGAGACGCTGAAGAAGTCAGACAGACAGTAGAGAGGAGAGAGAACTGAGCCACGTGGCAGAATGTAGATTAATAAAAACAGGTTAATTTAAGGTGTAAGTGCTAGTGGGACAAGCCTAAGCTAAGAACAAGATTTCATAGTTAAAAAGAAGTCTCTGTGTAGTTATTTTGTGAGCTGGTAGCCCAAAGGAAAGCTCAAGACTACATTCTTCACAAAATCTAAACTAGTGTTTGGCATCAAACATACTCAATGAATATTTTTTAGTTAAAAGAGTTAATGAGTGACATCAATCTGAATCTGTATCCATACCAGTGAATATATTTATTAATTATTGACTTCTCTGAGCTCCCTAAGGTTAAGGTCATGTGCTCTGTCTATTTTAATCACTCCTATATAGCTGGATACCAATAGAATGCTTAGAGATAGTAAACAATTAAATATTTTAAAATATTTATTGAATGTTTGATAATCACCATTAGCAAATGCAGAAACATGAAGAACTCTGGTAGATTTGAGTCCTACAAATTACAGCTGGTCAAGAATGATAGATACCCATGCACTGAACAAAGAGGAGAGCAGTCTTTCTGAGGAGCAGACATCTTTTGGGAAGAAGGCTGAGGGTGCATAATTTGTTCACTACTTGAAGTCTCTAAGTGGGGCTTAAATGCTAAATCAATAGAGTGAGACAAAAGAAACCCACTATCTAATTGTTATAAAAAGCCAAGTTTGTGTGGATCCCACATTGTCTGAGGTTGTATGGAAAGGTCTTAGAATGACTGATTCCATTTTTAATCACAGGGATACACCTGTAATTCAAGCACTTGAATGGCTGAGACAGGAGCACAGCCAGTTCCAGGCCTGGTTGGCCTTGATACTAAAATGTGTCTGACAATAACTTTTAAGAGTTGAGAAGGTCCCTCAGTGGTTACTTAACATATGCAAGGTCTGGGCTCAAGAAATGGCTTTAATGCCTTCAACCCCCACCCCATAAAAATATTCCATGGCTCAAAAAGAAGGTCAGAAGCACAGAACTTTTCTAGGGAGAATTCAATTAGTTAGACAAAAGTTTTAGGGAATTCTTTGAATTCTTCAGAAAATAGCACCAGGGCAGCAGTTCTCTTCATGTGGGTCACAATCCCTTTGGTGGTGGTGGAGGGGAGCGTCAAACAAAGCCTTCAAAGGAGTCACCTAAGATCATCAGAAAATACAGATATTACTTTGTGATTTATAACAGTAGTAAAATTACAGTTATGAACTATCAGTGAAAATAATTTTATGTTTGGGAGTCATCAAAACGTGAGGAACTGTATTAAAGGGTCAGGACATTAGGAAGGCTGGGAACCACTGCACTAGGAGGCTTAGGAGGAAGGCTTCCATAAGTAATGCCTGGACATTAAAGAGCAACTGCATGCCACACAAAGGGGCAATCAATTATAAGAATGGCTTATGAAGAAAGTGTAATACATAGTGGGAATAAACCAGAACTGAACATGATAGAAATCAAACTCTATGCTGAGGGACATGAGCATCTACACATATCTTCCAAAAATGTACTAAAATGATTTATTTAAAAAAGGAAAAGACGGGCTGTAGCTCAGCTGACAGAATGCTGAAACCCTGATTTGATCCCCAGTACTGAAAAAGTATTGGTGTAGTGTCACATGACTCTACTCCCAGACGTTGTGATTTCAAGGTAGAGGAATAAAGCCATCCTCTATTAAAAAGCAACTTTAGAGCCAGTCAGGCTACATGAGACCCAAATGTTAAGAAAAATATAAATAAGATAAATCCGAAAAATCATAATTGAAGAATTCTTTTTACTGAAAACCAACAAACCAATTTTGAGCATTTTTTTGAATTGAAAACCTGAGTTAAAATCAAAGAGAAGATTTATTTCTTTAATGTAACATCAGACAATGCTGATCAAAACAAAGTATCTTCAAGTGTAACAATGGGAAAAAATTAGTTGTACCAAATATCCTCAGGCAAAAACACTCAGTTCATGATGGTTTTTATTTTTTATTTTTGAAAATTAGGGCACGTAGGCAAAAACCTCTGACTTTCAACACATCAGACCATAGGAGAAAATATCAATTTTGAAGAGAATTATTGTCACTCTTGCCTTTCATATGCTGTCAAGTTGTTCTGTCTAAATCAATGAGACAGAAAGACTGTCTCAAATATTTATTGGCTTAGAGAACATATGCCATCTGTTTCTTTTTCCTCGTCTTCTTTCCTCAACAAACTTGAAATCACACTCCAAATAATTGATAAAGGTCTGGACACACGGTGTGAGCTGCACTCACCTCTGACTATAAGGGTAGGTGTTTAAACTGCAGTGAGGAATTATATTGGCTTGGGAACTTGACAGCAAGTTCTCTTTTAGTGTTGATGACCTCATGGATAGTTGGACAGGCTTACAGTACAAGGCTTGCATTTCTTCCTGTGAGTGGGACTTAAGTCTAGTTAGGTGGCTGCTGGCTACTACTAAGATATGTGTCACTATTACGCCCTTGAGCATGTCTTCCAATGCTGCTCATTGTTGTGGTTCATAGGCTTCACAGCTTAGTAAGACTTTTTAATTGCTTTTCTTCCTGGGCAGCTTGCATAGCATCTTCGGATGCTATTCGGGCTAGTCCTCACAGAAGATGATTCGAGGTCAGTCTGGCTCGATTTTTCCAAGTGCTATGTACAAAGTGGTTGGTGTCTTCAGCAGGAGAGTCTTAACCTTTAAGTTCCGGAAGGCACCAAGAGCAACAGCAATGGCCTATATCATTTTGTGAGTCTTGTAGACTTGATTGACCCACAACTTGTAGGACAGGTCCCATGCTTGCTACTAGAGGATTGGTTAGACATTCTGTGGCTCTTATGGTAGTATTACCATCAGATAATGAGTGTGCATGCATATATGTATACATATATATCATCTTTAAAATAAATATAAAATAACATCCCTGTGGAAGCTTTTCACACACCCTTAGTGTTATTTATCCCTTTTTCCTCCCTCCCCCTTGCCATTTAATTCTGCCCCCGCCCCAGTTTTTCCCACATTCACATTGTAGTACCTATGCTCCAGTATCTCCCCTGTCACAGCTGTTTCTCCCCTCCCATGTGGTCTATTTTTATTCTCCTGGTGTCTGTGTTGAATGTACATTATATGGTATATATTATATATTATACATTACATACAACTAAAGATTTGGAGCTAGGATCCCCCAAATAAGGAAGAATATTCAGCATTTATCATTCTGGATCTGTTTGATATCGCTCAGTAAAGATATCTTGTTCTTTTCATTTACCAGAAAATTTTATGATTAATTTTTTTACGCTGTGCATGTGACCCACATTTTCATTATATAGTCATCAGCTGAAGGACATGTAAGTTCTTTCCATTTGCTAGTTATTATAAATATAGAGGCACTGAATATGACTGAGAGAGTATCTGTGGAGTAGTATGTCAAGTCCAAGGAGTAGTGCAGCCAGGTAACAGAGTAGATCCACTTTTAGCTCTTTAAAAATGCTCCAGAACTCTTTTCACAGTGGGTGCATCAGTTTGCAATCCCACAAATGGTGAGTGAATGTTCCTGATTCCCTTTTACCCAACTTACCTTCAGCATTTGTTGACATGGTTTTATTGATGTTGGTCCTTCTGATTAGAGTAAGATGAAATTTCAAGGTAGTTTTAATTTGCATTTACTTAATTCCTAAGAGTGTTTGATATTTAACCTTAAGTATTTGCAGGCCACTTTTGTTTCTTCTGTTGAAAACTCTCTATGCAGATCCTTAGCTTGTCTTTAATTGGGTCATTTGTTTCCTTGACTCTTTCTTTGCTGCTGTTGTTCTTTGTATAGTCTGGATATTAATCCTCTATTAGATATATAACTGGCAAAGTTTCCCTCCCATTATGTAGGCTTCCTCATCATTCAGTTGATGGTTTCCTTTTATGTACAGAAGCTTTTCAGTTTTATGAGGTCTCATTTTTCAACTGTTGTATTTAATTGCTGGGCAAATGGAATCTTATTCAGAAAGTTATTTCCTGCCCATGCCTAGTAGGGTGCACCCTGTATTTTCTCTAGAAGTTTCAGAATTTTAGGCTTCACGTTGAGGTCTTTGGTCCATTTTGATGTTGCTTTTTGTGCAGAGTGAAGGATGTGGGCCTCATTCAATTCTTCCATTTGTGGACATTCAGTTTTCCCAGTACCATATGTTGAGGATGCTGTATTTTCTTCACTATGTAGTTTTGGCATCTTTGTCAAATATCCGACCATTTTCCTTAGTTACACTTATGGCTGGGTGATCTGCTTTCCTCTATTTATTTAAATGTATATTTTGTGCCAGGACCATGCTAATCTTATTACTATAGCTCAGTTATACATCTTGAAATCTGGTGTGGTCATCTCTCCAGAGTTACCATTTTGCTCACTATTTATTTGGCCCTCTAGGATCTTTTATGGTTTTATATGAACTTTGACTGCTATGAGAGACTATAATAAGTCTTCTCCAGGAGCAGGCCCCTGATAATTTATCTAAACTGATAATTTATCCAAGTGGTCAGTCCTAAGCACATAGACATATGAACAACACTAAATGGACTCAGCAGGTTTTGTGTGTGTGTGTGTGTGTGTGTGTGTGTGTGTGTGTGTGTGTGTGTGTGTGAGAGAGAGAGAGAGAGAGAGAGAGAGAGAGAGAGAGAGAGAGAGAGAGAGAATAATAATGAATAGAGAAAGGTCATGAAGTTGGGCAGGATTGGGGTGGCACTAGAGGCATTAGAATGGTGAATGTAGAGGTAGAAATGATGTAAACACAGAACTGTTGTCTGAAATTCTCAAAAAAAAATACTGAAATTAATGTCTGTAAGAAATCCCTGCATACACATGACAGAGACTCCAACTACAAAGGTGAACAGCCATGCAGCGATGAGAGCACATACAGCGGCACAAGTTTACAAAAGAAATAAAAGATCACACACTCGCACACATTTACAAAAGAAGTAAAAGATCGCACACTCCCTAAGGAAAAGCTGGATGATGAACTAGGAGAAATGAGCATTACAGTTAATTAATTACTAAAGTAAATCGACAAAACAATATGTCACTTTCAACACAGCAGAGGAGACAAGGACGAAGAGGAAAGTGCTAGAAAAGAATAAGACTGTTGTACCACACAGGGGGAAAGAACAAGATGGCACAAATGAAAGATGAATGTTTCAATTCAAAAGGTAAGTGAAAGTTAAATTACCCCTAAAGTAAAACAAAGAGTCTCTAATTGGACTAAAATTATTTGCTGTGTACATGAGTCATACTGTAATTAGCTTTCTGAATATGAAATATAAAAATTTGGCTTTGTAATTTCAGAACAATCAGTGCATGCACAGCATAGTACTAATAATGGGAAATGGGTTGCACAGCAGAAGTAGCCAAGGTCTGTCAGTGCCATCTGGGATGACCTTGAGCTTACTGCCCTTCTGCCTCAGCCTCTGGAATACCTGGCCTTAGAGACCAGGTTCCACTCTAGCATTACATATTCTTACGACCACGGTGTCCAAGTTTTTGCTTTGACTAAGAAGATACATGCTCTCTTATTTCCAGGCCTTTATACTTCCTCTTCTGGGCACCTTTTTTTCTTACTCTTCACTGGATTTTTTTTCTACAAGCACAATCTCCTGTATCTAACTTAAATAGATATTTAGGTCACCCTATAACAATAGATATTTAACCACCCCATAAACTACTTCTTTGTATTTTTCTAAAATAAGCTAGGTCTCCATGTTGAGAGTAGTGGTTTGCATGAGAATGCTCCCCGTAGGGTCCTATATTGGCATGCTTGGCCCCTAGCTGGTAACACTGTTTAGGAAGGATTAGGAGGTGTGGCCTTATTGGAAGAGCTGTGTCACTGGGGGTCGGCTTTAAGGTTTAAAAAGCCTACACCATTCCTAGTTACCTCTTTGCTCCATGCTTGCATATCAAGATGTAAGCTCAGGCCTACCAGTGACTAGCTTTTACACTTGAACTCAGCCCATTTCTGTTAATCTGTATGTTGCCATGTGTTCCATGGCTTTACCTGTGTGCCATTACATGCTGCTCCCTGGATGGCAGGCTGACATCTCTTCACTCAGCCTTCCTTTTCCCAGAATTCTCCATGTCTGCTTATCCTGCCTATACTTCCTGCCTGGCTATTGGCCAAACAGCATTTTATTAAACTAGTGTACAAAAGCACTATCCCACATCATGGACTAAAACATCCTGAAACTGTGAGCCCCAAACTAAACATTTTCTTTTGTAAGTTGCCCTGGTCATGGTGTCTCATCACAGCATTAGGAAAGTAAATAAGCTATTGGGGGAATTCAGTATCAATCAGGAGAAGATTTGTGGGTATGATAAGGATAATCATGTCATTTTCCGATTGCTGCCAGTTCCTGTTACTATCTTTGCATATTAGATCATACCACTTGAGCAACTCGATGCCACTATTTTATTATTTCCACAAATTAACAGGACAGTCATTATGATAGGCTTCTTGATTTTTTTTTTGTTGTTGTTGTTGTTGCTGCTCTCTAATGTGGAAAACCATAATAGAAAAGACTTTCAGATAGGGCATAATTGGAAGTTTGGACCATGGAATCATCTGGAAATACCTAACTCAGTTGGCTGTTGACTAGCACTTTAGCTAGGCTGTCCAGCAGTGCACACAAATGCACATAAATGTCTGTTCACATGGACTGAGTTCTGCCAGCCTGGAAGTCTCAGATATGTGGAATTTCTTACACAGCAAAGCAGGACTGTGCAGGGTATAGTATCCTAACCAATACAGCAGAACCTGCATCGTCTCTAGCTAGTCCATGAAGACACATATACTAAAATCCATCCAATTCTGTTATTTGAAGTGAGTCATAAGGTCATAGATTCAGATGAAGGGGCATCTTTCTACCTCCTCCATAAATGAAATAATTGGTGTCATTAAAAATATACTTCAATGTCATTAAAAGTGTACAGACTCCTTCCTTAATTAAGCCTATGATAATGTAAAATAGCTATGTTTTCAGAGTTACTTCAAACCTGATCCTTCTCCTGAAAACTCCTGCATGTGACAACCAGAACATGAAGAGGTTCACTAATGGCATACATACACTTCTATGACTTTGGATTGAAGGTAGGGCTTATATCTTGCTCCTAATCAGCAGTATATGGCCAAGATGAAGGGCTTTACAGGTACAAGTAAAGCCCCTTTTCAATGTTTTAAAAAGATAAGCCCAAGAGGATATTATCCTAGGTCAGCGAGACACAGCTATGGACATCCAATAAAAAGAGTTGGGAGGTCAAAATGATTTTTCTTTTTTAAAAAAACTATTCTCTCATACAATACATCCCAACCTCATCCTCTCCTCCCTCTACTCCTCCCAGCTACCCACCCCCACCCAACTCCCCCAGGATGCGCTGCTCCCTGTTTCCCTCCAGAAAAGAGCAGGCTGCCCGGGGATATCAACCTAACATGACAGCAAGATGCAGGAAGACTAGGCACAAACCCACCTATCAAGGCTGGACGAAGCAACCCAGTAGGAGGAAAGGGGTCTCAATTTTCATCTTGCCTTGGAGAAGAATTAAGTATTGATAAGTTATGCAGGTGTGATGAAATTCAGTTAACCACTTAGAAGGTGTGCTTAGAAGAAGATTTATCTCATTCTCTGTAGGAAAACCCAGCCTGAAGGAAATCTGACATCAAGCCTCATGAAGTCTTCAGTAAAGAGCCCTGGTAAGTGGGGCCTAGACATCTGACACATCTGAGATTGTATTTGCTGTTTCGAGTTATTTGAGAAAATATGCTGGAGTAGTAGAATCGATTGTAATAATTTCACAGGATCCCAATCACATAGTTCATAATTTCCACAGGACATAGAGGCCATCTATGGAAACATAAAATACATAATACATAAAAGTGAACTTTTCTTCTCTCTTTTCTTTCTCTGCCCCCAGTGCTGGGAAATCAAGCCAGGGATGCAGATACGCAGAAAAGATTCCATTGTTTGAGGATGTCTTTTTTAATTGTTTGTTTTATGTTTTTGAGATCATAAACATATCATTAACCCTTCCCTTTCCTCAATTAAGACATCCCAAATACACTCCCCTATGTGTTATTTTTCAATTCTCCAACCCTACAGAAAAAACTACAGTCAAACAAGGAATGTTGAGAATAGGAAAAATAGTCTTCCCCAGGGAAGAGCACATCAATTGCTGATCTAATACAACATCGTCAGCACTGAAGACAAGCCTACAAGCAACATTATACAGACTGAGTAGTTGTAATTATGTGTTTAGGAACACATACATGTGCATATAAATTCATATATGTATACATATATGTGTAACAATAATGAAAGTGTTTTGATTTGAGTTTGTCTCAGTTCTCAAATTGAAAAGACCATTGGGATGCAAAGCCATTGATAAAAAGGAAACTTCAGGAGAAACTGGGGAGCTTTGTAACACCACAGAGACAAACAGTAGAATTCTGTTGCTATCTAAGTGGAGAACGTTGGTCAACAGTCACATTCTCTCACAATCCCTGCTTGTTCTGTGTTTTTAGATAAATAGAGATGTTTCTGTTCTGGAAAACATCTTTGTTGTTGGGGAAATGTGTAATGGAGAAGGTCACTATGGTTTTCATGCATATCTTTGGGGGTTCAGTAGGAAAATCAAAGTCATGCCGAAGAAATGGATCTCAGGAAACAAGAGTGGGTGATAGATACAACCACTCGCTGATACACGGAAGTCATTCGCTGACACATGGAAGTCATCGAATAAATATATAAAGTAGATATAATTAACTGATTCAAGAAAATAGACTGTGACATGGAAAACTGAAGTCATCAGAAACAAATATGAATTAAATATCAAGCTTAATTATTAGATGTAGAAATTCAATAGTAGAGTTGTACTGAATGACTACTAATGTAGACCAGCATTGTCTAAATGTCAGACATTTGGACACATGAATGTGTGATATTTGCAAAGTGGCTGTTTCAAAGTGATCAACTGTGTTTTTTAAAACTTATTTAATTAATTTTATATTGATTGCATATTAAATCATGCTAATCAATTTCCCATTTCTTATTTTTGTTTTAATTAGTAGATTTTGTTTCTTCACACTTTTATACATGTATACCATGTAATTTGTGCTGTTACTCTTTCCATTTTTTTCTGCCTCAACCAGCTCCTCCTCCCTTTAAACATCTTTCCTCTATATATAGTTTGGTTTGGTTTGGTTTAGTGTTCCACAGAGTTTAATCAGGGCCATTTGGATGACCCGGAGTTTGGAACCATCAGAGCCTTGTGGGTCTGCCAGTGAGTATACATACTTTCCTCCTTCCTAGAATTTCTTGGTTTGCCACACATCAACAGTAAGTGATAGGGTCCTGGTGGTCACTCAGGCCTCCACAGCTGACTGTTCGTAGGGCTGACATCCATAGGTCCATTGCCAGTATATACAGCTGCTGTGAATGTATGTTTCCCATGTTCCTGTCCTGCTTAGAAGATGTTATGCCACACCCTCTCTCTCCATCCTGCAACTCTGGCACTCTGTCCTCTCTTCCTCAATGTTTCCTGAGCCTTAAAGGGAGTGGTACAAGTTGGTCTTTTCAGGGATGAGCCCTTAGCTCTTTTTTATTCTCAACATTTTGTGCAGTCGTGAGTCTTTGCCTTTATCTTTGTTAACTACAATGAAAAACTTCTCTTTGTAAGGTTGAGAGCATCCTTTGTCTGCGAATATAAACAGAAACATAGGAGTGATTTGAAGTTGTGTCAGTTCAGTTACTTGTGGGAAAAGCTTCTATCTCTTGGCTTGGAAAACCAGTGCTTTGTAGACCTTGCAGCCAAGTTAATAATATGCCTTAAGATTATTTAAAACTATGTATTCAGTTTCCCTTTTGTGTACTCAGCCTCATTAAGTGTAACCTGTCCTTAAGAAAACAATGTAACCAACATTTCTGAGCCTTGGATTTTCCATGTAATCAGCTTTTACAGCCTAAGCAAACTACACAGCTTTCATCTTAAACAATGTAATTTTCCATGCCCCTTGGCAAGAATAATGTGGTGTGAGTCTCTCTCTCTCTCTCTCTCTCTCTCTCTCTCTCTCTCTCTCTCTCTCTCTCTCTCTCTCTCTCTCTCTCTCTGTGTGTGTGTGTGTGTGTGTGTGTGTGTTGTGCTAATCACTTGCTGAAAGCAGCTAACAGGTTGAAAACAACCTTAATGAAAACAGTCACCATAAATACTGTGAACAACATGTAGACCTGGGTTGGTGATATTTGTATGTGTGTGGGTTTGAGTATTATTCTGGGTTAGTTGAAGTTCTTGTTTCCTTGCAAAACTCTGAGAAAATTCCTGTAAAGAAGAATTATTCATTACTTTCTCATACCATATTTTCTGTGCTGTTCACTAAATATAGAACAAATCCCATCTTGGGACAGACAGATATTAGACATACACAACAGACAGACTGCAGACAGGCTGGCCACAGACCACAGACAATAGGCAGACTGAAGATACAAGGAGAGAAGTGGAGAATTCAAATCTGGGCTGGCTCTTGCTCTAAACTACCCCAAGAGGAAGACACTTCATTCTTTAAGGTGATGCTGATTCACTGAGCAGCTGTCTTGGGTTTTGCTTAGGGTCTAAGTGTCTAAGATCTCTCCATTCATGGCTTTTGTCTATTTACTTTTTAGAAATTTTCTATGAACTCTCTTTTGTTCACTCCCTCTCCATTTTGCAGTACTTGTCTCTGTCCCTCTCCCATTATCCACCCTACCCTGGGGATTTAACCAAAAGTCTTACTCATGCTCAGCACATACTAACTATAGTCCCAGACGCTACATTTCTATTTGGTGTGATTATTTAGAAGAGAAAATTATGGAAAAATTATAATGATGAATGTAGAAAAAAATAAATGGAAACAGATAAAAAGTATAAGATATATATGGAACAAAAATAAGCATGGAAATATATGTGATTCAGTATCTCAGCAGAAGTAGGAAGAAGTAGTGCCAAAATTTTGCATGATTGAATAATGGCTAAAAAGTTACAAAGTCTTATTTAAATAATGTTTAAGTTATGATAGACCTTGGCAAGAAAAACTTGGGCACATCATCTTAAAAAATCTTGGTAATCGATTATAAGGAAAATTCTTAAAAGTATATAGAATTAAAATACTTTAAAAGAAACCCGAAAAGTCCTAAGACAATAAAACAAACAAAAGACATGTCTAGGCACACACTAAGGGAACATTTCCCTGGACAACCCTACATTAAATTAAATACCAAAGTGGGCAGTTCATGCTAGAAAACTATCCAGAGAGCACCACAGAAGGTAACCAGTAGCAAAGGACAGTGGAAATTCAAAAACAAAAACAGAACAGATCTAAAAACAAGCAAAAAAAAAGTGAGACTAAGTATTGAAAAGCATAATGTTCTTAATAATTTAATATATATTTAAATTAAAATGTATGTCTACAAACCTAAGAAGAGGTGAACAGAATTGTGATATTAACCTGGCAACATTTGTAAAATGCCTCTATCAGTTTTGCAAAATACATTGCAATTTATGTTCTAGGTGTGCTTAACATTTTGGAATTGTACCCTAGTATTTATATCTAAAGGGTTTATGCTCAAGAACTATGAAGCATGTTATGCATGCATATTGTCAAAACCAACCATGATATTTTAGATGACTTATGCTTTTGTCTTAGGCTACATTGGTGTCTATTGTAGGATACGTGTAATATGTTTATCCTGGGGAATGTATCAGAAAGTCATGATCTTGGGCCTGGCAATAGGAATCAGGGTCTTTTGGGGGCATTTCAAGTAAAAATGCCCTTATGCCACTGAAATTTAAGGATCTCTGCCTCAGAAAAACAAAGTCTACTTCTAGCAAACTGACACATCCTGATATTGATCACTGTTTCACATATTTCTCTAATAGTTAATTTTTGAGATTTTTTTTACTTAAAAAAAACTATAACTTAGCTTTTTAAATTTTTATTTCCTATTTTTATATAATTATCTTTACCACTGAAATCCCTTCAAATATTTGTTGTATAAGATGGCATAAATTAATGATTTGTACAATTCTTCCATATACCAGTCTGTCTAGAAGCTGGATTTCTGCACAAAGGAGGCACATTGGAATAATTTCTGATCCTTAATTTTCGTACTAGTGTCTAATGATATTGGCGAGAGAGAGAGAGAGAGAGAGAGAGAGAGAGAGAGAGAGAGAGAGAGAGAGAGAGGAGGAAGGAAGGAAGGAAGGAAGGAAGAAAAAGAAAGAAAGAGAAAGAGAGAGACTGCTGTGGATATAGTTCTGTATAAATAAACACTGATTGGCCAATAGCCAGACAGGAAGTATAGGCAGGACTAGCAGAGAGGAGAATTGAGGAAACAGGAAGGGAAGGGAGAGATTGCCTGGAGCTGCCACTAGGACAAGGAGGATGTAAGGTACCAGTAAGCCATGAGCCATGTGGCAAAGTGTAGATTAACAGAAATGGGCTAAATATAAGAGTAAGAGCTAGACAATGATAGGACTGAGCTAATGGCCAAGCAGTTTAAATAATGTAAGAGTCTGTGTGTTTATTTTATAAGTGGGCTCTGGGACTGGCGGGACTTGGCGGGAGCTGGAGAGAAATTCTCCAGCTACAAGAGACCGAAAGAAAGAAAGATATGTAGTGAAAGCCTAGCACAGAACCACCCCACTAGAAGATACTTTACTAAGAATCGTCTCACCGCAAATGTCCTCATTTCCCTATCTACTTGTTTTTGCTTTTATAGTTTATATTACACAATAAAATATAAGCTCTCTGAAGGGAAGGAAAGAGGTCAAGAATAAAAAAAAAATAACGAAAGAGTAAGTTTGACTTTTGATGGTTGAATGTAGGGGAGTACAGTGTTTGGATGCTGGGTCTCTTAGTAAACTCCTTTGCAAAAGACATCAGGAAACCAGACAACGATGCATTATTCCTCAAAACCCTTAGAAAGGTTACCATCTAGTGCTGTGTCAAGGAATCTGAGGTACTGAGTTCTGTTGGTTATATTAAGATGCAAGTTTGAATGTGGGTTTTTTTTTATATAAACTTAAATTTCCACTTTTAGGACTTTTAAAAATATGTATTGATGCTAAAAGAAACAAATTTTACATATTCCAAAATATGCCTATTGCAATGTAAATCTCTGACTGACAGTAGCACTATTTAGACTAACTTAAATGGTAGACTCTTGCCATGTTATAGACTCCCTTCAAGGAAAACATCATTTAACTTATCATGGAATCCAATAGGATCTTTGAATATACCAACAGATGTTTAAGTGCTAAAAGAAAAAAAGATGTTGGGAATATTTTTAGATGTAATTAACACAACACATGTTATAACTAATTTGTACCTTTAAAAATTGCTTTCAGGAGTTTTCTGCTTTATAAATCATCTGACCTTGGAGAGCACAGATTTCAGGAGGTAGGCACAAACTCTTCTGCATCAGTGGATGTTTTAGCTTCAGTTTCTCTATGAAAATTTCCTCTATCTGTTTTATGTTTTGCAAAAAGAGTTGTTTTCAGAAATCAGGGTAACAGAAATGTAAGGTTGACAATGTTTCAGATATGTTAGAGATGGAATTACATAGTTGATATTCTGAGTGATCTTTTAGTATAATTGGTAAAATTATTACATTGCTTTTGGAAAAAATTAACAGGAGGCCTCATGTAGCACAGGCTGGTCTCAAACTCCCAGTGTACTAGAGGTCATCATTGAACTACTGAACTCCTGCATCCACCTTCTAGGTGCTAGAATTATAGGCATATGTCACGTGGCTCAGCTTAGAAAAAAATAATTTCTTACATAAATATACATGATTACTTTATGTCTAGCTTATCACAGATGTTCAAATTTAACTCCTACCTTATGTTATAGTAGGAGTCATTTTAAGAGTTGTGAATCAGCATATTCTCTGGTGATGTTCTAGATATTAGGATGCCACCTTCATAAACTCCAGTGAAGATCTCACAAAGTGAGATTAAAAGCTTATTAATTATTAAATTAAATTTAAATTTAAAGCTGTTTATTGGCACTTTCAATGTCTGCTTATTAGTTTCTTCCTCAATAAACATTTGAGTACTTGTTTTGTACACAATGCCACTCCAGTCTCTGTGAGTTCACTAGAAACAAGATAGTCTATAACTTGAGGCTCCAACAACATAAAGAAGACAAGAGAGGCAAAAGCTAAGGGAATTGGACATTGACATGGAAATAATAAGGATGCACATTGGCAGGAGTGTGACTCACAGAAGGTGACCTTCAAAGGCTAATCTGAACTTAACAGGTCAGAGAGAGAGGGAGGATTTCGGGAAGATAATTCTTGAAAATTACAGTTCCATGTGCATCAGGAACACAGACAAGGATACAGCTATAGGAACATTCTAGGAAGAATAGCATGATTTGTGGCTAAGAGGTGAGAAACACAGTATAAAGCAAAAATAGATACTCGAAGCAGAGAGAAGCCAAGAATAGTTAGAGCAACAAGGAAAGTTAGATGGGAAGAGCAACAAAAGTATCGACAAGTTTTTATTAAACATGTAGGCAATTTGGAGCCACTGATATGTAGTCAGTGGAAGGCTCAAGTGATAGATTTTTGATTACAGACAGGTAATTCCGGAAGGACTATGGAATCATCGACTTTGAAACTAGCATGACCAGAAACAACAGAATATTTTCAGTAATGTAGAAAGTATCAAAAATTCTGATAGGAACTGAGGGGAAGAATGAGATTTGAGGAATATTTTGCTACTGCAATTAGAACTACATGACGCTTCGGAGTGAAAGGAAACAGGATGAGTCTTACATTGACATTGTAGAGGGCAGGGTATATGAGTGGATCTGATGAGTTTTCTACTTCACTCCAAATATAATACAAACATTTAGACAGTGATGTCTACAGGTGAAAACATCTCTTGCTGCTTCCAGACATCAAAAGAATCACAATCCGAGCAGCTTAAAGTCACAACAAAGTTTCAGATCCTTTACGTAGGTAGAATTTTAATACCCAAGAGTTTTAGCACTAACCAATTATTTCCTTTGTCAAAACCATAAATTCTAATACATTGAAAGCACATTTTCAAATGTATCTGAAAGTGTACTATTTGATGTCCTTAAATATGTGTTACCTTATTCTTAAGATGAGAGGGTGCAAATCCAGCAAATGATTAAAAATTTTTAGAATGCTCATACTTTCTACACCTTACACACTTAGAAGATTGTTGTGTATGCCGTATGTGTTGGACACTGGACTGTGCACTCAGGCATGCTATCCTTGATCACAAGTATTTGTTTAAGTTAAAAGATGGGTTTAGAGATTGTTTTCTACATTAGAAATGATTTAAGGAAATACAATGATTTTGCTCCTCTCAGAATATGCTAGGTTGTAGGAGTCTGCTGGAGTCCAGCTCCAAACTGTTGAAGGGTTCTTTGGGGGAGGAGAGAGGAATGAGGAAATGATAGATAGAAAGATAGAAGCAGACAATAAGAAAGAGACACAGGATTGCTTCAAGAGGGCTCTAGACCAATACACAGTCACTTTGAGGTTTATTCTGAAGAGCTCTTTATACAATGCCAAGGGGCAAGGCAAAAGACCTCCCCCTTTCAAGATCAAAGCACAATGTACAGCCAAGAGTAGACCCTTCAAAATACCTGGCAACCACACCCGTGGCCAAATCATTCGATTATGCAGCCCTGCTGGAGTAGAGCAAGCCCAGATTCTCTGGCCTTGAATAATCTGAGCATTCACACTAGGCCTCAACTCATCAATAATCATAAAATACAAACAGTCTTTTTGGAAATAATCAGCAGCTGTTCAGTTGTCAGTAATTGGCCCTTGAATTTTTTTAATTAATCTTTGTTTTCATAAAGTGATCAATTTTTTCAAGTTATTATGTGACCTGGCATTCTATTTCATGTCAGTAGAATCCATCCCTGCTAGTAGTATGTGTAACACTTGCACATCTTTTTTATTTATAGTTTCTCACTCTCATACTATATTTTTGTGGAGCCTAAATAAAACTGTTAAGAATTGGACTTAGCTGAGTTCTCGGCACCGTCTGTTCATGATAGGGATGTGATTCAATCTCTGGAATACTACATCTTTACAGAAAAAGCCAGTTATTGGAACTGGATCTTAAGATAGGAACTTTTCAAATATAGCTGTTGCCAATAACTGAGCAATTTGGAATGTTCCATCAAGATATTTCTTCTAAAGAATATTTTTGAAGTTTAAAGGGGCTATAGAAATTTTAGACAGATAACTTCAATTAATGAGTTCAAAAACAGGAAAAATATACCTAACTGATTTGGTTTATTCATTAAATTATTATAATTACTACTATCAAAGAGAGAGAACACTTGTTATTTAAGAGCTTAAAATCATTATAATGCGGGGTGAGGAAAATAAGATTTGGACATTGTTAAAAATTAGATTTCCTCATCAGATAGCTAGATAAAGGAAAACAATCTGAACACATGTCACGTGTATGTACACACATATGCACATGTGTGTGTGTTGTATTGGTAAGATGTCTCAGAGGGTAAAGGCAATTTCTGTGCAATCCTGAGGATGCAGGTTTGATCCCTGTAAACTTGTAAAGAGAGGGCCTATTACATAATGTTCTCCTATGACCTCCATTTGAACACTGTAGTACCTGTATTCCCCCAAACACATCACACACACCCTTAAAACATGCCACATACACATACACATGCACACATACACTAAATGAAATCAGCATTAATAAATATGCCATGTGTGTAGAGGTACAATTTTCATGCATTAAAATTCCTTCATTCTCAGGTAAATATTCAGAAGATCAAGAAGTTCAGGCAAACATACCCAGCTGTGTAAAACATCACAATAAAAGATAAAATATTCACACTTTTGTACGTCTTCATTATTTCATTTTTTTATATCATAGCATTAATACTATGTTTCCCACTTTGAGTATATGACACCTGATCTTATTTCTATGGGTATTTTCTGTCTTTTTGAAAATGCCATATAAATGGAATCATACATTATACTAGGTTTTTTGTTTCTAAGATTATTTCAAAATTATTATCTATTACTGAATTTATTGCACATATCTGTAGTTCACTCCTTTTCAATGATGTCCAGAATTGTTCATTAAGGCTGCAACACAATTCCATGCTTTATCCACTTACCAGTTAATTTTCTGAGTTTTTTGTTTGTTGATTGATTGGTTTTTATTTTACTTTTACTTTCCATAATTGGGCTGCTATAAATAAAATGGGTGTAAATGTTCTGAAGAGTGATGTGTCTATGAAAGCCTACATGTCCTGAGTACATCTTGAGGAACAGGATAGTTGCATCATAAGATTTAACTTTATAAAAACCTAGAAAGCTCTTTTCTGAATGATCTCTCACATCTTGCCCCTTACTCTTTATCTCCATCAAGGATACACAGTGACTTTCAGTTTTCAGTTTAGCTTTTTGCTGGAAAAGCCATCTGACTCTATGGTTACTTTGTATTTCCCCAACAAAGTATCCTGAATCTCTTAAATGTTCACATATGTGAACATTAAATGTCACTCATATGTGTCAATGCTTCAACATTTGTTCATATTAAACTGCTGCTTGTACGTTAGGTAGTTAAAATGTTATCTTTGATTTACAAAAGTTACTTTTGCATTATGTCCTATATGTTGTTCATAAGATACACTTCTTGGCAATATTCTGACTTAAGATTTAACTATGTATTTCTAAACCTTTTGAACAGTGTGTAATTATATTTTGTATGAAATAATTTCTGTATGTGCTGTGATTAATGTATATTGTTCTGAAGAAGTTTCACTTATTTAGCAACCTTTCCTCCTGTTTTCTAGGAGTTTTATAACGTTAGGTTTTATATTTAGGTCTATAACCTGTTTGAGGTTGTTTTGAATATGGAGAGAGAAATAATTCAACATCAGAGTACTATATTTAAAACATCAAAAGATCTTCCAAGTTACTTAATAACAAAATTATCTTTTCTTCATTGAATGATTTTGTTCCTATTAAGAAAAGGCAAATATGTGTGTGTGTGTGTGTGTGTGTGTGTGTGTGTGTGTGTGTGTGTTCCTATACTACCTCCTCCGTTCCAATTGCAAGTATTTTCACATATTCTCATACATATACCTAGGTTATGTTTAGTCTTGGCATTAGTTAATGTAGTTTCTTCTTAAATTGTATATTGACATTCATGATAATTAGCTTTTCCACATAAATTTTATATGAAGCTTGTTTAATTTCAACTAAAAAGTAGAGGAAGACATTGGGGTTATTATTGGGATAATAATATATGGTTGAGGGAGAATTGCAAATTTAACCATTTTTCTAGTCTTTGGTCAAGTATATCTCTGCAATGATATATGATTTTAAAATGAGAATTCCACCACATCTTTAGTTTCCACCACGAAAATTTGTTACTTATTTTCTCATATCCATCCTTAAGTATGTGTGGCTCTGAAGCTATCATAAATGACATTTAAATGTTTATACTCCAAATAATTAACAAACAAGTGATGTGGCTGTGGTAGCACACAGCTTTCATCTCAGAATTTGAGAGGCAGGGGCAGCTGGAATGCTGGGAAGTTCTAGGTGAGCCTGGTCTACATGGTGAGTTTCAGGATAGCTGGGACTACATAGGAAAACCCTGTCTTCAAAACATTGCCCTCCTACCAGCATCAATTAAGGAGACCTCTTTCCAACATCCTCTCCAACATTTGTTGACAAATGTGTTAATGATAGCTTTTCTGACTGGCCTGAGGTAGTGTCTCAATGTTAATCTGCATTTTCCTGATGATTAGGGATTTTGAACACCTTTTAACATGGTTACTATCCATGTTTTTCCTTTTTTCTTTTGTAAATTAGTTATTCATTCCATTAGGTCACTTATTGATTGGTAGTTTCATTTTCTGGGTATTTAACTTCTGTAGTTATTGTAAATTCTGGATATTAGCCTGTCTGGATATAACTGGGATTTTTTTCTCTCATTTTATGCGGTTTGTTTGCTCTGTTGATAATTTCCTTTTGTATGCAAAACCTTCTTCATTTCATGTAATTCTATCTGTTAGTATTTGGGGCTAGTTTCTGTGCTACTAAATTTTTGTTCAGAAAGTTTTTACCTAACTAATACCTTAAAGAATATTCCCTAGACTAACCACATGGATCTGGATACTAACTCCACTTAAGGGACCCTCAGAATCAGTCTCTTTCCCCTGTTCCCATATTCCCCTAAATTACAACAAGCATCTATAACCCACCAAATAACCCCAAACCTCCCACACCCCTCTTGGGAATGTAGGCATCATGTTCTCCAAACTGCTTCCTATTGTCTCTGGATGAAGTGTCTTTAGGGTCCCTGAGAAAATTTGAGATAATGGCCAAGTCCTGGGAAGGCCAGCTATAAACTTTATTGAGAGATATTACCTCTCAAGAAAGAAGTTGAAAATGACATCCAAGGATGGAAGATATTCCATGCTTATGAATTGATAGGATTAATACTATGAAAATAACTGTCCTACAAAAGGCCACATTCACTGTGATACTCATCGCAATTACACTATTTTTCACAGAAATTGAAAAACAATCTTAAACTACATATGAAAACAAACACACACACACACACACACACACACACACACACACACACACACACACACACTATAGTCCAAACAATCCCAAAAAAACAAAAGAATTACCAGAGTTATCACCATCCCCTATGTCATGCTGTGCTACAGAATTATAGTAATAATAGCAGCATGGTATTGGCATAAAAGCAGACCTGTTAATCAATGGAATATAATTGAAGACATAGACATAACAACATGCACCAATGATTTATGTCTCTTGAGCGAGTTTGTATCTCTAGGATGAAACCCACTTGGTCATAATGTATGAACATCTTAGTAAATTTTTTAAATTTATTTTCAACCTATTTCACTGAGAATTTTTGCCCCTATTTTCACCAAAGAAATTGACCTGTAACTTTCTTTTATTTTTGTGTCATTACGTGGCTTTGATATCAGAATAATGCTGGCATTATAGAATGAATTTGGAAGTATGCCTCCATTTCTATTTCATGGAAAATGTTAGGAAAAATTAGGATTAAATCGTTCTTAAAATATTGATAGAATTCATCAGTACATCGATCCAGTCCTATTCTTCTTAGACATAGGACTGTTGAGAACATATAAAACTACACACTCCCTGAAAGGAACAGATGGTCATGTGACTTGGGAAAGAAACAACTTCACCTAACATAATAAACCAGCAACCTCCCAAAACTAATGTAGGAGAAGGAGAAGAGATAACAAAAGTCCAGGAAAAGAGACCATTTTACTAATAAATTTGTTAGAAATGGAAAACCTCCTCCGATAGTAAATTTAGATGTAAATGTCCTCACTTAACCATCACAATGCTGTAAGTTTGGTGTTTTTCTGGGATGTCTAACTATGGGAGTGGGTGTGTCTTTGACTCTTTTTGCCTGCTCTTGAGATTCTTTTGCTGCTGTTGGTCTGTCTTGTCAAACTTCAGTGTGAGGGTTTTTGACTTGTCTTACTGTATTTTGTTTTGTCCTGTTTGGTTGTTGTCCCTTGGAGGCTCTTTTCTGAAGGGAGATGGAGGGCGAGCCGATCCTGGGGAGGTGGGATGTTGAGGGAAGCTGGGAGGAGTGGAGGGAGGGAAAACTGTGGTTAAGGTGTATTGTATGAGAGAAGATTCTATTTTCAATTAAAGGAGGAGATGCAGACTAATGGAATAGATTTAAAAAAGAGCTACATATTGTCTCTAAGAAATACACTTACCTAGCAAAGTCTCTCTCTCTCTCTCTCTCTCTCTCTCTCTCTCACACACACACACACACACACACACACACACACACACACACACACACACACAAAATCACTATTAAATGAGGAAAACAAGCTACCAAGAAAAATAGCAGTTTAGCTGTCTTTATAGCTTATGAAGCAGACTTCAAACCAAAACTAATTAGAGGAGATAAAGAAGGATTCTATGTATTAATGAAGGGGGAAAAGCAGACATAGCCATTGCAAATGTTCATGCACTGAATATTGGAGTACTGAAGTCTATTTTTAAAATGCTAAATGGTACAAAAAGGACACATAGGTCCAGACACAATAATAGTGGGGAATTTTAATACCCTGCTCTCATATTTAGTTAGATCTTCCAAACTGAAAATAAACTAAGAAACTTCAGAGCTAAAACACAGTATGGATAAACCAGAATCAATAATTAGGTATAAAATATTTCACCCAACAGATAGGTAATATACTTTTTCCTCGGGGGTACATAGAACCTTCTCCAAAATTAATTATGTAAGAGACAAAGTTTCAATAGATACCTGAAAAGGAGTTAACCTAAATATTCCATTGCCTCTCCACCCACCAACCTGGCCATGGTCCCTTTTTACTTTTCTGGTTCCTGAGGTTACTCTGGGTGAGGTGCTCACATCAGAAGATTTGGAGCTAGGATCCTCAAATGAGAGAGGGCAAGCCATGTCTGTCTCTCTGGGCACAATCAGCCCTGAAAATGCGCACACAAGTAACATTCCGCACACTGAGTGGATTGTACTTATGCATTTTGGATTACACATATATGTATACTTCACAAGAACTAATGAAAAAAAAAAAGGCCGTGGGTTTGAAAAAGAGCAAGGAGGGGTATATGGAAGGGCTTGGGGGGGGGGTGAAAAGAAAGGAGGAATTTCTTTAATTATATTATAATCCCAACAAATAACGGAAATAATTTTTTTAGAAATATTTTTTTTAAAAGAGGTGATTCTGAATATCCTGTCAGACAGTGATGCGATAAGAGTATAATTCAACAGTAAGAGCTCCCACGAAAAAACCTGGGAACTAAATAGTACATCTTTAAAGGAACAGGAAGTCCTCCAAGAAATCAGCAAGAACAATAGCATCGAATGGAAATGAAATCACAGTTTACCAGACTCTTGGGACACATATAAGGCAGTCCTAAGAGGAAAGCTTCGTACAATTAGAAATAAAAACAAAATCCGAGAGACCCCAAATAAACAATCTAATGATGCGTATCAAGGCTCTTGGAAAACAAACAGCAAATTCCAAACTCTTATTGAAAGTGTAGGAGTGGCTGGCCAACACAAAGCACCCTCCATAGTGTGGTTTGTGTCTTCTTATTTCGTTTTGTTTTGTTTTTGCATTTTTGTCTCTTTTTTGTTTTTTGATTTTCACTTTTTTATGAGATTATAGTAGAAATACAACAATTCTTCATTAGCTTTGCTCCCTGCGAAAAACTAATTATTGATATATATATATATCCTGCTCAGTACATATAATACTACCTATGTATGTTTTCAGGGCTGACCATTTGACATCAGAATTAGACAACGAATTGATCTCTTCTTCTCTTGGGAAGACGGTTTTTCTGATTCTCAACGTTCCTTAGTCTTCCATACTTCTTTGTGTAGGCCCAGTGAGCTTTTCCCTTTCTACTTTGACAGGTGTATTTGTATTGCTTTGTGATTTTGAAAGAAGTAACATGAAGTTCAGTAGATATGGAAGCTAGGGAGGATCTCAGAGAAGCTCAGGAAGGGAAAAGGTGATGAAAAAATACTGTATGAAAAAAAATTAAATGAAAAAAGAAAGTGGGCAAACTTAAAAAAAAGTACTGAGATGATCATAAATAAAAATTATTAGGGAATGAATCAATAGAATAGAGACTAAAAGAACAATAAATCAAATCAAAAAAGAGATTGTTCTTCAAAAAGAAAATCAGTAGACTGGCAAACCCTTAAGCCAGTCTGAGAGGAAGGGGTAGAAAACAAATCAATGAAATTAGATATTAAAAGTTTATCATTGCCTCAGACTATATTGGAATCCAGACATTATTAGAGAATATTTTGAAAACTTACACACTAAAAAGATGGAAAAACCTAGAGGAAATACCAAAATTAAAGCTGTAAGATATGAATAGCTTGAACAGACCCAGTGCAAGTAATGAAATATAATGTAGCTACATTATAATGCATATAATACATTGTGACCATGTTGTCCAAGGGGCAGTTGTTGTTAAATTAAGGGTAACATTCGTTACTTTGGGTCCTCTCCCTCTGTTTCTGTTACACTTGAAGCACTTTCCACATTTCCTATTGGGTGAAACTTCTGATAATGAGTGAATAAGTACACCACTTAGCAATAAAAAATTCTACTTTGTTATTTCTGAAAAGCATGTTTTATGTATAGAATGAGTGGAGTTTTTCTTTCTCTATCAATACTTCAAGAGGTTGAACTACCATCTTCTAGACTCCATGACCCTTGATGGGGAAGGATTCAGGTATAGGAATTTTCTACTCAGTTAAAAGACATTAGATAGTTACGTCTTATCTTTCATCCTAGACAGGAAAAATCTTCTCACCAGTATGATTAGATCATGACTCATATGGTGTCATATGAAATAAACATTTGCTGTAACATAACTTGCATCACTGTTCTTCTGACTCACATGTGCTTGGGAGTCTGACAGATTAAACAATGAGACTGACTAAGTACATGGATTCTAAATTACAAGACAGCAAAGGTCTGGTAATGGTGACTAAGACTCAGTTACTACTCTTTGAAATGTGAGTGGGAGGAGGCACATAAGTTAATCAGAGAATGGGTCAAGAAAAGAGCAAAGCAGTAATGTTTTAGGCTTAATTACAGTCTTTGGAAAAGCAGGTGAAATATTTTACTGATGAGAGAAAACTCTAGAATGGACTCTTTGCTAGCATGGTGGAGTAGGGGGAATCTGGGATGAAGATTACTATTAAAGAACCAGGAAAAAATATTCCTTTCTGCTTATATTTCCTGAGTTTTCCTTTTGACAAGATTCACTACCTTTCCTCAAGTATTTGCATCCTCATAACGCTGAGATGCTTCTTTTGTTATGTTTTCAGACTTAACTTTACTCTTTTATTATGTATTTTAAGTTAATTAAAATTTCAAACATGAATTTGAAATATATATTGCAGTATATATAAATACATAGGGCCATTTCCTACTCATTTGTTACAGTTTCAGAAAAGTCAAATTTAATAAAACATAAATTGGTATAATGTTCTCCTCACCCAAATAAGTCTGTCTAATAATAGTTTGCATCTCAGTGAGTAACCCCACCATCTACAAGCTTGGGATATGGGGACTACCCTAGTCTTCCTTACCCTTCATATTCCACTTCTAAAATCCAACCAGTAATTAGGCATATCTGAATCTCTTTCTCAATTCACTTTAAACTTTATATACTTTCCAATATACTCTGTTGAATTTATAATTATCAGTTATATTTTTACTTCCATGAAGATTCCAAAAATTAACCAAATAAATACAGAGAAATCCAAATTTTTAATTTCATATGTGAAATAAAAGTCTACAGATTAAAGTTATCTGAGTGTTAAAGAGTTAGTAAAAGGCATCAAATCTAAAATTATTGATGTTCTGTAATATCATTGTTTTTTCAACTGCATTAATGACTAAAGAGATTTCAGTTGAAAGTTTTCACAGACATGATAATAATATTCTGTATCATCTAGAAATATCGTTGAGGCCTGAGGAAAGTTCCTTTAGCAGACATAATGGGGCTACCTTTTAGGTTCTCAATAACTGTGTTAATTCAATGTCTAGAGCCCAATGTGATTCTTTTTTTCAAAAGTCTTGATGTTCCCATGACACACAAGCTTACTGGGGCATTAGTTCAATATTACCATATTTAGTAATAGATCTGCAGCTCTGCAAAATTTCTAGGCAAAATTAACACCCTAGGATTGACTGTCCAGAGAGGGACAATAGACAGAGAAAACTTCTCAGCTCCATTGAGATCCTATTTGATGTCTCTGAGCCAAAACCTACAGCCTGTGGCCTATGAATACCCACTTATCTGTTTGTGGGATGCCTTAGGATGTATTGCAGAACTGGAACTTCCTCCAGATTAAGAAAACCAGAACTTATCTTTTGCATTATATTAAAAAATGATCTTTGATAAAGGAAGTAGTCTTATTTTTGTTTGTTTATAGAACTTAACATTTCATTCAGTAAGGATCATGTGTTCCTGTCTTTAAATTAAAAACTCTAGCAAACATGAATTTTTACCTAATTTTAGACAGCAGGTAATCCTACTTCAAGATTTCCTGGGTATATTAAATATTCTTTCCACAGTGGTCCTTTGGGATGGGAAATCAATGCAAATGTGACTTCTCCTCTTCTGTTATATTATTGCTTCTACTACTCACTGGTTACTGTTTACCTTTTCTTATGAGTATTAAAATGGAAAGAAGACAGAGGAATGAGCTCTTTTAGGAGCCTGTACTAATGTGCACACTATTTTTGAATTCTTTCAGAATGCCAGTTGTTTGCAGTGGTTCTTTTTCTCCTGAAACATTTTAATGTCTTTTCCAGCATTCTTGATGGCTTTTCTGCTTCAGTCCCCAGGTACCTCTTTCTTCCTGGCAGTACTTTGCTCCTTCTGTAACTGGGAATATATGAGGAATTTGTTCTTACTTAGGTCTTCTAGACTCATGTGACAAATCCACTGGACAGGACTATGACTAGCTTCTAATTCTGCATTCCTTGTCTAGCAACCTCTGGATGAACAGGTCAATTCTGATATAATTGGACTTTCATGGAACTGCTACCATAGTGGTTAGCCTTTTTCTTGGTCCCAAGATCTTCTGGGAAGATGTCATAGCCCAGGCTATACATTCATTTGATGTGATAATTCAGGCACAATTCATCTGGGACTACCAACAATTTAAGTATCCAGACTTTTCTCTTTGACAAGTGTCTGTGACTATCCATCGGGTGAGATCTGTAGCTACCAAGTGTTTGTGGTGAAAACTCACAACAAAGCAGAGCTCTAAGTTTGACCTGTGCTGGGTCTTCTTATTTAGTCTATGAGATTCCTCTTGTCAGTAAGAACCAAATTCCCTCCCCTCTCATTTCTCTTAACTCCCAGATTTATGGTTCTTATTTTAAAAAAATGTAAGTATCATTTCATGACTAGAATTTTTCACAGTTATTACATGATTGAATTAGGTGTGAGAAACCAGTTTCTTGACACTGTCTTTGCTTTGGAGTATCTTGTCAGAGAATGTTCTTAGAGATATAAAAGAAAAGAAAGATAAGAAAAATTATGTTCATGTTTTAAGTCACCATGTTCTTTTTATCTTGAGCTCTATTTTTGCATCCTTACAAAAAGTTATTTTTATATTGGAGATTTTTCTCTCCAAAAATATAGGTGTGAGGACACTGTGTAGTTCTTCTTATAAACATATTAATTCCTATGTGCCTTCCTGACACCACAATTTACCAGAAACTGCAGTGAACTTTCTCTTCTCTCCTCAGATACAGAAACTGCAGTAGTAGATGCATTAACCCATTTTCTCATCAGGAAGTAGGAGCAATCATCTCTTTTACCAGATAACCTTTCTTTTTACAAATGGGGCACATAGTTTTCTAACTCCTGATTCAATTTCACCTCTTACTACATGTGTGCTTCCTAACAGAACACTTATGTCTTCAACTTCCTTGCGTTCCTTGTGAAGCATAAGAACATGGCACTGTCAATGATTCTACAGCACACACATCTTTCCAGCTCTTCAAGTCTCAGGTTGAATTTATTCATAACTAAAGTGTCTCATAGCTTAATTTTTGGCTCCTTTTCCTCTTTAGTGGTAAATGAGCTAGCAGTCAAGATGAATTGCAAATACAAATTGATGACAATACAAAATACCAAAGTTGGGGGCACATAAACAGTGATAAACTTCAAGATGTTTCAAACATCATCTCATTGAATTTGCTTTGTTTTTATACAATTATTTTGAAATGCCTATATTTTAATAACTTTATTGCATTAATCCTAAATGTGTGTATCTTGTACCTAAAACATTAGATTTTATTACATAACTGCTCCTTTATTGATCTACTAACTAATATACAGAAGCATTTAGACAATTTAATTGCTTTCCAGTTTTCTTCGAGATAAATGTTATATTTTCTTTGAATGAAGTTTATTTTTTACAACTTTTATTCCTCTCTCATACATTACATCCCTACAGGAGTTTACCCTCCTTCCACTCTTCCACGTCTCTGCTCCATGTTGACTCTTCCCCAGATCCACTCCTCTGCTTCCCTTCCAAAAAAAAAAAAAAAAAAGGCCAGGAATCCAGTGGTATCCACTGAACATGACCTAACAAGATGCAATAATAAGATGGCACAAACCCTCATAACACGGATGGTCAAGGAGGCAACCCAACAGGAAGAAAAGGGTCCGAAGCACAGGCAAAAGACTCTCTCTCTCTCTCTCTCTCTCTCTCTCTCTCTCTCTCTCTCTCTCTCTCTCTCTCTCTCTCTTTCTCTCTCTCTCTCTCTCTCTCTCTCACACACACACACACACACACACACACACACACACACACACACACACACAGTTGAGATTTCAAAGAACACCAAGCTACACAACCATAACTCATAGGCAGAGACCCTAGCTTAGACCCATCTAGGGTCTGTGTCTGTGCTTGTTGCTTCAGTCTCTTTGAGGCTCCTTTATCCCTGCTCAGTTGATTCTGTGGGCCTTGCTCTCTGGTGTCCTCTACATATCTGGATCCTATAATCCTTCCTCCCAATCATCTGCCAGGTTCTCCTGACTCTGCCTAGTGATTAGCTGTGGGTCTCTGCATGTGCTCCCATCAGTTCCTGTGTGACTGCCCCTCTGATGACAACTGGGCTAGTCAACAATCTGTGAGTATATCAGAATATCATAGCAGAGTATCATTAGGAATAATTTCTCTTTCTCTCTTTTCTTTCTTTCTTTCTTTCTTTTTTTCTTTCTTTCTCTCTCTCCTTCCTTCCTTCCGTCTTGCTTGCTTGCTTTCTCGATTTCTCTTTTTCTTTTTTGTGAGTCGTGTTTGGTTCTTTCTATCCTGGGTCTCTGGTCTGTCCTGCCTCTGATTCCAGCCCTCCAGGCAGTGTAGGGCACCGACTCTCTCTAGTGGCATGGAGCTCAAGTTGGACCAGTCATTGATTGACTATGCCCACAAGTTCTGGGCCATCTTTACCCCAATACATCTTGCAGGCAGGACAGATTGTAGGCTGAAGGTTGTGTGGCTGGATTGATGTCCCAGTCCCACTACTGGAAGTCTTGCCTGGTTTCAGAAGGTGGACGGTTCAGGCTCCATTACTAGGAGACTTTGCTAAGGTCATTCTCTTAGATTCCAGGGAGGTTTAACTGCACTAGGCTTCCATGTCATCCCCCAAATGTCCCCCAATTCCAGTTATCTCTCCAAGTACTCACTCTTTCGTACCATCTACCTGATACCTCCTATTCCCATCCCCACTTGCCCCCAGTCCAACTTCAAAAAAACATGTGTTCAGTATTCTCCTCTCTGCTCCTTGACTTTTTGAAGACACTGTATAAATTATCACCAAGAAAGTTCACATTCAGGATTTGTCTTTTCACTTCCTATAGCTTCTTTTAAATTTTTTTTTTCTGTCTGCCTGTACCATTTGAATTAAAAGCTATAGATGAAAGTTGGCTAGGTCCAGGTATAATAGTCCCAGTGTTAATTTCAGAGCTGGAATTATTGACTTTGTACTGTATCATAACAAAGAGGGCATAGTTTGTAGTTCCATAATAGTCACATTTGTTCACCAATTTGTTGTAACATGAAATCTAAAATGGTCTTATAATAAAAAGTCCTGGGACCAGATATTGGAGTAAAATGCTGAAAGATCAGAGAGAAAGGAATAAGCCCCTACCACGTATCACCTCACCAACTCCGCAAATCCTCTGACTGAAATCCTGTGAGTCCTCACCTGAAAGCTCTCCAGCTGAAAAAAAAAAAAACATAATTCCTGTCTCCTCATGCCTTATATACCTTTCTTGCTGGGATTAACGGCATGTGGTTCCAATTACTGGGATTAAAGGTGTGTGCCTCCACTGTCTGGCTCTGTTTCTTTCCTGGTCTGAATCAATCTCATGTAGTCCAGGGAGGCCTTGGAATCACAAAGATCCAGATGAACCTCTGCCTCCTGAGTGCTAGTATTAAAAGTGTGTGCCACCACTGCCTGGCATCTATGTTTAATCTAGTGGCTTGTTCTGTTTTCTGATCTTCAGGCAATTTTTATTAGGGTACACAGTATATCACCACAATTTGTCTTCCATATTTTAGTTAAGTGTGATTGACTGCAGTAAAAATATAATAAATGAAATGTTCCAGCCATAATTCACAATATGCTAATAATTTTTTTTCTGAGCACTAGAATGAACCCCTTGCTAGTCCTTTCTCTAACATATTCATTCTGTGAACACTGTCCTACAACACTAATCCCTTAATAATTGTCTCAGTTATTGTATCTATCATTTTGTTATCATCATGCTTGTATTCAAGTGATCATTATTTTACTTAATAATGGCCACAAAATGAAATTGTAGTAATGCTGGAAATTTATATATGTCAAAGAGAAAGTTAAAGTGCTTTTTCTGTACATGCAAAACTAAGTTGTTTCTTAAGGAGATAAATGAAATTGCATGCCAAACTTCTAAGTTCCATGGAAAGAAAATACTTCTACCTGTGAACTTGTGACGAAGGAAAGAAATGCATGGTGCTTTTCCTGTCACTCACACCTTAGTCTACAAAAGGCACGGTTACAGGGTGGATAGCAAGTGTCTAGATAGAATGCAAAAGGCATGAAATTTGAGTGTTGATGTACAGAAAAACTC
Organism: Peromyscus californicus insignis; assembly: GCF_007827085.1. Classification (NCBI taxonomy): domain Eukaryota; kingdom Metazoa; phylum Chordata; class Mammalia; order Rodentia; family Cricetidae; genus Peromyscus; species Peromyscus californicus. Next base: position 19,922,646 of record NW_026294458.1, on the reverse strand, counting down.
AATACAATATAGTACAGTATAGTACAATACAATATATTATTTCTGGCATCCACTGAATCTTGTATGCATCTCTATGGATACTAAGGATTACTGTACTGTCAGAAGTAATTTGTTTTCTCATACATTTCTCATAGTGGTCTTTTCTGTTTCATTGTGCCTCAAGTGGATGAATACAGTTAGGGAAAAGTAATGTTAGTTAAAATGCACTAATAGTTGTCTGTTTCCTTACTTCAGTCCTTCTCTTTTGAACTATTTTTTTTTTCCCTCAGAAGTCGTGATCACCTATCCACATAACTTAGAATAGCTTCTTTGGCAGACTCTTTATATTGAAGTATTTCTTCCTTTGATAAAGCACTGTTTAGAGGGTCTATCTAAGTTTGCAAGATGTGGCCATATATGGCTTTAATTTTAGAATCAAGCAGGGTGATGAGGGCAAACTATTATCAGAATAAGTCTAGGGCTAAGGAATTTCGGGATATTTCTTCAAAACAAGGTATTTTAAAATTTCATTCCCCTGGAAAGAAGAAAGACACAATTCTGACATGAAAAATATAGACCTCCAAACACTCAATACAGGTAATTACAAATTGTGTAGGGAAGTTAGCCAACCTACTCAGAAATTATATAAATAGAAAATTATCTGTTCTACTTTGGGATTTGCTGAGTCAATAATAACCTTCTCATTTCCTCCTTTCTTAATGAGAACTAGTAAAAGTACATTTTCTACCTTTAATTAAGTACTTTCTCCCCCCAATAAAAACAAATTCTGATTATTTATTTGTCCCTATTTATACTTTAGAAGCTCAGAGAGGTACCCAGAAGAATTAATCAGCATAGTTCAATTAGTAAGCCTCCAACATTGTATGAGCAATAGCAAACATTTTAAAATTTCTAAATGCCATGTTTGGAGCTGAAGAGATGGCTCACAACACATTTGATGCTAACGCATTAGGACCCAAGTGTGGATTCCTGCACTTAGATTAGAGTCAGATGTGGCAGAAACTCCAGCAGAGGGGGGGATACTGAGGTAGGTGGATCTTGGGCTCTCTGGTTCCTCAGTGTAGTGAGAATTGGGACCTCCAAGTTTAGTGAGAGACTTGGCCTGGAAAAAAAATAGGTGGGTAGAAACTGAGGATGTTTCATGATGTTAACTTTGGGATGCCACACATGCACAAACAGTTGAGCACATCTGTACACACACACACACACACACACATCTGTATATACACACATGGGACATCATATTATCTAATGACTACAATGGGGGAAGTAATTAAGGAGATTAAGTGTACAAATGCAAAAAGAGCAAACAGAAACGCTCTTGAATCTCTCATAACTAAAAAGTAAACATCATTTTGTTTCTAATTTTATTATATAGGGAGCAAAGAGGTGTCTCAATGGATGAAAATGCCTGCTGTGCAAGTCTGACCATGATAGTTCAATTACTGGATCCCACTGTGGAAGGAAAGAACAGACTACTACTATGATTTTTCCACATCCTGGCATGCTCCGGCCCATACTTACACATATGCAACTCTCTCTCTTTCTATCTCTCTCTCTCTCTCTCTCTCTCTCTCTCTCTCTCTCATATAATAATAATAATAATAATAATAATAATAATAAATAATCCATTATAAATATGTAGCAATGGGTGGTGTTTATAATTTTGCTAGTTTTATTTGATGCCATAACCAAAACTCTGGGTAGTAAGTTGATAGCTGAAATATTAAATACAAAGAAAATTTATAATGATTCTGAGAAATGTTAGGTCAATAGCTTGAGGGATTTTCAAATCTTTTGGAAAGACTTTAAACCTAAACTTTCAGAACCAAACTATCCAGCTGGAAATTGTAATTGCACATTAGAATGGGAAAAGTTTTGTTCCCAGAATAATCTTGTTTGAAAAACCTTAGGATCTCATGACAAAATTTTCCATCATGAAATTATTTTTGAAATAGTGAGCTAAACAAATTCTTCTCCTACATATTTGATACACATTTAAATATATCACATACATTATGGTACTTAGAAAAATGGAGTAAAATATGCAAAGATTTTGAAAGGCTTTTGGGGTCAGAGTGATAGTTCAGTTTCTGGGCACACTTGGGGACCTAAATTCAATCCCTCAGAAACCATGTAAAAAATAAATTCACATGGTAGTGCAGGCTTGTAATCCCAGCATTCAGAGGAGACTCTTGGAGGATATGAAAGGCTTGCCCAGTCAGCCTAATTGGCAAGCTCCAGGTTAATGAGATAGCCCGTCTCACAAAATAAGATGGATAGCTCCTGATGAATGATACCTTAAGAGGTCCTCTGGTATTACATACACACGTATACACACACACACACACACACACACACACACACACACACACACACACACACACATTTACATACAGCTGGACTCTCACACCGTGAATGTGAACATGCACGTACACATTCTCTTAAAAATAGAAAAAAAAAGAGAATGAAAGAGAGAGATAGTTTTTTGACCATATTCTTTCAGACTTTTGTCTTCCACATGAAGAGTACTTTCATGTTATACATTGAAGGTGGAGACATAGGTAGAAACTGAATTCTGTCTATGAGCTGAATTGTATAGGTTTTACTCTAATGAGCATCTAAATTACTGAAAAATTATATAGTTCATTCAAAAATACTCATTTCAGACATTATGAGGGTATGCCCATCTTGATTTTGTTCTGTTTCCTAGATAGATGTGTTTCATTCCAGGACACAGTCACTCTTCTTTTTGTGGTTTCTCAGAAATGGGGAAGATTAGCCACCTGCTCCAACATGTCAGTACCTAAGCTTCCAGTTCTTTCCAGAGAAGCACACATACTCACATTTCTCCTTGCTACTTCAGGTTTCTACATGCTCTTATCCTGAGCATGCTGAGTTAAACCTCAGGAATAGACCAAGAGTTTGAATGGTGACTGCCTACTTATTTATCTTTCTCATTTTGGTCAGGGATCTTCCAGTGTTTCCTCTTTGATTTCACAGCCATCTAACAGCATTGGATGCTGCTGTCAAATCCATCTCTCCAAATAGACTCTGCTCCTCAAAAGCCAGCTCTCGTTGACACACCAAAGAGTCACGATTCTTTCCATAGTATAGCTCTATGTAGTTTTCAGAGCACATTTTAGTCATTAACACTGAACAAAAGCAAGTGTGGAATTTAAAATGATTGAAAATATTTTGTGTTTAAAAAAGTAATGCATCCTTTTTAAGACAACCTGAAACTTAAGAAATGGAAAAATCAAGTACATGTATTTGCAAGATCCATTAATACTTGGCTGCATTTTCTACTGGAATATTTATAGAGCCATGGAACTTACAAATGCATAGCAATAGTTACATGTGTAGTAAAGAAGACCACTTGCCTCTGTCACCAAGCCATACTACTAGTGAATTTCTATATTAAGAAGCCATTTTTTAAATGTTTTTCATCAAGTTTACTTGAATATTCTGTTGTTTGCATTAATCTTCTATACACTGTACGTTTCTATAAATTTACATGACTTTCTGGTACAACTCTGCTTATAAATCTATTATTGCTAAATATTATTTCCATAGATATATTTAGAACATATATAAACATATTTAGGAACAGCAATGCACATTGGGGTAGATACGTATGTAAAAATTCTATGTAACGATAATTTTATATTGTTGGAACCAAATACCCGACAGAAACAAGTGAAGGGTGGAGTGGTCTGTTCTGACTCACAGTTCATCGATACAGTTTATCACTGCAGTGAAGGTGTGGGATGATAGTGGTTCAAGAGAAGTATGGTTGCAGCCTTGTAGTTGTCTAGAAAGCAGGCCTCAGACTGGAAACATGGGTATATTTTAACCTTCAAAAGCTGGTCCTCAGCCTGCCATTTCTATAACCCAGCCACTATATATTAAATATTCCAAGCCTCAAAAATCCAAACCACCAGTTTGAGACCAATTATTAAAACATATTATATGATATGTTTTACAGCCAAATTGTGATATTCTGTCCCTGGCTTCTTCCATAGCACATTTGCCATTTTGTAAGGTAAAATGCATTCAGTCCAACTTCAAATACATTCCCCCCACCAAATCTACAGGAACCCAATATTGCTCAAAATTCTAATGTCTGTTTTAAGACAATGCAAACTCTTAACTTGAAACAGCTGTGGTGATGATGGAACCAAATTATATCCACTCTACAGTAGCAATGAATAAATCACCCCATTCTAAATGGGATGGAAAGCAGGGTAGTCAGGAGATAGCAGAGCAAACAAAACCAGAACACAGGGGAAAATATCAAATTCTCTAGCTGTAGTGCCTACATCTGGAACAGTAGTCTCTGATCTTAGAGAATGATGCTCTTCAGAAACCACTGAAAGAAAAAAGAGATGAAGACTTGGGCTTTTCCTACACTCGAGATTTTAGCATGGTCCTAACATGCTTCAGCTGCCAGGGAGTTCTCAAGCAAAATCATACATTTAAAAAGAAATGAACCAGCTACAAACATCAGTCGCTGGTGAGGAACAGTCAGAGTCAATAGCTCCCTCATGTCCTCACCCAGTTAGATTCCATGGTGAGATAGAGGCTGTCAGTCAACTATGCTTCTTCGATCATTTTCCCTTTAAGGGTGAGCAACATCCTTCGGGGTCCTACTTCTCATGAAGCACTTTCATCTTCTTTGATGAAATTCACCCAATATTTCAAACACAGAGGTAATTTTATTAGTTCTCATCTTGTTTGAATATGTAACTTGGTAAGAACAGAGCATGTGTATAAAAGAATGCACTTGTATTATTGCTACTCTAAACTGCTTTTATATGTTCTGCCTCCACCGTGTGAATGGTGTTGCTCTGTTTCCCAGGTTGTACTTTCTACTTCCTTGTGGATTTCTTCCTTCAAGTTTTTTGAGTCTTTAAAAGAAATCATTAAATTAGGAAAGAACTATTTGAGAATGCCAAGACATAATTTTGTGTCTTGGCCCTCTTCACTAGGGCCAAAATTTCCTTTCAAATGAAATTATAATAATAGTAATTATACTAAATTTTTATGTAGAACTCATTTTTCACAGACAGACTTTTCATTGCTATGCTATCTAATTGTTTCTTTGCTGGGCACAGTTATCAAGTACACTAAGATAACGCTTTACCATGGTATGTATCTTTGAGTGAAAGAATTTGAAATCCAGTAAAGTGGGCTATGATTCCTTAAACTTATGACTGCAATGGGCAATATTCAAGAATGGAGGACAAAGAGATGGTAAAGAGATTCAAAGGGAGATTTTTCTTTCTTATCAGGAAATCACATATGCCACTCAGAAGTAGTGCCTTTAAAAATTGGATCATCTGGCTTACAGAAAAAATCAGAGTGCAAGTACATATAGCCAGAAAGTAGGTAACTACCTGAGCTCACGGGGTGTATGGTGACCACAGTTTGGCCAGTAGGAGATAAACTAATAATGGATATGAGTATGGTGTTTCTTTTTTATGTAACAAAATGTTCTAGAATGGACTGTGGTGGTGGTTCCATAACTTTTTGATTACTCAGGATTGTTAGATCCCATAATTTAAAAGTCTCAACTGCATAATATGGAAATTTTACCTCAGTAGATGTACTTTTAAAAAATAAAATGAAGGGTACAAATTAAGTTATGTAGAATCTGCAGTCCATGAAGATGAAGAATCACTACCATTATTGAAAGCGAAGTGTACTTCTTTCAATGTCCCCATTGAAACTGAGGTAAGCTTAGTGCACAAGCCATGCCATGCACAGAGCACACTATTTCAGACCCTTTCTCCCCATCCTTTTGTGCTTAGATTGCTTCCACTGTCTCTTGATGCTCCCTGAGCGCCACTGTGAGTGATATATTCAAATCACTACTAATTATAGTTCAGAAGGGTTCAACATTACCAGCTTTCAGGGGAATGCAAATTGAAACTACTTTGAGATTCTACAACACTCCAATCAGAATACTATTATAAAAAAAAAAAAAAAATACCAAGTGACAACAAATGCTGGCTAGGGTGTGGGGAGAGGAAAACTTATTCACTGTTTATGGGAGTATAAACTGGCAAAGCCATTATAGAAATTAGTGTGGTTGTTCCTAAGGAAGAAAGAAAAAGAAAAACAATATGACCCAGATATATCACTCCTTGGAATATACCCAAAGAACTCTTAACCCTGCTATACAGATACTTGCTCAGTCGTGTTCATGGTTGCTCTATTCACAGTAGTCAGAAAACGGAATTGACCTAGCTGTCCATCAACAAATGAATAGATAGTAAAAAAAAAAATTGTTACCTATATACAATAGAGTGTTATTCAGCTATGAAAAAATGAAATTATGAAACTTTCAGGTAAATTAATAGAATTAAAAGGAATTATACTAAGTGGGATAACCCAGGCCTGGAAACACAAAAACATCTTCTCTCCTATTGGGGTCATAGCTTCAAACTTTAGTATCTGTGCTTTTAACCTGGAATACCTATAAAAGTCAGGACGCTGAATGCTCATTGGAGTAGGAGATGGCTGCATAGAGAGGTCATAGTAGAACATGAAATACAGTAGAATACGAAAATAGAGGTAGGGATAGTAAAAAGGTATTAGCATGGATGGGGTCCATGAAATGGAGAGGTGAATGTGAACAGAGAAAGACCTAACCCAAATGAAGGATACAATACAAAGCTATATGGAAACCTATTACTTTGAAAGCCACAAAAATGTAAGAGCTGGAATTGCGATTTCCTGCGTGGTTCGATGATAAAGAACCCAAGAGCCAAGAGTAATTAAACCAAATTACCAGTGCCAGGTGTGGGATAGATGCCACAGAGCTCCAGACAATACAGGCTCTCCCTATTATTCTTGGATGCTTATTAAAGTCAACGACACACTACTGCTGAAGATACCAGATGCTTTCACTGCAAGATATAGAGAAATCAACTGGAACTGAGCTGGGAGATTCCTCCCTGGCAGACAGCTTTCATCATATTGTCCAATGGAGGCTGCTGGGGAGGAAAAGATGCCAAAAGTCATCATGATTGAGCTGACATCCCTGTGAACTACAATACCAGCCTGCCAGGCAAGATGTTTCCACCGGTACAATAGTGGTATGACTGTTTAGAGAGCAACCTAGTACTCTGTGGTTGGTTTTGAGGTACCTCCTACATGAAAGAATCCATGCTTTGTAGTGTAAATCTGACTTTTTAAGACATGGGTAAGGAGGTCCTAGATCATGGGAGGATCTTACTATTGTTGCTCAGCTAAACTGACACGGTCCAAGGTGCCTTCTAAATGCAGATGTTTGTCTACAGATACTTTAAAAAACACTTGTCTTAGTCTTAATCAGAGAAATTTCTCTTGGCAATGAATGAGATCTATATTGGTTAAGTCAGTGCAGGAAGAAGAGAATATTTGGTCTCATTTCCTGGCCACTACCTTGATCAAAAATCTCCTTTTTTGTGGTAGGCAATAGTTAATGCAGAGAGTCCAAACTGGTGAGAACAAGAGACTGTGTGTGCTCAGCCCTAAATGAGTCATCGATGTTGCCTTCGCCACAGCTTTACATATTGGTAAACATTGTATTCAAATCCAATCCTTTAAGAGCATCCAGAGAGTGTTTAATTGAAAGCATGGTAATTTGGGGTTATTTTGCTGCAGACCTTAAGGGACTTTTAAGGCAAAACCTATTAAAATGAGTTATATTATTTCATTTAAATAAAAATGTGATGACTAAATTATTCTCTGGTGTTCTCATCCGAAGGTGGTTCGTTAGGTTCTGACCCTTCATTTCAATTCTTATTTGGAACTGTATGCTGCTGATAATTTCACATACTATTTAAACCTCTTTGAAGGGAGACATTTGCAGATGCTGACAAAGAGAGTGCTCTTTCTTTTATGGTTTTAAAAGATCTTAGATTGATGGCATCTTTTTAACATCATTTTTCTGCAAAGCGTGCCTGTTGAGATGGCTGTGGAAGTTTCGTCTGCACCATAAATGTGGTACTTTCTGAAATATTTCTTTATTACCTGGAATATTTCTTTATTACTTCTTTGTACCTGACTTAGAATTATTTTTATACATGTCTGTTTTCAAATTCTATTTGCATTTTGTTATGGGAAAGCTTTTGTTAATTTTTCTTTTTAACTCAACAATTGCTTATTGGTTTACTCCACATGGCTTGCTCAGCCAGTTTTTCGTATACCACCAAGGACTACCTACCTACCCAGGCATAGCACCACCTTCACTGGGGTGGAGCCTCACACATTAATCACTAATCAAGAAAATTCCCAGAGATTTGCCTACTGACAATCTGATGGAGACATTTTCTCAAATGAGTTTCCTCTTCCCAAATAACTCTAGATTTGGGTCAAGTTAATTGGAAACCAACCACGAGAAGTGGCATGAATTTTAAATGACTTTATTGTGGTGTGATTTATATATAGTATATGATCCGATTTTAAGTTCAGAGTTAGATTTTGATGCATGTATTCACTCACATAACCACCAGTGCAACCAACATTAACACCACCATGAAGTGCTTCCCTGGACCCTTTGTTGGTCATTTCTCCAATCCGAGTTTCAGGCAATGGCTGATTTCCTTTCTTTCTCTATACGCTAATTTTGCCCCATACAAAATTTCACAAAAATCAAACCAGATAATGTGAGCTGTTTGGGGTATGGTTGCTTTCTCTGAATATAAAATTTTAGTGACTTGTGAGTCATTAAATTGATATATTTTCTACAGTTTATTGCCTTTTTCTCCAGAAATGATTCTGTTTATGACTATTCAGGGTGCATTCATATGTTGATGAACACTTGAGCTATTGAGAACTGAAGTACTTGACACTTATATATAAAGTTATGGCAAAATTCTTTTCAAATTGTTTGCGGTTTTTTTGTAGTTATAGGTTTTAATTTCTTTAAGAGCAGCTATCTAGTAGTGAGTTACAGAGAGTTGTGATAAATGCACACATAACTGTATAAGAAGCTGCTAAATGATTCCCTTAAATAGGGACATTATTTATATCTCTACTATGAATGTATAAAATTTCCAGTTGTTACATATTCATTTTAACAGTTGGTGTTTTAAATATTTAATTTTAACCATTCTTATTTGTGTTCATACTATCTCACTCTAAGTTTAATTCAAATATGTCAGATGAGTATAGATATTTTTGAGTATGTTTTGAAGTTTTTAATCTTAGATATTTAGATCTAAGATATTTGATCTTCTATCAAAAAAGAATTGCTTGTATTTTACTGGTTTTTATATTAATAAAACATAAGAATTCATGTGAATACAAGTCTTATAGATATATGTAGTAACATATTTGTGTATGTACAATCCAATTATTTTTCCCAGATTGTGACTTGCATTTTTATGTTCCAAATGATTCCTATTTTAAAAATAGATTTTCATTTTAATGAAGACATTTTTTCTCTTTTAATGTTTGTTCTTATGTTCTACCTAGGATATTTTTCCTTGACTTTACTGATGATTTCTTTATTTGTCACCTAAAGTTGCTCTCTACTTTTCAGGAGTACAGTCTACAGTAGGTTATTTTGGGTTTGGGTGAGATAGAGCTGGTGTTTAGTTTTTTATATTGATAAAATAATATTATTTTTTCAAAGATTCTTTCTTTTCTCATTGATTATTTTATGTTTCTAGAAAACTTATTAATACACATAATGATATTTGGCGCCTAATATTTAATTTTGTTGCTCTCTGTATTTGCCGTAAGTGAATACCAGTTTGCTTTGATTCTTGTAGCTTTGAAGTAAATATTAGAATTAAACAATGATAGGTTTGTCACTTTAAGACTTTTTGCTCAAAAACTTAGTAACTGTTTTAATTATTTGTTCAAAGAGTAAACTGAGTGAGAAGGGATTTGCTTTGGCTCACAGTTCAAGAGTCCATGATGTAGGAAATCTTGATAGCAAAAGCAGGAGAAGGCAGCAAGTCATCTCATACCTAGTAAGGAAGCCAAGGGAGTAATGTGGGACTCAGCCTGTATATTAAATCCAGGACCCCAACCCACAGTTAAGGTGAGTCTTCAGACCTTAGTTACCCGGATCTAGATAATCCTTGGAGGTTTGCATTCTGCACGGCTCTAGACTCTGTTGAGTTGATGATAGTTACCATTGCAGTTACTCTCTTAGCTCCTTCACATCCGTGTTCATTTAGAATCAGCTTATCCATTTTTACAAAAAAAAAAAAATCATATAACTTCCCTCCCTTCTTTCTTCTGTCCTCCTCCTCTTCCTCATTTCCATTCATATTCATTCTATTTTATTTGTTTGTTTGTTTGTTTGTTTTGGAGTAATGTCATACTGTGCTTTCTGCAGTGGCTGTACTTTCACACCTTCCGAAACAAGTTGCAAGGGTTCTAGTTTTCCCACAGCCTTTCTAACACATGTCATATTTCACTTCTTGTTTTCTTGGTAGATGCTGTCATGATACATTTGGCATTTCCCTGGACTTTTATGCTCATTTGCCTAATGATTGGTGATTGTTGGCACATTTCATATGCTTAACTAAGATGACCATTCAAGTTTTTTTGCCCATTGTTGGTAAGACTATTTGGCCTTCATGTCCTATTGAATTATTGGAATTGTGTGTATAATTTAGCTATTAACTCTGTCCTAAATATAGTTGCTTCTATTTTTTGCTGTGTATAAGCTTTTTAGTTTTATAAAGTTCCATTTTTCTAATTTTGCACTTGTTATTTATAATTTTGATGTGATATTTATATACTGTTAACAAATCTACATACTAAAATATACTGTCATTATGTTTATTTTAAATTGCTCTCTTCTATGAACTGAAGGCTTGGTGTTTAAATTATTTACCTATTTGGAATTTGTTTTGTATATTGTATATAAAAAAATCAGTCTTAGTCTTTCAAATAGAGTTACACAGTTTCTCCAAAACTATTTTTTCAAAATAATATCCTTTCTCTGGTTTGTGTTTTGGGCCCATATATCTAAGATCAGTTAGCTATGTATTCTGTTTGTCTATACACCTGCCATTTTGCTAATGCCATGCTTTTTAAAACACCGTATCCTTGTATTATATTTCAAAATCAAAAAGTGTTGTGCTTCCATATTTGTTTTTCTAGCCTATGATGGCTTTACATATCATAAAGTGATTATGTAACCCCAGGATGACTGTAGCACATATGAAAAGCTATGCTATGAAAATTACATCCATGACCATGAACATTAAGATGTAGGAAAAATATGTGATCCTTAATGAATACAATATTATTAATTCCTATAAAATAAGAGAGTCCTGCTTATATGTTGACCTGAATATCTCTGAGAAATGTTTTTACTAAGTGAAATTGTTCAGTTGTAAAAGAAAATATGGTGCATGATTATAAATTGATAAATCCAAAGAAAGAAGAACAGGATGGGAGTTGTCAGAGTCTGAGGAGTAAGGGAAAGGAAAGGGATACTACTTTTCAGGGGTGAAGCATTTCCATTATGTAAGAAGAGTGGCTTATAGATGTTGTTAACAGCACATCATTTATTTTCATAACTATGCTGCATGATTCACTTATGAGGAATCAATATCCTCAAGAAAGATCAGTATATGGTGGAAGATATTCCCTTACATTTTTTTTTCCTTTTATTGCCAACTTTTGGAAAAACAATGTCATTATCTGAAGGAAGGAATCTTAATCACTCTTGAAGCCAAAGAATAAAATGCTTTAGGGAAAGAATTACATTCAGCTGATACCTTTCAAGTCATAGTTGTGTATATGTTCAATATATAACTTCCAAATTAAAATTCAACAAAACACTTTCAAATTTCTACATATTCACTATTATTTTTTCTAATTTTTCTCATTTACATTGTAAAATATAAGCTTCCTGGGCCAAAATATCTAACTAGTGTATCCTTTTGTTATGTATGTATGCATAAATGAAATTAAATTGTAGTTTAAATGAAAAAGAAAATTAAAATAAACCTCACAATATTAATTTAAATATAATGTTTGATGTTTTTAGTTTTATTGGATTAACATATTTTGAAATAATTATATTCATACTGAGTCTGGCTTGTAAGCTGAGGGTTATATTTATGCTTTCTGCAAGTCTTCTTAGCAATATTTTGTTGATTTAATATATTGGTCTTGCCAATGCCTGAGCAAATGCATTCTGAAGTAGTCATACATTTTAAAAACAAAAGTTGTAAAAGTCTAAAAGAATTTTAAGATGGCTTTAGACTAAAAATAGTCAAAATAATATGCAAAAGCTTAATCTATTCCTCTAGCAACTGTCTCAGTGATACTTGTTTGTGGAGTGATGACAAGGAGCTAGCAGTGGGGAGACAAAACTCCTGAGGTCTGCATCAGGTCTCCCGGAAGGAGCTAATGTCTTCCTCCTAAATACATATATATGTTTATCCCAAGACATCGGAAGGATCAAAGGGACCAAGGAAGACAATCCCTACAATAATAAAAAGGACTCAAAATGTTGCTGTTGGACTAAATAATTTAGCCATCATTAGTCACAGGTGATGAGATGGGATAGTTGGGAGAAATTACTTTTGGAAGAGGGAAAATGAAGCCTATACCAAAAGCTATTCTAATGCCACCTTACAAAACACAAAAGCACAAAATTGAAAATCAAACAGATCTGAAAGCAATGTAAGGATCGTGCAGAACAAAAGTCATGAATATTTATTGGAATTTGTAAATGTCTAACATCCAACATGTAATATTTACAATATTTGGAATATAATAAGAACATCAAGTATGAAAAGAAGTAAGAAGGTGCTCCCTACAGACACCCAACTGATGTAAAGTATAGATTAGGCAACAAACATCTTAGAACTGTGAACCATGTGTTCAAGAAGAGAGAGAAGAAATCGTGATGTCCTAGAGTCACGAAGACTGTAAAAGCCTTCAAAACTAAGTTCATAAAGAGTGCAACTACAATGTCTATAAGTACATTGAGATTAGTGGCATGTGCTGTAATACACTGAATTCAGCATGGTTAAATATAAAACACCAGGATCACACATTCACCTTTTTAATTCTGCCCAAGATTTCTGCTTTTGGGACAATTTTTCTCTGTTCTCATTATATATATGTAGCAATTCTGGATGTTGTATATAAAACAAGCAATGGGACACACTGCAGAAAGAAAAGTTAAGAGTGACTGCCTACTGCCTTAGAACTCCAGGAATTACATGATGGACTGTTTCCGAGTTTCTTTATATCCTGTTATATCCCAAACCTTGTCAACAGATATTCAAATTCATAAGGATGGGTCACAGTCACCCCTTTTTCCCCAAAAGAAAGATTTTCCCAAAAATAATTTTATGACTGAGAGTCACCACAGCATGAGTCTTTTCTCTCTAGACAGAAAACAATAAAATAAAAAATGGACAGCTTGGAAAAACAGAGCTCTTTTGGACAAGAGCCACTCTCCTCCAGCCAAACACCTCTGAAAAGAAGGAGCAATGTATCTCCAAGAAAACACCAGTTAAGAGCCCTGATGGAAGAAATCACTAAACTGCCACTTGTAAGGTATTGACCAAGAAGCTCTGTGCGGGCCACACTTTTCGTCAGGGACAAACAGTAAAGGGCTTCTGCACACATAGGGTGTCAGAGGAGACTAGGAGGAGCATGAGTTTCCTGCCACCTCCCAGGAGTGAGGTGCTCACCCCTGCCTCAGGGGGAAGGAGCAAGAAGAAACTTGTTGGAATAAGGAGCCTGAACTTACTCTTCCACAGCGCAGTGATAAGGCCTTCCAAGTATCTTCCAGGGCTTTTTTGGAAAATAACTGGAATAAAAGTTTAGATGAAATAAGCATCCAGGTTTCTTGCAAGCATTACTTATTGTACTGAGAAACAAGAAAGTCAACAAAAAATCATGTTAGCCACTAACACAGAAGTTTTCAAACTGTGGGTCATGATCCTTTGGGGGGGTTGAATGACCTTTGCACAGGGGTTGCCTAAGACCATCGAAAAACACAGATTCTGACACTATAACTCATGACAGTAGCAAAATTACAATTACGAAGTAGCAACAAAAGTAATTGTATGATTGGGGGTCACCATAGAATGAGGAAATGTATTAAAGCATTAGGAAGGTTGAGAACCACTGGACTAACACAAAATAATGAAAATAACAAACTTTATGGACACAGATTTTAAAGATGACATCATTAAAATGCATCAATAAGTGATTATTGAAAGTGTGAAACAATAAAAAACAGAAAATGTTAGTCAGGAAATAGCCTTAAGAAACACATGGCAACAGAAGTAAAGTGAGTTAGAAAAGACACGAGCTCTGCCTTGTGACATAGATTTGCAAGCCACAAAATACAACTGTTCATTTAATAGGAGGTACAAAATTTGACCCTTCTAAAACTTAGTTTTGTAGTAAAACTTAGTTTTCTAGCAATGTTAAATGAGTTAAACCAATAAAGACTGGGGATTCCAAGGGACAGAGATGATGTGATTCAATAATTATGGAAGACCTTCAGCTTCTTGAAAGATTAAACATAACACCTACCACACATCCTAGCAATTCTACAAGTAGGTATTTACTCCAGAAAAATGAAATGCATTTCCATTCAAAGACCTGCTGGAAGAGTTGTAGTTACTTCAGTTATGGTGGCCAAGAAAGGTAAACAACTTAACATGGGCATATGTAAAGAAGCCACTTTGTGGTATATTTCTACCATGTGTAGTTTTGGTGATTGTCCTGGATCTCCCTCTGTAGACCAGGCTGGCCTCGAACTCACAGAGATCTGCCTGGCTCTGTCTCCTGAGTGCTGGGATTAAAAGCATGTGCCACCACCACTACCACCCAGACCCCTTTTTTGTTCTTCCTTATATTTTGTACATTTTGTGTCAAGATACTTCATTAAAGGTTTTTTGTTTGTTTGTTTTTGAGGTTGTTTCCCTAACAATTCTAGAAAAAAAAAGTTACTTTTCTTTAAAAAGTTAATTTGAAAATTCTGATGTCATTTTATTGCCTTTATAATTTATTTTCCTGGATATTGTGAGGATATTAGGAGTAGAATTCAACAGGGATGTCTAAGGTCTCCTTTTGCAGATTGGGCAGCCTACATGGCAGCCTTCAGTTTCAGTCTCCCAAAAACTGGGATTACAGGCATAAGCCACCATGCCTGCCATGTCTTGGGTATCTTACCTTTCTTTCTAAGCTGCAGTCATGTCATTGGACTTTGTTTCAGAGATAGTAATTCTGTGTTATTTTCGCTGGGGACTGTGAGATGCTTTTAGCATACCTCTTGAGGTCTTTATGTCTATCTTTGATAAGTTTTAAAATAGGTACCACTGTTCCTAGCTTTAGTTTTTCATTTCAAAGGCCCTAGTAATATGGAGATTATTCATTTTTTTGCTTATTCTGTGATTCCATGATTTCTTCTTTTTTGGTTTTAGTTTCCTAGTTTTTTTGAAGGTTTCACTTAAGCACAGACATTCTCCTTAAACTTTCATTTCCTTCCACATTTTAGACTCTAGTAAACTTTCTCCTCCCTATTTTTGGTTTTAGTAAATACTTTGGGAAGAAATTTGGGATAAATATGAGGCTTATATTTATACTTTTCTTCATTAGGACTCCTCTCTCTTTCCAGGCACACTGTTTAAATTTTTTTCTGGTGGAAATACCACACAATGTCATCCTCAGACAATGAAAATAATTTGTTGATAAATTTCCTGAAGTACAGCTTGTTCAATATTCCCTTAATATGTTTTCTGCTTATTTGGGCACTTTTGACTCTGTTTCCTCTTTGGTAACTGGAGGCACTCTACTAGCTTATTTAAGCATATTTATTATTGTGGTTGTGTTCCTAGTATTTGAATGCACTGCCTTTATTGCAAAGCCCATATGAAATTAAAAAATGAATAGAGTGATCAAATTATAAAGATCTGCCTTTCCTCTGATACAAGAAGATAGAAATGTTGCTTCCACCAGCCTTATAACAAACCACAAAGATGGGGACATTTGCCCAAACCAACTTTTATTTGATGCATCAGAGAGATGATATTGCAGAATAGTCTTCCAGCCTACAAATCTAAGGATGGATTTAGATTTCATTTAAAGAAAGATGGATAACAGCAAAAAATTGCTATAGAGAAATATACAAGGCAAGCAAGATTAAACAGTGTTGAAGCAATTGAGAAAATCAGACCTTTGCTGCTATGAAACAGAAAGCAGGGAGCCTTTAAGGTGCCAGAATGAGCTACTGTAATACACAGAAGGACATAAGAGAAAGACATTGGCCATCAGTGTTTGCTGTTGACCTTGCCTCCAGCAAAAATTAGCTTCCCAAGAATTTTTACTACCGTTTAGTGTACAAAATCATATGAGCGCGTGTGTGTGTGTGTGTGTGTGTGTGTGTGTGTGTGTGTGTGTGTATACACATCTCTGCCATTTGCTATTGTTTTTCACCTATTATGTTGCTTTATCTCTCCTCTCTACTTCATTTATCCACTTTATCCTTCAACATAGTCACCTATTTTCATGGCTCTCTATCCACGCCCCCATATATATATATATATATATGGGAATCTAGGCTATTGTTCTAATAGCTATTGTGAATAATATCACACTGAACATGATTGCAGTTGTCTCACATAAAGCTATCTATTGATAATGATTTTTATATAGGAAAGTTCTGGAAGGCAGAGACTTCTTTGGAGATTATATTTAATATGTAAAGCTCCCAGGTCCTGGAGAAAGATATTCCTGGTTTGTAAATGGCAACAAACAGGCTTTCCAAACAGATTTGTCCTCATATGTTAAAAGTATTTATAATTATAAGCATTTTAAAGTGAATGTTCTAAGAAAAGATAAGTAAGAGGCTGGAGTTGGGAAGAAGCCCATGTGGCTGAGAAAAAGAAAGATCATCTTACTTGGATGGGTATTAAAAGATCACTCTCTTCTCTGGGTCTGTATCATATAAGCTAGAAGTAATTCCAATGAAAGTCTCAACAAATGTCAGGCATGGTGGCACAGGCCTTTAATCCTAGCACTCAGGAGGCGGAGGCAGTTGGATCTCTGTGAGTTCGAGGCAAGCCTGGTCTAAAGAGTGAGTTCCAGGATATCCAGTGCTATATAGAGAAACCCTTTCTCAAAAAAAAAAGAAAAAGAAAGAAAGAAAGAAAGAAAGAAAGAAAGAAAGAAAGAAAGAAAGAAAGAAAGAGAGAAAGAAAGACTGGTTCAGTCACAGGGCTGGAGACTGTCAGGGTCCTGAAGAAGTCCCACAAAAGACCACCATCCATGTATGCAATCAACAAGAACCTTTTTATTCCAGCATGCTGAGGCCTCCTTCCTATACAAAGGCAAAATGGCAAAGACTCCAAGAGGGACGTGTGGGCTCCTTTTATGCGCAGCCAAGGGGAGGTCCTAAGGCAGTTGGGTCACTTTAGATATGATTGGCTCAAGCAAGTGGCAATTATATCAAGTATATTTTAATTGGCTAGGGCTAGTCAGGGTCAGGTCCACAGTTTTCCATTTTCAGGCAGGCCTGGACAAGTTCCAGGCTTTGTCCCTGAGCTGCTGTGGAGGCTGGCTGGCCTAGTATGTACTGACTGTGGGGCCTGTCTCAGTGGCCCAGCCTTGATACATCCCAACTCCCTTGTCCCTGTGTGGGAGCCCGTTCTCGGGTTCCTTGTGGCTTTACCCAGCAGGTCCGCATAGAGGATGATTAGGACCACGGGCCTGAGTGCAGGTGTCTGGGATGGTCTGCACTTGGCTGTGCTGGGGGAGGAGGTCTTTTGCTCCACCCCTTGGCGTCTCTATAAAAACCCTGGGGCAGAGACAGTGGGGGCCCGTTGGAATAGGCTCCAGGCCCTCTCGAGGTTATCCTTTATTTTCTATCTGTTTATCTCCGCAATATTCTCCGCAATAAATCCTTCTATCTAATATTTCCTGCTGCTCGCACTCAAGAAAACTCTGGGGAACTGTGGGGGTGGTTGGGTAAACGCCCCACAGAATGGCGCCATGAACAGGGAATAAAGAAAAAGAAAAAAAAAAGGGACTAAAGAAAAAAAAAGGGGGACTAAAAAAAGGGGGGACTAAAGACAAATGAACAGGGACTAAAGACAAAGTAATAGGGACTAAAGATAAAGGAAAATAATAGTTTTATTACAGAGTTTTTGGTGAAAGTGCTGAGTCAGCCCTGCCAGTGGATAAGGCATGCCGGTGTTATGGAAAATATATATTTTTTATATATATTGAGAGGCAGGGGTTTTATCCTCGAGAGAAAAGGAAAGCGGACTGGAAGGATGTCCAATGCTGCAGCGAAATTCTCTTCTGTCAAAATTTTCTATCTTGTATCGCTTTCTCAATTTCTATCTGTGAAAAATAAGTATAAGGTATAGCGTAGTAATATACTTTAGGAAAAACTTAGAAGTGTAAGATTGTGTAGGAAAAAATAAGTGAGGCAACTAGACAGAAAAACTCTTCAATTTTCTAACTTTGGGGGCTATGAATGCAAACTGGGAAAAAATCTTTCTTTGGGCTTTACGGGTAGTAAAACTCTTCTCTGAGCTTATGGGGAAGAAAAAGTTTCCTATGGAAGCTTTTGACCTGGGGACAGCTGAAATGTTAAGTCCAAGCGGCAGGAGAAAGTGATTTCTCCCTGAGGCAAAAATGGGGGTGTAAAAAGTCAAAGTTTAAAGTTGGGAAGTTTTGGGTCTTTCTCTCTTGGGGAAAAAAAATCTTTCTCTTAAACTATAAAGCTTTTCTTGGAAAATTTGGGGGAAAAAATCTCTCTAAAAATCTTTCTCAAAAGCTCTTAAACTTAAAAACTAAAGCCTTAAACTTTCTCTCTCAAAAGGACAAAAATTAGAATCACCTGAAGATATTAGTATGGGGACCACCTGTGATTAGCTCTAAGGGAAAACAACAAACCTCTTAAGACAGCAAAACCTAAGTTCTTTCAAGCTTTAAAAATCCTCCCTGCAATGCAGGAGGCAGGGACAAGTTCCTAAAAACCTCTCTTCTAAGCTCTGTCTCTTCAAGCCAGTAAAAGACAGTGGGTCAGAGTACCCTGAGGGAAATGCTTGGGAGAGTGTTGGTAAAGAGCTACAGAGAGCCCAAAAGGGCAGGAAACTTTACCTGAGAAAAGCAAAAACGCCAAGCTTTTCAGTTACAGCCGAGCTGAGGCATCAAGGATTTTGTTTGAGCGTTTCAGAATGAAAAGGTGCTCCTAATCGTCCTAATGCAAAGATCTCCTGAAGCAATGCAAACTATGTGAGCATTGCATCCTCACTTCTGACCAAAAACCCAGAGGTGACTGGCCAGCATCTCTGAGTGGGAGTGCATTTCGGGGATACTAGGGTTCCTGCAGTGGTAAACTTCCTGGAGCACAGAGCTGAGGCAGGAAGGTGCAGGACCCAGGGGAAGATTGCTAATGAACAACCAAAGCTAAAGCCAGTGGGAACTGCACAGTTGTCCACTTTCTTACAAGTCCCGGTTTATAGGTCCACAGCTGCAAAAAGAAATCTGAAAAAAGCTTTCCTATCAGAGAAAGGACCTTTCTGGGAAAACAGTAAAGCTGAACTGTCTGAAGCAGTCATGCTGCTGAGTCAGAATGCTGTCTGGGGAAAGAGCCCAGCCAGGGCAGAACAGAACTATCCAGGAGTAAAGCTTTCTTTTCTGTCAGAGAAAGCACCTCTTTGAGAAAAAGCTTTGTTTCAACTGACTCCCTGAGATGAGGGAGTGTAGCCCTAAGGGGTGATTGCCTCTGGCATAAACTCTGTCCTTGAGCACCCAGAAAAGCAAATGCAACCCACTGGGGGACTGGGCCAGGTGAAGGCCTGATGAGGCAAAACACCTGTCCTAATGGGAGTTTAGAGATGGCAAAAACCTCCCTTGTTAGATTTTCAGTCTGTACGCAAACCACACAGACCCCAAAAACAGAAACGGACATTTAAAAGGCCCTACCTTCAGTAGCAGGGAAAGCTGCCACTGTAGTGTCGGAAACTGTTTCTGGGGTAGAGGGGATAAACTGAGACTAAACTGGGAACTGTCTGGGAAAAAGACTCCAAAGAAACAGAAGGGACATATTCCTCCCCAGAAAATACATGACCTGTGAAAAGCTGCTAGAATTTGAGGCAGATTCGGGGGGAGAAAAAAAGCCCCTACCTCCAAAAGCAGCTAGCAGGGGAACAGAACCGCAGACAGATACCTGAAGCTCTGCATCTGGGGAAGGGAGGAACAAGCAAAATGAGAATAAAATCAGTGGGAGAAAATTTCTCTGAAGGAGCTATGGAAAAGCTGTTGTACATGATCTTGTTTTTCACTGACTGGCTAAGACAAGCACAAGCCCTGAGGAAAGTTGCTATCAGAAATGCCAGCCTCAATGCGCGCTAACGAGGCAGGTGCAGTTCTGATTTGGGGGCCAGTGTCAAATGAAGGAGAGACACCTGTTGAAGCCAGCTGAGAGACCAGAAACCTCCCAATGTCCCAAAGCTGAAAATGTAAAATGCTTGTCCAAATCTCCCGTTGCAAAAGCAAAAAACTTTGTTCAAACCTCCCGGGCAAGAATTTGTAAGCAAGTCTGGTAAAAAAAGATCCAGTTGACTCTCAGACCCAAAAAGAACTATGGGAAATGACTGATATAAGGGAAATGATATAAAGAACTGATATAAGGGACTGATACTATTATGGACTGATATAAGGGAAATGCATTCTGGGAAAGGTAGTTTTTCCGCTAAAGATGGCGACATTGCTCTGAAACACTTTTGTCAGCTCGAAAATACGTTCATGGTAAACTTTAAAATACAACTTTTAAAAGAATGAGGAAAATCGTCTAAGAGTTTAAGTATCAATTCCAATGAAAAATTGAAAGGATACGGAACTAGGCGCTTCACGGTTTGGGGCTCCATTGGTAAAATGCCTTATTTGTCCTAATAGCTGTGCAAAGTTTTTACGGTAGCTAGATGACAGAAAGCTACCTATAAGAGCAAACAAGCCACTTTAAAATCCTTAAAACAAGAGAAAGCAGTCTATACACTGAACGTTGTCTTAGATATGAAGAAACTTATGTTGAAATTAAAGTTCTTTGCCTTTTGAACAAACTGTCTGCAATGAGTAATTCCTTTGCAAATCTAATAAGGATACAAGGAAACAGGCATTCAAAAAGAAATGACTGCTTTATAGACTTGAACAAACTTCAGAAAATCTATCTCTTACAAAAGAGTTGCTTCACATGAAAGTTCCTTATAAAAAATCAATGCTAAATATCACAGCTGCTAATAACATCAGGAGTTAAAGCTAATGAAGTGAAAATACTAAATACAGTTCGGAGCTGTGCCACTTGTGGCTTTACTAGCTCCTTTAGAAAAATACTTCATATCACCTAATAGCTGTGCAGTATTTGGCGAAGAGCTTTACAGCAGCTAAATACGGTAATTTCACCCTCAGCATGAAGTGAAGTTTTTCAGTAGAACAAACCAAAAGTACTGCTGTAATAGAAACGTTTGTCTGAATTGAAGCACTTAGGGGAACTATTACAAATTTGGGTGAAGGGACAGCCTCTAGTTAAAAACCATCTACCGCTGACAGTGCATCACTGCCGGTCCGGAACGGCTGAGAGAACTGGCAACTTTGGAGTGTGGCGTCATCCTGGGAAGGTTACAGTCCCCTAGCAACAACTATCACAATTCTATAACAACAACACTCACTAAATCCCAGTGCTTTATAACAAAGCTGACTATAAACTCTAAACTTTAGCAATGACGTACGTACTTCCTGTCTAGTTAAGAAAATCTTTCTAATAGAGATAGTGATAATTAAGAGTAAGAAATAGAAAAGGATGAAAATAAGATATGTGAGTTTGAAGAAATTCTGTCTTGTTAGATCTGTGTTAAGAAATCTTTAGGTGTTTGCGAAGTTAAACGTATGCTAATAGTAGCCCTATATAAGTTTGTAAAATAGATCTATAGAGTTCCTTTAAGAATATAAGCTTGCAAGAAGTATCTAAGGTAGTCTTAAGACATGTAATAATAAGCTTGTAAGAAGTAAAGATGCTAGTTGTAAATGTAAGTTTAAATAAGAATAAGTTGGAATGAATATAAGAAATATATAAGAAGTAATAAGAAATATATTTGCTAAAGTAGTTCTATAGTTCCATTAAAGAGTATAAATAAGTAGATGTTAATGTTATATGTGAATTTGTAAAAAAGTGTAAATGTTAAATATGAATCTATTCCTAATGTATATGGTGAAAGAACCCAAGACACAGAAGGTTAGTGTCCCAGTAGACTGCAAAGCAGGCAGTCTGAGCAGTTTTCAAAAGTTCCAGAAGCCGCTAAGAAGCTAAGAATGGCGGACGCCAGAACCAGCACAAGGCATCCGCAGTTGAGATCCATGGAAAATCAACGCAACACAGAAAAACCTGAGCTAACATCAAAAACGGTGCGGTTTAGAATATTACTGTAACTAAAAAGGTCTCCAGCTTGAGAATGAAAGTTGCAGATATGCTTGTTTTAACTAAAATTGTTAACTGCAAAAAGTTTTGGTTGAAAAACATCTCTTCATATTTTGAAGTGATAGTCCGATACCAGAATTTATTTCTTGTTTGAACTTTTTGAACTTAAAATGAGATAAAACTACAAAAAGATTTTGGTTGTGGATTTCTTCATATTTGGAAGGCTAGTACCAGAATTTATCATTTGAATTTTGGGACTTAAGAAATGAAATGAACAATAGAGATTTCATTGCAATGGGACAATTCATAGTAATGACCTAGGAACTGTTTGCTGGAATTGGGTTAAAAATGGAACTGTTTAAATGAAGAAATGTATTTCTACCTAGAATCAAGATGCAGTTTTGTGTATGCATATATGCTTTATTAATTGGTGATTCATGAATTGTTTTGTGGAACTGTTTATGTAAAAATGAAATTACTTACAGAACTGGTTTTGTGTTATAAATGGAACTATTTAAATGGAAAAGTTTGGGTTTTCTAACTAGGCTTGAGATTTTGCTTAAATTATAAAGAAAAGGGGGAGAGTTAATATTCCTTAGTCTAATTTCATGTCATGTTTTTGTTAGTAAGAAATGTATATTAAGAGACTACTTGTAAAGAGTTTTATTAAGAAACTGCTTTTGGATGTTTTGCTAAGTTTTCAAAGTGTTAATGGTTAGATTGAGATTACTTTTCAATATGGGTTTGTAGGAATTGTATGAGTTTGGGTTCCTCTAACTAGGTTTGAGATTTTGTTTAAAAAATTATAAAGAAAAGGAGGAGTTATGAGATTGAATTATGTTTGCAGAAACCTATTGATATTGATGCACCCTGGTTTTGTGGAGTTAAGGAAATATTTGTTTGTGAATACATCAAAGTTTTTCCTATGTTCTGTTAGCAAGAAAATTCAAATGATTGAGATAAAGTTGTAAGACGGAGAAAATTGTTAACTATAAATAGCACCATATATGCTAATTCAAATGGTTCTGTTAAGAGTTTGCTTTGAGTTGTAAGATTGAGAGAATTGTGACTATGTATAGCAATATTTATGTTAACCTGTTAATGGTAATGATGAAGCTAAGGGACTCTTTAAGTTTGTAGTCACCTTAAGAGTTTTTGGTTTAGAAAGGGCTTGAGGCAGCTAAAACTGCTGTAGTCACCTTGGACCTAATTCAAAAGAGAAATGCCATCTTTATCATCCTCTACTCCCATACTGGGAGGTGTTACAGCTATGGAGATTGCTGTAAGCCATTAATAGTTATTTTTTATATATATATTAAGAAAGGGGGACCTGTGGGAGCCCGTTCTCGGGTTCCTCGTGGCTTTACCCAGCAGGTCCGCATAGAGGATGATTAGGACCACCGGCCTGAGTGCAGGTGTCTGAGATGGTCTGCACTTGGCAGTCCTGGGGGAGGAGGTCTTTTGCTCCACCCCTTGGCGTCTCTATAAAAACCCTGGGGCAGAGACAGTCGGGGGGCCCGTTGGAATAGGTTCCAGGCCCTCTCGAGGTTATCCTTTATTTTCTATCTGTTTATCTCCGCGATATTCTCCGCAATAAATTCTTCTATCTAATATTTCCTGCTGCTGGCACTCAAGAAAACTCTGGGGAACTGTGGGGGTGGTGGGTAAACGCCCCACATCCCTGTGGTCAGGGGCACCAGTGATTAATTGTCTTTTGTTTGTGGCTCTTTCAGAAGCTGCTTGTTCAACCTCAGGAAACTGAAATTGAGGCCTGATCTCTAAGAGAATACTGAGAAACCTGTTATGGCATCTGCTTGGTCCTCTCAGAGAGAAGGCTGTTCTTCCAGAGGACCCAGGTTCAATTCCCAGCATCCACGTGGCAGCTCACAACCGTCTATAACTCCAGTTCTAGTGATCAGGCACCCTCACACAGACATACATGTAGGCAAAACACCAATGCACATAAAATTTTTTAAAAAATATATAAAAAAACACACTAAGTTTCTGAAATTCAAATGTGATCTAGAGTAAGACAGGAAATGACTGGTAGCTATGGACATGGGAAACTCTGTCAACAAAGAAAACTCTTTTCCTAGCACTTCAGTGGATTCTCATATGGAAGACTGAGGGCCCAGCTATCATACAAAGCTCCCTGGGGCTCGGGTTTGAGGTTCAGCAGCACTGAGGGCAAGAAAGGAAGTTGTCAAGATACTAGAGACTTGTCTTCTCTGCAGGATGAATGCATGAAGCTTTTGAGGATATGACCAAGCTCTGTAGCCATGGGTTACAGAACAGCCTTGGCACCACAGGAAAAGACCATGCCTCAGAACAGTGTGGTCTTTTCCGACTTACCATGGTCATCAGATTTTTTTCTTTTTTCTTTTTTTTTCTTACCTCAGAATCTTTGCCATTTTATTTTAGTATAAGGGGAGATATTTTGGATTACTTGTTACTTTATTTTTGAGTAGTAATTTCTTTCTTTTTATTTCTTTTTTATTATTAAGAAATTTTCTATTCTTTTTACATACCAACCACAGATTCCCTACCTCCTCCCTCTTCCTGCTCCCCAGCCTGCCCCCCAACCTACCCCCTATTCCTACCTCCCCCAAGTCAAGGTCTCCCATGGGGAGTTAGCAGAGCCTGGCACACTCAGTTGAGGCAGGTCCAAGCCCCTCCCTCCTGCATCAAGGCTGTGCAAGGTGTCACACCCTAGGCACTGGGCTCCAAAAAGCCTGCCCATGCACCAGGGATGGATCCCACAAACAGTTCAAGCTAAACAACTATCTTGCTTATTCAGAGGGCTTAGTCCAGTCCTGTGGGGGCTCCACAACTATTGGTCCACAGTTCATGGGTTTCTGCTAGTGTGACTGGCTGTCTCTATGCATTTTCCCATCATGATCTAAAAGTCCCCTGCCCACAGAATCCCTTCTCTCTCTCTCATCGACTGGACTCCCAGAGCTAGGTCTGGTGCCAGGTCATGAATCTCTGCATCCACTTCCATCAGTAACTGAATAAAGGCTCTATGATGACAGTTAGGGTATTCACTCATCTGGTCAAATGACTCTGAGATACCATCTTACATCTGTCAGAATGGCTATGATCAAAAACACTGAAGACAGCTTATGTTGGAGAGGATGTGGAACAAGTGGAACACTCCTCCATTGTTGATGGGAATGCAAACTTGTACAGACACTTTGGAAATCAGTATGGCAGTTTCTCAGAAAATTGGGAATCAATCTACCTCAGGACCCAGCTATACCACTCTTGGGCATATACCCAAGGAATGCTCAATCTTACCACAAGGACATATACTCAACTATGTTCATAGCAGCATTATTCATAATAACCAGAACCTGGAAACAACCTAAAAGCCCCCCAACCGAAGAATGAATAAAGAAAATGTGGTACATATACTCAGCAGTAAAAAACAATGACATCATGAAATTTGCAGGCAAATGGATGGAACTAGAAAATATCATCCTGAGTGAGGTAACCCAGACTCAGAAGGACAAACATGGAATGGACTCACTCATATGTGGATACTAGATGTAAGGCAAAGGATAACCAGACTACAACCCACAGCTCCTGAGAAGCCTAGCTTACAAGGAGGACCCTAAGAGGGACACATAGATAGCCCAGTGAAGGAGAAATAGAAGATATCTACATGAGCAAACTGGGAGTGAGGAGGGGTAATGGAGGGCAAAGAATGGGGGATGAGAACATAAGGAAATATGAGGTTCGAGCTAGAACAGGGACAGAGTGGGAGAGCAAGGAAAGAGATACCATGATAAATGAAGACATCATGGGAATAAAAGGAAGCAGGGTGCTGGGGAAGTTCTCAGGAATCCATGAGGATGACCCCACCTTGGACTAATGGCAAAGGTCATCGGATTGAAGGATTCATTAATGTATGGCTTTTCATTTGCTTATTAATAAATTGTCTAATGTATATAAAGAACCCGATACATAATACAAAACACCTCAATGAGAAGTATATTTTTGAGATACAAAATGGTAAATGTTGGAATATGAAAAATTTGTAAATTCTCTCTCTTCCTACCTCTGAGTTAGTAACCTGAGAAATAATCCATAAAATCCTATTGTGCATTTTTAAATGATGTGTCTTCGTCTCTGCAGCCACACTGTCTCCATGTCCCCAGTGGAGACATTGTACTAGTGATGATGATCGATACTGCTCAGCAGATGTTATTGCCTTATCACAGGGCTTTGATTGAATTTCTTCTTTCACTGTTGCATTGTTTTAATGCTTCTAGGCTGTATATCATTACAATATAAAAGGGGGTTTTGTTAAGAGTGCACCGTAGGGATCCAGGAAGAGCTGTCTAATCATTGAGTTTAGAGGTGCTCAGAAGAGTAAGTTGTGCCCTTGATGCCAGGAAATGTAAAGGCATCATTGCGAGGATGGCAATAATAATAACTTAAGATGCTAAAATGCAAATCCCTACCATAATTTTATTAATTACAGCTGTGCTGCAGATGAGCTTTCTGAGCCAGGGAAAGTTTTAATAACTTCCTTGGGATCACACAGCAATTAAGATGCTGAGATTCATATGTGTATCGACGTGGAAACCATCACCTCGTCTTCTCTGCATTTCTTTGCCAAGTGTCACTGACTAAAGAACAATGATACAAATATTTATGATTTACCATTATGTTTCAGAATTCCCTCTGAGCATTTCACTAACAAATTATTGAGAGTTCTTATACTTTCTGTTCCTAGACTTACTTAATCACAATTTCTTACTAGAACTGCAGAGTATGTATTTTAAATAAAAAATATGAATAATTTTCATAAAGTAAATCTGAGAGCCACCTTTGGCCACCTTTGCAGCTTCTGGCATGGGAATTTTTTTGTTGTTACTGTATTTATTTTTTTTAGTAAGATGTTAAGCTTCACTTCCAAACTTCCACAATGAATTTTCCTGAATGAATCTTACAAACACAATCATTCACTGAAAGTATTAACACCCAACACTGTCTTTTGGCTTTGTTCTTTTTGTTGTTTGTTTGTTTTGAGTCAAAATCATTCAGATTTCTCTCATACTGATTCTGAGATTGTTATACATTTTCCCTAGCTATAATCCCTCATGACACCACAGAGCTGTAGAACTTCCATTCTAACAACTTTTAAAACTCATTTTCTTCCACTCTTCTTGGTAACCATTGTTGAACCCTGCTTCTGTGAATTAAGTTCTTTTTTTATAGTCTTAAATTCTACACAAAAGCAAGATTACACCGCTTATGTCTTTTTGAGACTGGTTAAACTTATTTGAATATCCAGGTTCATTCTCTTGTCATATGTAGCAAAGATTTCTTTATTTTTAAAAAGCAAAAGAGGTTTTGTTGAATGAATTTATTTATTCTTTGATACATCCTCAGAGAGACACACAAGGTTGTGGTATAGCTACTTGGGGAGGCAGGAGGAATCATATTTCTAGGGATGCCTGGAAAGCCCAGTGAGATCAAGGCCAGTCTGAACGGCTTAGTGAGACTCAGTTTAAAAAAAGATAAAAAAAAAAAAAAAAAAAAAAGGAATTGAGGACATGTCTAGAATGTCTAAACACAAAGCTCTCTATTCAAACCTTAGTACCACAGGGAGAAAAAAAGAGTGAAAAACACACTGGTTGTTTCTGTATATTGGGTCTATGTGGAGCTTCAGTAAGCATGGAGTGCTGAGAGTTATTTGAGATAGTACTTTTAATCCTTTGGATTGTAGACATGTCAGATGGATTCCTATATTGCCACTGCAACCCTAATCTTAATTTTTAAGAAACAACCATAATATTTCCATAATACTTATACTACTTATATTAAAGCCGACAGGATATAGAGTCCAATTGGACTTAAGGCCCTCTCATCATGAGTGAGACTATGCCGAGTGTTGGAAACCTACCAGACCATCTGGTGCTAGTAGGTCATGGGTATTACAAGAGAGTCTGATACTACCACTATTAAACCAGCATAATTTCTGTTTCTAAAATATCTTTATACCCACAGATAACTGTAGCTCTCACCCCTCTTCAAATACATTTCTCTTTGAAGCAGATGGGGACTAGAGTGTTTTGAATGAAAATGACTCTCATATAAACTTTTCCCATATTGTATCATTCTTATTGATACTTCTCTCCACTTCTTCCACAATTAAGAGACTGGGTGGAGACTTGGACTGTGGCTCATCACTGGGATGTTTATCAAGCATGTGCAAGAGTCTAGGTTCTTTCCATAGCTCTACAAAATAAAACAGGCAAGGGGCTATGGGATTTCACTAAGTCCACCCAGATAATAAATAATCTTCCTATTTAAACATGAGCTAATAACAATCTCATTAGCTGCCTTAATTATTCTTTGACATACAACTTTACATATTTTGGGCTCTAGTGCCTAACGTCACTGTCTTTGGCAGACCAGAGTTCAGCATACCACATAATAAAGATTAAAAAAAAAGATACATCAGTGAAGTCAGGCTTTGCTCAGACACTGGCCTCGGTAGAATACCAAATATACTTTATTGTCCCTTGCGGATGAAATGTTTACTTATGAAGAAAAAAAAAATGGTTTGAAAGGATGACAGGCCTTGGCAGTCTGTGACATGTTTTGAAAGCTTTACGTGGGCAAAGCTCCACCATGCTGTGAAATGTCCTATTTACTGAGGGCTGAGATGGGGTAATTTATAATAACAATAATTTCTTAAATGTTATATATTCATACTGTTGGAAAATACTTTCCTGGGCATTATTGAAAGTGAAGTTTTAAAAGCTTTAGTTAATTCCGGTGGCCTCTTCTATTTTCTCAGATGCAGTCCATTCCCAAATCACTTCTGCTACACACTCATAAGAGTGCCTTAAAGCCACCTTATTGCTGTGCAAGGGACACATGGAGAAGACAGCAGATGTAGTAGTATGTACATGGTTTTGCATTTAAGCATCAGTATATACCTGTGACACAACCACAGACATGAAATGTTCTTAACAAGAGTTTATCTATTTAAATATTCCTTTAAAAGCTACTGAGTGACATGTCAGCCTCCTTTACATAGTTGTTTGTTTAGCTTGCATTTTTAAAAATCAAATATCTTATAATTACCTATGTTTCCTGGTATTCCCTTTTCCAGGTCCCATAATCTCCTGCTCATAATTAGGTATTTGCTGCTAATTTTTGTGATAAAAAAATGTTTAAACTACCAACTTTTCTGTGGTTAAATATGCAAGCAGTTTCTTAGCTCTTCTCAACATGAAGATGGAAACAGCATGATGTGTAGTAAGCTCCAACATTTCTCTATGACTCTATGTGAGAACTCCTACTTGATTGTCACTCTTTATCACTGTCCTGATACTTACGGATGTCATATAATGTCCTAACATTTTCAACAAATGGAATGTGAAACAGGGTATGCATTTTTGTCTTTGCTCTATATTATTTCATTTATTCTGATTATTTGAAGGCTCATCTGTTTGAATAATTCATATGTTAAAAATGCATATGTAGTACATATATGTACTACATATATGTATATGGACTACATGCATGCTTGGTGCCAATGGAGCACCAAGAGAACATTGGGTTCTTTGGACCTATAGTTGGTTGTTCATGAGCCACCATACCGTTGCTAGAAATGAAACCAGATTCTTTGCAAGAGCAGCCGGTGCTCTTAACTGCTGAACCATTCTCCCAGGCCCTCACTACGTTCTTTTAAACAATGATGTTTTTTCCTTGACAAATTAATCCGCATGTACAATGTATTCTGATTATTCTGATTAATCTTTCCCCCCACCATCACTCTTATAGCTCTCCAATCCCTACTACTCCCTTTCTATCATTGCCAGATTCATAATTTTTGGTTTGGTTTTGTGAGTCATTTAGTTAAAGCATCTGATTGAAATTATACATTAAACCCTGATGGAGTCACCAACGGGTACTCAGCTGGAGGCAATAACTCTTTTTCCTGGG
The DNA here is from genome assembly GCF_007827085.1 of Peromyscus californicus insignis. Lineage (NCBI taxonomy): Eukaryota > Metazoa > Chordata > Mammalia > Rodentia > Cricetidae > Peromyscus > Peromyscus californicus. The sequence continues at coordinate 19,892,258 of NW_026294458.1, read as the reverse complement.
TTTCTCAGTCACTAATAGTCCAACAGTTTTATCCAGACTCTGTGCAGGCATCCACAATAGCTGTGAGTTTATGATTTCAATGGCCATGTAATGCCCGGAAAATAACATTTATAGCCCTTCCTCCTGCCTTCTCCTCTTATATTTTTTTTGATCCCTCTTTTGCAATGTTCCCTGAGCCTTACAGGGGATGGTTTACACATTGTGTTTATAACTGAACACTGATCTGTCACTTGTTCTCAACAGTACTTTTTTGTTTTTAACATTTATGGATATCTCACTGAATGAGTAACCCCCTCTTAGTTTATCTTGTTGATTAGCAACAAATTTAGAAAACAAAAAAGCAAAATAACTGAACTTGTGATATTTACAACTCAGGACATATATGGGCATTTCTGAATGTATGCTCTGAAGAAACTGAAATTTCACAGGGCTTTTAATTGAAAAGGGAAGGCAGGACAATGGGATTTCTACAAGGTACAGCAGGCATTCACCAGTGTGGAAAACCTTCTGAATACTATGCTGTACTTCCCTGGGCTGCCATGATGGATGATGAGGGTTCTTCCTAAGGGTAAAGTTTGTTGGTCATTGGTGACACTTTCTTTGCTATAACTACCAATAAAAGGTATTAATGGTTTTGTGGGGTAAAGGTTAGCATTTCTTGTTATTTTCTCATATCCAGTTCAGAAGTGCATTTAACTAGGCCTTACAACACACACAAGCCCTGCTCATCTAAGGGCCTCCAAACTCCGTTTTGGAATGAAAGTTCTAAAGACACTTTTTTTTTTTTTTTTTGGTTTTTCATGACAGGGTTTTTCTGTGTAGCTTTATGCCTTTCCTGGAACTCGCTTTGTAGACCAGGCTGGCCTCGAACTCACAGAGATCCACCTGCCTCTGCCTCCTAAGTGCTGGGATTAAAGGCGTGCACCTTTTTAAAAAATGTATTTTTATTAATTTCATGAGAATTTCATATCTAGAATTTCAATCATATTCCCTTTCTTCTCCATCTTCTCCAAAATACCCCACTTTGCTGCCCACCCAGCTTTTGTTCTCTTTTTTTTTTTTAAGTTTTCAATTTCAGTTTGCACTGCCCATATGATCATAGACACATGGCCTTCTTCAGGAGTGTGATGGACATACATGGAGCCATACCCTTAAAGAAAATTGACGTCCCCCCTCCCAGTAGCCTCCAATTGTCATTAGGTCCTCAGCTATGGTGGATTTATCTCCCCTCTCCATGCTAGGGTTTGGCCTGGCTTGAGCTCTGCTAATCGTGTGCATGTCATCATAACTGCCAAGAGTGTACATGCACAACTGTCTGTGTCTGGGAAAGTTTCATTGTGATTGTTGACTGCCTCTTGCACTTACAATTCATTTCTAACATACCTCCCCCGGCTGGATTTCACAATTTGTTTATCTATTGGCAGAGATCTAGGTAATTTCCAATTTTAAGATATTGGTAATAAAATTACTGTGTACATGAATTTGTGTGGATATATGCCTTTATTCTTCTTGAGTAGAAATAGGAAGTGAAATTCTGATCATTGACGGAGTGTGTTTGATTTCATTTCTCAGATAGCATGTATCAACTTACGACCTGACCAAGAAGAAAGTTTTGACCATTCTTCTTTTATTCTGAACAACATCAAAAGTACAAGTTCTACATATTTTCTTCTAGTAGTTTTTTTTGTTTGTTTGTTTTTGTTTTTGTTTGTTTGCTTTTTCTGATTTATCAGTAACTTAAAGATTATGGGAGTGTATAATTCCAGTAAGCTCAGATTCCTTAGTTTATGTTTTTATGGAATGTGTTTTGCATATCATAGATAAAATCTAGCACAAAAAAATGGAAATGTTCTTATGTCTTTTTGAGAAATTTTACAGTTTCAGATTTGATTCTATGGTCCTGTTTTATTTTTATTATTTTTGCTTTGTTTTTATTCTTTTCTGTATTACTGGAAACAGACCACAGACTCTCAATTTTATTACCCCAGCACCCTACCATTGACATCCTCAGTCCTCTGTGGTCAATATTAAATTACTTTTTGTGTGGTGGGAGGTTTGGGGGAGGTCATTTTGATTCTGTTTTGTTTATAACTGTCAGTCTTTTAGTCACTTGTGTTTGTATTAACTACTTGGGTTTACCACAATCATGTTTGTTTAGGAAAATTTGTCTTTCTGTTGTCCAAGGAGTGTATATGCTTTGGGTAAGAAGCTTTTGTCTGTTACATGTAATGAAAATCTTTCCTTCCATTGTATAGTTTAAGCTAATTTCAGTTATGGGGCTTTTTATTCATAGAGATATTTAATATTATTAATATCATTTTAAAAATTTCTGTGCTTAAGGTATTTTCCTTGTCATACAGTCATAGAAATGTTCTACCAAATACCTTTCCTAAAAGATAAATTTATGTTTTTCACAGCAGTTTTTTAATCATAAAGTTCATTTGGCAGGTACCTCTCCATTATTTTTTGGATGAATAGCAAATAATACCACTTACTGACTAATCTATCACTTTCATGGCAATTTATGATGCCTACTGCTATTTCTTTAAGTGTGGTTTTTGGTGATCAACTATTGCTTGTCTCAAAAAAATATTTTTGATATTGCCTTCATCTTTTACTTACTGTTTCTATTATTTACCAAGGAGTTAGGAGTCAGCAGGCATTTCCTTTTTGTTATTAGAGATACCATTTCATTGTCTTTTCATTTTCATTACTTTTTTTAAGAAATCTCTTGTAAATTCCTTGGGATTGTCAAGGCAGGATCTTTTCTCTCTGGCTGCTGGAAAGTTTTTCTCTCTGTGTTTGGTTTTCAGAAGTTTTACTAGGAAACACCTTGAGTTGATTATCTCTGTTTCTTGCCGGGAGCTGCCTGATCTGTCAAACAGTCTTGAATGGAGGAGTGAGGATTAAGAAATAACAGATATGAAAAACAGAGACATAGATGAAGAAAAACACAGAGACACAGAGTAGCTTTGGGAGGGCTTTGGGTCAATACCCCATCGCCCTGAGTTTATTTCTCAGGACCTTTTTTTAACCCAAGGCAAGGGAGGGGGGCGCAAAAGACCTTCCCTCTCAAGGACACCATGGCTCAGTGTACAAAGAAGTGTAAACACTTCCTTAATTCTCAAGACCCCTCCCTGGTAACCACGTCTTTGGCCATACATCCTGTTATACAGCCTTCTGGAGCAAAACAAACTCAGATTCTCTGACCTTGAGTCAAGATGGAAATCAAGCCACAAAGACAGAGTCCTTGTAGGCTCCCATGGGTTGTCCCGTGGATTTTCCTACCTCCCTTGTTACCTTGACGTGTATTTTGTCAGTGTTAAAATCTTGGTTTCTGACCTTCTTTCTCTTTCCCCTTTCTCTTTCAAAAAGTCTGATTGCATTGTCATAACTCTTGCTTGTTTCTCATGTATCTTTTGATTGTTTTTGCATTTTCTGTAAATCTGTACTGTTTCTCTGAGTTTTAGTTTTTCCTCATGTGTTATTTATTTTGTGTAGGTGCATAATATGTATATATGGTACTCATGTTTGCATGTAAGTAGGCCCATGTGTGTTTGAAGATATTTGTATGTGGAAGACAGATTGATATGAGGGGTTTTCTTTGACTGTACTCACTAAGTTGGGGTCTCTCACTGAACCCTGAGATCACTACCTTGACTAGTCTAGACTAGCAGCTTACCCAGGAGATCTCCTGTCTCTGCCTTTAGAGCACAGGAATGATCTGGTGGGTTGCCTCTGCCTAGACCAACCTAGGCTATTCCATCACCCTCTGTACCACCAGCCCCCAGAGGAAGATGTGCATCTCAGCCTTACTAGGTATTTGTCCTCTCAAACACTCTAAATGTCTCCTTTGAAAGAAAAAGATTATTTGAATGAAAAAAAAAAAAGGAAAGAAAGGTGAGATTGGGAGGAGAGAGAGAGAAAGACTCTGTTGTGGGATGTTGTTCTGTATGCTGTGAATATGTGTTGCTCTGATTGGTTGATAAATAAAAAGCTGACTGGCCAGCAGCCAGGTCGGAAGTGTAGGCAGGGCAAGCAGACAAAGATAATTTTGGGAAGAGGAGGGCTGAGTGGGGAGTCACCAGCCAGACACAGAGAAGGCAAGATGACAAGGTAGAACTGAGAAAAGGTACCAAGCTATGTGGCTAAACATAGATAAGAATTATGGGTTAATTTAAGTGTAAGAGATAATCAGTAATAAGCCTGAGCTAATGGCCAAGCAGTTATAATTAATATAAGCCTCTACATGTTTACTTGGGAGACGCGAGTGGGAGAGATTTGTCCTGACCACCGCAGGCAGGGACATGGGAAAACTTCTAATCCCCAGGGAAGTCCTTGCCTTGGAGGAGGTGGGAATGAGGGGTGGATTGGGGGGAGGTCGGTGGGGAGAGGAGGAGGGAGGACAGGGGAATCCGTGGCTGTGGCTGATATGTAAAATTAAATTAATTATAACATTAAAAGACTCAATTAACTAGCTATTCCAGAAGTACAAGCCCCAGTGCATAATCAGAAACAACATAAAAGTTCTGTGTTTATCTGGGCCTTAAGATTCTCTTAAAATATGTTGAGCCCAGTCTGGTGGCTCACACTTGTAGTCCTAACACTTGAGAGGCTGAAGAAGGAGGATCGGTGTAAGCACAGGCCAGTCTGAACTACATAATGAATTTCAGGACAGCCTGAGCTACTGTTTAATAAAATAACTAATGGGAAAGTTCTACATTGAAATAGAAGGTATTTTAAGTAATACATAATTTGGAAATTTAGAGTCATGTGGATTTATTTGAGTTTTTGACTTTTATTTCTCGTGCACATTTCACCATCTTTTCTATAGCACAGAATATTTATCATGTATTAAGCATTTTAACATTTTAAAATATTGTCTTGATATTTAAAAGTATGTATTTCTTTTCATTTTTTTTTTTTTGGTTACCATTTTCTGTTGAATTTTAGTTAGTTATCATCTCTATGACATTTTAAAAGTAGGATACAGACACTTTTCAGGAAACCAGGCAGCAACACTGAGGCCTTGGGTCATGTTATCTTCCTTCAGGTGTAATTTACTTTTTTTTTTTTCGGGGAGACAGCTTAAGCCAACAACAATTGAACAGGAATGTATTATGGCTTCAACAGCAATGGTCCATCATGGAGCAAAGATGATGAAATGTGAGCCACCAAAACGACAACAGAGAAGTCATAACATTTGAAAAAGATGTACCCGTTTTAAGCTGAAGATGGCAAGATTCCTGACAGATGTGGTATTTGATCTAAATGTGTAAGAACGGTTAGGAGTTTGATACACGTGACTCAGAACTAGAAGCTAGGCATGGTGAGCGAGAGTGAGTCAGAGAAGTGACTTTATACATGGTTGAGGCTGATTGACTGCACTCCAACACACAGAAACACGCTTCAGATCAGCACTCTGCTCTTTCAGTAGACAAGCTGAGATCATCCCTGGAAAGAGATTTGGTGTAATAAAATGAGAAATAAAATATAATGCTTTTCTGATTATTCTTTCCTCTACGCAGGATACTTTAAAATATAGCTACTTTAATTTAAAGATTCCTGCTACTATTCCCAGAGATAGTAACTCACTTGATGGAAACTTACTTTCTTCTAAGCAGTACATATGTTAAATAAATTTAAAATGCCAACTATTTTAATTGTATGTACTTCATCTCAAAAAATAATTTTCAAAAATTTATTTTTGTGTTTATGGATGTGTATACCATGCAAGCAGGTTTGTCAACCTAAGTATGGACACATGGAAGACAGGTCCATATCAGTCTCTTCCTCTGTCTATCTCCCTTTGGGGATAGGGTATCTTGACAAACCTATAGACAGCTGTTTTGCTGGACTGAACAACCAGCAAGGCTCTTAGATCTACCTGTCCCTGGTGCGGCCTTGACCAGTGCTAGAGTTACAGACACGTACCACTATGTCTTGGGCCCTGGGAGTCCTAACTCAGGTCTTCATGCTTGCCCTGAATCATACTCTCCACACCGATATTTTTTTTTTAGCACAAAACACCCCATATGACTTTTTGTTCATTATTCAGAATTTTATTTGCCAAATGTGAATTTAGTAACTTACGTTATTTCATTTATTAAATGTCGCAAATAATGAGAGTACCTTTATGCACCGAGTATTTTAGTAATAACTGAACAGTGCTTTCACTGTGTTCTAGTGGGGTGTAGAAATGTGAAATACATACACCAGTGACTATCACATAATCAAGGTGCATAGTCATGATAGGTTTATCATGAGTTGTATTTATAGAAGGAATGTATTTATTTAAGATTATGGAAGTCTGGTATAGCAAAACAGCACTGCTTTTTTGTACTGTCCTTCCTGAAGAATTTAAGGACAGTGATGTAACATTATAGTACCTTTTAACTAAGTATATTGAAAACACACACACACACACACACACACACTGCTTTCGTGTCTATATTTCTTCTGAATGCGTAGGATTGCAAATATATCACATTTTTTTTCCATAGTCAGTGGTGCTTTGTAAAAAAATTCTGGTAAGTGTAGCTATTGACCCTCATCAAAGAAGTTTGTTTTTGTAACAGATGGAGATTATGACAGAAATCCACAACTGGCCCAAATGCAGAGAAAACGTGTCTGCAGGATGCCAAATCCCCATTGAAACATTGAAATGCCATCCTTATAAGTAAGGCTCAGGGAACAACACAGAAAAGAGGGTGGAGCGACTGTGAGAGCCATAGAACCAGAGTGCCTGCTAGCTCAGTGTTTCTCAGTTTGCCTTTTTAGTGCCATGCTACTTTTATAACCAACTATTGACATACTTTTGGCTAAACGAAATTACATTGTTTTGATCGGACCCTCATTGTTAGAAGAAAGCACAGCCATGCATAGGTGCTATGTATTACTGGACATAGAAGCATGAGGATTGCATGAATCCACGATGCTAAGCAGCTCACAAAGAGCAAGAGAGGCAGAGGTAGGTAGATTTCAGTGAGTTCCAGGGCAGCCAGAGTAGAGTTACATGGTGAGAATCTGTTTCAGGAAAGATTAAAATTAAATTAAAAAACACCTTAGATTTGAACTGTCTTGAAGCATTGCCAAGACATCTATTAGGAGTCTATAACATTTGTAACATACAGACAAAGTAGCTTTCAGACGTGAGAAAACATGTGGCTCCTTCAGACTCCTGTAGCGATTCTGGGCTAAGGCATTTGAGCTTGTATTTGGCAGAAGGCCTTGAAGGCTTCTGAGCAATGACTCACCTAACACCGTGTGTATGGATGGTGTTTTCTAGGCTGTGCTAATGGATATGATGATGAAAAGCAGGACGTTCAGAGTTTGTTTATGACAGTGTTGAGGCAAGTCTAGAGGACACATGATGGCCAAAACCAGGTTAGTTGCAGCTGGCCTACTTAGCTAAAAAGTAAAAATGGTGGCACACGCCTTTAGTCCCAACACTTTGGAGGCAGAGGCAGGTGGATCTCTGTGAGTTCAAGGTCAGTCTGGTCTACAAGGTGAGTTCCAGGACAGCCAGAGCTATTACACAGAGAAACCTTGTCTGAAAAAACACGCCCCCCCCAACAAAACGTAAAAATCCAACATGAACTAATCTTGTAGCATTAGAATAAAATCGCTGACCAAGCTTTCTAGAATTTTAAAACAAAGACCTTATTTATCAGCTTTTGATGCTATTGTGTCCTTAATTGAGTTGATATGTGCTTCAACATTTTGTGTGTGTGTGTGTGTGTGTGTGTGTGTGTGTGTGTGTGTGTGTGTGTGTGTGTGTGGTTTCCAATTGCCTTTGGCTTTCTTTAATAATACTCTCTCTGGGAAGTGAAAGGTGACTTTATATTTTATTTACTCCACTTGAAGCTTCAGGCCAATAATTTTGAAACCTCAATGGAATGTTTAAAATAACATTAATCCACATGAAAGCTGAGCTTTAAGGACACAGCTTCAGTGAAGACCAGAGTCCTGAAGGGGAAATCATGAGTCCTGCCCTCTTCTACCCCTCCCGCTGGCGGGGAACTCTTGCCTTAAGCACATAGTTTTATGCTGTATGTCCTCTGTCTACGAAATAGACTTATTAAAATATTTGTCCTTGCCTTGATATCTTGGGATTTATAGACCTGAGAAATATTTCCTCTCCATCAGAAATAACGTTCTCTTGTTCTAAGTTTAGAATATGAGCAATACATTTGAAGTGTCTTGTGACATTGCAGGATCCCTTGAACTGTATCACCTTCATATAAAATTCTCAAGAAATGGAAGAAAAGTCAAATCACACAACAGAGAAATACATCCCAGGACATTCTTCCTAAGGTCTGAATGAGTTTTACTCCTGCTGCATTCATTTAGTGAAAGGAAACCTCAGCTTTAAGCTTGGCACCTGACACCCACCCCGTGCCGGCCCAGGCCTGTGTGTTCCTTCAGGCCTGCCACTGAGGTGAAGTCCTCCTGTGCTTTCTCCTCCTTCTTTGATGTACAAACGGAAAGTCGTTTGTACAAACAACATACTCAATCTCCCGTTTGCGCTCTTCCTTGATGTCTGTTTCCCTGACAGTCAAAAGAAAAAATAATGTAACTCCTTTCTTTCGTGAGAGTTTCCAGGTTGTCAAAAGCACAGCTTGCATGTTCTTTTCCACTTTAGTCACTGACACTCTTTTCATATCCGATATTGTTTTTTTTTTCTTTTCTCTCTTTTTTTAAAAATACTGTTTCTTTCCCCTTTAACGCCTATGGGTTTTTGTTTGTGTTTTGGTTTGTTTTAACCAATATTCAGCCAAAGGTTACGAAGAGTCTCTTAGTTTTTTTTTTATTTTTATTATTTTGTGAGTGACAGGTGATCTAGATCTGGGTTGAACTCCTCGTTTAGATATGGGCACATCTTGATTGCACTCTTGGCAAGGAGCCAAAACCACACACTTATGCCAGAGTGAAGACCATGTTAAAAATAAATTCACTTTGCACATATGACTTTCAAAAGCCTCTTTGACCTTCAAATCACATTTTATACCTCTGTGCCCTTTGCATCCTTCATAATGATGCAGATTTGCCAGTCTCGTGCTAACAGTGTGTGTGAATTTCACATTTTCACTCTGCTATTCTTTCCAGGGGCATACAACTACGTTCATACGTACAACTTCCAGTCCTAATTCTGTTTCCACACAAGGATCTAGGGTTTGTACAGATATTTGTATGCTTGTATATTCCTCTGCTGCAAAAATCTTACAAAATCTGGTTGCAAGTGGGACCCATGAGGTTCTCATTAAATACAAAGGAGAAGGTATAATATACTGGTCTTCTTGCATCCCATCTTCTCTACCTATACATCTTTCCCCACAGCATTGTGCGATTTTTTTTAAACCTCAATGTTATTTCTTATATATCTTAGAGGCTTTTTCTTTTTCACATTATCCTGAGGCAGACAGCTATCTGTCAAAAACCTTCATCCCCTACTCCGCCCACAGGGGCCTGTTGTTTGATATCTGCCTGTTTTACCCCAGTTCTGTTTTGTGATTCAGTATTCTAAAAGGAAGTGAGAAGAGATGCTATATGTATTTGTCCCGGGCAGGACTATGGATGTTCTTACAAGGAATTCTCTGTTGGCTTCTCCGTTTGAGCGGAATGTCTGTGACAATGATGTCAAATGACTTAGAAAAGGCATGTGGAGACAGGGAAGCTTCAGTCAGTCAAGGTCATCCTGTCCTTGAGCCTGAACTTTCACCCCGAAACACTTCAAGAGAAGAGCATAAGGCCTGCTCCACTGAAATCTTTAGTCTTGCCCTGAGCAGCACCACGATACTGGCACCACCCATTCTGAACAGCAGTTTTTCAGTGCCGTACTTACTTTTTATTAGATAAGCATCATGAAACACAACTGATAGAATAAATATCAAAAATTCAGTTTAACTACTCTGCTTTGCTAAAACCTACCTGCCTGATATTTCCATCAGTATACTTGAAAATCATGCTGATTTATGACTTCCTTTGTTCCATTCTTATAAAAATTTCATGAAAGTGCAATCACACTAGAACACAAATTCTGAAGTGACCTGAATCTGTGTACTTTGGCTGTGGTCACTCATATTTGGCTCCAGAATAAATTATTTCCTATCCTCTTTGTGGTGAGAGTTGTGTTTCTTTCATTGACAACAGAAATCTTAATTACATTTACACAGAATTTTATATTCATGAAATACAAAATATTACTGGATAGGACACTGAGGTTGAAGGTCCTGGGAATATTAAACCTCTGCCTATCACAAAGCATTTCCTCACAGGCAGATTTAGTTCCTATGCCTTAGAACACAGAGCTCTCTCCTTACTTCACCAAGGTCACATCATGCACGCACATGTCTTAATTTTCTTATTTATGCAGCACCCTTCTTAAATCTATCGGTAAATTTTACTTATTTCATTACTGGTAGAGCAGGGATACTATGGAGCCTGAATTTCTTGATTTGGAAAACCCCAGGTTCTAAGAGACTGGACAAGCTGATTTGGAAATCCCGGGTTCTCAGTGAGTAAAGGCAGGGATATCCAGAGCCAGACTTGGAACAGAGAGGCATATTCTTTGCAAGAAGCATTTGCATGTGGCTTCCTTCTTTATTCCAGGCTGTTTACACAAAAAGAATGTTTTATTTGCACATAAAAATGCTAATCACAGCTGTATGGATTTTTTTCTGATAGATGTGGAGAGTCAGAGCACAACAGGGAGCATGGATATAACACTTCTCCCCTTGAGGATCCAACCTGAATTGTTTACCCCAAAATAAGAGATTTTCTACAGTCTTTAATTTCACACATTTTAAAGAAATGTGTTTTGTTTTTTCCAGTCAATGAAAATATAGGCTTATATAATGTTTTTTTAAAGTGGCATTTTTAATCTGAACTGAGGAATCTGATACCCTTTCCTATTAAATGCTTCAGTAGCACTGAGATTCACACACTATCAGTGCTCCATGCATTTCTCATATCCACTTTAATTTAACAATCTGCCATTAGCCTAAAGGCTTTTTTATTTTCCTTTTTAGTTGTCTTCCTGCTGAGAACCTATTTGTACATTGCAGAAGAAAATTTCCTCTTGTGGTAGAGAGATTCTACTGATAACCATAAACCTTCCAAATTCAGAATAAGCTGGCTGTCTTAGAACTGAACAAAACAGGCTAATATGTAACAGCGACATCACAGAAGGCTAGTCCTACATATGTTTGTTTTCCTTTTTTTAAAAGAGATTTTCTATTCATTTTACATACCAGCCACAGATTCCCCTGTCCTCCCTCCTCCCACTCTTCATTCCCCCTCCCAACCCTCCCCCGTTCCCACCTCCTCCAAGGCAAAGTCTCCTATGGGGAGTCAGCAGAGCCTGGTACACTCAGTTGAGGCAGGTCCAAACAGGAGGACAGAAGTGTAGAGCAAGCATCAGAATTAGCAACGTGGACACCAGTGCCTTCCATTGGTGACCTTAGAAAATTACATAACCCGTGAGCCTCAACTACCTCCCTGTCAAAGACGAAAACTGCACTCACCTGGGACTGTTTTGAAAGTACAATGAATCTATTTTGTGAGTCTCTAGGGCTGACACAAATTATTTTTCCAAATAATAAACCAATCTGCTGTAAATATGCATAAATATATGATCATCATCAACATCATCATCATCCCACAATTTACAAAGCAACATGAAGAACAGGTTGGCGCCATGCCTGAATTGACTTCAAGCAGCCGATTAACTGCAGCACAGAGGATACAATTCAATAGGATGTGATTACCATCTGATCTATTAATTCCCACTGCTGCCCAAACCAGACAGTTTCTCTACATCACCACTGCCCATGGAACATGTCGCTTACCTTAATTGTAATTCTCTGCTTTTTCTTATAATTAAATGCAAGATTTTTTAGAGGCTTTTATATTTACAAAAAAAATGAAGTCTTTTATTAAAGTACATTTTTTTCTCCTTTTTGTTTTTGTTGTTGCTTTGAGAGACAGTCTCAGTTTATAACTCAAGCCTGTCTGGCATTCACAGCGATTCTCCTATCTCATCCTCACAAGTATTAAGATCACAGATGTACTGGCTAGTTTTATGCCAGATTTACACAAAATAGATTTAGGAAGTGGGAACCTCAACTGAAAAGAAAAATGTCTCCACCTCATTTGCCTGTGGTCAATTCTTGATTGGTGATTGATATGAGAGGGCACAGTTCATTGTGGATAGTCACACCTCTCGTCTGGTGGCTCTGGGTACAAACAGAGAAAGGCTGAGCAAAACATGAAGGGCAACCCAGTAATCCAGTTGCTCCATGGCCTCTGCCTACATCAGTTTCTGCCTCCAGATTTCTGCCCTGACTTCCCTGAATGATGGACTACAAACTGTAATTTGAAATAAACCATTTCATTCCCAACTTGCTTTTGTTCATGGTGTTTTATCTAACAATAGAAACCTTAACTAAAACCAAAAGCATGTGCCAAAATACACATTTTGTATTCAGTTTTTAGCTCTCCCTAGACCCAGCATTCAAATCTCATTATAATCTACCACTGAGATACCCTGACACCATATCTAGCATCTGTCACATGTTTCTGAATTTACTCTTTGTTAGGAAGTAAAAGGCATCATGGCTACCTGCTATGTTAACTGGGAGAAGTATTTTAAAAGGGTGCAATGACAGTAAACCTTTGTTGTTGCTGTTTTATACTTTCATTTCCACCTCCTAAAACACGTATTCTAAACATTTATATGGATCTGACTATTTATATGATGCATCTTTTCCTTAACTAAGTAGCAACAACAAAATCAGCTTCCACAACTAGAAAAACGAAACAAAACAAATATCCTTGTAAAAGTTTTTGCTTCAAAATATTCCAACTGGCAGAGCAAAACACCACTGAAAATTTTTCAGAGAAAGTAAGCTAAAGCTGAAGCAAGAATGTCTAGGAGTTGGTAATTAAAATGACAGGTTATGGATCTCCCATGTTTTTAAATATTTTCCATAACAGATAATAGATACATGCATTTTGTAATAAAATGTACGTACTCTCAAAGAGAACATTGATGCTATCGTGGATAATGAATATTTAATCTGAAGAATGTCTGTGCCCATTTGTCAACATGGAAAAACTCTTAGCAGTTTGAAGTCACATGAAGTCGGGAGATCTTCTTAACTTTTTAGTGATTTGATAAATAATCAAGAAAATCTTGTCTATAAATAGAACCTTAAAAGATTACAGCCAATATTCCACCTATATCTTTCAGCTCAGAAATTCCCTTGATCTGTGGTCTCTTTGTTTCAGTATGTGGAGGTATATATAATTTTTTACTTCTAGACCCATGAGGACTACTAAATATAGGCTACTTGAAGCCTCTGCTTCTCAAAATATATAAATAAATAAAAGTCAGATAATTTAAGTTACTGATGGATCAAGATACCTTAGGAGTGGATTCTGGACTTGGAATTTTAATAATATCTCATCTTCATTTTAAGACATTTCCTTTGCAAAAGTAGTGTAAAGAGTTCTAAAAACACTTTTATTTTGTTAAAGATATTGAGAATTTTGACAGGTGCTGTTTTCATAGTCTTGTCTTTCATAGTCACATTGACCCATCTTTCACTGTGTCTTTCTCCTCTAACGCTCACATCAATCCTGTGTTCAGATGTTTGATGACAATCTAGTCTTCCATGTGCTGTAATAAATCCTCACGTAAAAGAATAAGCAGAAATGGAAGACTCGCTCTTCAAGGGAAATAGGAAATGTGAGTGCTTGGCCATCTTGACATGATGTATAAGATACCTTGGGAGATGTCTTCAGGAAGAATACTCAGATGTGACTATCATGTAGGGTACTTTGGCAGTGTGCAGCCAGATAGTATGTACAAGCTTCTCGGTGACACACCATCACAGAGAGACACTTCCAAAACATCATCACATTCACATAACAATCACTTTAAAATATTTTAATTTTTGAGAATTTTATATGGGTATTATATTTACATCATTTCCTCATACCTTTATTCACTCAAATTTGTTTTATGGCCTCCACTCATTCTCATTTGTTAAATACATAGATGTATAAATTTATAAATAAAAGTGCAAAGTTCAATATTTTTGGCAAAAATTTTATTCAGAAATAAAATAATCTAGTAGAAATTAAGGCATACCAACTTCTATTAAAATATTTATTGTGAGAAACCTTAGGCTAACAATCTTTTCATTTTCCCTACAGAAAGAGGTACTATCTCGTATTGTGGCAGATAGTGGATGCACTATTGTCAATTCTTGAGGGCAATTGAGTCTTTACATAATTTAATTGCTTTGCAAATCACAAATTTACTATTTTCATCACAAAATAAAACATAATATTTAATGTCTAGAGAAGCTGATTCTGGACTGAAGCCAGCATCCAAGAATCCCAAAGTTGAAATCTAGAGAGACTCAGCTTTAAGGAACTTCCTGGCTTCATGCATCATCCGTCCAGCTTAGCCACAATAGAGAGACAACAGAAACCTAAGAGAATTAGAAGAGAGGAGAGCTTTATTTGGGCACATAGTTTTGGAGTTTTCAATGATTGGTTGGTTAGCCTATTTAGCACATCCTAGAGGTCAGTGTATGGCAGAGCACGCTGCCCATATCACACAGACCAGATTACAAATGAAGTAGGAAAAGGAGGGTCAAGGTATAAATGTCTCCTTGAAGGCCATGCCCCCAGTGACTTCAAGTTGCTGCCATTGACCCTCAGCTGCTAAATGGTTCACCATCTCTCAACATTTCAGAGGATTGGAGACCAAATCTTCAAATGCAATTCTTTAGGAACATTCAATATCTAAACTACATACCTGGCTTTTATTCAGGACTCTCTGCGGGAATTTATACTAGATTGGTGATTTTCAAAGTAGAATGATCCCATTACCTTGTAATGTTCTGCTTCCTAAAAAAAAAAAAAAAAAAAAAAAAAAAAAAAAAAAAAAAAAAAAAGATACCTGGATACAAAATTACGGACTGACTCGCATGGCTCAAGCAGCAGAGCTTCATACAAATATAATTTATCTTACTATGTTGACTAACCTTCAAAGACATTTTAGATCTCTGGCATAAGAATTGATCTAAATTAGAAATTGTTAGGCCTTCCAATGAAAGTTATGTATACAGACAGAATACTTGCTTTATGAAAGCTTGTTGGAGGACTTTCTGCAAAAGGCAACAAGCATCTCTCCTTTACGACCTCCCGGGTTAATAATTTATGATTGTAAAAAAACTTCAGAAAAATGCCATAACTCTATCATACTTACATTTTAAAATGCAGCGTTTACCCTAATATCTCACAGTTAGTCACTGTACAGTTTCCTCACTAATGAAAAGTGGTATCCAATATTAAAATCATTTTATGTTAGAAAAGGACCAATACAGGTAAGTTTGTTCTAATTATGAGGACCTAATATTGTCAAAGGAAACACGTGATGCTTAGTGAGAAGCAGGAGGCTGGTGTCAGCCTAAGAATACCTGAGTAAATTTTTAAGATTCCAATTCATTCAATTTATCTTAAAGAAGCTATTTAACCCATAAAATTTTGTTTAAATCATACATATCACACCAGTATCTTCATATTTAATTTCAAAATACTTACACTAACTCTAACACTCAAATTACCTTGAGAGTGATCATGGATAAGAGTCATGTAAAATTATGGACTCTATCAGCCAGACCCTTGGGTTCAAAGGCATCAGGAACAGCAAAAGTGAGTAAAAGCAATAATATTCAATTTCAATAATGCAATATTTGGAAGGAAAAAAATTATGTTTATCAGGAACTTTCCAAAGTATAAAATTTTGGAATGTGGAATTAAATCTTAAAAGAAATGAAACTACTTGAAATAGTTGATTCTGTGATTGTTGGCAGGTCAGTGTGGGCTCCGTCATTTCTACCATTATATTAGAGGTGCCACATAAAGCTTCAGAATACTGACAGCCAGCCTACACGTGAACACGGGGCCATTTTTTATTACAGAAAGCTAAGTTATTCCTTCTGTGGTTCCAAATATAAATTCACAGAAAGGACAATGATTTGGCTGACATTTTAAAACAACTTTAAAATGTTTCAAATAAAATCAGACCTCTTTATGGCGATGTTAAATGAATGGTCTTTGATAGAGGATAATGTACTTAAATAGTTTTCAGATTTAATGAGTCAGAAAAGATATCTGAAGCAAACTTCATTGGTTCACCCACAACATAAGTTCAGGGCCAGAAATAAGTTGAAAGATTGACTGGTTAAATAGTCTTCCTGATACCCACACACAGCATAGAACCACAGTGAGCTGATGGCAAATTTCACCCTGTAGTGACATAGGGCTCTACTTCCTTTGAAGCTAAAATTAAATACACTGTTATGGAACTGTAGCACAAATCTTAAAAGGTCTTACTAATAAAAACAAACCTGGAGCCAGGTATCGGGGTGAACACTGGAAGATCAGAGAAGCAGAACATGCCACAGCCACCTCACCTTACCAGTTCCTCAGCTGAGCCTGTTTCCTCAAACTAGAAGCCTCTAAGTTCTCATCCGGAATGGATCTCAGCTGAACTGCTGCTCAAAAGCCTAAAAGTTTAACCAGCTCTAGTTCCTGGTCCTCACGCTTTATATACCTTTCTGCTTACTGCCATCACTTCCTGGGATTAAAGGCATGAGTCACCATTCCTGGATGTTTCCAGTGTGGCTTTGAACTCACAGAGATCCAGATGGATCTCTGCCTCTGGAATGCTAGGATTAAAGGTGTGTGTGCCACCATTTTCTGGCCTCTGTATCTAGTGGCTGTTCTGTTCTCTGACCCCAGATAAGTTTATTAGGGTGCACAATATTTGGGGGAACACAATATCACCACATGGAACTTTCAATGTACAAAATTTCATAAATTAAAATCTCATTATATTCTTCTTCTACATGCTGGACTTTCTCCCTTGACCCATGTATTGATTTGTTTGTTTTTTGCAGTTTTGGCAGTTGAACCAAAATCTTGTTGAAGATAGACAAGAGCTCTCACTGAGCTACATCTCCAGCCCTTAAATCTTATCTTCTCATCAACATGAGTCCTTAGACCATTAAGTTCTTCATCCTATACATTTTTGCTTCACTTTGCTTTCAACAACCTGGAAGATTTTCTTAGGACTACCTATTCTGAGTATTTCTAGCCTTCTTTTTAAAGGATGCTAGCCATAATTTAGAACAACTGCAGTCAGGACAGAAGGAAATGAGTCCTACTCTGCCTGTCTGATCTCTCAGTATTGTAAAAGAAACATCTTCCCTTCAAAAATAGATATAACACAAAGGGCTCACCATATCCCATATCATCTTAGTGTTTTCTCTTATCTCAGACATAGTTTGTTTCTCAGAATACTTTGTAATTACATGGAACTTGGGAACTGAGTTCTGGCTAATGCAATACATGTAGATGTATGTCTATCTCCTCCCAGTTGAACATTCCTAAGAGACAGGATGCTGCAAGATAGAGGTCAGGGAACTCTTGAAACTTACATAACTCAAGAAGCTCAGAAAGTTATCAAATTTGCTGCTCCCTTCCACAAAGTTACACAAGCAGAGAACAGTATCTGGAAGGAAGAGGGGCACACCCCAGAGCAGCTGCCTGCAAAATGGCCAGAGAATTCCAGGGATGCAGCTGTCTGGAGGCTTTAATTAGACTGGGCTAGGCTTTTTTCTTGAAACAGCTACCTTTGAGTTACCTATGTTATTGTAAGAATTCCTTTATTGGTGCTTCTGAAGGTAGCCACAATAGACTAATTGGTTCACCATGGTAGACCTGAATGGAATAGTTTCTTTAATTTTTTGGCGTATACTCATTTTCTCAGAAAAAGTCATACCAAACAATTGGAAGTCTGATAAGAACTGATAAAAGTGAGTTAGAGAGGAGCAGTTACCTGGTTCCTGTGATGAGTGATAAGACAAGCAACTGAGGCTGCTCTGTATGAGGGTAGAGCATCCATAGTGAAAATGCAAGTGTAGAGATAGTCCTCCAACAGCCAATGGAATACAGATTATGACAATATATTTCAATGTGTAAAGGAAGTGAGCATGGGATGGCTTGCAAACTGGCCTTTGCTGTGAGCATGAAGAGATACAACTGATGCTCAACTGTCTGGTGAGGAAGACCTTGTCTACTTAAGGAAGAACTGCAGTGAGGGGGAAAGGCATGGTGATGCTGTCCCCTCAATCAGAAAAGGACTTGGTTGGAAGCCTGGAAATAATGGAGAATGAGATGAAGATATGGGATTGTCTTTCAGCTTGTGTGGTTCCAAAGAAAGAATATAGGTTAGAACTATAGCATAAAGCCTTTTCTAGAATCTTAAAATACATGAGAAGAACCAGACAGTAAGTTGGGAGTGAGGTATGAGTGATAAAATACATGAGAAGTGTACTCTCTAAGATGCACACTTTAATACAGAAGAAGGAAAAAAATCAGTGACTCCAAATGTCTGTTTTAGTCATAACCTGGCACAGAAAAGTACAATAAGCACGGAATATTCTGGATTTGAACTGTTGGATGGGAACCTTACATGCTGAAGTGGGCCTTGCTAACATTTTAGATTTTTTTTTATTATCTCCTTAGCAGTCCAAGATTAATTGGCATTTGCTTGGGAAAGATAGAAAGACTTTCAGAGGTCATATACTTTCTGTGATCAGGCTTCCTCATCTAATACTTAGCTTCTAATGTCTCATGGAAGTGGGAAAGGCCCTGGAAAGAGAGCAAAGACATCAGGAAAGAACTTCAGTGAAGACACCCTCCATACATCTAAAAAGGCAGTTCCAGAATGTAAGGGATCCTTGCTGAAAAATCCTACAACCAAAGCAAGTTACCTCTCTACAAGCTGTTGAGCAGGGAGGTCCTTAAGGACCCACACACTGCAACTACTATCTGGGCACCAGAACTACAATGTAGTACTGAATTTCTGAAGACATCACATGTTTTGATTGTAGGATATGGAGAAATCCATCCTGGACTGAATGCAAAGCTCTTGTTCCTTGGCTTTTATAGTGGAGGGCACTGAATAGGTTGCTGGAGGAGACTTGTCACTCACTGACAGTCTTGTTCAGTTATAGATCCTGTATACTATAGTGCCAGTGTGTCAGACAAAGATGACCTTCCATGCAACAGCGGTATGACTTTCACAGTTACACTCTACTTCTTTCCTATTGGATTCAAAGCCCCCTCTACAGGGAAGAATTCACTTCTTGTATTGTAAGCCTATGGCTAGGAGAAACAACTGCTATTATTTTGTTAAACAGATGCAATGTGCCTGTCAAACTGCATTCTGAACATTTGTGTTTCTGTCCATAGAATATTGTGGTTGTCAGCAAAGGTCATGGAAAGAAAAATAAATTGGAGTGGATGGCATGTAGTGCTTGGGATTCATAACTATTTAAATTTTAGAGAATACATTATTCCTCCTGAGATATGGTGGCCCAATGCCTAGACATAAATGGAAGGAAATAGACATGTGTTTTAACCCCTCAAGGTTCAGGGAATATCGCTGAAGAGGATGTGGAAGAATGTATAAGCTGGAGAATGGGTGCAATGATACAACTATTTCCTGTGAATTACAGTTTTCTTTCATAGATGTAGGAGTCTCATGAGACCCAGGTACTAATGCAACTTAGAGACTGGGGAAGCTAAGGAAGCTTAGAATACTTGGGAAGCTCAGAAAGGATGAGAGTATAAAACCTCCTCCTTGAGTCTACATGAGTAGGGAACAATTGCTGCGAAGAGAAAGTTATCTTCAGTGGAGTTGTCTACAAGATGAGCAGGGAGCTCCAGGATGCAACTTCTGTGAATCATCACCTATGCCACGATGACCTTTTTGAGGATACAGTATCCTCTGACTCATTCATGCTCCTGTAAGCAGTTCAAATAAGCACATTTTTTTGCCAGTTTAGAATTGAGTGAAATCATTTTTCTCTAATTGGAGAGTATTCAGTAGAACACTGGGCAGGACAAAGGGATTGGAAAGGTGATAAGGGAGAAAATTTGTCATTGGATGACATCACAGACAAGTCCCCAACTTACTTCCTACCAGCCTTAGACAATTACAGGGGTAAGAAATTCACTTTTATTTTATTAACCCACTGGGAATTTGTATATGCTTGTGAAATCTGAAATTATTTACAGTCAAGTGTCCACCATTTCATATATATACAGTAGCATAATAGCAAGCACTAAGTACTTCTGATGATGTTTCCTGTGATTTGTTAATGGTTGAGTTATTTTTGTCCACTTCCATTCATCAGATGTCCCCTCAAATAAGAGTACACTTTTTATTCCCACATTTACCTAGAGTGGTATCATCACTGTCTTATGAAACAGTTTGTGATGTTAGAATGTGGGATAGGATAATTTGAAAGGGTTGAAAGAAAAAGAACACCCAAGTGAGCATCATAGCATCAGCAGTCATTATGGCAGAAGCTCCAGGGAACAATAGCAGCATCTCTCGGGTTAACAAATGCTGTTCCAGCCAACACAAGCTTTTATCTTAGTTGTGCTGTTGCTTAGAATGAAACTCATCATTACTCACAGATCACCTTGATTTCTTTCACATTTCTCAGTAAATTATCTTTCCTTGGTGCTATAATATACCAGTTTCATCTTGTGTTTCTTACATGTTGATTGAATGATGTTTCTGCAATATATCATACCCTACCAAAGTCCACTTTCAGTAAGACAGACATTGCTAATTATATTAAGCTGAAAGTGAATTTGTTTGATAATCTTGTTGATTTTTTTTTCTGAGTTGGGTTATTGTTCCAATAATGTCAATGAAATTAGATTTAGGCTTATTTTCATTACCAAATTATTTAATACTACTTTTTAATAATATGAAGTATAACCTATTTAAGTGAAATCTATATGATAGATTCGGTAATGAGAAAATTTGGTTCCATATGCATATACATATGCATGCAGTTTGATGGGGCAAAAAGAATGGTTTTGATACTAGAATTAATTGGTGACAAATTGTTTCAATGAACTACTTTTGCATTTAGATACATGTATGGTCTTAATACTATTTCCAAGGCATCAACGGGTTAATTTCAGCTCTCAAACAGTCTCAGCTTGGCTCTGCATTTTCTCTGCCCAATTAGCACTATGTCTCTAGATTCCAGCAATCTCAAGGATCATTCCAGCTGTCTCACATCCCGGAATTGTGTTTGACCTATTCAGGCAGCAGTCTGACTTTGATGGATTGATACTAGAATTAAATTCCTCTAAGATCTTTGCTATTATAGCACAGTGCACTTGACCACCTTGCACTGTGTTTTTCTTCTTTCATCCACTTACCCACACCACACAAGCTCCTCACTCTTCTCTCAGACAAGCTCCTTTTCACGACCCACTCCCCACAGACATTAATATCCACCTTCATCATATGAGAATACCTTCCCCCATGGAATGTGCACAATCCAGTTGCTCTCTCAGTGATGGCACAAGATCCTCCTCTTTTGTGAATCCCATTTCTGGAAAAAAGATTGTCACCGTCTTTGTACCATCAGATCCTTTTGTTTCTACTGCCCACCCAGCAGGACTTATAATAGAGTTTCACTTTCTAGTTTATCATTGTCACTGGATCGTAACCTACACAGGAGGAGCCATCAAAGTTTCTTCTTTTTGTGGCACAGAGAAGCTGTATGTGAAAGCACTTTATATGTGTTCGGTGAAGCAGGAGAAAGCAGTGACAGTTGTGAAGATATCAGAATGCAGAATCTCAAAAGGTAGTTTGAGATGGTTTTAAAAATGCAGAGAGGAAAAAATAAGCCAAATTTAATCTATGGAAATGACTTAGACCTAAAATAATGTCTCCAATGTGAACAGTGTTGGTTGTGGAGCCTTGTGCAAGTTAAGCTCATGTTCAACCACCAAACTCTTTTCCAAACCCACTGCTGTAACATAGAAGTTAGTGGGTCAGTAAAAGAGCATTTGCCTAACGTACCTAAACCCCTGCACTAGATTCCCAGCACTGAGTAAATAAAATAAAATTAACTCAATAAAAACAAAAGTATAAAATGATCCAAATGGTCCTATAGCAGTACTCAGTGGGGTCTCAATCTGGAAATCCCAAATTATGAGAAAAAGTCTTTAAGGAAACAATAAAACTTCATAGTAACTTTTTTTAATTAGTAAATGTTTATTATAAAACTTATTCCAAGACTCAAGTATTAAAGAACCAAATATTCTTTCACATCTTTCTCAGTTTATGTAATTCTAAATTTTATATAAATATATTCATGGATTTTTGATATTACAATTAGAAGATAATTAAATCAATAGTTATCATGATTTTGTAAATCTTTGTGTCATACTTGATTTAATAAGGATGTACAAAATATCAAAAGAGCAAAGAGAAGACTAAGAAAAAATGTCATTGAACTGAACTACATAAAAAATTTCTAACAGATGTGTTCTTACAGATGTTTTTGAGGTTGTATATTATAGTTAGTGCAGGAAATTTGAGTTAGACAGGAGGTTTGCTATTCTATTCTTAAAGAAAATAACAAAAAAAATGAAAAACTGTATAACATGAGAAACTGATATCACTCACCACGAAGATGAAGATGAGGGAAAATACCAATAAATAAGTTACTGCTTAAATGCAAAGTTAAATTCAAGTAATCATGTATGCTATTGAATATGTCTCTGTGTATGTGTGTGTTATTCTATCTAGCTAAATAGTTTATGTATGCATTAATATTTAGTGAAGTACTGACTTTTCAAATATAAATACCGTGTTTGGGAAGCATACCTGAAAGTAAAAATAAGCTCAAATACAAATTTCTCAAATTAGAGAAAGTATCATTTCATAACCATTTCCTTTTACTCTGTAATTTATCATACTTAAAATGTTCACTTAAAATTTTACAAATTTTTGAAAGCTTTCAAGATAGAGAGAAATTATATCCATGATTCACCACTAAAATCAATGAATATTAGTATTTCACAAATTTTGTCAGCTATATTATTCTTTCTGGTATTTACATATTTAGTGTCACTCAAGATCGAAGACAAGGGCTCACACATGCTTTATAAACACACCACCACTGTTCTATAACCTAAGCCCTCTTTTTACTTTTATTTTGAGACAGACTTTTATTCTACTGGTCAAAGTAGCCTTAAACTCACTGGGTAGCTTAGGAAGTCTTGAATTTACAATTCTCCACATTAGTCTCCAAAATATATGGGATCACAAGCCTTCATCATCAAGTGTAGCTTCATTTGAATTTGGGGTTTTTTTTTTGTGAATTTTGAATCGAAACATATCTTTACGTATGATCATCTGAGAACTTGACACACATATACAATGACTTATAATTAAATAAATATATTTCTTTATATATTTATTTATATAGTATAAATAGATAGTATTTCTCTCTCTCCTATTATTTATTTCCATGTGCTACAAACATTCAGAACATCTTTTTTGAAGTTATTTCAATGTATAAGTATATAACAAATTGGTATACACTGAAAGTACCCTACTATTCTATGGAACACTAGATCTAACCTGCCTGTCCACCTTCAAGCAAGAAGTACTTGTTGTCACTTGTCACTCTTTATATCCCTCTCTCTTGGTCTTCTTAACTTCTGGTGGCCTTTGCTCTGACCTGCTTCTAGAAGATCAGTGTTTTAGCCTCCACAAATAAGTGAATATACAATATTTGTTTTCTATGCCTGATTTATTGCACTTACAATATTCATAAAAGACATAAAGTTATCATTTTTACAGGAACCTGTTCAGGTTTGAATGCCATCAGAATTTGACTTTGAGGCATGAATTTATATTAGCAATCTCCAGAGAGGCAGTATGTATAGAGAGCCAGATAGGTAGACAGACCTAATAGATGGTATAGGACTTATTAAGAGAAATGGCACACAAGGAGGCTGAGAAGCCAGGTGAAACATCCACTGCAAAGTAGGGGCAAATGTCTATATTATGAAGGATTCAGAACACAATGAGCCTTTGGTGTACCCACCTGGGGCTTGAAGATGTGTAAACTCAGAGGGCTCTGGGGTAAGTATCAGAGTCCAAAGGCAGAGAGAAGTTGGATGTCTTTTTCTAAGGATAGAAGAAAGGGAGTGTCTAGTGAAGGGACAGGAACACACAGGAATAACTACCATTTCCATGAATTTTAGGGAACATCCAGACTTTTAACCAATTTCATGATCTAGCCACAGTGAGGGTAGATTTTCCCATCAGTTTACAGTCTATAAACTATATGATGATGCCAATAATCACACCTAAAACTGACTTGTCCATTTTCCAGGAAACCCTGAGTTCAGTCAGGCTAACATCTAAAATTAACTGTCATATTTGTTTTTAATGTAAGGCACTAAAATCCTTTCACTCACATCATTTTTTTCCAGCAGGATTTTAAGAATCAAATTAACTATCTACGTATCTATGTATCTATGTATCTATCTATGTATCTATGTATCTATCTATGTATCTATCTATGTATCTATCTATCTATCTATCATCTATCTAATTTATTCTTCCATGTATTCTATCACATCTATTGACCTATCATCTCTCTACCATCTATCATAATCTCTCAATCAGAAAATTATATTTAATACCACAGTTTTAAAGTATGTGCATCAGAGCTAAAATAAATCCCAACTTAAGAACCATAAATGTTAACTAGCTACTTGTTTTATTTTTTCATGTGTTTGCTTAATTCATATTTTTCCAGAGATAACAATTTACTGAGATGATTACTTGAGTGAAATAACCCCTGAGGAGATGTGTAAATAGACTGTGCTGTATAAGAACATGTGCCTTGCCACCCAATCACCCACATGGAGATCTATATTATAAAACCAGTTTTAATAGCATGTGTAGATGAATTGTCCATAAACCATACACCCTTCAATGCTACCCAAGAGAAGTAGTGCTTCTCTACAGATGCACCTCAAATGGATTTCCTTTGCTTCAGCAAATAGAGTCTTACATTTATTTTCTCCAATTGTCCTGTGTTTAAACTGAACATGCTATCTTTCTACATAAGCTACCAGGATAGCATTTTATTTGTCTACTTCAACAATTATTTGATAGAGCACATTCTATGACAAGTAATACTCTGTGGGAGTGAGGGATACATGATGAAAATGCCATAATCCTACAGAGGAGTTTAGAGTCTGTGGTACAGATTCACGTGTACATGCTCGACTTCTATAAAATCAAGGACATCCATGAGAGGAATACATGCAATGTGCCATTGTAACATCAACGGTGAGGACATTAGCCAAATATTCCCAGCACACATACTACTTCATTTTGAAAACAAAGGACAAGCTAAAAGCCAATGCACAGGTGGGAATGTGCCAAGACATGGTAAGAGAGCAATTACACGTATAGTTGTAGAAACACACTTATGCCTTTTCAAAGAATAAAGAATCTTGCAAATGGCAGAATCTAAGCTCCTCCCTCAAGACAATAAAATAATATACTGGAAGGATCAGCTGGTTATAGACTGCAGAAGACCTGCCACCAACTCACGTGACAGTTGACCTCGTTCTATGAATGCCAATGAGAAGGGAATATTTTTGAGTTAACGAAGCCAAAGTTCAAATATGTCTTATGAAGAAGGGTGAGAATGAAGCTTCATAATCATGCCCAAGTATGGTAAGCAAGGTGGACAGTTAGCTAGAGAGAGGAAAAAATAGAAAAAGGTTCTACCTACCTTCCAAAGTTGGAGGCCAATAAGACAATCCATGGGAGAAACAAAAGATCTTCAACTACAACAGTGGCAATCTCAATTTTAATAATGGAATATCTCAGAGGCAAAGTATTGCCATGTTATGAGCAATAAAATTGCAAATCTGTGGAACTAAGAGCAGCTGAAAATAGAACTGTCGTTTAGGTGGACACTGTGCTCTCCAGATCACCTTTGAACCTTTGTTCTGCATTGCTAGCTCTCCTGTGCTTCGGTATCTTTCCTTAGGGAGCTCCAAATGCTTGGAAACATATATCCTTCTACTAAGACTTGTGGGATAAGTAACTGACAGGAAAGGAGAAATATCTAGTCATGCTCTGAATGTTTTCTGTAGCCCATTGGTTGGAACAAGCTGAGGCTGATGCTTAGCATAAGAATGAATCCTCGTTTGCTTGTCCTGACCACCCTCTGGGTGGCATCTTCTCATCACTCAAATTTCTTCTGAGACTGTGTCCCTAGTATATCATTGGCACATGGATTTCTCATCACCACTTGTTTCTGAGTTACTCATTCTAAAAGAGACAGACCTTTTAACATTGAAAGTTTTGAGATGAAATTAACCGAAATAAGGAAAACAAGATCTATCCCGTTGATTCACTTCATTTTAAAGCCCATGGGATGTTTCTTATTGATCTGTTTGACTTTGTGTTTAGAACTCATAGTGGAAGAGGAACAAGCTAAGGTGTTAAGCGATCCCAACATGCCCCAATGGATGACTCCAACCTATATCCGTGTGAATAGTCTGGGTTAAACTCCAAGGTTCACAAAACAAAGCAAAAACTTGAACTTGTTAAGGGGATTATATGGAGGAGGGAGGGTTCGCAGGTGTCAGGGACCTGAGAGAGGATTTGCATTTCTGAAGCATTTCTTATTATTTAGTGTCTGATATCAAACTATATATAACAAACATATATCATTTCCATAATATAAAACAGTAATTTTGTATTTTAAATAGATTATTTTAATGTATACATAATATAATTTTTGTATTTAAGAATGCAATTTCAACCTGGTTTAAAGAGGGTGCTTCTAAGAGAATCAGAGTATTGTCCTCCAGATCTGCACACTAATCCCTCAAATACTCAAGAGAGGTGGAAGGTAAGTTTTAAATAATTTTGTGGATGACTTGAGTTCACCTAAGTTCCATTAAAAAGAAATGAAGGTATTGGTTATTTAATAGGCGTGCTTTTCTCTGGGGAAGAATATTTCTTTTGCTCTCAGCATTCCTTAGTTGCCTGTAGTTCTTTGCATAAGAGTGAAGTCTTAGGGAGCTGTCTCTGTCCACATTAGCGTATCTATTGGTTTCATCCTTGTTCAGTTAGCAACAATTCATGAAAAAAAAAAAAAGAGACCATTGATTTGGAAGAGAACAAGGAGGAATATAGGGGAGGAATTGGAGGGAGAAAGGGGAGGGGGAAATTATGTAATTACATTATAATCCTCCAAAATAACTAAAAATTTAAAAAATGAATGAGGGAAGAATGAAAAAAAGGCCATCAAATAGTTTTTTTTTTCTTTGAAATTCTGTGATGTGAACCAGACCATCTTAGATGCTCTCATTCTGAGAGACAACCACTCAGTGATGACTTTGGCCATATTAATGTTATACCTTTTTGAATCTTCTAACAACTATGGGTTAATATTTTTTCCTTTTCCAAATGAGCACCGTTATTCTACTTTTTGAATTTTTATATCTGCCAATTCATTTTGTAAATACCTTGCAACTATTTGTGACTAAACTACCATATTTTACTCATTATATTTTTAGTGAGCTGAGCATTATATTTGGTTTTGTCATTTGTTTAATTGGAAAGCAAATAATCAAGGTGTGTAGCAGCCTTGGAGTCAAAGGGAAACTGAATACTTAGGTCTTTGTCAGTGAAATTTATTGGCTTTTCTGGATAACTTCGTGAGCACTTCCTACCTACTCTTAGTTTTAAATAGGTAGTTTCTTCCTAGAGACTTTATTCTCTTTCATTTCTCTCTGTAAGCTCAGTAACTAACATAATTAACTGCACAGCTTAACCATCTAGAAATGTGAATTGAATTATTGCATTCCAAATCAACATTGAAGAAAAAACTAATTTTATCTTACACGATATCTCTGTGTGTGGCTGTAGTGATGAAGGTTTTCAGAATTGAGGGTTTAAATAATATCTAACCAACTTCTCATTTCTATAACACAACTAATAATAAAACCTTGGCCTTCCATTTCCTTAGAAACACAGAAATCGATCTACTTCAACAGATTCCTGCAGTTTATCTTACAGTTATCAAAAACACTGCGTACTAAACATCAGGTTATTAAAACAAAATCTAAAGGCACCACAAATGGAATTTAAGTGTCTTGGGCAATACCTGTCCCCAAGTTTGGTTCATATCATCTGTAATTGTTTCCTCTGCTGACAGCCTTGGCCATTTGCTGTCCTTACTGTGAACATCAGCACTTGTTCCCTCTACCACCAAAAACCTTTGTATGGATGAAGAGGAGTTGTCTTCTCCACCACTGGTATTTGATCGGATTTCACCTTTATAAAGTGAGAACTCCACCCCCCTCCATTCTTCTGAGGCCCACATCTACCTCTGTCTCCACTGAGCTCATTGTAATTATAGGGCATATATATCTGCACAAAGATTTCCTTATTAATTGCTGTCTTTGTTAGAATGGACTCTCTATAAGGAAGGAAATGAATTTCATGTTAGCTCTTGCAGTATTTGCGTTGCATTGAAGAATGCATAACAGAGAATTAACACTAAGCACATATTCATAAACAGGTTTGTTGGACACATTTAATACTGATGCTTGATCACATCTTAGCTAATATTTACATTGTTCCTTAAACCTTCAAATCAACCTAATTAATCCCTGAAAGGCTAGGAAAGGTCCACCAGGTAGCTAAGATGTAATACACTATCTGAAATGAGCTCTCAGATATTTATTTAACACTTTGAATGTTAATGACACCATCTCTGATGAAAATGAAAGTATCTTTTTAGATTCAGCCTTGAGCCTAAATGTTCATGTATATGTTAAGCAGTATTTTTAGTGTGTACCATATTATAAGGGATTCCCAAAATTTGTTTATGACTGTACTTCTTTAAGCAGGGATTGAATCAGATACTTTGGGACAAATAGAATTTGGAAAAGAACAGTAAATATATTACTAAGCATAAGCCATACATGTGGTGGTTTTGTGAAGGATTAAGAGAAAAAATATAAAATAAAAAAACATGCATGATTCAACCCAAAGACTTTGTAATTGAGAAGAGAGAGGAACAAAGGATTTATACTAACTTAACAGCATCTCGAAAACAAACAAACAAACAAAAATCAGTGTACTAGGGGAGAACCTATATTCTTTGGAATCAGGAGAATTTACTTGGAATTCTAATTTCATTAATCACTTGCTGGGTTATTGTTCTGCAACACGTTTTAATTCTGTGATCTTTAAAATGGAATACTCATAACAATGGAACTGACAAAGCTGGTGACATTGAGGGAAGATGAATTTTAGAAACTGCAAAATTATAAATAACATCAATTATATTCATAAGAAACCTTGGGTGTTACCCTCACCGCCCTTCCATTCCTGCACTTTCTCCACTGTAAATTAGCATTTTTCTTTGATCACATAATTTCTTTGAGTCCTATCCTTGACACAAGACTTCCTTAAGATTGTTCAGCATGGTACATTCACCCACGTTTGCAGGTTGATTTATAATTTGGCAGGAAAAGACTTTAGGGGAAGTGAAGGTTCTTGGATTGTACTCCAAAAATTGGTTTTTAGGGCCTTGTAAACAGATTATATGGCTTTCTATAACTCTGCATTTGCTGCCAAGGTTACTGACCCGAGTTTGCCCCATAGGACCAAAGTTGTCAGTGTCCTAATAACAAGCTAAAAAATACAGAGGCTGAGATGAGGAGATAAAACAGGAGGGTACCCAAGGCACAGTAATGAAACAAAAAATTTATAATTGAACTGTGTTCACTACATAATTTGAAATCTGAGGAATCAGATAATTACTTTTTTGTGTGTGAACACAAGAATTTTATTTTTCTAAACTAAATGCTAAGTAGCTTTATAAGTGCAAATTCTCTGCCAATTATCAAATGCAATTGAAGTGCAGCCTTGAGGGAAAGAAGATTAAAACTCAACTGAAACTGATCTGTTGTATTGATCCACGGTATCTCTTTGAAGTGTTCTTGATTTTTTTGATTCTCACTTATTCTGAAAAGGCAAGGTTTCTGTCTTTGATTATTTCCAGCTGAGTTCTAGTCTTGTTCTCTGTAGGACAAAAAGCCTACTTGCCTGTGGCAAGCCCAGCAGTAAATGCCAAGCTAAGGATGGAACTTAGGATGGGATTTGCTGGGCAATTTAGATGTTCATTTTAACAGGCACAAAATTGTTGCTGCAGCTGAAAATGATCACGGTTACTATGCCAATTGCAATTCTGAAGGAGTCTTTCTATTTGATTCACTTATTAATTTGCAGACACTATTCACATTTCTCCTTTGTATAGTCTGTTAAAATACAAACGAATGAATGAATAAATAAATAATAAAATCACATAATATGCTATAAATCTTACAAATAGGTGTAATGGATAGTACAAACAGCCTCTTTCATAGTATGGTCTCTTTGGAGAGAGGTGTGCTGAACCACCGACAGGATGCCTACACTTCTTTTAGACAAAGGCACCAGTAGCGTTTAGGCAAATCACGGTGTTCTTTTTCAGCAATGCATGTGCAACTGGAAATGTACATTTTGCTTACTGATGACTAAGGAGGGAAGCTTTAACAGCATCCACTCATAAATACTTACCTGCCTCTTCCCTGTTGTTGTGTACATGGTAGTATACACACAAAGAGAAAAAAAAGAATAGGAATACTAAATCTGTCATAATAACTGCACATTTCAATAGTGATTTGCAGTTTGCCAAGTCTTTCACACTGTGGCATATGGGAAAAAGAATAAAATCTGGACCCATGGGAATCTGCATTTGCTCTAGTGTCTAGGCATGTCTAGTTTAACAGATAAATCCTTCTGTGAGCCTCTGCATTATTTTCCTATAAAGAGGCTCATCTTTCAGCCCAGTTGGCCTGTTAGGGTTGCTGGGAGGACAATTTGGAATTAAATATGAGAGAACATGAAGGAATTGGTAAACTCTGAGAGCTCCACTGAGGTTAGTAATAATCCCCTCAACTTCACTTTTTAAATGCTGCATAAAGGGACCACAAGTATTCATCTAATAGATGGAAGTAAAATGTATTGCATTGCCTATTTGTTTTATTCTGACAAGTAAATATTAAATCTGCAAATATAATTTCCGTGCATTTTATGTTTAAAGGGCTACTATAAGGGACAATGTAACTAAAACACAATTTTCAGAGTTAGTTCCTTGAAAATAAAATAGCTAAATGTGAGGAAAATGGTAATGTAACTGAAGGGCAGCACCCAGACATCAAGACTGCCTTATAGACAAAGGCAGAAAACTGAGCCTTGACCTCTGTAGAATGCTTGAACTAGGAAAACTCTAAGAATGAGAGCTGGGGAGAGAATGGGAAGACTTATTTGCAAATACCTTGAGATTAGAGAGTGGATTTTACAAAGCCATCTACTGAATTGCCAAGGTTTATGAAGAATAAACTAGTCAAAAGTTCAGAGGTCCCCATTGTCTAAGCTTGGATTAGAAAACTTAAAAGCAAATCTGTCAAGGGTTAGGAAAGAAGAAAGAGAAGTAGAAATCTATTGCTTTACAAAATTATGGAATAATGTTATATAATTGAAAAATGCAAAGTTTGGAATGAAAAAAAAAATGGTTGGATGATTCTTTGCCCCAATGCTGGAGTGCTGTATAACAGGCCTTCATGGGAACTACGTAATTTTCTTGGACATGTCCATCTTACAATAGCCTAAATTAGGAGATATTACCTACTAAATCATATTTTTAAAGGAAGATATATATGCAGGTTTTTGTCCCAAAGAAAAGGCAGCTCTAAGGGAGATCTTTTGACTGACCAGCGGGGTCTAACTTAGTTGCAGAATTTCAGCATGACTTTCCTAGCTGACTGTGTAAAAAATGTGCCTTGAGCAGTGCCGCTGATTCCTCTGCTCTTAAATGAAACCTTTTGTGACTTATTTCATGAGTCACCTTTGTATGTTTTAAGGCAATTGACATTGTAGCATTTTGTTACTTAACATTAATTTTACATGCCCCTCCCCTGCCAGATTAAAGAAAGGAGCAACATAATAGTCTGTTTTCTATGACTTTAACAGAATTTGATCTGCATTTTACATTTCTTAACCTTGACTTTTCTGATCTTTTTTACTCTGTTATTTATTGATCTGATTGTTGATCAGCAGACACACCAACCTTAGTGAAGAAAGGTAGGAAACATCTTAAAAGTTTCAAGATATTAAAATTTAAATGTCATAGAGTCTATCTACACTAGAAAAATCTTACTTTATGACAAGATGATAGTATAATAAATCTATAGCCTCTTTCCCCAAATCCTTACTCAAGAAATGGAGAATTTTTTTTTTTTTTTTTTTTTGTATTTCGTCATATATTGTCATTTTATTGGGGAAAATATGTATTAGGCAGAATTATTAAGAAACATCTACAGAGACTTAATCTGAAGTTACAATATTAAAGAATAAAACAGTAGGGAAGGAACATGCATGATTTAGCAGTGAGAGTAGCTGTCAGATATTAAAGGAGATTCTTTTGAAAATAAGAGTTGGGGAAGGCAGTGTGAAACAGAACACTTCAGATAGAGAAACAAAGCCCTAAGACAGGAGGAATCCATTATTACAAGATGAGTCCAATCTTGCTATAAACCATTGACTACTAGAATAGCAGTTAGAGATGAAGTCTGAGGAATTAAGAATACAAATGAAAAGGGAAACAAATCGAAGGTTTGTTGCTGTGGAATAATTCTTTTTTTTTTTTTTTTTGGTTTCAAACTGTATGGCCGTGGCAGGCTTCTTGCTAACTGTTCTTACAGCTTAAATTAATCCATTTCTATTAATCTATACCTTGCCACGTGGCTTGTGGCTTACCGGTACTTTACATCTTCCTTATCCTGATGGCGGCTCGCAGTGTCTCCCTCCCTCAGCCTTCCACTTCCCAGCTTTATTCTCCTCCTTGTCCCGCCTATACTTCCTGCCTGGCCACGGGCCAATCAGTGATTTATTCATTGACCAATCAGCAACACATTTGACATACAGACCATCCCACAGCACCTCCCCTTTTCTTTTCTTAAAAAGGAAGGTTTTAACCTTTACACATCTCCAAAGTCAGCTTGGTATATTTGGGAATTTGGGCGTAGCTTCTCTTACTACTTCCTGCTGGAGGGGGGCGATGTATCTTCTGGGGAAACAAAGAAAATTTTAGGATCATGGAGTAGTCTGTGAGGCTGTATCATCTGAGCCAGTTGCCTTGAAACGGTTCTGGATGTTGGATCATCTGGGCCAGGATCACCCAATGACAGAGAAATGGAATGAGATCTACATGAACAGCCTGGACATGAGTGGGGGTAATGAAAGGCGAGGGTTGAGGGAAAGAGAGCTTGGGGGAGCGGGAGATCCCAGCTGGATCAACAACAGAGAGGGAGAACAAGGAATAGGAGACCATGGTAAATAAAGACCACATGAGAATAGGAAGAAGCAAAGTGCTAGAGAGGCCCACAGAAATCCACAAAGATACCCACACAACAGACTGCTGGCAGAGGTCGAGAGACAGCCTGAACTGACCTACTCTGGTGATGGGATGGCCAAACACCCTAATTGTTGTGCTAGAAACCCCATCCAACTACTGAGGGATCTGGATGCAGAGATCCATGACTAGGCCCCGGGTGGATCTCTGGGAGTCCAATTAGCGAGAATGAGGAGGGTTTATATGAGCGAGAATTGTTGAGACCAAGGTTGGATAAAGCACAGGGACAAATAGCCAAATGAATGGAAACACATGAACTATGAACCAATGGCTGAGGGGTCCCCACTGGATCAGGCCCTCTGAATGGATGAGACAGTTGATTGGCTTGATCTGTTTGGGAGGCACCCAGGCAGTGGGACCAGATCTTGTGCTCATTGCATGAGTTGGCTGTTTGAAACCTGGGGCCTATGCAGGATTGTTTGGCTCGGCCTGGGAGGAGGGGACTAGACCTACCTGGACTGAGTCTACCAGGTTGACCTCAGTCTGTGGGGAAGGCTTTGCCCTGGAGGAGATGGGAATGGGGGGGGGGGTGTTGAGGGGAAGGTGAGGGGGACGGGAGGGGGGAGAACAAGGGAATCCGTGGCTGATATGTAGAACTGAATTGTATTGCAAAATAAATTAATAAAAAAAAAAAAAAAAAGAAATGAAAGTTAGTAGTTAGACATTACAATAGAAGTTGTAGTCATATTAGATATGTTTTAAAAATTGAGCAGATATATTTTAGACAGGTCATCTTCAAACCCTTCGGAGATCTACAGAATATGGCATTTAAAATGTTTTAATAACTTAGAAAATTTTTCTTTTTTGTTATGATTATGAGACATGTCGGCTCCTGGCAGTACCAATCTACTTCAGAGAAAATATGGGCATTGAAGAAACTGCATATGGAGTTAACTTTCATTGTGGCAAAAGTTAGCCACTGGACAACAAAGTATCCTTGAATCAACTGCTGACAAAATGGACAGACAGGACATGAAACAAAGGACTACTGATTCTTGCCAAAACGAGTGTGGTTATGGCTTTATCAAAAGGCATCTTCTGAGGCCAGGACAATATGGCACCATCCCTGAAGTGGCCTTCGCAATTTGGAAAAGGTACAGTGCCCTTTTCTTCGAAGGCAGCTGAATAGGCAGTGGGCCGATGGCTTCTGATGTGCAATGGAACAGCAGCTGAAACAGTTATTCTTGAAGAGTAACTAAGCTCACGCCTCGCAATAGTAAACTGGCATTTGACAGAGGGATGTGGAGAAGAACGGGATGTTAAGATGAAGCCATATATACACAGCCAAGAATGGACAGCTGAATTAAAAAATCAACAACAATTTCCAGAATTTAAAATCCTGAATCATGACATGACACTAGTGGAATTCAGGTGTTTCTGGTACATGGACTGCTCTCACCCAATGTGAGGTTGAACTGTCGACCTTGTGTACATCCTACTTCACAAATGAGTCTGTCAGATATGCTAAGCCTATAGGCTGAAGATGATGCCCCAACACTGTGGAGAAACCTCAGGTGACTGTCCAGGCAGCTGGCTGTTTCTGTCAACTCACAAATTTTTTGGAAGTTGCTTGCATGCACTTTCTGTTTTTATTTTTGTTAGCTAATATTATTTCCTTCTTGGGTCTCTGAGGGAGTTGAAGATTAGTTAGTTATAGTTGAAGGTTAGTTAGTTATAGTTGAAGATTAATTAGGATAGAAAGTGAATTAGATACATTTTGGACTTAACAAAATAGGATAGATAATGAAATTATTTTCTCTGAATTTGTCAAATACAAATGGACTAGACATTGTTTAGACATTTATTACTTGTATATATTGTATATAGTCATTGTACTTTTGTATATAGTTTTTCTTTTGTTAGTTATAACCTTTTTCTTTTTTTTCCTTTTTATTAAAATAGAAAAGGGGGAAAAAAAAAAAGAATGGAAAAGAAAGCAGTGTCTTAGAACAATGGCTTCAAGTATCAGTAATCAGCAGTTTATTGAAGAAGAAAAGCATGCAGAGGGAGGGTGGAAGTTAGGCCCAGCAACTCGCCACTCTTAACTGGATAGAACAGGTTTGGTTCTGTCTGTAGAATTAATTAAGCTTCCCTACCTAGAATAGGTCTTAATTTTAGATAGACATACAACCTGCAAACTGAATTTCAAATACTTTTCCTACTGTACTAGAGAAAAGAAGGTAATAACCAAATATTTGGAAAAGTTTGTAAAATTTTGAGCTTCTTGGGGAGAAAAATATTTTCATATAGTGCGTAATAACCTATCATATTATGTGATATGCAAAATGTCTTTTGATGGTGATATTTATATATGATAACAGGTATCAATAAAAACAAGGAATTGATACACAGAAAAAAAAAAAAAAAAAAAATCCCAAGGGCTTCATTCTCTTCATTATTAACAGACAGTATTACAACTGCAAAGATCCAATTGGTTTTGTAACTTGATTTGGATAATTGTAATTAGCATGGGCTAGGCTGTGGTCACTGGTGACATCTCAGAGAAGTAGGTGCTTGGAACTGCTATCCTGAGCATCATTGTGTGGTTTGTAGTTATGCCTTCAAGTGCTCCATGTAGAGATGTGATATTTGTCTCTCTGTGAAAGTGATCTGTGTTTTAATGCAGTATTAACGTTTTCATACGTATGCTTTCACTCCAAACACTGGGCTCCTCATTAGACAGCAATGCAGTTATTAAAGACACTTCTTTCCAAAGCCAATATTATGTCTAAGCTAATGCTCCCTTTTAGATGAACCAAAAGTCCCTTTCTTGTTCCCAAGTTCCATGTGATGTTCAATATGTGAT
This sequence comes from Peromyscus californicus insignis, assembly GCF_007827085.1. Classification (NCBI taxonomy): domain Eukaryota; kingdom Metazoa; phylum Chordata; class Mammalia; order Rodentia; family Cricetidae; genus Peromyscus; species Peromyscus californicus. The sequence goes on along the minus strand of NW_026294458.1, from coordinate 19,855,970 downwards.
GTTATTTTTGCATTGTTCTGAAAAATTTTAATTATAAGTGTTTTTGAGATAATTCCATAAATATGTTAATTTACTTCAGGCTTTAAAGTGATTCATATAAAGTTTCTTAATAGCTCTTTATTCAGCACTACTATTCTCAATGCTTTATTGTATCACTCTTTCTTTTAAATGTAGACCAAGAAATAGAAATATAGGTCAAAATGCTTCACAGCATATCTCTTTAAGCAAAGCCAACATTATTTGATATAAAATATATGTTAAGTTATCAGACACAAATTCTTTTTATCTGATCCCCTAATTTTTTACTTTCTATAGTTAGTATACAAAGTAATGGGTTTCATTATGCATTTTCACATATGTGTCATGAATCATTATATGTTGCTCAAATTCATCCTCCACCTCTACTGTCCTCCCCCATATCCCTTTGTCTTCTCTCTTTCTTTCATGGTTTCTCCTCCCCCAATAATGCCTTCCTCTGCTTTCATGTCATACGTATTCCACGACCTTTCCTCTCTCTCTCTCTCTCTCTCTCTCTCTCTCTCTCTCTCTCTCTCTCTCTCTCTTTCTTTCTTTCTCTCTCTCTCCTCCTTCCTTCCTTCCTTCCTTCCTTCCTTCCTTCCTTTCTTTCTTTCTTTCTTAAAAAAAAAAAATAAGCCACGTAAAGATGGCTACCACACAAAGAATCTGGATTATGTTCTCTTTGATATTCGTAACTGAAGAAAAACATTTGATTACAAAAGCTGTTGAGTTATGCCAAAATGTATATTTTAAAGGTACCTTGACTTCAAAATTTGGATATAAGGATATGTTACTTTGGAAAGGAGACTCTGCTTTTGTTTCCACAGAAAGCCAGAGGCTATGGATTTGTTCCAGATTAAGACACATCAGGTTTGACCAGCCAAGACCACCTGAAAGGTCTCCGAAATGGAGAATTTTTAAAGGTTGTATTCAAATAGATATGATAAAATACATTTTTTAAAAAAAGAAAATCACAGAGAACTCACCCTGCTCTAGCGAATGAAATAATTTGAGTTTAAGTGCTACGAGTGTGGCTCACAAAGGTGTCAAGTCAAATAAAACAAAGGTGTCCTGACCTTTGGAGTATAAAGTAATATAACCATGTAGTGTATTTGCATCTATAAATTCATACAAATCATCCTCTTTGTTTCTTGACCCATCCAAATTTAGAACAATGCAGGGAACAAAATTCTGGGAAGTATAATTCTGTCTTAGTGAAGATGACCCAATCAGTGTCCCCCATAGATCACTCCTTACCTATTTGGCATCCATATACACACTTTCAAAGTATATTCAATTTAATTTACAAATAAAGACAACAGAACTGTCCATGCCCTGGCTGAACATAATGTCCTCAGCCTTGGCACATTCAAAGCATGCCGTCCTCATCTCCTTAGAGCAGACATACAACCTTTACCTACTGGATACCATGCATGCTTCATTTAGATCAATTATGCTCCCCTTTGATGTGCTATAAATTAAGTAACGAGATGAAAACTTAACTATCATTAATCTATTTTCATTAGGTGACAAAAAATGGAAAAGGAAAAAATATTTGACCTATGATCAAGCATATTCATATTGAAGAAACACAGAGGTTCACCAGACATGGTCCACATATTTGTGATCTCAGACCTGGGAAAATTAGAGGCACAGGTTTTAGGAGTACAAAGTCATTTCTTTTTTTTTTTTTCTCTTGAAGACTATTTTATTAGGAAGAGAAACTACAAGGTAAGCAAGCTATACATCTCAGCAGCTGCCTGAAGGAAGAAGGTAAGAATGAAAGAAGGGAAAGGCTGTGCCCTTTGAATTAAGCTGGCATGGAGGTCAGTCTCATGGCAGACAAGTGGCCACGTGGTGGGGAAGAGAGCTGTAGAGAAAACATGAAAATGGTCAAAATGTCAGAGAAAGCATACTTATGCTCTGGCCAGCATCTGAAATGAAAAGACAAAAAAGAAGGCTAAAAACCAAAACAAAAAAAAAAAAAAGGTAAAGTTTAAACCTCTCTGAGAACGTACTCAGAAAGAGACCAACAGAACATCATGGTGGTTCTGGAGTAACCCCAATAGGTCATGGGAATTCTGGGAAGGAAGAGAACATGATCTCATAAAGGAGTCAATAATTCCTTCAAGATGGCTTAAGATGAACTTGCCTTATTGACGGATGGTCCACTGATCATTTGATTAACTGGCCCAGCTTGACTAACTCTTCAGGGAAGAGACAGTGGCAAATCTCTACCCAGGAGTAAGTTCCATTTTTTTTTTTTTTTCGTTTTTTGGTCTAGGTTGCAAAAGCTATCTTTGACTGGACTTTCAATGCTACTACAGCATTCTGCCCTCTGAAGAGGTAACACTGAAGTCCTTCAGGAACTAGGACAGGGATGAGAGTTCTTAAACACTTTTGGCACTCCTGGCCTCCAACTAGAGTAGAACCAAGCTTTCTTGTTGGATGTTTATGTTCATGCAGTCATCCTTTGGTATGGAAAGGCTCTTTTAGGCTTTCTCAAGGCCATCCTTAGCTACATAGTAAGTTCTATGTCAGCCAGTGCTGTATGAGTCCCCATCTCAAAAAAAAAAAAAAATTAAAAACATGCAGAGGAGCCGGGCAGTGGTGGCAGATGCCTTTAATCCCAGCATTCGGGAGGCAGAGCCAGATGGATCTCTGTGAGTTCAAGGCCAGCCTGGGCTATAGAGTGAGTTCCAGGAAAAGTGCAAAGCTACACAGAGAAACCCTGTCTCAAAAAAATCAAAAATAAATAAATAAATAAAACAGTGAAGTGTATATTTAAAAAAAATGCAGATGTTCATAGCTATTACCGTCCTTGTCTGCACAAACTCTCACATGCTAAGCTGGTGTTCATCCTCTATCTACTGTCTGCCTTCAGTTAGTGCCTGGGATAATCTTGTCCCTTGTTTGCTACAGTAATAAAACCTTAATTTCTGAAGTGTTGCTACCATAGATTCTTCCTCCTTTATCAGATTGCTGTGGTTTTGATTGACTTTGATCACAAGGTTATATAAATAATGAGTAGACACTGGGGGGACTTCCTGCATTCATGTGTGTTCATCCTTGCCCTCCCTGTGTATCAGCAATTCAGTTCCCCTTTGGTGTTCAGGATTAATTACTCCAAATGTCATCTTTTCCCCCTAGATTTCTTTGAAATGAGGAGCACAAACCACCTAAGGGGAGTTATCTCTCCTTTCGGTTAATGAAAGCCACTGTAATGTGTCCTGGCAGAAGCAGTCTGCATCCTCTGATGAGCTTCTTTTCTTTGAAAACTAAGACTTCTTGAGCAGTAGAGTCCACAGTTGCACTGACAGGAAGGCCAGCATTTACCAGTGCCTCACAGAACAGTCATTAGAGTCATTCACAATGGTAGCTCTTGATATCACCAGTCCTGTCTATAAGAAAACTACTTACAAATCAGTTTCTAACTGGGAACATGTGTTCCATCGAAGAGGATGTAACTCTTGGACTATTAGGTATGTCTTATACCTGGTACCATAACTGAAACATCTAAAAGCTATTTTAATATTTTATCAAGACAGTAGTGTGTGTAGAAGCACTCTGGTCATGGAAGGTAAATTCATATCCACATAAGTGCTAGAGCAGAAATAAATAGAAATATCATAGAAAGATCAAAGCTTCCATTATAAACAATCTGATACCAGATAAAGGGTTGAATTCCTGGGGATTGACCTCTCATGACCTTATAAGAGGATGAGAACTATCTCTGATTGTTGGCATATTGGCCTCATTTTGGTGATTAAAGATAGACATGCTTTGATGACTCAGTTGCTTTATTGCTGAGTCCACATGAATCATCCAGGTTTGCCCATATGACCAGTAATCATTAGTACCTGCAAAAGGATAGATTGAAATAGCATTTAACAGGTCTCAAAATAGTAGTAAGTATTTCTACTTACTTTATCTTCTACTTAGGTTGCATTTTGGTTTTTGGTGTGTGTGTGGTCTGTATGTTTGCGTGCATGTTTGTACATGAGAGTGAGTGTATGTGTACAAGTGGAAAACAATTAAAAGCCTAGCAATAAAATACATTAAATATAGTCAATTAATATTTTATGCTCAACTAATTTATAAAAATATATCCATTTAAATTAAAATATAACCAGGTCGTTTCCCTCCCTCTCTTTCCTCTCTCTAACCCTTCCCATGAATACTTCTTGCACTCTCACAAATTCATGGCCTCTATTTCTTTAATTGGTACTTCTCTTTCTCTGTCTACAATCTATTCATCTATCGATCTATTATATCTCTCTCTGTCTGTCTTTGTGTGTGTGTGTACATTTCTAAAAATATGAATACAACCTGTTTAAATAACTTTTGACTGAGGAACAAAGGAGATTCAACAAGGAAAACAGACTTTTTAAAAGAAAATTTGGTAGCCGGGCGGTGGTGGCGCACGCCTTTAATCCCAGCACTCGGGAGGCAGAGCCAGGCGGATCTCTGTGAGTTCGAGGCCAGCCTGGGCTACCAAGTGAGTCCCAGGAAAGGCGCAAAGCTACACCGAGAAACCCTGTCTCGAAAAACCAAAAAAAAAAAAAAAAAAAAAAAAGAAAATTTGATGCCGAGGGAATAAAAACATGCAAACAAACATTTTGACTTAAACTTATGCAAACATTAACAAAAATCAGTTTACCTAACTAAATTTGTAGTGTAAAATTATAAAATTTCTGTCAGGAAACATTCAAAGACAATCCAAATGACCTTTGTTTTGGTGTACCATCCATGAAAAAGCTTGACAAGTTTGGATTTCAGTATCAGTTTTAAAATCTTCAACTCTGAAAGACACTTTAAACAGACAAGTCACAAAAAAGAAGACAATTTTTGCAAAATACATCAGGTAGCAAAGTGATCCATTTGCATGCATACTTTGCCAAAGAAAATGTCTGCATGGCCAATAACAATGTGAAAAGCTGCTCAATGTCATCTTATTCCTGAATTGCTAGTAAAATAATAATCACCTTTAAAATATCTAAAATCTAAGACACTGACACTTTAACACGATAGTCAGGTTGTGATCCTGTGGGAACTCTCACTCAGTGCTGGTGCAAAAACAGAAGAGTGTGACCACCCTGAAAGACTCACTGTGTGGCCATTTCAGGTAACCTAAACAGTCTTATCACATGACCCAGTGATTTTCCTCCATGGTATTTGTGTAAAGGTGCTGAAACCATCTGTCTACACACAAACTTCCATATATAAATAGTTAATTTATCAGTTTCCAAAAAGTAGAAGCCAGGTTGCTCTTAAAGGCAAATGAATCAGTATGTTTGTGCAATGGAAAATGACTAACAAAAAATGAAATGCGTTGTCACGTGAAGAAGAGCTATGGAGGAACACTAAATGCACACTGAGGCTTCATACTTCAGGCAAGAACGTTATGTGTGAGCTTTTAATCATGGCCCCATGATCAAAGGCAAAGACTTTACATGACAGGCCCCTAGTGGGAAGGTTTCTCTCCATGCACTAGACAGCTACACCACCTGAATAGAACAGCATCCCTGACCAGCTGCCCTGCTCTTAGCTACATCAAATGCCTTCAGATGACTTTGTCGAGGCCACTTTACTGGTCCTGTCTTGAAGAAACTTCTCTATTCTGACTCCATAGTCAGTATTTTTCCAATCACCCTTTTCTTCTTTTTACCCTTCCCACTAGGCCCATAAAACAGCAGGATCCTTTTGTGAAGGGCTGCCTTGCCAGTGAGATGACTCTCCCATCTGCCCTGATGTAGCTGACCTTCCTCCATGGGGGAAAATAGAACATTGAGAGAACTGGTGCTTTTTCCTGTTTAAATTCTTGCTTGCACCTTGCAGTCAAAATTAAAAGCCTGACAGTTGCTGTAATTTTGGCTATTGTCTTAATGGACCACCTCAGCATCTGGCAGCTCCATTCTCTCCTGCTCAGGTCCTTATATATAGTACTTAGCAAAGGAGGTCAGCCTGAAACAGCTAAATATATAGTTTATAATTCCAACTAAATGATATCTAAGGAAATATGTACAATTTTATGTAAAATGAGATAGTAAAGTATATGGGATAACCAGGAATTTAAAATGAGGGGAGGGGCTAACATGTGTAGACTATGGGAGGATTTAAAACAGTGAAACTATTCAGTAAAATGCCGTTATAAAGAGTTTATGATATTATACATAGATATCCATTATTATACATATTGTATTATAATATTATACATATTATCTATGGTTCCACACTCATAGAAATGTGTAACATAGAGTCAACACCAGCAAAAGTGTAGACTTTAGTTAACAATACGATAGTACTTGTGTGTCTATTGTAATAAATGTACCACAGTAAGAGCAGATGCAGTTATCTGGGCAAACTACGAGAAAAGTAAGAATTGTGAAGTGGAGGAACATCAGACTATGATCTGTTTCAATTTTCTATAAGCTCATAATTGCTATTAAATAAAAAACTTGTTAAAAATTTGTATCCCCTGAGGAAAAAATCTTGTATTACAATTGTCCTCCTAGGGAATCTTAGTGAGAATACAATAGCAGACCCACTGCCAGCCACATATAATTTTCCTAAGTCGGGAAATCCTCCTTAGAGGTTCATGGTTATGTATTGTAAGTGATGAAGCATGTGACATGAATATAGATATTAGATACTTCTGACAATTAGTGGCACAGCTTGCTAATGCCTATCTCACCTGTAAGATCATAGCTGATTTATGTCCTAATTTAATTTCTGTTATTTCTATTTAAAAACAAACAAATAAACCTTGGCCCCCAAAACAGCAACTTAGGGGAGAGAGGGATTTATTTCATCTTAAAATTCCATACTCTTGGGGAGTTAAGGTGGCTAATTGTTTGTCAATTTGATATACCTGAGAAGGGGAAACTTGTATTGAGAATTTGCCTCCGTCAGCCTGATCTGTGGGTAGATCTGTGTGGCATTCTGTTGATGGTTGATCAGTAAGGAATGGCCCAGGCCATTCTGAGCCGTGTCATCCCACATCAAGTGGTATAAAAAAAGGCACATGAGAATGAACCTGTAAGCAAGTCTTACCACTGGATATTACTCTTGGATATAGTAGGCACAGATGTTTAACCATGGGTCAACATTATTACCATGGGGTATCCATAATGAAGTGACCAAGTCATAAAGAATGCATAGTACCTTTCTTTCATCAAGTAGAAGTTGATACAGGAGAGGTAGGCATTAGCAAGCTGTGCTACTAATTGTCATAAGTGTATAATATCCACATTCATGTCACATGCTTCATCACTTACAATACATAACCATGGTCCTCCAAGGAGGATTTCCTGACTTAAGTACATCATTAGCCACAGGGTTTCTATTTCTTAAAATCCTTTAGTATTGTAGGTCTTTTCTCCATGGTGCATTGTACTAAAGGGTTTTAAGAAATAGAAACCCTGTGGCTAACGAAGTACTTGAGTCCAAGTTAACATCTGTTGTCATGTCATTCAAAGAGACTGAATTTGGAACCTGAAACTCTAGATTTTCATTTACAGTAAGCCAATCATCAAGCATTACTATCCTGGATTATAAACAACGCTAATCCTTCCTTTCTCATCTGTAATTTTGAATACAATATACTAAATAACTCCAGAGATATGTTACATTTCTGGAGGAATTATCCCCAAACTCAGTTGATGAAAGAGTTGAACTGTAGGTCTTAAGTCAAAATAAAAGCATTGATCTCTTTGCCATTACAAGAGTCTAACACCTAGAGGAAGTGTTCCCATTCTTTTTTTCTTCCATGGACCAACACCAATTGAAGGGTAGGTAGATTGATGCAGACTTGTTGTAGACAACCCCAAATACAAAATATCATCAGCCTGAGGAACACTACTGTTGTGGGAACAAGTGCTATGAGTAACAACTACATTATATGCTGAGAAAAGTTTTCTGAGTTCTCTTTCCCTGTGGACTGGGTGTGCTTGAGACCTCTATATGAAGCTTCAGATAAAAGAGTTGTAGGCAATGTTGATGCAAAAACACAACTCTTACCTCAACAATGATAAGAGATAGTTTATTCTGGAGCCAAGTTGGAGTAGTCATGGCCCAGAAACATAGATTTAAGTCTACCCAATACCATGTTCCAGTGAGGTAGAAATGTCGGGAACTTTTTGTAGTAACGGAACAAGAAAGCCATAAATCAAGAGTTTTCAAGTACATTTATGGGTGCACCAGGTGAGTGTGTTGTGTCAAAATGAGGAGAACTCTGCTATAGGCCCTGGATGACTTTTGACAACACTTTTATTCCTCTGATTGCTGAAAACTAATGTTTTGCTAAGTTACTACATTCCAAAAAGTTTCAATCTGTTTGTCACTTTGCTAGGTTCCACTTACCTGTTAATTATGGGATGTTAGGTCCAACATGAGGGGAGAGCTGTTTGATAAGCTAAAGATAGACCAAGATACATTGTAACTAGGCTCTGGACTTGCAGTGTTTCAGCCTCTTCAAATCACTGAGTTCTAATAAGTCATTCAACCTTGGCAGACATAGCTTAGTTCAAAGGATACTAGTTCACGGAACAAAATTGCTATATCTAAGCATTCTAACTGAGAATAAATATGTCAAATGAGTAGAGAGGGGACTGTCACTGCAATCATTGGCTGTGCACTGTATCTAGCACATGGGAGGCAGGTTTCCATATAAAGTTGGCCTAGTAAAGACTTTCTAATTGATGACTCTGAAATCTGAAAGACTATACATAGGTTATAACTAGGTGCCAGAGTAATATAGGCATTTGATTTTAGGACTGACATAGGATTCACTACAGTCATATATAATTGATGTAGTGAACTATTCACAGGTTCTAACTTGTGAATCCATCTACTTTCTAAAACTTATTGTGACCTTCAGATCAACACACAGTCTCTTTTCAGGGACATTTTTGCCTGTGTACAGAATGGCCAACTACTTATCACACATTATACAGTTTCTCTGATTTTTACTATCATATTGTTGATAAGTGAGATTGTTGCATGGTCTATTTAGTGCCATTTTCACAATTTCATGATTTTTGTTACATGTGAAGATTTTTTTCCTAATAAAACCCTAATTAGAAAATTATGCTGGTCTTTCAGAACCTGAAATATTCTTACATCAAAGTTTAAAATAACATTTTCAATAATTCTTTGAGAATTTTGTAAAGCATATTTTGAGCAGAGTCACCCCTCCATATCCTCCCAAATTCAGTCCCACCTTCTTAGGTGTCCAAACTTGTGTCCTCCTTTTTTTTTTAACCCATTGAGCTCAATTTGTGCTGCGCAAATACTCTTGGGTGGGAGACCTACCTTGAAACATGATTGACTGACCACAAATCATATCCTTAAGAAAACTATTTCTCTTGCAGCAGCAGTCAATTTCCAATAGCTCATAAGCTAGAGGGCGGGACTTCTTGCCCATGTCCCCTCTCCATGCTAGGATTATTTTCTGACTTGAGCATGTGCAAATCTCGTACATGTTGTCACAATTGCTATGAGTTCTATGTACACTTCCTGTTGTGTCTAGAAAAGACCATTTCCTTGTCGTTACCCACCAGCTCCTGCTTCAATAATCTTTCTTTTTCTGAGTTTTGTGGGGAAGAGTGTGATACATGTGTCCTGTTTAGAGGTGAGCACTTTTCAGTCTTTCACTCTGTGCATACTGACCAGCAGTGGACCACTGTGCTGTCATCTACTACAAGAAGAAGCTTCTCTGATGAGGGTTGAGAGATGCACTTCTCTATAGATATAGCATTAATTCATCAGAGTCCTTTTAAAGCTATATCCTTTAGCAAAATAATAGTAGTGGGTTCCCCCTTTGTGATCATGGTCTCTCTAGCTACAAAAGCTTGGCTCTGATAATGGCACCAGGTATAGTACCCATCTTTTGTGATTTTTTTGAGGGGTACTGAATTTATCATTTGGAATGACTTCCAACTGTTGCTATAAAGTACAGTATTCCTAAACACATGAAAAATGTTAAGTAATTTAAGGGAAAACACATGTAAAATAAAGGTCATTCAAGCATGAATTTTAATGCTATTGGCTGTAAGTGCAGTGTCAAAAATCGACTATATGAATTAAATTTGATATCTTTAAACACAAGTACAAATAAAACAACTTGATTAATTGACTGGTTGATTGACTGATGACAAAAGTGTTATGACAAGAGGCTCACAAAAATATAATTCTGGATCTCCCCTGGGAAGAACAATTGAGGATTTGCTAATTCTGTGTTTAGAGTGATTGGATAGAGCATGGCTATTGTGAGTAACGAGAATTGACTGTGCATACACAGCCAGGGGATTTTGTAGGTAGGAAGTACTCTAAAACCACAGGAATTTCCAGGACTGAACAAACAAGTACTTTATATATTTGTGCTGTCTTTTTCGTTTTGTTTTGTTTTGTTCACTTTTTGGTTGTCCTGAATCTATTTCTTCATTTAGTAGTAGCAGTCCAATCTCCTAATGATGTGTCTCTCTTTAGGACTTTAAACAGTGACTGAGGGACACAAGCACACTGGAAGTGGCTAGTTAACTCTGGACTTGGAAAAGAAAATACATTTATTTTTGTTTTGCTTTTTTTATATATTGCCTTCAGAATTTTTATTTTATTCAATATATATATTACCCTCCTTGGGTTTCCTTTATTTCAGATTTTACCAAGTTAAGCATATCACAAAGTAACTTTTTAAAGCAAAGCTCAACCATTGCACTTTTTTTGTTGAAATTGTGACATTAGTGTTCTTTGCTCTGAGAGTAATCCACATGGATTATGATGGCATGGCCAACAACAAATCACATGGAAAATATTTTCTGTCTTATGAGTATTTCTCTTATTACTAAAGCCATAATCTTATGTCATCTTCTCCATGAACTTCATCATCTTCATTGGTCATCACACTAACAGCATATGTGAAGTGTTTAATCATCTCCACTACAGAGATATTTTTCCATCCAATTGTAATTGAGTGGAATTGCATCATTTTCTCTCTTCCCTTTCCTGCTTCCAGTCTGTTGCAAGTTCCCTCCTCCCAATTCTAACTGTGCTCTCCTACTCTCAAATTGACAGACTCTTTTTCTTTGATTAGTATTGTTACATGCACATAGATGTATGTATATTTATGTGCAAAATAAAATAAGTCTAAAAATAAAACTGTGTCTGCCTTTGTTGTTTGAATATATAATGTTTCAGAGCTGAGCACTTTGTATTGGATAATAAATATGGGGTTTATGCCTGGGAGAGGCTAATTCTCCCTCTCCCAGCAGTCTTTAAATTGCCTGTTTAGTTCTCACTTAAACATTAGCATGTCTATGGATATTGCCGTTGTTCCAGTATTATTTATGCAGTCATTAATATAAGACACTATTTCACAGCCAACTTCCTGGTTTTCTGGCTCTTAAAATCTTTCTGTCCTCTCTTCTCCAATATTATCTGAGACAGTACCTATGGTACAGATGTATCCTTTGGAGCTGAGTTCTCCACCATTTGTTGACGTCTGCATTGTGTCCACCTGTGGTTTACTGTGATGGTCTGCATATGTTTTAAAGAAATACAGAGACCCATAGCCAGACAATATTTAGAGAGTGCAAGACACTGGAACACTCAGCCCTAAATTGGATGTCTTCATCAAATCCCTCCCCTCAAGGCTCAGGGAATGCTGAGCAAGAGGAAGCAGAAAGAGTGCAGGAACCAGAGGGAATGGAGGACACCAAGGAAACAGGACCTTCTAAATCAACAGGATCTATGCACGGAACTCACAGAGACTGAGGCAACATGCACAAGGCCTGCATAGGTCTGTTCCAGATGGGGTCCTCAGGTGAAAGTATACACATGCCCTGATCTCTAAACCATAGGCAATCTCCAATTGAAAACCACTTGAAAATGAAAATGTAGTTTTCTCCAAGAGAGTTTCTGGGGGAAGCAAACTACTCTTAAGGGTAGGATGCATGCCTAGCAGTATATGGTCAACAGAAAATGAACTTAATCTTGGAGCTTCCTTGCCTCATAATGTTGTATCAGATTTTTTTTTAATCTTGTTTTTATATTTTATTTTTATTATATATAAATATATAATATATATATAACTCTAGAGGTCCTTTGTGCATATATTATGGCTTCCAGGTTAGTGTTTTTATGGGATTCCTGAGTGTGTAAGTAAATGGGTCTGTGTCCTTATTTGTTTCTTGTGCCTTTTTTAGGCTCTTTTCTTTCTTTCTGCTTGTTTAGTTCTATTCCAATGTACTAGTTTTTATTTTATCTTATTACATTATATTTTGTTTTGTTTTATTATTATATAATGGGGACTGTTATCAGGACACGTTATGCGAGGGGAAAATCAACTTTTAATTAAAGGAGAAAAATAAAGAAAAGCTTTGATGTGTGATAGCTGCACTTCTCTGTGGGTATAAGGATAAGTTTTAGCATGTATTAAGGAAATATGGTGGCCTAGCCAAGTGATGGTAGTAAATTCTTTTCTAAGGTCTGTTGTGGATTATTGTTTGGTAACTAAAACACTGATTGGCCAGTAGCCAGGCAGGAAGTATAGGCAGGACTAATAGAGAGGAGAAAAGGAAAGGACAGGAAGTCAGGGAAGAGAGACACCAGCTGCCATCCAGAGAGCATCATGTAGAGGCAACAGGTAAAGGCACGGAACAGGTGGCGATATATAGATTGGGCTTAGTATAAGACTAAGAGCTAGACAATGGTAGGACTGAGCTAATGGCCGAGCAGTTTAAATAATATAAGAGTCGGTGTGTTTATTTTATAAGTGGGTTCCAGAATTGGCGGGACTTGGCGAGAGCTGGAGTTTCTCTCCAGCTAAAAAGGTCCATGACTTCACTACTCCCAGGGAAGTTTTCTAGGTTTCTAGTAATAGTTCCAATTTCCCTACTGTTGAGTGGGCCTTAAATCCAGGTACAGAGTTTTTGTTTACTACCATCCTGTGCCACCATTCAGAACAGCTTGCGTGCTGGTCATTGTCATGTTTCATAGGTGATGCTCCCGAGTAGGACTATTCAAGATTTCCTTCTCTTGACAGCTTGCATAGCATTTTAGGGTACCATGGAAGCTAGATGTCAGGAAGGTCTCAAGACTTTTAGGTTTTAGCCGGCTTAAATAATATGAGTCCTGAGTTCTAAACAGGTGGTGCCTTCAGCAACAAGGGGTTACCTTCAACCTCTAAGAAGCAAAGAAAGGCTGTCTCTATAATCTATATTGTTTGGGGAGTCACTTGGACTAAACTGACAACCATTCCACAGGAAATTTCTCGTACCTGGTATTAGAGTTTTTGTTAATCTATGAATCTTGTGGGTTTATGGTTATCCTAAATGGCTCAATTTCTTTCACAAGACCTGTGTGTGTGTGTGTGTGTGTGTGTGTGCGTGTGTGTGTGTGTGTGTGTGTGTGTATGTGTGTGTTTGTGTGTGTGTGCTATGTATAAAAGTACATATGGATATATCATATATATAATGCATATTTTTGGCAAATATAAAATAGCATGTTTCCCTGAGGTTTAAGTACACAACCTTTGTATTATTTGTCTCTGTCCCTCTTGTTTTTGTCATGACAATCCTCTATTGTCCTCAGGTGGAGCCCCATCTCCATATTTATGTTTTCTTCTTCATATCACCTCTATCCTGCTATTTGCCTCTTAAGCCACTACTACCACCTATGGCCCCTGGATTTTGAAGCTTGACTTTGTATTGCTGCATTTCACATGTGGTTATTCCACGTTGTATCTTCCATACAAAGACTTAGAACCAGGAACCACAGAGAAAGAACATGTGGTATTTATCTTTCTGGGTCTGGGTTATCTCACTCAATCTAATCTTTCCTAGCTACATTCATTTACCTGCAAATTTCACTTTCCTTTACAGCTGAATAGTATCCCATTGTGTATATGTACCATATTTTTATTATCCATTCATCTGTTGAAGGACATTAAAGTTGTCTTCATTCCTTGGCTATAGTGAATAGGGCAGCAAAGAACATTGCCTGATCAAGTATCTCTGAAATAGGATGGTAAGTTCTTTAGGCATATTCCAAGGAGTGGTGTAGCTAGGTTATATTGTAAAAACTCAGATCTGAAACCCATGAAGGTCACATCATGGAACAATTAAAAGGAAATCATAAGTGTATGGGATAACTCATTTCTTTCATTGTGCCTTCCATGTCAATAGATGTTTCCTGTATTTAGTTCATAAAGTGTTTGTCTTCCTTACATTTTATAGTTTTGACATTTATATTTAAATTTGTAATTCATCAGATGTTAACTATGCATATGATGTTAGGGTCTCAGTTTTCTTTTCCTTTTCCTTTATCTGGATGAATGAGAGTGTCTTCATCATTGAATGCAATATCTATTTTTCCCCCACCGATGCTCAGATGGTGCTCAGATGGTGCTAAGATTCTATGTAAGTTTCGACTTTTTGTGACCTATAATCTGATTTCACAGCTTGACTTTGCATTCCACATACTTTCTTGCATATGAAATCCGGTATAATGGCATCTTTGGTTAATACTTCTTGATGGTCAAGATATGAATTTTCGCAATGTGTTCTCTCGTTTCTTTACTCCTCTGTATGTATTTGAGAATTTTTTAAAAAGTGTAATCCCACATGTTTTTCTCATGTGGTTATGGCAGAACTTGAGTTGCAGTTAGTGGCACAGAGCATCCTCAGGTTTCCCGGACTTCCCCATCTCCGATGTGCTGTTCCGGGATATCTTGCCCCTCTTGAAGGATTTAGACTTCTTAGGAGCTTCCATCTGCCTCCTGGCCAGTCACCTGAAGTCCCTCACAAGAGGCGAGATTAACCACATCGCAGACCTAGACTCTAGGGGTTTCCTGTTTGGCCCCTCTCTAGCTCAGGATCTGGGTCTGGGATATGTGTTCATCTTGAAGGGCGGGAAGCAGCCAGGCCCTATCATGTCAGCCTCCTATGCTCTGGAGTTTGGTAAGACTGAGCTAGAAATCCAGAAAGATGCCTTAGAACCTGGCCAGAATGTGGTTGTTGTAGATGATCTCCTGGCCATTGGAGGAGCCATGCCTGAGGCCTGTTAAGTGCTGGGCCAGCTACAGGCTGAGGTGGTGGGGTGTGTGAGCCTGATAGAGCTGAGCTCGCTGAAAGGCATGTTCAGCTAGGATCCATACCATTCTCTCTCTTGCAGTATGAGTAACTGAGGGGCTAGAAAAGCTGCTGCACTACTGATCCCAACATCTGTAGCTGGACTGTGGGTTAGCCCTAGCACCTAAGTGACCTTTGTGAGCCAGTGGATGCCCTTCTGTGTTCACTCATTTCATTGTTCAGCTGATCACCATGCCTATGGACCCCCTGGGTCCTGGGTTTTCTACATATACTGAGCCCGGAGAAGAGCAAAGCTGTGCTACTGTAGGTTATGACAGCAAAATCTATAAACAGTGTGTTACAATGACAAAAAAACAGTATAATCCCACATCCTTTGAAATTTCTTTCTTCAAAACTTGGAAACCATTTCTCCTCTTCTTTGCTAAAGGATCAATCAGCTGGTCAGTTCATTATACAATTTCTTCTTCTTCTTCTTCTTCTTCTTCTTCTTCTTCTTCTTCTTCTTCTTCTTCTTCTTCTTCTTCTTCCTTCTTCTTCTTCCTCCTCCTCCTCTTATTTCTTCTTCCTCCTTCTCCTCCTCCTCTTCCTTCTTCTCTTCTTCTCCACCTCCCTTTTAGATCAGTGACCATGTCAAATAAAATGTGATACTGTCTACATGATGAGGACCTGGGAGCACCCATCTAACAGCTATTGAGAACTACAGAGTTCTTGCAAAACTCTCCCAAGTCAGTCATTTTTGATGAGTATCCATCAATTCAAATCATGATGACAGTCTACTCCAGTACAAGTACAACTTAACACCCACCCTGCAAGACACAACCATAATTATGCATCTCAATACCCACTACATTCTAACCCAAGAAAAAGTGCTATGGTAAGTATGTGCTAAGCCTCAAGCTTCTGTTATACATTTTAAACAGCAGATAGCCAGGACAAAAGAATATGTCTAGATATTTTCTGCTCCTACATAAAAAGCATTGTATTCTGACCTCAGGAATGACTAAGACGCCAGCTGTCATGGTAATTGTCCTTCCAATGGAGGAAACATTTTCCCCCTTTGGTTGTTTCAAATGTATATTTTTGTTTTGCTATATATAAATATGAATAATTATACATAAACTTTGACTTATTGTATTCTTTCAACTTTTGGATTAATGCCTCCCACTAAATTCTCTTCTGTTTTGACATTTTGCTATTTAAAAGTTGTATTGAGGCCGGGCGGTGGTGGAGCACGCCTTTAATCCTAGCACTCGGGAGGCAGAGCCAGGCGGATCTCTGTGAGTTCGAGGCCAGCCTGGGCTACCAAGTGAGTTCCAGGAGAGGCGCAAAGCTACACAGAGAAACCCTGTCTCGAAAAACCAAAAAAAAAAAAAAAAAAAAAAGTTGTATTGATCAGATTTCAGCAACAATAATGAAGTGAGATAATTTATAAAGAAAAATATTTGTTTTTATTTACATGTTTTGGTCTAATTTTGGCAAGTCTATTTCTTAGAATGCCTAATAAAGCTAATAGATGTGACTCATGGAAGATTAGTGGCCACACAAATACACATTTATGGCCAGAGAATGAGAGAGAGATGATCCCTTTTTAGAGGTCATTGGCTCACAATCTCCTCAATTTTATGTTCCCAATAATCCAATGATCTCCCACAAGGCTCCATCTCCTAAAGATTGCACAACCCAGCGGCAATTTAAAATATGATCTGGTAAAGGATGCTGACCAAACCATACCAGGTAATGATCTAAGCTCTATACCTTTGTTATCTTTTTTGAAATATTTAAATTTCTTTTCAACTGTTTCTTCATATTTATCTTTCAGTAAAGTAACTCTGTTTTTAAATATGATTAGTATAGTGCTATGCCATCTGTGTGGTATTTAATATTAATCTCTTTGCTGATATTTTCAGAAGGTCATCTTATTTATCTAAAAAGAAAATTTCTTGGTTAATCTATAGTCTATTTTTAATTCTCTTACATTTTAAAACTTCTTTTATATTGTATTAAATTGCAAGCATTCTTGCATTATTGATAATTTTATTTCAATTATTTTCTATGCATTTGTGGTATCTGTTTTTCTGTTATACCTCTTTAACTTTGGTTCTAGGGGATCCAATGCCTTCTTCCAGATTTTGAGGACACCTGCATGAACTTAATTGGATATTTTATATTTTTTTATTATGTGTATAGTCCTTGCCTAAGTGGAAATTATTTATTGGTTATGGTTATGATTTACCTTAAAATCTGTATTCATTCTAAAGTAGTTGGTAATTATATAAGAGAAATATTAATGGTTTTGGAAAATAAATTTAGAAAAGAATTATATGGCGAAATCTCCCCAAATGTGTCCCAAACATATTCTTTTTATCAACGTGGTTTACAGAAGTCTAGTATCTAAAGGATGGAGTCATTGACTTATTTATTGGGTTAATTATCTACCTTCCTAGACATGTGTTTGTCATCTGAGCAATGTCACAAACACAGTACCTATAGGGTCACATTCTTGTTTCCTAGGGCTGCCAATGTACAGTTACTCCCACTGCCCATGGGAGGAGGGGGAACTTGAAGAGGACCCGTTTTCATTTTAACTTTCACAGTAATGAGGAGAAAGGATGAGACTAAGAAATGACGACAAGCAACAAACAGTGCCAGGAGCATCTGTGAGCCCCGTGGTCTCTAAGGTCAGTCTTATTTCTTCTATGCTGGGGGTGTAAATCTGGTGGAAACTGACACATATTTTACAAAGGTGATTATCACAGGGCCGGATCTGTAGGAAAGATTTGCTGGCTAAGTCTGGAGGCAAATAGCTCCAGCTAACCGGATGAATCCTCAAAGGGACAGACAAAAGTGAACACCAGTTTTACCCTTGTGAAAGATTTAGCCTTCACAATTCTTTGTCTATTGAGCTGGTTAATCTTGATTGTCAATTTGAGGAGACTTAGAATCACTTAGAAGACAAATCTGAGTGGAGTGCTTCCCATTCCTTCTCCAGGGGACCCTGAAATCTTTACAAATTGCTAATGGCCAGCCAGCAGATGGACCTAATGGGGATGAAGGAGACAAAGTATGGGAGTGCCTCAGCAGTCTACAAATAAAGTCTGACACAGAGCCCTACCTCTAGAGTCTCATCTTTAAGGCCCCTCCCAACCCTTGTTGGAAGAATTTTGTTTGCTCCAATAAATTTTTTTGTTGTATTCTTTTTTTTTTTTTTCTGTTGCTGGTTGTTCTCCACTTCCACATCTGTAGCCCCTCTGGACTGTTACTTTCACTCTCAGGCGGTGGCCCTCACATCTGCAAATATTACTTTCATTCTTCGGCTTGGCCCTTTCACGTTCTCTGAGACTGCTGCCTTATGATCTCCAATTATCGCTCTTTCAATGGCCATCCTCTTTTCAACTGTTGTTTTACAGTCCTGTGGCTTAGGAGTCTTCTGTGTGGGTCTGCTTTTCTAGGACATGCAATTTTCATGTGTCCCACAGAACAAACTTGGTGTGCCCTTAGAGCAACAAACCTTACCCAAGACTGTGTAACAACCACATTTCATCTACACATGATCTGATTGCCTGTGTAATCTATTTTATTTCTCTGGATTCAAAGAAATTTTTTTATACTTTATTAGCAATTATATTTTAAAAAGTCAGAATTCAATAAATATATATATAATTTGCTTAAATACTTCTTTCATAAAATAATGTTTAACTGGGCAAGCAAGAACATTACTTTTCTTACCATTCTCCCGAATATACTTGTCAGTTCTTTTTACCCACTATACATAGTATTCTGAAAACTAGAACCTAGTCTAAAAATCAATGACTTTAGCATTTGAATGCCCCTCTAGACTTACTTTTCTATCAATTAGTGTGTAAATTTGTACAATGTACAACAAAACCACCTTCAGCTATCATTGTGTGCTGTGGGATGTTCTGTATGGCAAATGTGTTACTAATTAGTCAATAAATAAAACACTGATTGGCCATTGGCTAGGCAGGAAGTGTAGGCGGGACAAGGAGGAGAATAAAGCTGGGAAGTGGAAGGCTGAGTGAGAGAGACACTGCCAGCCGCCACGATGAGAAACAGCATGTGAAGATGCCGGTAAGCCACGAGCCATGTGGCAAGGTATAGATTTATGGAAATGGATTAATTTAAGCTGTAAGAACAGTTAGCAAGAAGCCTGCCACGGCCATACAGTTTGAAACCAATATAAGTCTCTGTGTTTACTTGGTCGGGTGTGAGAGGCTATGGGACTGGCAGGTGAGAGAGATTTGTCCTGACTGTGGGCCAGGCAGGAAAACTCAAGCAACAATTGTGAACTTATTTTTATTTATGTCTAAAATGAGGGGTTGGAATTAATTTGAATATAAAAAATAAATATTGACTATTTTTTAATGTCATAAAATACCTTTATGAAAACAACTTTAGCTACTACAAATAGTTGTAAGAATATAAGATGTGAAATCTAAAAATTAACAAGTTTTAAAAATTTCTTAAAGGTTCATCAAAATTAATGAGTCTAAGAGAAAATACTAACAAAATAATTGGGATTTTTTTTAAAGTAAGTTAGAAACCACACCTAGCAGCCAAAATGAATAAGAAGAAGCATGTTCCACCGACTGGATTTTTAAAAAGTGGCTGTATGTCAAGTTTTCTAGCTTGATTATTTTATCAGCCTCTGAATTGGAACATCATAGATGCTTTTAGAAATTTACCAAGAGAAATATTTCAGTAATTAACTTAAATTCTAATCTTTTATATTTTATTTGGACTTTTATTTGAATGCATTATTATACGTCTATAAATCTAAGAGCCCCTTATTCTGTGTTTTATGATAGCTAATGATTTTGCCTAGAGTTTTTCTTTCCTGTATAATTCTTATATATTCAAGACCTTTAAAACAGATAGATATTTGTGCTTTTATTTTTAAATGTTTTATAGTTTCACAAATGTATGTACTGAATGTTATTCTTTTCATAGCCTGTTACCCTGGCTTTCCATTCTCCTTCTCACACTGGTGCTGCACTCTCCAGCAAGTCTTTTATGCGTGTGTGAGACCATTCAGTGTAGTTTTTCAGCATGAATGGAGGTAGGCGGTTATTCACTTCAGCATGGCAAGTTGTCAATGGATACATGACTGAAGGAAGTAACACTGTTCCCCTAGCCAGAATCCTATGTCAATAGCCCTTTAGGGAGGGGTAGGGCTTATTGAGTCATTTCTTCTTCCATGAGAAACACTGAGCAAATCTTTAGCAATCACAGTTGCAGTGAGTGTGTGCCATGTCCCCAAGACACTGTCATCCTTGAACCGAGGACCTTACAATTTTTACAGTCCTTCTTCTGTGAGTTCCCTGAGCCTTGGAAGAGCAAGAGCAGTCAATACAGATGTCTCACTTAAGGCTGAGTACTCTCCAATCATTCGTGGTTTTAATGACGCTGCCTTACCTTCATATTATTTTGTTCGTTTCTATGACATAACCACCTGGATCACTTCAAATACTTGGATGTCTAGTGATACAATGTGACAATGTAGAGAAAAACTCACAAAAGTCCAGAAGTAGCTGGATAACTATGCCAAGCTCAATACCTCTGTGTGTTACAATCTCAGTTATTTATTTGATTTGAGGGTCATATGTGGCTCATCATGGCTAAGACATATATGTGGGATATACATGTGGGATATATATATATATATATATATATATATATATATATATATATATGACACAATACATACACACACACACACACACACACACACACACACACATATATATATATATATATATATATATATATATATATATATACATAAACTTCCCCTTAGCTTCTTTGTATTTCTACAAACATATTCTTCTCAAGTAGGTCATAGAAGATGATAGAAAGCTGCACATATCATATTTGCTCCCACTCAAATTTGATGCCCAAAGAAAGTTAGCAGCCATTTTTATGCAGTTACCAAGGCAAATACAGGTTATTTCCCAAAGAAAGTGGAAGTACATATAGATACCAAATGACAATTCTATCTGTCACACAAATATGGCTATTCATTGCTTTTAGAGGTCCCCTCTTTGATTCTTTATCTTTTCTGGCATCTCATTGACAGTGTCTCTGTCTCTCAATAGACTCTTTATCTACATCCTTCTCTTTGCTTTTCAGAAAATTTCCACTCTCATTTCTAAATTCACATTTTCTGTATTAGAGACAGAAATAATCTAGTCACTATATTTGAACTTCCTTTGGTTTGTGCCACCAAAATATTTCATTACTCACAAGTTCAATTATAGGTTCATATTTATAGGGGAATGGGTGAGCCTCTTGCAACCAGATTGAGCCAAAAGAGGCAGCAGTACATGACTAGCCCTTCTTTATGTTCTGAGTAAGTTCACAAAGGCTATCTGAGCAGAAGTATTCAGAGAAGTAATATCAGGCTTTTTAATGGAACTTTCCATTCTATACTCAAACAATACCCCTAGATTCTGGGCCATAAAAGCTACCCTTAAGTTATTATTTCAAAAGAGACACAAACTGAACATTGTGTTTTTATTGTTTAAACCTTAACCCCCATGTAAGGGGTAAAACCAAATAGTTACAAGGTGTAGGAATAATTGCACCCCAAAATGCTAGTATCTTCTGACAAAATAGAACATTTGATATGACTCAATTTATAAAACTATTCGCTTTTTTAAAAGTAGTTTTGTCAGAATGTTAACTAATTTTCTTAAATTCTCATTTGCATTATGCACAACAGATGTTCTTAAACCTTGCCCATTTTAAAAATCTCTAAGTCAAGCCAGGCGGTGGTGGCGCACGCCTTTAATCCCAGCACTCGGGAGGCAGAGCCAGGCGGATCTCTGTGAGTTCGAGGCCAGCCTGGACTACCAAGTGAGTTCCAGGAAAGGCGCAAAGCTACACAGAGAAACCCTGTCTCAAAAAACCAAAAAAAAAAAAAAAAAAAATCTCTAAGTCTGTACCTGCTCTTTTTCTTTTTCCATTTCAATACTCCTCACCTTTGGCTTGCATTAAGCTCAAGGATGTAAGAAGAGATGACAATGTTCATACTTAAAGACCAAGGATTTGTTTGGGGTCATAAGAGAATTTCCTGTTGTTGATGTTGTACACACATCAATGAAGTCATCTGAAATTACTTTCACTGCTCAGGTAATAAAACTATGTGTTTTAAATAATTTTTTTATACTGTGCTTTAACTGATCCTTTTTTATTATTATTTTACATACCAACCACAGGTTTTACATACCAACCTGTCTCATCCCTCCTCCTCCTCTCTCACTGCCTAACCCAGCCCCACCTCTTATCCCCTTCTCCAACAGGGTAAGTTCTCCCATGGGAGGGGGACAGCTAAGCCTGTTACATTCAGTTGAGGTAGACCTTTCAAAGAGAAATAAGATCATCTGGTGGTTCCACAAACTCGGCAGGGTTCCACATTGCTTCCATCATGCTTCTCGGATCTCTTATTCTTTTTCTTTTTTGGTATTTTTATTTTATAATTAACTTAATTTCACCTATCAGCCACGGATTCCCCTGTCCTCCTTCCTCCCATCCCCCAGCCCTCCCTCCCAATCCACCCCCCATTCCCACCTCCTCCAAGGCAAGGTCTCCCCTGGGGAGTCAGCCCAGCCTGGCAGACTCAGCCCAGGCAGGTCCAGTCCCCTCCTCCCTATATCAAGGCTAAGCAAAGTGTCCCAGCATAGGCCCCAGGCTCCAAAAAGTCAGCCCATGCACCAAGGACAGGTCCTGGCTCCACTGCTTCCCAAACAGTTCAAGCTAATCAACTG
Organism: Peromyscus californicus insignis; assembly: GCF_007827085.1. NCBI lineage: Eukaryota > Metazoa > Chordata > Mammalia > Rodentia > Cricetidae > Peromyscus > Peromyscus californicus. Next base: position 19,833,079 of record NW_026294458.1, on the reverse strand, counting down.
TCTCACTTATCCAGAGGGCCTAGTCCAGTTCCATGGAGGCTCCTCAGCCATTGGTTCACAGTTCATGCATTTCCACTAGTTTGGCTATTTGTCCCTGTGCTTTTTCCAATCATGGTCTCAATATCTCTAGCTCATACAATCCCTCCTCTCTCTCACCGATTGGACTCCCAGAGCTCCACCTGGGGCTCGGCCATGGATCTCTGCATCTGCTTCCATCAGACATTAGATAAGAGTTCTATCATGATGGCCAGGGTGTTTGGCCATCTGATCACCAGAGCAGGTCAGCTCAGGCACTCTCTTGACCATTGCCAGTAGTCTATTGTGAAGGTATCTTTGTGGATTTCTGGGGACCTCTCTAGCACTCTGCTTCTTCCTATTCCCCTGGGGTCTTCATTCATTATAGTATTTCCCTCTCTGTTCTCCCACTCTGCTCCTGATCCAGCTAGGAGCTCCCACTCCCCTAAGCTCTCTTTCCCCCGACCCTTGCCCTCCATTACCCCCCCCACACACACACACACACAGTTTGCTAATGTAGATCTCATCTATTCCTCTGTCACTGGGCAATCCCTGTGTCTTTCTTAGGGTCCTCTTTACTAGGTAGCCTCCCTGGAGTTGTGAGTTGTAGTCTGGTTATCCTTTGCTTTACATCTAATATCCACTTACAAATGAGTACATACCATGTTTGTCTTTCTGAGTCTGGGTTACCTGTGGGGCATTTACCCACCAACCCCACAGCTCCCCAGAGTTTTCTTGAGTGCGAGCAGCAGGAAATATTAGATAGAATTTGTTGTGGAGAATCTTGCGGAGATAAACAGATAGAAAATAAAGGATAGCCTCGAGAGGGCCTAGAACCTTTTCCAACGGGCCCTGACTGTCTCCTCCCCAGGGTTTTTATAGAGATGCCAAGGGGTGGAACAAAAGACCTCCTCCCCCAGCACAGCCAAGTGCAGACCATCTCAGACACCTGCACTCAGGCCCGTGGTCCTAATCATCCTCTATGTGGACCTGCTGGGTAAAGCCACGAGGAACCCGAGAACGGGCTCCCACAGTTACCTCACTCAGGATGATTTTTTTTAGTTCCATCCATTTGCCTGCAAATCTCATGATGTCATTGTTTTTCTCTGCTGAGTAGTACTCCATTGTGTATATGTACCATATTTTATTTATCCATTCTTCAGTTGAAGGGCATCTAGGTTGTTTCCATGTTCTGGCTATTACAAATAATGCTGATATGAACATAGTTGAGCATGCGTCCTTGTGGTATGATTGAGCATTTTTTGGGTATATGCCCAAGAGTGGTATAGCTGGGTCTTGAGGAAGGATGATTCCCAATTTTCTAAGAAAGTGCCATATTGATTTCCAAAGTGGCTGTTCAAGTTTGCATTCCCACCAACAGTGGAGGAGTATTCCCGTTGCTCCACATCCTCTCCAATATAAGCTGTCTTCAGTGTTTTTTATCTTAGCCATTATGACAGGAATAAGATGGTTTCTCAGAGTCGTTTTGATTTGCATTTCCCTGATGACTAAGGATGTTGAGCAATTCCTTAAATGTCTTTCAGCCATTTGAGCTTCTTCTGTTAAGAATTCTCTGTTTAGCTCTATAGCCCATTTTTTAATTGGACTGTTGGGTATTTTGATGTCTGATTTCTAGAGTTCTTTATATGTTCTGGATATCAGCCCTCTGTCAGATGTGGGGTTGGTAAAGATCTTTTCCCATTCTGTAGGCTGTCACCCTTTACAATTACCTTGGGGTAATTCTAACTAAACAAGCGAAGGACCTATATGACAAGTACTTTAAGTCCCTGAAAAAAGAAAATGAAGAAGATGTCAGAAAATGGAATGATCTCCCATGCTCATGGATAGGTAGGATTAACATAGTAATAATGGCAATCTTACCAAAAGCAATCTACAGATTCAATACAATCCCCATCAAAATACCAACACAATTCTTCATGGACCTGGAAAGAACAATACTCAGTTTAATATGGAAAAAAAACAAAATAGGATAGTCAAAAGAATCCTGTACAATGAAAACAACCTCTGGAGGTATCACAATCCCTGACTTCAAGCTCTACTATAGAGCTTCAGTAATAAAAACAGCGTGGTACTGGCATAAAAACTGACATGTGGACCAATGGAACTGAACTGAAGACCCTGACATTAATCCGAACACCTATGAACATAACAATTTTCGACAAAGAAACCAAAATTATACAATGGAAAAAAGAAAGCATCTTCAACAAATGGTGCTGGCATAACTGGATGTCAACATGTAGAAGACTGCAAATAGATCCATATCTGTCACCATGCATAAAACTCAAGTCCAAGTGGATCAAAGACCTCAACATAAATCCAGTTACTCTGAACCTGATAGAAGAGAAAGTAGGAAGTAATCTTGAAGCATTGGCGCTGGAGATCACTTCCTAAATATATCACAAGTAGCACAGACACTGAGAAACAGTTAATAAATGGGACCTCTTGAAACTGAGAAGCTTTTGTAGAGCAAAGGACACAGTCAACAAGACAGATCTCTTATTCTTGGGATTGTATCTGACTTATTAGCTCATTCAAAGCCAGTAGCATATTCATGCTGCAGGTAACTAGAAGAGTTGCTGTGTTTCTGCTGCAGTCAATGATAGGAGAGTTGCTATGTACTCCCTTCAAAGAAGGATTCACTCACCTAACTTCACTCAAAAGGGAGAGTTTCCTGCAATGAGATTGTCTAAAGAAACTGGGAGTCAGGTATCAAAATTAAAATAGGAAACTATGGCATCAATTAACTTTAAAATTAGGAAATTTGGAATACAACTGATAAAATATTTTACTTTCTTGACATTAAAAACCTAGTGATGGGAAGAGAAGATAACCGAGAAAAGAGAATCAGTTTCTGAGTTCTAATGATGCTGTTCCAGCTGTGAAAACAGAAGACAGGTAGATGGAATTTTATCTCAATAGGTGAATGGTTAATAATTCTGGAGGTTAAAAAGGCCACCTGAGCTTGTGGTATCAGTGCACACTGAGTGTGAAAGAGTGGTGACACACACACGAACTGTGAGGAATAGTGAGGGTGAGGTATGTGTGTTAAAACAACCCAGACAGTGGGAAAGTTGTGAAAAGAGCCTTGATACTCTACTACAGAAGCCTTTAAATTACAGGTGTTCGAGGTTCATTTATGATGCTTGATCCTGGATGTGAAAATGAGTAAATAAATGTAAGCCATGGTCTAAAGAAAAAGCTTAAAGAATAATTGCCTTAATTATGGGATGGCAAATATTCTATTTTCATAAAATCATCTATGCATCAGATGTACAAAAGACTAACTCTTATTTGGAAAAAGAATACTGAAGGAATAAAAGAGAATCGGAAAAAGAAATCGAACACTGAGTACTGAAATAACTATCTGTTGATTATTTTGTCAAATTTTTATATGCTGGTTATTGCTTTTAAGGCAGGGAAATCAAATAATGCCATTATTTGATAACTATGATACTTGAAACATGAGCCATTGTCTTTGTAGAAGCATTTGTTTTTAAGACTACACAATTATGTTGGTTATGTACTATGTTTGCATCTACCCAAAGAATTTGACCTCAATGAATAAATATCTACTATCAAAAAGACAAACGTGTTCCTCTGTGTTTGAATCTTTCTGGCCAGTTTTGAAGAATTGTCTATAATGATACTAGTAAAATAAAGGAAACGAGCCATCATAAATAAATACATCAAAGTGCCATATAAAAGCTTTGCATGGAGGGGTAAGAAATGCTCATGTAAATATTAAGCCTTAGGAAGTCATTGTTGCTTTAGACAAAATAATGATAAATAATGTAATGATACAAGCACTCAAACATAGACTCTCTGGCTGCTAGAATTCCAGCACACACAGAATTATAGCTGGGATATAATTTGAATTAATTGCAACTGAAATGCAGTCATGTAGAATACCTATTATCTGCCAGAGAGCTACTGTGCCTGGCTTTCTTCCATGAAATATATTTAAGATACTGAGTGCAAAGATGATCAGCCATAGGTTCCTTTCATGCCTCCTTTCTGTTTACAGCCTCAGGTTTTTTCCTGATAGGTTTCCAGCAAAAGGGCACAACATATCTTCTCAGGCTGTCTCTGAAAGTCATTTTGAGAGTTCAAATAGAGTCTTAAAACTCCAGATATATCACAGGAGAATCTTCCCTATCATTTACTTGATCTCACAGAAAATTTCCTGGATTTTTGGCTCTTATTATTTTTCTACACCCTTAGATACAGATGTTGTGTTATAGATGTACTGACTGGGGCTTGGCACCCCAAGACCACTCGTTCTCTGTATTTTGACCAGTTGTGACTTTCTATAATAGCCTCTGCCTGCTTAAGAATAATTAATTAAAGAAAACGAGGCCATGGCTTTGAAAGGGACTCCTTATCAATTAAGCATATAATTCCAGAATACATGTTCATTTTCCGAAATATATAGACCGGAAGAAGCTCATACTGCTGAGGGGCAACCATAATGCTAAATACATTCCGTTGTTCCTTCCTTTTCCCCACATCCTCCTGGGAATCCTACTTAATCTGGGTGCATCTTGGGACAAGGCAATCCAACACAAGTGCCTATTGAAGATCTGCTCGGGTGGAAAGCCAAACTGGCAAAGAATCTTTGATACTGGCTTCTCTAGAACCTGGGTGGCTTGTTTCCTATGCAATACAGTCCTGGAGCCCAATGTGAGAAAGACACATCTTTGATGGTATAATCATTGTCCAATGACCTCGTCTCAGAAGTGTTCACAAGCACCTCCTGTGATAATGTTTTACATATACACCCTTTGCATTGTTACCAGTCGAGAATGACACTTTTCCTCAACCTGGAAACCTCCCTAACCTTGTTTTTATGTAGCATCCCCTCTTCCACTAGACACATTATACCATTTATTCTCCATATCTCTAGAGAATTACTTTTCACTTAACCAATGTATTTGTTTAACAGTTATATTATTGTTTACTTCCTCTACCAGGCTGATGAATTATTTCACTTTAGTTTCCAGTTAGCCAGTCTTCAGTATCTAGTGTCTGATTCACAAAAATTAGGTATAAACATTTATCCACCAGAGGACCATACCAATAGCAAACTTCTGTCATCTTGCTGTACCTGCCTCTCTGACACACCCACCAATGTATTTTAAATTTCTCTTGATCTATGGCTTTCTTTGTTATGTAAAACTATAAAACTTCATGAAATTGCATTCATGCTGAAACATGGAATTTGGAGTAACCTAAATCTGTATTTCCCAAGTCATGGTTACTCAAAATGGCTCCATAATGAAGTATCTGTTATTCCCTTAAATATTATTAAAAGATTGATATAATGTATGATCACATAATTGTCAATCAGTAACATTCACTTATTTCCTCATTAGTGAACGCCTATATCAGCCAGTTCATGCCCTTGTGACTAGCTCATTTTCAGATTCTCCAGGTAGACCTATTGAAGTATGTCCTCCAGTGATGGCTGAGGTGGCAGACATCTTGTATGACTGTCTGTAGACAGTAACTGCATAATTCTTGAATAGACAGAGTACCACCTATACAATTGAATGTTAATTTGCATGTGAGTTGATAAGTGATGTGCTAGTCCACTAGCCTAATTATGGCACTCACTTGAGGAGTGCTCTCTTAAGGACACTTTAACATTAGAGTATATATAATTGAAACTTAACTGATTAAGGATGTTGATACAACTTTCTTTTAAGAAAATAAATCATGATGATGCCTAATGCATAAAAATGTTAACTTTAAATTCACAAATGCAATGGGTTGGGTTTTCTCTAAGTATGTGAAATAGAGAATAGGATAAAAGTGTTCTCTAGAAGATTGTTAGTCTAAATGGAGATTATAAATTGCATTTTTTTCTCTAAGTATGTGAAATAGATAATAGGATAGAAGTGTTCTCTAGAAGATTGTTCGTCTAAATGGAGATTCTAAATTGCATTTATAAGAATATATGCAATTTAGCAATCAAGTACATATGCAGCCTTACTATTACTATTTTCATTATTATTACTCTTATGATCGTCATCACCATCATTGCCAAGGGAGGATGCAATGTCAGAACAGCATTCACATTTCTGGTTTAAAAAACCAGTAGCCACTTTTGCATGCCAATGGTAAGCAGAAGTTGAGACAGAATGATGTCTAAAATTCACTAAACCTTCATTTTTAGACATGAGAAAAACAGGAAAAATAAATATATCATTTTAATTTGTGTTTCGGTAAAGAATTGTTTGAGAAATACTGCTAATATATCAAAAATCAGATATTTTGAATCACCATCTTTCAACTATATAAATGGGCTTATTTTACCAATCCCAAAATAATTCTTATAATTTTGAAAACTATTAAAGCAGAACAATCCATGCTAGATGTGAAAGTTTAGCAATATTTTGTTAATTACACCTTTTTGTGGGAGGCCAGCTCCTACCTTTTCAAGGGTTCTTATGAGAGGGATAAGAAAACATTAGATAGAATGATAGGCCTAGATGATGAGAGGAAAGACAGAAACACCAGATAGGTTCAGGAGGATCTGGGTCAATACCCAATGGCCTTTTCCATTTATTCAAAAGGGCTTTTTATAACAATGCCAAGGGGCAGGACAAAAGACCCCCTCCCCTTGGTAGATCAAAGCACACTGCACAGCCAAGTGTAGACTCTTCCAAACACCTGTTAACCACGCCTGTGGTCAAATCATCCCCTTATGTAGCCCTACTGGGTAAATCAAGCTCAGATTCTTGGACCCTGAGTAAGTTCTCACTAGGAAAACTCTGTGGGTCTCTACACCATGTCCTGAGTTTAACTATTCTTATCAATAGTCAAATATTCATATGTATATTTCCATAAGTATATGTACACATTTGATTAAAAAAACAATGTCTCATGCTGCATATGTACATAAATGAATGATATAATGTTGGTGTGAAAATATTATTTCATATTTTTTAAAGATTTTTATTTTTAAGTGTGTGTGTGTGTGTGTGTGTGTGTGTGTGTGTGTGTGTGTGTGTGTGTGCAGGTATGTGCATATGAGTGCAGGTGTCTTCAGAGGCCAGAGGAAGGTAACAGATTCCCCTGGAGCCAGTGTAACATTAAGTTTTGAGCCTTCGAAAAATGGGTGCTATAAACCAAACTCAGATCCTCTAGATGACCAATATGCATGCACTCCTAACTGTTCAGCCACCTCTCTAGATTCTAAAATATTGTTTAAAAGGTGAATAAAGCAGATCATTGCCATACTCACTAATGTTTCCTATTTTGTAACATGTTCAATATATATTTATTGAGTACTTACATTTTTATGAAGTGCTATGAGAGTTATAAGAATAAATTCAATAGAATCTCTTTTGAAAAGGAAATGTTTTGAAGCAAATCATAAATGAAACAATGAGGCATCTGATGAATTTTATGAGATTAGAATACCCACATAACAACCAGACAGTGAAATGGAACGTTGCTCACACCCAGCATTCCCCTCAGTGAAACATTTTTCAAAGAGGAGCAGATTTCTGGTCTCTTTCTGTGAAGTTTTTCTAGCTACAGTTACATGACATTTGAATGAAATCATACAGCAGGCACTGTTGTCTTGTTTCTATTACTTAATATAGGGCTTGTGTTATTGAGCTACGCTTATAGCAGGCCATTCATTTTCTGTCTGTGTCATGTACCATTATTAAAGAATGTTTGCCTTGTTTCCATTCCTATGCTATTACAGTTATGCTATTACATATAAAGTTTTGTTTGGCTCTTTGTGTGTAAACATATATATGACGTTTTGCAGGAATCATCTAAAAATACAATTGCTTGGTTAGAGAGCATATTATCCTAAATAGAGTGGCTTCCAACAACAATGGCATTTATTATCACATATATATTCCATTAGTTAAAAATCCAGGAGCGATTTGGCTATATGTCCCTGGCTCAGTCTTTTATGAGGCTACAGTGAAGATGATGTTCCTTGGCTGCAGTTAACTAAAGGCTTGAGAGGAGTGGAGGATCTGTTTCCAAGACACATCACTCATGTGGCTGTTGGCAGGAGACCATATCTCCTTAGCACATTGGACTTTCTCCACAGGCTTCTTGAATGTCCTCATGGCATGATGGCTGGCTTCTTTCAGGAGAGAAGTCAATTCCTCAATGTCTTTAGTGACTTGGTTTTGGGGACTCATAACAAACTTCTGTTGCTTATAAAAATCTTTTCTGTTCATTGTAGGATGGGACAATAATGCTTTATGAATCCTATGAGGTAGAGGTGGTGGTTCCATCATGAAGCCTGATATATATCAACTTTTGTGAATGTTTTCCATTGTGTCCAAAGTGGTTGCCTGGATGAGTAAGTTCTATTTCTTTGTGTCTTAGCTGATGCTTGATTTTGTTAAATGTTTTGTTTCAGCCTTGAGTTCTATGAGTGGTGAAACCTACTTCTGGTTTCAATGAGTTTTTTTCCTGAATATTGTAAATATTTTATATAGACTTATGGCTATTTTAATACTGTCCTTTGACCAGTTAAATATTCTCCCCATTTTAATGCACTTTCCTGTTTTAATATTGAATTACTGAGTTCAAAAAATAATTCTAGAAGTATTGTGTCTGTTCCTTGAATCTAATTGTGTATAAGAAGGATGTAGTAAAGATGCCTTTGGATATCCTGTGACTTGTCTACTTAATACTCACAAATGGTATGTTTTGGTCAATGAAAGTTCTTGAGTTCAGTTCAGTTCATTGTATCTATTATTACCTTTTCATTTAGTACTTTTCAATATCTGCTTAAAAACTGTTCTCCTGCCCAAGATCATGAACTGTTATTGCTGGAAACTTCAGTACTTCATGATCCAACTACTGAACTAAAAACTACCCAATAACATTTTTCCAAAACGCAGTATGAAATAGGGTCACATTTGATGTTATTTATCATTTGCATCAACACACATTTACTGAAAATCCCACCTTCCTTCAATGTTTTGCAGGACCAAAGTGTCATAACATAGGTGCATGGGCTGACTTTTGGAAAATGCTTTTTAATCCATATACCTCTTTAATTATCTTGATACTCATATTCACTGTCCCATTTACTACTTTATATCTTGATATCCACTGCTGTCTTTTTGTTTTTTGTTAAAATTGTTCAATCTTTTCTGAAGATTTGCATTTTTTAATAAATTTCATACTCAGGATATAGGATGCTGACTCCTCCATTTAAAATGTTAGTTGGTCAGAAGCAGCTTATCTGTGCCATCTCCAGATACTAAGCCTAGTTTTGGTAACAGCACTAGTGCATTTGCTTACCCTGTAGCAACCTTGGATCTCACTGAAGACAAACAATTAAGAAAAGAAGTCAACATCCCAGGCTATATCACAAAAACAAACAAAAAATTATCAGAAGCCAAGACGGTATGCACCCAGCCAAATCTCTAATCACCTCCTCAAAGTGAAAGGATGGGAGAATGTATTTAAAGCAAATGGGTCAAGAAAACCAACAGATGTTGCTAGTAATGTCTGACACAATAGATTTTGTTAATTAAATAAAGTTAATCAGAAATGAAAAAGGATGCTCCATACTAAAGAAAGGAACAATTAATCAAGAAGACATTACAATCCTAAACATATATGCATCAAACTCTCACACACCTAATTTCATAAAAAGTCTTATATGAAATATTAGACTTAAAAACAGAGCTTAATTCCAGTTCGGTAATATTGGGCAATTTCAATGTCGTACTTTTTTCAATAGACAGGTATTCCGGACAAAGTCAAACAAAGAAACATCAGAAGTAATGGCATCAAACATCAAATGTACCTAAAAGATATGTATAGAATAGTTTACCCAAATAACAAAGACTATAGATTTTCCATGATAACCCATGGAAACATGACTAAAATAGACCACATACATGTAGATTAATTTCTAAACGGTCTTATTAAATAAAAAACACAGAGCCACATATAGGGATGAAAGCCTTAGAGAGATCAAGGAAATAGGGAAAGCCACTAGCCAACCTTATCTCACCAAGTCTACCGCTTCTAAATATGAGTTACTTCCTGTCCATCCACGCACATTTGCCTTGCTGTTCTGCCATCTGATTTGCTCTCTGTCCAGCTACATCACTTCCTCTTCCTACACAGCTCTGTTACTTTCTGTCTGTCTGTACAGCCCTCCAAACTTCCATGGTTAACTAGTTTTGGAATTAAGGCATGTGCCACCACACCTGGCTCTGTTTCCAGTGTGGCCTTAAACACACAGAGATCCTGTCTGCTAAGTGATAGGGTTAAGGGTATGTGCTACCGCTGCCTGACTTCCTTGTTTACTTATAATAGCTGGTCTTTTTCCTCTGATTTCCAGGCAAGCTTTATTTATTAAAACACAAATAAAATGTAACCACATTTCAGCACAAATAAAATATTACTACACATACTGGGGCATAAAACAGATCTTAAGAAGTCTATAAAAACTGAATTAACTCTATGTATGTGTCTTATCTGACCACAATGCAACAATGCTTAAAACTAACAACAAATGAATTCTGATAATGACACAAATTCATGGAGATTAAACAACTCATTACTGAATGATGAATAGGTCAAAGAAGAAATTAAGTAACAAAAGATTCCTGAATAAAGTGAATGTGAAAACACAACACAGCAAAGCCTCAATAAATCTAAACATTTTTAGATTACACTCCGAATAGTTGGAGATCTTTTAGACAATTCCATATAATTTACAGAACAGGAAGACAATATTCAATGAGTATACAGGAATATTGGAACAGAAACTAATTGGTTTGGACTACTTGATAGATATGGAAAAATCCATCCATGGCATGTGCAATACAATATTTGAAATTTTTTTCAGACTCCGGCCAAGAAAAAGGATGCCGTAGATTATAAAATAAGTCAAAAGAAAGCATTCCATGTGGTGGCAAAATGTTTCTAGTTATACTGAACATGTAATGAAAAATTTCAATATTTACAGTACAGTGACAGACTTGATGTATATAAAGAGGACACATTCCCACAAAGTAAACAAATCCCAAACAAGCAGTAAAGCAAAGCTAAGGAACTCACTTGCATAGGCAAAACGAAACAAGAAAAGAGACTCAGCAAACATTAAAAATGTGCTTCATAAAACTGACAACCACCTTATTAATCAGAGAAATGCAAATTCGACCACAGGGGGCGTATCATGAGAATAGGTCTGATGAAAAGGAAGGACAGAATATTTAACAAGTGTCAGAACCAACAGCGATATTTTACACTGTTTCAGTCTAAGTATTAAAAATGACTCATGGAAACTGGAAATACTATTTTTTTGTATTTAAATAAGAAAACCAAACATTTTTCCTTCTTTGTGATATCCTGAAGGAACACTGGTGTTTATGTTCATTGAAAGACCTGAATCCACAGTCAGAGCAACATCAATAACCAGAAGTCAGTTCTACATCATGTGGGCAGCAAATGTCTACCTTGAATTAAGTAACTGGTAGTTATGTAAGCAGGTGCTACCCTCAAGCATGTTGTCACTACAAATGCTATGAAGGGAAGTCTCAGAAGTTCCCAAGAAACTTTCAGTGGGATTCTCTGCCCCCAGCCCTTTTGTATGTAATGGGTGTTTATGTAGACTGAATATGCTCTTATATACTTAATATATATTTTAAAACATTTTTGGTAATGTTTAGGGAGCAGTTTTAGTAGTTGCAAGGCATTAAGAACTTTTGAGTTGTTAATTTAATTGATTCATTTAAATGATATCAAAATCACTTCTGGTTATGTTTGCTGCCTTTGAGGTTCAAATGTGTTCATATAAGTCTTCCCGAAGAAAGATTTAGGAGTTGCAAGCTGTGGGACCAAGTTGTTGGACTTCCCAGTGTGTGTGATACCATCCTATTTAGATAAGTTTCTATTGACTATTCAGGGTTTTAATTTGAATTATTCTATAAGAAGAATTCATTTCACGTAAGATACACAGTCACTGTCACTACTTGCCAATAGTTTGTTTGCTTTTTGTTTTAGCATATGAAATTATTAGAATTACAGAAAAAAAACTTTAAGTGTCAATACATTTATATAGTGCCTCCTTATCAAGGGATACAATTTTGGCCTTACGTATTCAAGGGTTTAGTGGATAAAAACTAATTTCTTCGGACACAGTGGTTGATGTGAGGAAAAGTTCAGCTAACATGAATATCCTTTAACTTTCATATCATTTGATGAATAATCTTCCAGAACTCAAGTTCAGACAGATTCCGATGCAGAACCCAAGTTACTGACCAGAACAGATAGCATGTGGAGAGGCAGGAATGAGAATGTGGACATAGAAATTATTGCATCTTTATTTTCTGTTACTGGATTAATGATAACTTTTAACTTCAGAAAATATGGCTGCCTGTAAATTCTGATCCTGTATTATAACATCTTCAGAGTTTTATTTTTAACTTTCTAAGAGTTTCATTATTTTAATTTTAAAATATTTAGTCCTTTAACCTAAAATATTTAAAAGGACCGATTATAATCTCTGAATCTGCTAACACAGATGTCATTTTATCTATTACAAGCATTCATATTCGTAACTCATTTTTTAATGTGGTAGTTAATTATGCAGAATAATATCTAGCATCAATCTTTATTCCCTCTATTTGTTAAAATAATATTTTCATGAAATATAATATAACAGCATTGTAGTTTTAAAGTGTCTAGTTGCTTATAATTTCTTATTATAACTTTGCTGCAGTTTTCTGGCTTAACAGTAAGTTAATACACACTTCTTTGTGTTTATGTGTCAAAATATTCTTTTTTTTAATGTTTAATGTTTCATTCCCTTTACCAAGTATTGCCTGTGGGTAGTGAATTCCCAAGGTTTAGTACTCATACACAAATCTGTAGGTCAGAGGCTAAAGAGATAGCTTGGTGATTGAGAGTACTTGCTTCTCTTACAGAGGACCCAGGTTCAGTTCCCAGAACCTACAAGGTTTGCCATCCATAGTTCTAATTGCAAGGTATCTGATACCCTCTCCCGGTCTCCATGTGAAGAGGCAAGGACATGGTGCATGTGTGTGTGTGTGTGTGTGTGTGTGTGTGTGTGTGTGTGTGTGTGTGTGTGTGTGTGTGTAGACAAAACATTCACATACATAAAATAAAAACAAATAAACCCTTAAAAACCCAGATCTGCAGGTCAGCTCACAGGCAATTCAGTCAAACCAGAAATCCCCAGTGGTCTTTGGACAAAGCAAGGGAACAACAGCTACATTCTGGGTGAGGCTCTCCACAAAGAGGTACCATGGCCTCTGTCAAGGCGTGCCATGGGATGAACTTGCACAGAGCAACTGTGGATTTATTTTGAGATGATTTTTTTCAAGATGAGATTATTTAAAAGTCACCATTGTTATGCACTGATTTATGCATCATTTATTGTTTTTACACCATCGTTGAATAGATGTGACAGAAAGCTTAAAATATTTATTATCTGGCCCTTTCAAGAAAAACTCTACCAACTGTAAATTAGTGTCTTAGTACCCTAATTGATTTCAGCTAATTTCATTAAGACACATTCCCAAGGACAAGGGAATCCATGGCTGATATGTAAAATTAGATTAAATTATAAAATAAAAAAAATGAAAAAGAAAAACTTGAAATGACAAAGCTCAATTACAATAAAGTTGAATGAAAGTATACAAAGAAGAGTTGTATTTGAAGCTGGAAAATACTTTATGACTGTTAATTATGAATTACTCATTTGGTTTTGCACTGTGAAAGAACATGTGCATACCAGAAGACTTTTTCTCTATACCTCTATCTCTTGCCCTAAAATAGCTCTGAAAATCTTGCTAACATCTTCAAAGGTGTTTCTCTTTACATTTTACACACAGCTTACAGAGTTGCTTAAGGGTGCCAAGGTGGATTTAATAGATGCTTCTCTGAAGGTCTAGGATAGTAAGATAGGGCATTGGCTACAACAGGTGTTTTCAAAAGCTAAAGTCAAACCAACTTTGTTTCTTTTTTATTTCTACGGTGTGCAAGATTTCCATGAATCTCATACAGAGGGAGGTGGTACAAGGACATGAGATCATAATATCTTTTATAATTTTATTAATGATGATATGCTACTTGGGCACCCTTTTACATATCCATGTACACTTTGGTACTTCTTAGTGGACTTGTTATTTTAGAGTGAAGCATGGAGTGCAGGAAGAAGTCTCAAAGTCCTACTTCTAACCAAGAAGCAAGTTCCAGCTGATAGCAACTGGGAGAGGCAAAATCACTTTTCTTTAATGGAATGACACTGACCAATCACACTCCAGAGCAGGCCCAAGGCTCAGGATTCGCTGACCATTACAAATAGAACTCTATGGTGTGTGTGTGTGTGTGTGTGTGTGTATGTGTGTGTGTGTGTGTGGTTGTTGTTGCTGTTGCTTTTTTTTTACACACTGATTTATGCATCATTTATTGTTTTTACACCATCGTTGAATAGATGTGACAGAAAGCTTAAAATATTTATTATCTGGCCCTTTCAAGAAAAACTCTACCAACTGTAAATTAGTGTCTTAGTACCCTAATTGATTTCAGCTAATTTCATTAAGACACATTCCCAAGGACAAGGGAATCCATGGCTGATATGTAAAATTAGATTAAATTATAAAATAAAAAAAATGAAAAAGAAAAACTTGAAATGACAAAGCTCAATTACAATATAGTTGAATGAAAGTATATTTATATATTGTTGGTAACACTATAAATCAATGTAACAACTTTACAAAACAATTTATTGTTGCTTGTTTTAAAGAAGAAAGAACTTGAAATTGGATAGGTAGGAAGGTAAGAGAGGATCTGTAAGAAGTTGGGGGAGGAGAAATGATTGATCAAAATATATAATAGTTTCAAAGAATAATAAAAAATCATTTAAAAAATAATTGCTGCTAAAAGTCAATATACTGCTGTATTCTGCACCCACCCACCCACCTGAAAAAAAGAGTGAAGCAGTCAGGTTAGAAACCCAGTTGAAAGGACTGGATGGCCAAGCCAGGGCCCTAACAGGCTCCCCTAGCATCCCTGGCATGGAGGGTTCTCTATAACAGGCTGGAGCTGAGCAAGCAATTCTCAGGAAAAGGACAACTTAGGGACAACCAATCAACAGGAGCCCCCTAGCCTCCTGCCGGCTCAGCAGGCGGCCCCAGGCCCCTTCTGCTAGCTCAGCAGATATCCCCCAGACTTCTGCTAGTAAACATAGCTTTCCATACCCCCTTGTCAAGAAGCCCCTAGACACTAGATCCCTTCCCCCACACACAACACCAACAGGCCCCTAACCACTACAGCCTCCCACCAATCAACTCTCAGACTAATCTTTCCTCCACCAATCAGCACCAGATTACTCCCTCCTCTCTGGAATTTCTTGAATTCTGCTTAAAAGGAGCTTGCGATCCCCTTTTGGGGTCACTATTTGCCACCCCATCATGCTGGAAATAAACGCTCTTACTAAATTGCATACATGACGGTTGGTCTTTCTTGGGTCTTCTCTCGGACCCTAACACTAGACTCTTTCAATAATACACAGCCATCTTACTGACAGACGACTGGCTTCTCTGGCTAGTCGTTTTTCCCCAATCAAAAACATTTGGCAAAAATTAGACCTGAAATCATTTCTTTTTCAATAAAGGGGAAAATAAATGTTGAGTAACTCAGTGTCCCTTACTTAATTGGTATTAGATATAGGGGTGATGGCTTGCTGATAGGCCTATGTGAGCACAGAACGTGAGGAAGCTGCTTGAGGAGATCTGGATAAACTGTCGTTCTAGGAAGCACTGGTTTTGAAAAATGCATTGAAATGGAAATGGGGCATCTCCGTGTTCTTTTCTGGAATCTGAGAGTTGCTTTGTGTGTTCTCGCATAAATTTACTTTTTAAAACCCATAATTTATTACCCCAGTGCAAAATGAAAATGCCGACTCCATGCTCAAAAAGCTTTTTAAGGAGGCAGCTGCAGAGTGTGTTGAACCAAGACCCTTCTTAGAGAAGGGCTCGATGCAGTTGCACAAGTTGGATGCTCATGAAGCTGACCTTTCCATTTATGGTGTGCATGTTCATTATTCATAAACCAGAGGGATGTGTATATATCTATATATCTAGAGAGAGAGAGAGAGAGAGAGAGAGAGAGAGAGAGAGAGAGAGAGAGAGAGAGAGAGAGAGAATCTCTACAACAGGTATCCATGGGTCTCAAATTCTATGTTACATTTTGAACAATACTAAACAGGGTTAGTTTTCAGTTTACCTGAAGAAACCATTAGAAATATTATCTTACCTCTGTTAGTATGAGAATTATTCCCTATACTTTCTCCAGGTATCAGTTTCATGAAAGTTGGTTAAGCCATAATTATACATCTAAGCCATCTGCATTAAGAAAGTGTGTGTGTGTGTGTGTGTGTGTGTGTGTGTGTGTGTGTGTGTGTGTATGTGAACAAGGAAGGGGTAGCCTATAGACACATATTTGAAAGGAGGATGAGAGACTGGTGTTATGGAACATGTTAAGTGAGAGAATTGAGGATTGGAGGAGTGAGTGACAACCGGGCTGATAAAAAGCGTATACCGAAAGTACTCAATATTAAATGCTCTTACAATAAATAGTAGAATCAGAAAGAAAGGAAAGCCGGCAGTACTTTCACTTTTCAATGGCACCTGCTAACATTCTGAAACAATGTCATATCCCTAACAGTAATGCTGTATAAAAGGAATTTGGGCAAGGAATCAGGTTGGATAAAATGAAATAAAATGACATTTAGCTTTCCTTTTTACTATCTTAAACAGATACACATTTTGTCCTCTTTGATTGTAATCATTGTCTAAGACATAAGAAAATAAAGGGACTTTTAAGGTACTAAAATTAAAGTCAAGACAAAAGCGTGAAAGAAAAATCTCTTCCACTTCAAAGATACTTCTTTTAGAAATTACCAAATATCAGGTTATCTTACTCCAGTCCCCAAAATGCTTTACCATAATGATGGCAGGAAATGTTCCTGCTGTCCTTTTACTCACAGGATCTTCCAACTGCTTCTAGACTCAGTTTTCCAGCACCTACATCTGTCTGCTCAAGACAGCTAGAGCTAGGGGCTGCAGCATTCACCTGTAGCTCACTCTCAGCTAAACTTCATTCTCTGGAGTACGGTCTAGCATTATACTCTGCCTCTTCCTTTTACAGCCCTATAATAATATTTGGTTTTCTAAATATTTCAAGCCATTCTCTTGCTCATACCATCGACGGATTGCCCTTCTGTTTAAAATGCTGTATCCCATTTCATCCGGCAAGCCAATTTTGGCTTGACCTTGCACAATATGCCCTCCTTTTCCAACGAGTCTCTGATGAATCTCAAAAGGAAAGTAGCTCTGAGGTTTTCAGAGTAGTTACTCCAGTACAACATGATATTTGGGTATACAGTGAAACAAACCAGCCAACCACTTCTTCTCATGAAGCATAACCCAATGCCCTATCTTTTGATTTTGCTATAACTCATTCAGGCAGTAGTTTGCTGTAGACCTAGTCCCCTTCTCTTCATCCTACAGATTTCCAGTGGTGACTTTCCATTAAGAGATGGTTTAGTAGCAGAAAATTAGAGTTTGGATTTTTTTTAATTGAGATTAATCATCATGGCAATATCCAAGGACTAACAAGTCCAGGGGCTTAAAGCCAAAATCAACTTCAAATACAACACAGAAGAGAAATAGAACAAGAAAGACTTTAGAGGATGAGGCAGAACAGACAGACAAGTGTTCTCTTTCCTCTTAAACTCCAAGTGTGAACCCTGCATGCTGCACAACTGAACCACCAGGAAAGAATTACCCAAGTGCAATGGCGTGACTATTATGTGACTAACTGTGATGGCCAATCTCCATTGTCAGTTTGACTGGATCTGGAATCAACTAAAATAGAAGCTGCTGGGAACTTCAGTGAGGAATTTTTATGATCATATTCTTTGAAGTGGAGGATTCACCCTAAATTCTGGCTGTGCCTTCTGGTGCCAGCCCTGATAAAAGGACATGGAAGAATGAAACTGTCATTTTTCCTACTTGCCTTTACTCTTGATTGCAAGGTCATCCACACTTTGACTGTTTCCTTACTTTGCTGGCATTAGAATGTGCTTCTCTAGGCTCTTAAAACTGACTGAAAAGCAAAACATCTCTATGAATCCTCCTGGCCTTTCACACAAGATTGAGACTTCAGAGACATCCAGCATCATCAACCTTGTGGGCCGAGCAACTATGGATTCTTTACTTCTTCAAAGTGAGACAGCCATTGTTGGACTACCCAAACCATATCCTATAAACCTATCTAATGAATCCTCTCCCTACCCCTGTGTGGGCGTGTCCATGTGTATGTGTGTGTCTATGTGTGTTAATAACAGGTGGAAAGTGAATATTGCATAACTTCACCTTGGAAGATACAAATATCTATTCACCCCACATATGGCATCGATGACAGACCAAAGAAACAGTTTCACCTACAGCTAGCTTAGTGAGCAGGTGAGCTTATCAGGGTGGCTTATGGGAGCATGAATGAATGGTGCCAGGAGCATGTGTGACACAAAGGCAGCTGCATCTCTGCAAACTCTGTCCCAGCATAGGTGGACTCAAATACTGGGTCCCTGGAGCTCCTAACACAACTCAACAGCAACTCAGCTAGGCACAGTCTCCTCCTAACAGCAATGGTTTTGTTTATCTCAATTTCTGTAGGAATCCATTGAATTTTGCAAGTTTCCAGATCTTCTGTGACCCCATTAAGTTTCATCTGCTTCCTGAGTTTTATGAGCCTTCCTCCATTTGCATTCAACTGTTTTCCTCCAGCTCTTCAATTGTTTTGTTCAGTTCTTCTTCTGCAGTGAGTGTCCTCTGTGACAGAGAGAGTTGATATAAGTATCCAATGGTTTTCTTCCATTTATGGGTTAGTTTTGGATCACTATGCAATAGCAACAGTTACTTATTCGCAGGGACTGGACTCATTTTGAGAGCCTAAAGTACTACCTATTGGAAAAACAGAAGAATGTTCCTCAGTTACTGACTGTAGCTGGCAGTATCAATAATCATTTGAATAAACACAAATATTTAGAAGGCACTTTATCAGATATACTGTATCCACTTAGGAAAACAATTGTTGCTTCTCTACTGAGGTCTATGACCTCTCCAGCCATATGCTATTATCCTGTCTTACAGTTCCAATTAGTGAGTTGCCTCTTTTGGAGTGGATCTTACATCCAATCAGAGAGTAATTGGTTGCCCTTGTAACAGTCATAACAGTATTTCATCAGTAGATATATTTTTTTGCCTGGCATGTTGGTCCTATAGTATCTGAGATGTTCCTAGCTGAGCTGGACTGTTTGTGACAATTACCTAACAGCTGCACATATGGCACTATGAAAGATAGCTAGAGCTCTTTCCCAGCCTTATTTCTCCATGTCTTATAGCTGAAGGACTTCAGTAGATTCAATAATAATGACTCACCATCTAGTTATGGCATGCAATCAACAGCAGTGGCAGAAGTCTTCATAATGTGTGGGCTCTACAGGATGTCCTTGGCCAACAAGTTATAGGCAGGCTGTCCACCCTTCCCCTGGGAGTTTCACCTAACACCTTTGTAGTTCTTGGGAATGTCCTTTCTCACTGATGCACGGTATCTTCATTCAAACTCCTGAACTGCTATCTTTATTATTCCTGCCTGTGGTTTTCCAAATCTGTAAGTCATGCAGGTACTGTCATTATATAAATGAGACCTTTTACAAAGGGTTGAGAGGCTCTCTGAAGGGCCAGCATCATCCATTCCAAGTGTCAGTTGTTCTTGGTAGCTAAAACCAAATTTACATCCCAGTTTGCTTCTCTCTTCTGTGATAGAACACTTACCAAAAACACGTGGGGATAAAAGAGTTTATTTCATCATATAATTCCCAGGTCACAATCGATCACTTTGGAAAATGAGGGCAGGAACTCAAGACAAGAAACTAGAGCAGGGACCACAGAGGAATGGTTTGTGCCCCATGGCTTGATCACTCTGCTTTCTAATACAATCCAGGACCATATGTTGAGAGGCAGCACTGTCCGCAGTGGATTGAGCTCTCCCACATCAGGAATTAATCAAGAAAATGACCCATAGAAATGTCCACAGGCAAATTGGATGGATACAATCTCTCAACTAGGTTTTCTCTACCCAGATGAATCTAGTGTGTCAAATTTACAAAAACAAAACAAAAACAAACAAACAAAAAACCCAGAACAGTTACAAAAGACTAATTCAGAATGAAACGGTGTCAATTATTCTGCATGGGAGATTGAAGTCAATCTTTGTTCATGAGCCATCTATCCCTCTCACCCTAGGGCATTATTACTTCTGTGAGGCTTGTGTCTTCACATTCCTAACACTCTTGATAAGGCTGACTTAAACTGCATATTCCAGTCCAGGTCTAATGTGGAGCAAGGCCATGACCCAAACTGCCATGCATGCTGCTGGTTCTAACAGGTTCCTTCCCAGCACTGTGTCCCTTATCTATTTATCAGCCATGAGTGGCTGCTAAAAGAGATGGATTGAGCAAAGCATCCTCACCCTCAACATATAATTTTAATTTTTTTTCAATTTTATTTTATGTATCTAGATGTGTTGCCCAGATGTGTGTCTGTACATCAGTTATGGGACTGGTGCCTGAAGAAGCCAGAAAATGCTGTCAGATTCTCTGTAAATGGGATTGCTGATAGATGTAGGTCACCATGTGATTTCTAGGTATAGTAACCAGGTCCTCCAGAACAGCAGCCAGTGCTCCTAACTGCTGAGTAACTTCTTCAGCTCTTCAACATCAAATTTTCAAGGAAGAAATGTAGACTGCAGAGTCTGAGAGGGTAACTGTCAACCCTAGAACAATCTTAATCATCTCTTCTGTATGATTGTGTATGTCCTCTGTGAATTGTTGCTCTAGCTGTAAAGCTCTCAAGAAGCTCACAGCATAGCTTCTGGCTTTCTGAAGTCTCCCCCGCCCACCAAAAAAATCCACCTAAGCAGAAATCTTGACATAGCTGTCTTTGAGTGACCTAAACAGACCCTATTATCTGCTCTACCCATTTCTTATGCTCTTTGGGTTATATCACCAAACATGGACCACTAAGTTATTTATTACCAACAGTGTGTCTCCTGACACATAGAGATAACATCCTGTCATGGAGCTCAGCAAAACTCTAAAGCTATACCAGTCCAGAGGTACCTGCTGAATTAACCTCTTACTTAATTCTTTGTGAAAAGTCATTTCCAGACATAAACTACTGTCCCTCTTATGCCCAGTTGTTTTAGCAATGCCTTTCACACCTCTGTTCTCTTCTGTTCTGTTCATTGGGAGTTAGTCAGTGGTGACCAAGTGTTCCTGGTTACTGGTATGAGCCAATTCTATGGGAACTGATTTAGTTGGTATTGG
Organism: Peromyscus californicus insignis; assembly: GCF_007827085.1. NCBI lineage: Eukaryota > Metazoa > Chordata > Mammalia > Rodentia > Cricetidae > Peromyscus > Peromyscus californicus. The sequence goes on along the minus strand of NW_026294458.1, from coordinate 19,811,619 downwards.
CCAAGATGATGTAGCCTTTGTCTCAAAATGGATGAGAAGTTACACTGTTTAGTTTCTCTGTTGGATTCTTGGACTTATCATCCACGTCCAGGTACTACATTCTCACAAGCTAGTCTGTGAGAGGATCTTTCATACATTTAAAAGTTTTCCCAAGTTGAAACAGTTCAGATGCAGAGTGTTTTTTGTTACCATAGTTTTCTGGTCTTGGCAACTCTTAAGGCACATGCATGCATGCGGAATGATGAGTTTTTCTATCCCCACGTGTTAAAGATCAGAGCAGAGGGCTACCTTCATCCCTGCTGCCTCACTCCTTCCTCTCTGTCCGACTATTCCATGGGTCCTCACTTTCTGGGTCTCAGTACAGGCTTTTTGGCATTCCTCATAGTTTTCTCCATTGTACTTACCTTTCATATCTTGCTTACATATAGAACCTCTTAATATATTTGAGTACAAAAAGTAGTTCCTAATGCAAACAGTTTTCCCAGTATCATGATTTCCACTACTTTTTATTCATGAAGTCATTTACTGGAGCAGAAATCTTTAATTTTATATAGTTTATTTCATCACAGTATTCAGCACAGATCTATTTATGTTGGAAATTTAACAAGCCATTTCCCATCATGACTTTTCAAAATGGATCCCTTAAATTTCTCTCCATGAATAGAATTGTAGCAGAGAAATACAAAATTTCTAGGCATTAGAAATAATCTAGCAAGTAAATTTACTTTGGAATAAATATATCCAAACATGAGTAAATATCAAATATTAAATGAAGCGAAAACATCAAATTTCCTGTGATTCAATGTGGTATAAATCATGTAAATTATTGATATGCCTAAATAATATTAGAAAATGTAGCTTGGGAACAAAATTGGGAAATTGCCATGAATAATGGATGAAGGGATAAAAGAAAAAGAATATATTTAGCCATATGTTTAACTTTTATTGAAAGAGAAATTGGACACAAGGCAAAAATATTAGCATCTGGTGAAATGGAAGGGAATGCGCACTTATGTCCCTTCTATGTCATTTTCTGCATGTTTCCGTAGGTTTACCATATTTCAAAAAGCCTTCCATTTGACACAGTGTATCAAGTCCATGTTCAGAAAAATATGTAAAATATTTCAAGTTAAAAAAAAATTTACAAAGGAAACAAATTGAAATCAACACGAAATGTATAGGAACACCGGAACACTGTGTTTCAGAAATCAATAATTACTGAAATGCAAGTGCACGTGTTTAACGGATGCGGCTGCTTTATTGAATCCAGCTGCTTGATTCTGAATGAGTGTCTATATTCAGACATTATGAGAGAGAGAGAGCAGAGCCCAGTTTCATACCAAAGAGGATAATATATCAGCCCTTGTAAATTATTCTTCGGGGCACATATGAAGGTTAGGTACATTAACCAGAAAGTTAAAAACCCCAATTATAAGAAACTCTTCTCAAAATATATGCAGAAAAACCTATAAGGCATCCCAAAAGACATACTAATTTTCACATTAGGAAGTAATTAGATATGTAATTGAGTGCTGGAGAAACAGATGAATTATCCAAAACTGATTTTTTTTTAAAAAAGTCAAATGTTTGCCAGTTCTAGGACTCTATAAGCTGGGGATATTCCATTATTTCACAGATCACATTGACTTCACTCATTGTCAGCCATGGCCTGAATCCTCAAAAATGTCTATTCTTCAAAATTATTGTCAAGTTTATGTATGCTTTGATGCCTCTGCCATACAGCTTTCTGCTCATCAGTCCAGGGAAACCACAGTACAGGTTTACAGACAGAAACACCTTGCCTGAATTTCTTTACACACTGATACCTAGGTAGTATTACAGAAGGAGTTATTATTTTCTGAACCTTCAGGCCCCTCAAATCAACATGAATCAGCATTCTCATCCACCCCTTCCTCTGCTTCAGAATTGATTTTTCTTCAAAGCCCCTAGGGCTCATGCCTCCAGACTGTGCGACTTGCCACTCCCCACAGTAACTTTCACACCTCTCTGGTTAGTTTCCATCATTGACTGATGGCTTTACTTATCCTATTTCGGTACCTTCTTTTTTTTAATCACTGCACACACTTTCCACGTTTTAGATTTTTGTATCTTCAGTCCTAAAGTTCCCCATCACCCACAGTGGTTTCTCACACCCACATCTTCCAGTTCTCTGGTAACATTTAAAAGCCTTTGGATCACTGATCTTCACTACCTGAGATAAAGCTTACTTCATAGTTTCTTCTCCATGATGCACTGCACTCAGCCTCCATGTTCACAGGCCTACCACTTCTTCAGCTTCTTAAAACTCGACGGAAAGCTCCAATTTATGCTGCCTCCTCTGATTCCTGTTCATTTTCTAATCCCTTCCTTCCTCTCTTAGATTCTGCAGCATGCAGTTCTATGTGTGGCTCTGCAAACACTTGTAATTCATTCACCCTTCCCTTCCTCTGCTATACTAATCTAGAAACCTTGTGACTGTAGCTCAGCTTAACCATGTGTCCCAGGTGATGCATGGAAAACTGTTCACTGCTATAGTTGGCTTAGTGAACATGGGAGAATATAGTCTAAAAATAAGGTGGGCTAGTATCTCATGCAATAGCCAACTTTATTCAGAGCATCAGACAATGTAAACTCTGAGGGTTCAGAAGAATTATATGAGTAAGGTGTCCAATGGCAAGGACAAGCCACATGTGGCAAAAACAAATTTTTCCATAGAGGCACATGAATAACAACAGCTGAAGTCAATTCATTCCTGTCTGCTCCACCTGGGAGGAGCATGAAAACACATTCCAAGAACAGTTCTGTGTTTTGAAGAGACTGAGTTCACAAGACTCTTGTCTTGTTTTCTTGGAGTTTTCTCTCAAGCACTCAGAATTCTCACACCATTCCATTCTTGGACTATGTTACAAACGAAAACAAACACCAAAGTTGACTTGTCCCATTGTAATATCTTGAGGATAAATCTCTGTTGAGTCTGCAATGACACCTGCCAATCTTAATCTTTTTCTGTTACCCCAAATATCTATTTTATAACTTCTACACTGTTTTCTACAGTCCTACCTTACAGAGTTGCCAATTATCACTCACTTGTTTACTTAGTCACACAAGAGAAATGCCTCAACTGATCACTCTCAGATGCAAGCAACTCATAAAGGAAATTCCTCAATTGATGACTCCTAGTTACAAGAGTTTATTGGGAATAATATTGCTGAGACATTCTGAGGCATGGCCTAAGAAATTCACATATTTGGCTGTTTCCAAAAGAAGTATCTGTCAAATTGTGTAGAGTGATTTTTGTCCAACTTTCTTCTTTCTGTGAGATTTTTTAAAAACATTTATTTGGTGTGTGTGTGTGTGTGTGTGTGTGTGTGTGTGTGTGTGTGTGTGTGTATGTGTGTGTGTGTGTGTGTGTGTGTGTGTGTGTGTGTATGTGTGTGTGTGTGTGTGTGTGTGTGTGTGTGTGTGTGTGTGTACACCTGTATGCATGCCATGGTATAAGAAAACAATTTGAAGGAGTTGGTTCTCCCATTCTACCATGTGGTGTCCAGTGATCAAAATCAGGTCATAAACCTTTGCTGCAAGTATTTTTACCCCTGAACCATACTGACAGCCATTTCCTTGTATTTTAATACCAAGGTCTTAAAAGTTCTTCTGTTTTCTTATGTCTTCAGTAATGAATGCCATCAAAATAGTTTCCTGTAAAAAGTATAGATAAAGGTTGTCCAGCCATTTCCTTTGAGTTCCTGGAGGGAGACACATAAGTCTTGGAAGTAAATGTACTTACAAGTCTCAGGAAGTCTGAAACATAAAGGATTTAAAAGCCTCTCTTTAGTGACCTTGTACCTATACTTTTATAAGTGACCTAATAAACACATTTAGGTTGACTAATTTATTTCCTGTGTTGTCATTGTCCTATATGAGGCAATGTTCATGTCTCCACAGGAAAAAGTCACATGATACAATGGCCTCCAGAACCAAAGATTATCTGCAATGATCTGATAAGACATGCTACCGAGGCTGAGACATGTAAACATGGACTGTCCTCCAGGGAAATCCTAGGGTGGTCATCTTCCTTTAAAGAGTGAAGATACAGAGTCATGTCTCCTAGATGAATAAGGTCCACCTCATAAGTATGAGAATGCCTCCCAAATGTCTAATGAACTAGATTATATACAACAATCCTTGAAAAAGGCTATGGTACATGATAGTAAACCATCAATAATATGGCCCTTGCTGTTGACAATAGACATGCAACTGAGGCTGAGGTGTCTTTTAGAAAGAACTTGCCCATGTAAAAGAGGAAGCGTGATGATAAAGAGCTAAGTAGATACCTTCCTATGCATTAGTTTCTGAGTTTGCCTGAAAAGTAAGAAAGAGGAGTCTATGGAAAGATAGGATGAAGGAGTTATCTTGCCCCTCCATATACAGCAGGCATGTAAATGAAAATTACAGCAAAATACCATGGCATTCCTATCTTACTGTCTTCTCACACTCCCAGAAATTAGGACTCTGGCCAATATAAGCAGTGTCATGGATATAGTCGACTTCATTCACTATTACTGTGTGATTAGAGATTTGAACACGTTCTTCTGAACGGTCTTGTACTACTATCGAACTGAATTGGACACATCCTTTGACAAAGCACTTCTGTTCTTGAGTATCCATCCTGTGATGGCTGGCTTTAACCATCACATTACCTCCACAAAGGGATACCCAGATGGTTTTACATTCAATACAGTGGCTGCACCTTAAGCAACAGCTGTTCCAACTGGCAATTGCAACTCTGCAGCTACCAGGAGCAATTCGGCTACATGAGCTGCAGTCAGGCAGGAATCCTGTTCCCTCAGGCACAGACTCTATCACAGTCACTAAAGGAAACTTTATCTAAATATCCACCCTTCTATAGAACTCAGGATTCCTACGTTGAGGTGAAATCCTGCTAGCTCAGAGAGGTTGAATAGCAAGTAAGCTAACCTCTACTCTGGGCTGTCCTTCGGCTCTGCCCCTACTTAAGAACCCTAGCTACAAGTAGTTCCTCCCTACCACTTCCTGCCAGCTAACTGCTGACTCAACGACCTTCTGACCCCAGATTAATTTTATTTAATCAAACAAATGTAACACGTCTTTGCATCTTTAACAAAGGCAGCAGGAACAAAGGTAACACGCCTTTACACAGTTCAAATAATATTCCATAGCACCAGATACCTGGTAAAGCATTGTTCTACTTTGCTTCTCTGCCACTATGCTGAAACACAGACCAAAGCAACCTGGGGGAGGAAAGGGTTTACTTGCTTACTTCACAGGTTCCAGTCCATCATCCAAGGAAGTCATGACACAACCTGGAGGAAGGAACTGTAGCAGATACTATGGAGGAATATTTCTTACTGGCTTACTTCCCATGGCTTCCTCAGCTTGCTTTCTTACATGTCTCACAACTACCCATACTGCATAGGGACAGCACTGCCTACAGTGATCTGGACTCATACATCAATCATTGATCAAGAAAATGGCCCACAGACATACTCACAGCCACTCTGATAGAGGAAATCCTAGTTTGTGTCAAGACAACTAATCCCTTGTTAACTTGACACACAAATATGTACCTTAATCTTTCCTTTTTGTCTATCTCCAAGACATCTAGTTAATATCACACCATAAAAGACAGGTCAAATTCGTACAGTTCCATTATGTTTTAAATTTTTTCAATGATTGAAAAGTCCAAGGTACCAGAGCTGAAGGCCCAGCACCCACATCAGGTGGGTTACAACCATCTGTAACTCCAGCTCCAGGGAATCTGACACCTCTGTTCTTCTTGGGCATTGCCATCACACGTTCATCACTACAACCAGTTGTGCACAGGCACACATAACAAAAAATAACAAAAATTAATGTTAAAAAAGTCTAAGTTCTCATTTTAAGTAATCCAAATCTTTTAAGTTTGGAATCTTGTAAAATGGAAAATAATCTATATACTTTCTTACTCCAAGAGAGAAGAACAAGTCAAAGTTACAGTTTAGATCAAAGCAAAACCAAAATCTAACACATAAAATGCTCAGTGTCCAAAGTCTCACATGCTCCAGAGGGCCCGAGCACTCTCACTTCTCCAGCTCTGCGATCTGCAGCACACAGACGCGTTCTACTCCACGCCTGCTGCTGTCCTTAGTTGTCACCCCACAGCCCTAGCATTTACATATGCTGAGTTCTCCACTGCAACTGAGGTTTCATGTTTCCCAATGGCCTCTACCGCCCTTTCTTCAGAGAGTCTCCAACCCCAACACAGAGTGACAAGCCTCAAGCGTTCTCCATTGTTCTTTCATCTTTCAAAACAAATGCCATGTAGGAGACTCATACACATTATTCATTTCAGCTGCCAGCTTGAGCTGTCTGTAGCCTTGGCCCACTCTGGACCACAGCTTCTGTTTGTTCTGAGGAAATATTTTCCAGAAGAGTTCACCTCAATTATGATAATATCTTATGAACCACAGCTGAGTTTTCAGCCCCAGCTAATCAACATGGGTTATCCCAGCGAAGCACTAAAAGATTTCACTTTCACAAATTCTTAATTGTACCTATGACAACAAACAGCCTTGAGAGTGGTTTTGCTTCCCTCTGAAATCTCACAGGCCTCCACCATATGCATTACTCTCAACATTCTTGACTCCCAAGTTTCCACATAACAGTCCATTGAATTGTAGGCATTCAACATTTTTGCAGCCCTAAGTTCTGAACATTTCTACAGTCCTCACCCAAACCAACATGGTCATGTCTAAGCAAGATCCCACTCCTGGTAACAATTTCTGTTCTACTTCCTTTTGCGTTGCATGATACTCCATGATGAAAACCAACTTTAAGAGAAAGGAACTTATTCCAGCTCCTATGTCACAGTCCATCATCGATGAAAGCTAGGGCAGGAACTCAAGGCAGGAACTGGAGGGATTAACTAAATAGAAAAAAAAAAACAAACAGAAAATTCTACTTACTAGCTTGCTCAGATTCTGTTCTTATAACCCAGAACCACCTACCTATTGACATTTTCCCCCCTGGGGAAGCACACCACACATATCTACTCACCTGAGAAAGGATGCCATGAAAGACCCAAGTATGGATATCATCAGAGTCTAGCTTATTGAACCAGTGAGTTTTATTGGATTTACTTACAGGAATATGGGTGAGTGGTTGCTTATAGGAGCAGAGATCTCTCAATGAGAGTCACATCACCAAAGTCCACCTATGTGTGACAACTCAACAAGGCTGGAAATCTGGAGCTCATTTCCCAGCCTGCAGGCAGCTCAACATGTTAGAGGGTGTCATTTCCACATGGCTCAGTCGGTCTGAGTTTCTTCATGGCACCTTAGGTGGATTTTTTTCTTCCAGGCAGTTGAACCAGTCTCTGCTTCTTCCAGGCAACTAAGATTGTCCAAGAGTCAGTCTTCTCTCAGCAGGTTTTACTGTTTATGTACTTTTAGGAAGGGAGGGGCATAGTGAATCTAGTCAGTTTCAGGGACTTCTGGAAGCTAGTTTGAGTTGTTTACATCCTATCTTAACAAGCTTCCCTGTGGTATTTGCTCTCTCCTTGGGACATCCTGATGTTTCACCTCCCTGCAAACATCAAGTCTTAAGAAGTTCCCTTCCAAATGGAAGGTTTTTATCTTGGTGGAAACAACTACATAATGCTCCACAGGAGTACCACTGCACACTGTGGGTGTGCCTCTCCCACAGCAACCATTAATCAAAAAAGGAAGAGTCCCACAGACATGCCCACAGGCCAATCTGATGGAGGCAATTCTTCATTGGCATGTCCCTTTTCTCAGAGGACTCTAGTTGTGACAAGTTGACAAAAGCTAACCAGCACAAACGTTATTTCTGTATATTTCTGTGAAGATGTTTCTAGAAGACATTGGCTGATACATGAATAAGGAAGCACAATTAGGAATATCTTCCTTACTCATTGGATGTGGGCATTATCCATTTTCCACAAAAGAATAAAGAGGTAAAGGAATATGAATTTTCCCATCTAATCTTTCTCTTTTTCCTTCTTTCTATATCTTTTCTACTTTCTCAGAAGTGGAAGACCCTTATTCTCCCAGACTTTGGTATCACAACTCTACAGTAGCCTATCTTTTGGCTCTAGGACATTACTAGTAATCTTATGGGTGTCTGATCCAAGATTAAGAGTTATGTTGCCAATTTTCTTGATTCTGAAATTTTGCAACTGAATGATGACTGAATTATGCCAGTGACTTACTTGGTTTTCCAACTTGCAAAGCACTTATTATGAGCCTTCTCAGCATCTATAAATGCTGTGGGATGGTCTTTTTGTACTCTGTGAATATGTGTTGCTACTAATGGTTAATTGTTGCTAGAGTTTTCCTGCCTGGCCCACAGTCAGGACAAATCTCTTTTACCCGCCAGTCCCAAGCTGCTCAAACCCGATCAAGTAAACACAGACACTTATATTGGTTTCAAACTGTATGGCCGTGGCAGGCTTCTTGCTAACTGTTCTTACAGCTTAAATTAATCTATTTCTATTAATCTATACCTTGCCACGTGGCTTGTGGCTTACCGGTACTTTACATCTTCCTTGTCCTGATGGCGGCTGGCAGTGTCTCCCTCCCCAGCTTCCTGTTCTCTCAATTTTCCTCTCTGTTAGTCCCGCCTATACTTCCTGCCTGGCCACTGCCAATCAGTGATTTATTCATTGACCAATCAGCAACACATTTGACATACAGACCATCCCACAGCACCTCCCCTTTTCTTTTCTTAAAAAGGAAGGTTTTAACCTTTACACATCTCCAAAGTCAGCTTGGTATATTTGGGAATTTGGGCGTAGCTTCTCTTACTACTTCCTGCTGGAGGGGGGCGCTGTATCTTCTGGGGAAACAAAGAAAATTTTAGGATCATGGAGTAGTCCGTGAGGCTGTATCATCTGAGCCAGTTGTCTTGAAACGGTTCTGGATGTTGGATCATCTGGGCCATGGTGTCATCGGAGACCTTTCAGGGGGTCTTGGCTGGTCAAACCTGATGTATCTTACTCTGGAACAAATCCATAGCCTTTTGCTTTCTGTGGAAACAAAAGAGACTCTTTTCCAAAGCAACATATCCTTACATCCAAATTTTGAAGTCAAAGTATCTTTAAAATATACGTACTGGTTTAACTCAGCTTCCTTTACAATCAAACATCTCTCTGTAGTTAAGAATCCCAAAGACAACACAATCCAGACTCTTTGTGTAATAGTCATCTCTACGTGGCTTATTTTTTATATTAATTTTACTGTCTCTTTAAAGACTTTATTTTTTAAAACCATGTATTTGTTTCTATACTGTATATATCACCTTTTTTTTTGTCTCTTTTAAGCCTATGTATATTTTACACACATTTTAAACTATTACATCTGAATCTGTCTTATTGTGAATCTATTGCTTTAAGCTGCAGCAGCTGTGGCTGCTGGCTCCGCCCACCTCAGCTTCCCAACATGGCGGCGGTACTTTACCACCAGCTCTGGGAGCTATCGTGGGTCTATGCTTTTATCCAAGCAGCATGTAGCCCAGAAACCTCTTTTTTTGTTTTGTACTAGGAAAGGCTAAATCCACAATGTAGCTTAATGTGCCACTTGCAGAGGCTTCATTCCCGCCATACGGGGGCAGGTCGAGCGCACACGCTAGGAACCCCCCAGTAGCTCAAACCGGCAGCTGCCGCTCATTTGAGACAATTAGGAACTGTTTTTAGCTCCGTTTTAGAATCTTTTTTCTCAGGTTTTAGGTGGAAACTCTTGCCACCACGTTGGACGCCATTTGTTGCTAGAGTTTTCCTGCCTGGCCCACAGTCAGGACAAATCTCTTTCACCCGCCAGTCCCAAGCCGCTCAAACCTGATCAAGTAAACACAGACACTTATATTGGTTTCAAACTGTATGGCCGTGGCAGGCTTCTTGCTAACTGTTCTTACAGCTTAAATTAATCTATTTCTATTAATCTATACCTTGCCACGTGGCTTGTGGCTTACCGGTACTTTACATCTTCCTTGTCCTGATGGCGGCTGGCAGTGTCTCCCTCCCCAGCTTCCTGTTCTCTCAATTTTCCTCTCTGTTAGTCCCGCCTATACTTCCTGCCTGGCCACTGCCAATCAGTGATTTATTCATTGACCAATCAGCAACACATTTGACATACAGACCATCCCACAGCAGTTAATAAAGAAATTGTTTTGGCCTATGATAACACAGGATATAGCCAAGCGGGTAATCCAAGAGAGATACAGGGAGAAGAAAGGCAGAGTCAGAGAGACGCTGAGAGCTGCCAGGGGAGCAAGATGTAATAGAATACAGGTAAATCCATGAGACACATAGCGATACATAGATTAATAGAAATGGGTTAATTTAAGATGTAATAGCTAGCTAACAATAAGCCTGAGCCATAAACCAAACAGTTTGTAATTAATATTAAGCCTCTGAGTGATTACTTTATAAAAATGGCTGCTACCCAGGTGGGACCAGGCAAGACAGAGAAACTTCAGTCTACACATAATGACATGAGCCAGTACCTAATAAGTCCTCTCTCTCCTATATCTACATCCATGTTTGTAAATCCATTCATGTCTATGTCGTCATTATATCAGCCTTTTTATAGTCTGAAGTTTAAGCTATCTCTCACAGATTTATGTGCTTAAGCAGCCCTTGTCTCCTAGCTGGAGATCCTGACTTCAGAGATGATAAATAAAGTCTTTACAGTTGGAGGCATGGATGTGGAAGGAAAAAAAAAACGCTGAATTTAGGACTTTGAAGTCAATAATCCAGCTCTGCTTTTGAGCCCAGAATGTTGATTCTTGGTTTGACTCTGCCATGATGTGAACAGCTGCCTCACATTCCTGCCACCACAGCCATAATACACTCCCACCTTCATGACTTCCCTGCCATTATGGACAGTGTCCACTGAGCCATGAGTCAACATGATAATCCTCTCCACCTTTTAGCTGATGCTGCAGCTAAAGGTCATAGTTACGTAAAAGTAGCTGACATAGGCACACAGCCTATCAGTTTGTTTCCCTAGAGAACAATGACCAGGTCTGACTTTTAACTCCATGAGTTGCGAGTCCTTGATGTGCACACATGCAGACCTTAATTCAAATCCCCAGCACCCACATAAAAATACATATTTTAGTTGTGGTCCATGCCTTTCAATTCAGCACTCCAGGAGGCAGAGACAAACTGCTTTCTGTGACTTTGAGGTCACCCTCGTCTACATAGTGAATTCCAGGTGAGCCAGATCTATGTAGTGAGACTGTCTCAAACAAACAAAAACAGTTCACTCCTGTTGGGGAGGATTTCTGTGGCTTGCTGGCCATGAGCTTAGTTCCAGATTCAGAAGGAGACCATTTCTTGAGGAAATAAGGTGGGAAGTGGGAGAGCAGGATACTCAGCACCCTCCTCTGTCACCATGTACATGTGCAGAGGCTCAGGGGCCAGCACATCCAAGTATACACACACACACACATACATACACACACATACTCACCTACACACACTACTCACCTACACACACACACACACACATGCATACACACACACACTTATACTCACCTACACCTACACACACACACATATACACACATATACTCACCTATACACACACATTTACACACATATACTCACCTACACACCCCCATACACATATATATTCACACACATACACACATATATACTCACTTACACACACATACCTATTCTGGAAAGTTATTTTCTCACACATTCTTTGTGGTTTTGCAAAGTGCTATAAAGTCATAACTTCCAATATGACCTGTCCAGGTATAATAATTTTTGACATTCAACATCTATCAAAGTGAGAGTTCTTTCTCTTTATTTTAATTTTTCTTTTACTTGTGGGTGTGCACATGTGTACTCTACATGCACTTGTGCTTGTGTGTATATAGGCCAAAGGTCAAACTCAGGTGAAGTTTTTTGGGTGCTGCCCATCTTATTTTTGAGACAGTTTCCCACAGGCCCAAATCAAGCTGAGTAGGTTGTTTGGCTGGCCAGATAGCCTCAGAGATCTGCAAATTTGTGAATCTGTGATTATAATTGTATATAAATACATGTTTTTGTTGTTGTTTTGACTTGTTTTATATTATGAGTTTAGGGAACCAACACTCTCATCCCAAATACTGACGAGCAATCTCCCTTATCTAGAGAAATCTTATTCTTTGAAGGTCACTACTCTCTTTTCAACCTCTTTCAGGATTTATATTCTATCTTATTGGTACTTATTCTCTACATTCTGACAACTTCAGTACTAATCACTTTTTTTTTTATTTCTACTTGATTTGTACAAATTTGCTTTCTATCGCAAATCTAGGCACTGTGTCAGAATCCTAAGCCTTAGAAATTACCATGGTGCATCTCTACCCTGATTGTATTGCTGAAAGCATTTCTTCTGCAGACTCAGGCTTCTTTGGCCTTAATTGCCTAATCTAACTCCTTATGTCTACTAAGGAGTTACACAGCAGCATCCCTCACTCCCACTGCTATTTTTAGTTGGTCATTATTCTTTTTGAAATCTGTATAAGATCAATAGACCTCTCTGAAGGGCCATTTTTCTTGATATGAAAACAAACGTGTGGCCCCTCCTCCTGAAAATGTTAAGATTTATCTATAGAAAGTCATCTGCCAATAGCATTTTGATGTGTTAGAGAGGCCCTCCAGCACAGAAATATTAGATTTTTTTTGTTCAAGATGTATTATTTGTTAAGGAAAGCAAATCAATAAAGACGGGAAGAAAAGAAGATAATTTGTCATTGTGCAGAGTGCTTAATTCCGCTCAGAATCATAGATGCAAGAGCAGGAACATGTTTTAGCATAACTAGGCAGTACTAAAAATATAATGGGTAAGGCGACTCATTTTTTCTTGTGATCGACCATAGTTCAAACATACTTTTATCCCGAGTTAATTTGTGTATGTGTGTAGTGAAGCATTAAGACAAACAAAAGTGCCCTCCCCTGTGTGAGGATCTCTGGAACTCAGTGCCATAGTGGGCATGCTTCGGTAGCCTGTCCAACTTCCGTAAACTCATGTGCACTAGAATTTTGCCCCTTCAACTTCCTTCTCCAAGGAAGTAATATCTCTTGGTATTAAATGAAAATTTTAAACACAGTTTTCTTTATGCTAAGCTTTCCTGACATTACAGGATTTTTTTTTTTTTTACACTTCTCTCTACTTCTTTACCTCAAAATCCTGCCTCCTTTGGCCTCCTCTTTCTATACCATTCCACAAATTTGTTCTTTCTAATGAGGGAAAATTATACTTTTTTTGTATTTGTATCCATCTCCTCATGTAATCACTGCCCTTTCTTTCCTGTCTGCCGTGATTATACCTTACATTGCTCATAAACTTACTTCCAGTCCTCTTATAGACCACAGATAGCTTTATAAATTTTTTCAAGGAAACAGTGCTGATTGCACCCAACACAGGCTCTAATGTGATGTTGATCAATTTTTCTCTCCTGAAGGTTGCTTTCTGATTTTCAGTATTATTTCCAATTTCTTAATCATTACCTCTATCGTTACTGTCTCTGGCAGTAAATTTTCTTCCTCTCTTAACACTTGATGTTTTCCAGAAATGGTTTCATTTTTTACACTCTTCTTGTCTTCTACTTCATTCATTTCATGAAGAATCTTGGAATCATTGCCTCCTCAGCTCCACAAAATCAGCCCTATGTTCCTGTGAGCACTGCACACATGTATTAGTAACTACTCCTTGAGTGCATTTCTACCCAAGTAAATCAAAAACAGATTCTTTACAGAATGTTTGAGCCTTGTTTTGCTATCCTGACTCTCATATGAAATATTGGTAGCAGCTCATAACCCCAACTCTAGGCCTGGAAAGCCCTTCCCATTCCCTGCCCCTCTCCTCGAGTATTGACTCCTGTATCACTCTGTGCCTCCACTTTCTTGCACACGCTTGATTCTCTCCATCTGTCTGCCAGAGCCTTAGTTCAGTTTCTTGTTCCTGTAGAAACTGCCCTTCCCTCCTTCACGGTTTTTCTAGCAGACTGAAATAAAGCATGCATGCCTTTACTGGTGCACTGCTGCCTGCTGAGGTGACATCAGAGGTGACTTCCTAACTGTCCCTGAGCAGGTGGCTTCCAGGCAATCTTTCTGGATAAATATTACCCAAGTCTTAGCATCTCATCGCCTGCATCTTCTTTTGTCACTGAAGTAACCAATCCTAACTTGAGTGTTACAGCAGAAAGTGTTGGTAATAGAGAATCTAAGCATGACACATTGCTACTAGATTAAAATAAACTTTATTAGAGTATGCTGATTTCAAAATCCTATTCCATTAGTATTTGAATAACTATTTATATTGAGGTTATATTGGTTTGAAAGAATATAGTGAAATTATGTTCTAGAAGCTTCTTTTCTGCCTGCTTCAGTAATGGATCTTCTTGTCACATCTTTAGGTTTGTTTTAAGGTTGCTTCCAAAGGGGTAGCAGGGTAGCTGCCACCCCTTACAGAATACAAACCTCATCTTGTGCATGTTCTTGGAAACAATGGGCTAGTTCTCTGACACAGGCAATCCCACACTGTTATTTATTCAGGAAAATACTATCCATGGCAGGAAGAAACTGTGTACAAAGAGCTAATTACAGTTGTGAGGTTGCATTCTTGTGGCAATTAGCACATCACGGGGGTGTGTATTTTACAATAAATACCAGATGGTCTAACATGAGAAGCCTTGCAATTTGAGAAAATGGCAAAAGTCCTGAGTGAGAAACTGTTGTTTTAAAGGGCTTTTGTTTAAGATAGGAAAGATTTAGATTAAAAAGAAAAAGGAAAAGGAAAACAAACTCAAACCAGCAAAGTCTAATGCCATTTCCATGCAGTGGTTTTAATAGGTGGTAAGAAAACAAGAATGAGATGCTGCCTGTTTTGTTCTAACCAAAGAAGAGCAACACTCCACTATGTCCTATTTCCAGATGTAAAGCAGTGTGACTTGTGACATCATGATCATCATACAAGACACTTTGATTTTTTTTTCCTCTTCATCCTCACAGTGCATGTGTAGTTCACCCTGATGTCCAATACTCAACGGGAGAAATACAGCTTCTGACAGACAAGTGCTTGAACATGGCGGGACAACTTAGTTTCAGATCTTCTAGCTCCAAATACCAAGCCATGGTTCTTTCTCCTGGGTGCCAGGTTCCGAATCACAGTCCTCCTTCAGACTGTGTTCTCTAAGCAAAAGTTTAGCCTCACAAATATTGCTCACTCCACAGAACAGTAAAGGTCAGCTTGCTTTGTGTTCTGTTGATCTGGTCTGGCAGCATCTTGCCTCTGAGCCTCTTCCTGCCGTGGATAGTATTTTCCTGAATAAATAATAGTGTGGGATTGCCTGTGTCAGAGAACTAGCCTATTGTTTCCAAGAACATGCACAAGATGAGGGTGTAGGAGCCTAATGCTGTCAACAGAAGACACTCGGGCTCTTTGCAATGATGTGCTCAATTATTCTGGTAAAGATAAAACTGTATATTTTATTCTAAATAACTTAAATATCATTGGTCATCAGAAAGCAGTCCATCGGTTGTTCTAGAAGTTTCAAAGCAATTGTTTCTTTTTCTTTTTATTAATAACTTAAAATTGTTTAATGTCATAATATAATTGCATCATTTTCCAATTCACTTTCCTCCCTCCATATCTTCCCAAGTACCCACTCTTTCAAATTCATGACCTCTTTTCTTTAATTGTTAAAAAAGCTGTTTGTTTCATCCTTCATGTGGACCTCAGTGGCATAACTGAATCTGACTTTCATCTCAGCTGTTCTTAATTTCATCAGGATCACATGCTAAAAAAATTATTCAATGGCAATAAATAAATAAATAAGGTTATGTGTTTGATTTCACTAATCATTATCCCTAAAAATATAATGAAGTCCAGAATCAGAATGGGCCTTGGGGAATGCTGAACTGGTATTTTTATTTAGCTTTTCCTGCCTAATATTCTACTCTCCATTTGAAGCTCTTCCTTCCATGGAAGATTTACTGAGTCACATCTTCTACCAGAAGCACCAACCTTCCTACCCCTGCTGTGAGTTAGATCATCATCTCTGCGTGTATAACACTGCATAAACCAGTGTTACGTATTATTGTGTAATGTTTTCTACAACGTTGCTACTTGTGTCTACCATTTTCACTGCCATAGTAATTGAACCATGTCTTACCTCCTACCTTCACCAAAGAAAGTCATCTAAATAGTGATTTTCAGTGACAGTTATATATGAGAAATATAGAAATGATGCCACCTATAAAAAATGATGTGACTCTTACCTGGAGTCTCAACTTGCCTTATTGACTTCTGTTTTTTGAGGTATAATCCGTAAGGAATTAAAGGGACTGATGGGAGTACGATCTTGCCTGGCAATAACGGTGCTTTCTAGTTGTAAATGCTTATTGTTTGCATTCTCATTATAGAAAAACCACATATCTAGAAAGAAACACAAAGGAGTCAAATACACTTCACTGATGCTGGGGCAACCCTGTTCACAGCACATACGATCCAACTGATAGCTGTCCTCCCCTCCTACAGTGTACCTTGGGACTCTCACTCAACTTGATGATTTGTATAAGTCGTTATACTTTTGCTTTCCCATCATATCTAGTTATTTTTCTGCCTTCAAAACTAGCTTATATGTTGCCTTGTTTGATAAGCCCACCATAATTCCCTAGAACCGAGGAATTTTATCTCTTCTTCTGTCTTTTTTATGCTACCAAAGATTAAATTTAGGGCCTCACACATGGGAGAAAAGCGCTGTATCACTGAGCTGCATGCCCAGACTCTTATCTTTGAGTCACTATCAGAGGACTCTGGAGGCACCTCCATTATAAAGCCTTTCCTTTATACGTCACTTTTCTTCTGGCATGCCTCGTTTCTCCCTTAGAGTCCCTTTGGAAGTGGAATGAGTTTTCTCTCTCTCTCTCTCTATTGGCAGGTGTTTCCAAGGGACCTGAAACATAATAAATGCTCAGTAACTTCTTAATGAAGTAGAGATTTTTCTTACCAGCAGAAGTTATTCATCATCTCCATCCACAAAGCATCTTCTGGGCACTGACGGATGAAGAGTGATGCAAAAGTCTCTCATTAGATGCCAAAGGATGTGAAGAGCAATGGAAGAATCAGAGCAAGGACCTGGGCTGCACTTCCAAAGATGAGAGCACTCAGCAGCAGCAGATAGATGTGGGATGTGGGACATGGTTGTGAGAGACAGGACCATCCCAGTCAGAGGAACAGCAGGTTGTCACAGGACACTCTGAGGAAAAGAATTAAAGGCAAACTCTGTTAAATGTAAATAAAGCAGCAGGACTTTAAAACATGCAATGCATAATTATTAAAGTAGATTAGAACACAGACAGCATTCCAAGAGCCCACATTTATTTAGCATTATTTGTGATTACCTTGCTATGTGAAAATTCAGATGGGCTGTCAGGGAAAGCAGAATACAGTTTGTCTGGCATGTATTATTCTCTCTTAAAACTAATTCACGTTATCAAATTAAAGTCACGATTAGACCTAAAGCTGAATATCAGCATTAGCAACTCTGATGTTTGCATGGTTCTTTGTTTAAACTCTAAGGCATATACAGCTCTTCTTTCTCCTTCCTCTACTGTTTGAGTTGAGACCCTCAAAACCAGACTATGAGCATGGCTAACATGCTCAGGACAGACCAGGCTGCACTGTGTCCTTCTTTACTCCGTCCTCACTGTGCTATAGAAACCACCTTACAAGTCTTGCAGAGACTCAGTGACAAAGCCATCACTAGCAGTTCAATTCTGTTACCTGGAGATTTCAAATAAGCAAGAGACACAGGGAGATGCCAGGAAAAGAAAAAGACATGTTAATAACTTCTTTTCCTGTTTGTGTGATAAAATAAATACTCTGACAGACACAATTTAAGTGGGAAAAGTTCTTTTGTTTGTTTGGTTGGTTTTCTGCTTTGTTTTTTTTGTTGTTGTTTTTTTGTTTTTGGGGTTTTTTTTTTAGCTCACAGTTCAAGGTATCCATCATGGTGGGGAAGTCAAGGTAGCCCAGCCTGAGCATACATCAGTTGGTCACATTGTATCCACAACCTGGAATCACAGGAAGAGGAAAACATGCAATCTGCTCACTTTCTCTTTCTTACACAGTCCAGGTTCAAACTATGGGGGCAGGTGCAACTCACAGTGGGCAGGTATTCCCACATCAGTTAATGAAGAAAATCCTCCAAAGACATACTCAGAGCCTGGCACCCTGGTGATTCTAGGTCCTGTCAAATTAACATTTCACAGGGTCACACTGGGTGTGTGGTGGGTGGGATAGGAGTCTGTGGTTGCTGACACATGCCGTACCACTGTCTGGCAGGACTATTGAACGGTGACACATTGATGAAGTTGTAGAGAAGTGAGGTAGAAGGGCAGAAAGAAAGAAGGACTGAAATCAGTGGCTAGTTAGAAAAGCCTGGAACACTGGATGGAGATGGCACCAAGACTGGAATGGAAGACAAACCGTAAGAGCTAATGTCCCAGGGTTATGATAACAACCTGTCCCAACTACAGAGTGTAAGGACATGCTGTTACAAAATATCAGGCTAAATGATTCATGCTGTGAATGGGTCAACAAAAACCATGCTGAAAATAACACCACTGTAAGAATCTGCATTCTAATCCAGTTTCTCGAGTGTAGCAGAGGCTGGGAAATGATGTCTGCGTGCCTCCCTTCACCTGTTCTCAAACTGAGAGTGCCACACTGGGATCCAGCTTCAACTAAGATCTTGCTCCAGATACAAGTGTTCATACAGGCTTGGGTACTATAAACTTTAGTGGCAGAGACCAGCAGCCCGTGTCTTCATTCCTCCACAAACGGTTCTGGAGTCACCCAATTTTGTGAGAACCAGATTTGTATGTAAGTTGATAGTTACTTTCTTATAGATGTCCTTGTTAATACTTTTAAGTATTAAGTAGTTTTTAATACTCTTAAGTATTTAATACTTAGTGAGAGGAGACATAACATCCATGATTTTGCTGACAAACATCAACACCCTTCTGAAAGGCAAGTTGCAACTCATAAAGTTTGACTACTAGAGGCCTGGATTTTATTGTTGATGACCTAGTCCAACTACAGAGGTGGAAATCCTAAGTGGTCAGAGAAAGACAGAGGAGAGGGATGAAGTCTGAGGTCTCTTAAATGTGAAACTTCCAGTGAAGTCATCTTAGGTTTCTGGAGAACCTAAGACGTACTCCAATTATAAAAATAACTTTTATCTCGTGCAAGGAAGTGTATAAAATCAACTGGATGAGGAAAATTGAAATATGCTATGGCTTAGGAGGTCGAGCTTGCAAGCATAACTGTGTTTGTGTAAGCAGAAATACAGGACAGCAAACATGCTTACAAATGCCATAAAGGTTTCCTGTAGGTCTTCTTTGCTAAGTGAAGTCAAAGGCCAGAAGAATCTAGTCTCTAAGAGTTCCACATAGCTGAAAAGCCTGCAGTGCATCAGGGCAGGGAGGAAATGGGGATTTTTACATTTGCCTATTCAAACTCTTCCCACTGTGTGTATGGAAATCCCAATAACAGCCGTGGATGGTGCACATGCCCTCTTTGGAGACATACTGCCCCCCATGTTCCTTCTAATGAACTCCGGCTCAGCAGGTAGGACCCGATAATTACACAGATAGAATCTGTACTCTATTGCTCTCTCAGTGGATGATGATGACAGAAGACAGTGCCACACCGTGCACACCTTCTGGCTGAAGAGAAAAGTGAAGGGCTTTTTTTTCCAGGGTGAAATTTAAACATGGATTTAGATTCCCTAGGCACTTATGGTAATAGGACATTAGCACATAGTTATTTCAAAGTAAAAAATAGTTGAGTAACCATAAGGAAAACTTGAAAAGCAATGGCCTTTTAGAGACAGGAAAATGTGATTATTATAAACACAGGGAAACATAAGGATATGATTACATTTTCTGTGTGTGAGTTAGAAATGGTATGGTTTTTATGTTGAACATTAATGGAAAAATAACAAAGAAAACTGAAAAAATGTTTGCTATCTTTTTTCAAGAAAGTCATTAACAGTAATTGTTTGGAAGGAGTCTGGTGGAAGATCCACCTCAGCTCTCTTCCCCTTCTCTGTCCCTAAACCTGCCCCTTCAAAGCCCGCCAAACACAGCTCCACCCCAAACCCGCCCCTACAAAGCCCGCCAAGCACAGCTCCTCCCCCAGAGAGGCTCAGGATGACTCCCACAGGGGATATATAAGCCTCATCTCCAAAAAGCAGACTTGTGGGTCTTCCAGTCTTGCATCCTTGTCTCCTCTCAGCGGGACCAAGGAACTGCGGTTTACCCATTAAACCTGGGCTTTCCAATTTGGTCTGATTCGGTTTGTTGCAACGGCGGAGAGGTCTTCAGGAGGCCTAAAACTTATGAGTAATCTATATTAAAGAAATAATTACAAAATAAAACATATACAGATGTGCATTGCAGTTGTTGCTGTTGTTCCTGTTGCTCTGGTTTGGTTGGGATTTTGAAACAATTATTTTAAGCTTCCCAGACTACTGTCACACTTTCTGTCCTCCCGCCTCAGCCTCGGGAGTGATGACTTTCCAGGCATGTGCCGCCACACCCAGCTTTGCCATAGGTGCTTGAGGCAGACAGATCATGTTTAGTCTCTATTTCTGGTGAAGAACAGAGAAGAGCTGAAGAATCGTGGATGAAAAAAAAAAAAGTGCAATAAATTTTTGGAATCAGAACCCAGAGATGTAATTAGTACTCTGAAAGACACGGCATTGTGTGCGCCTGTGAAGTCACCCTCATTGCCCCCAGCGACTGCACTTGGCAGGATTAACAGGAATCTCTCTTTCCAACGCAGGTGAGGTTTGCCTGTTTTTCACATCAATTTCATAAAAGAAAATTATAAGCCATTTGCTCTCGCTTGTTTGGATGCATGTTTTATTTATGAGAGCTGTAAATTGTGCCTTATGTAATTGAGATCTGCAAATTCATGACTACTTAGTATTCCATCACTGAATGTACAGCAGTGGGATAGGTTGGATTTGATCACTGCTGTTTCGGGAATATCTCAACATTAGCATAAATATTCATCACACAGAGAATGTCTGAGTCCATGGTAGAGGACGGAATGAGAAATGTGCCTAACAGCTTCAAGTCTTTGAACCCTTGGTCCACAGTTTGTGGTGCTGTTTGGGGAGGTTGTGAGGAAGAACAGCCTCGCTGGAGGAAATACATCACTGAAGGCAGGCTTTGAGAGAGTTTAACCTCGCCCCTCTTCCAGTTGGGTCTCTGTATTCCATGTTTGCAGTTAAAGATGTGATCTCTTAGCTTCCTCTTGCTTTTTTTTTTATTTTTAGTTTTGTTTGTTTGATTTTTTTGAGACAGAGTTTCTCTGTGTAGCTTTGGAGCCTGTCCTGGAACTCACTCTGTAGATCAGGCTGGCCTTGAACTCACAGAGATCCACCTGTCTCTGCCTCCCAAGTATATGGATTAAAGGCGAGCACCATCGCCTGGCCAGCTTCCTCTTGCTAATATATGCCTGCCATTGGTTGCCATGCCTCCCCACCATAGTGCACTTTTATAGCTTTGGAAGCATAAGCCCAAATAAAGGCTTTCAGAAGTTGCTTTTGGTCATGGTCTTTTATTACAGCATGACAAAAGTGACTGTAATCCAATGGTGTCAAGCAGTTGTACAGACTGTACAACTCTCTAGTCTAACTAATGGTGCTTTTTTCTTTGTACCATTAATTGATTTTGGCAACTATGACTACTGCTCCATTTTTGTTTTCATTTGATTTTCTTTATGACTGAATTCTGACCATTTCTTCTTTAGGGTATCTTCTATTGCACAATGTTTTCTCTATTTTTTTTTAAATTTTCCTCTTAGCTTGTCTGCCTCTTAAAGAAACATTTTTGTTTTGTGTGTATTCCATACATTAGATCTCAGTAACATATTTTTATAGAAATATTTATTTTACTTTTTGTCTTCCCTTGTAAATTTCTTGAAACTATCTTTGACTGGATATATATTCATAATTTCAATTTGTCAAATTTATCTTTGTTTTTATTTTGGGGAGATTATCAACTTTTTTATGTCTTGCCTATGAAAACTTGACTTAGCAACAAATTCTGTTTCCTTTTGAAAGATTCTGTCCATAATTTCACATTTAAATCTACATTTTATTTCACATTTAAATCTACATTTTATCTCTCAAAAGTTATACTTGTACATGACATATGATGTCCAGTTGTCCTGGTACTCTTTACTTGTCCACACCTCATTGTAATCTCATATTCCTCATACATCTAACCAAGATATATAAATGATTCCAGACTCTGAATATAATTGTCTATTTATCTATTCTTAGCTAATACAATGATCATACTTTTGCAATTAATATTGATACCCATTTACGCAAGTCTTCTTAATGTGCTTCTCTTTAAAACACCTTACACATGTTCACCACTGTATTTACATATTAGTCATGGAGTTAGCTTCTGATAACATCCTACCAAAAGCTAATTGATCCTGGGTTACTGTTTGAGATTGTAATTTCAGTCTATTGAGGAATTTTCAGGAACAAACATTTACATATATTGTATCTTTTAACCCATGATATTAGAACTTCCACACATTTCTTTTTTTCTATGATAGTTTATGTCTTGTTATGAAATTTTGCAAATGCTTTATTAATTATGTTGTCAATTTCTTTTATTTTTTATGGGGGATCTCTCTATGTAGCCCATGCTGACTTCAAACTCATGATCCTCTTTCCTCAGTGTTTTGAGTGCTAGTGTCCACAGTATGCACCATATTGTCTAGATATATTGTTAAATACTTTAATTCATAAATGGTATTAATTTTATTATTATTTAAAAACATTGTCACTCATACTCAATATGTATTTAGTTTGTTACTCTTCATTTCTTATAGTCTTTAATTTATTTTAGGCTTCATGCATATGTAAATAATAGGAGGTGTCACCTATGTAAATAATAGGAGGATTTTTGCCTTTTGTATGCTATGGATTTTCTGTTCATAAAGCCCTAATTCAAGTGTTGAAAAGTAGTCTTACAGAAGATCTTACCACTTCAAAGATAATTCTTCCAATAATTAAACCATTTATATCATGCCCACTGTGTGACAGTATGATTAGGTTGCCTTTTGTTTTTAATGAGCTAAATATATTTATTATTTCATCATATTAAATTCAACTAATATTCATGGAATGTTCATAAGTTTTCAGATCTGCAAAAATTAAACAAAGCTAAAATTAACAAAGCATACACTGTTTTTTGCATTATAACAATAAAACTTTTTCAATATCTCTCAGCAGCCTGAAGAACAAGTGTTGCAATTTATTCCCCTATAGATAGTTTTAATGACTCTGTATGTCAAAATGTTATACCATTCACAATTCTTAATTCTCATCAATGACGATGTTTATGGATTTGTTTCCAATATATTTCAGTACACAAGCATTGTGGTGAGTAATCAATCCTATTGACTATGTGACCATACAATAAAACAACAAAACATGTTTTGTTGTGTGATATTTTGCTTGTGTTCTGACAAATAAAGCTTATCTAGAGATCCAAGGGCAGAGCTAGTCACTAGTTAACCAGAGAGACCAGGCATTGGTGGCTCACACCTTTAATCCCAGCACTTGGGAAAAGGAAGCAGGAAGATCAGGAGTTCAAGGTCACCCTGGGCTACTTGAGATTGAACCAGTCTAAAAGAGAAACAGAGCCCGGTGGTGGTGCATATCTTTAATCACAGCACAATCAGGAGGTGGAGATAGGAATATAAGGCTGGTGGAGACAGGATCTCGCCCTCCCCCACCCAGCAATTTGGTCTGAAGATTTGTAGAGGTAAGAAGTTTTTAATGGCTGCTGCTTTGCTTCTCTGATCTTTCAACTTCCACTTTCCATATGTGACTCTGGGTTTTTATTGTTAAGACTAATTAGGATCACACATCAGTGTTTTCCCATATATATGGCAAATCTAATTAAAGAATACAGAGATATGTCCAAACATAATATTTGATTAAACTTTCCTGAATTATAGAAACAAAATATTTTATTTATAGCATTTTAAACAATTAATAAATGCTAGTTTTGTTTTTTTTTTTTTGGTTTTTCGAGACAGGGTTTCTCTGTGTAGCTTTGTGCCTTTCCTGGAACTCACTTGGTAGTCCAGGCTGGCCTCGAACTCACAGAGATCCGCCTGGCTCTGCCTCCCGAGTGCTGGGATTAAAGGCGTGTGCCACCACCGCCCGGCCTAAATGCTAGTTTTTATGTACAGATATTACCTAACTATTACTGAGAGGGTTAAATTATTTTTTAAAGTAGTTAATGACTAAGGGCTCACCAGCATGTAAATTTGCTACACTGGTTTGTTTTTATGTTTTTTTTATAATCTGTCATTCAGAGTAAATGAATTAAATTTCAATGAAATTCCAATTTGCTGTGACCATACCCTAGTGATTCCCAAAATTACCTTGGTCTAATGCCAACTAAAAACTACTGATTGAGTGTTAGACTTTCCTATTCAGCAATACTAACAGTGAAAATAATCATTTATTAATATATATTAGTTCTAAAAGAAACTAGGCTTTTATCTGATCTGGATCCCTTCATAGTTTTCTAATTTTACAGATAGACAGACAAAGTCCCAGACAGACCAACAGACCTCAGAAAGTCACAAACTTCATGAGAACCTGCATGTAACTCAGAAAACAGAGTACTGACATATACTTTAGAAAATTCTATGAACAGTAAATGAGGACAATCTTGTCGTTCTCAGTAACAAGATCCAAGGACACTATAAGTAACTGTGGATGTTAACAATAGTCCCTGACTCAGGATTAGAGCTGTACCTACTGTTCCCACTGAAGCATGTATACACAATTGAGTGTCCACAGATACACAAGCCAAACACAATCACATGCTAGAAAATAGAAGAAAGGAGTATGTGGAGCAGCCTCATGTCTTGCATGCATTGACAGACTATAGCATGCAGATACCTAAGCCTTGTTTCTTCCTTTACTAAAATTTGATGAAATAATTATAAGATTGTCTTGCCAGTATTTCCAGTTAAATGGTGTCTACAGAAGGCCTAACCATCTCTGCCCTAGCAGAGTATCTTTACTCTGTAACCCCTGCCTTTTCCTTACATGGATTTCAAAGGCAAACTTAACTAATGCAATTGAAGGGAAAGAATCTTGAATTTTTAATCGTTTAAGCCACAAAGCAATCAGTTTTGTGAAGGTAAACAATTGGATGGTTTGTAAACATTAATAAGAATTTTAATATTTTATTTCGTATGACAATGGAATGTTTCAATAGAAATCTTTCTGCTATTTATTCATATGAGGATATCTACTTAGAAGAGACCATCCTCAGCTACAGCTAGAATTTGCTTCAAAAAGCAAGATAAATTCAGATAAGCCCAATAAACTTAATGTGATAATGAGACATAGAAATAAAGGAAGAAAGATCTCTGTAGGAAAGTCTGGGCATTGTGATTGGCATTGTGTTCTGGGGTGGGACTGCGTCACAGTGCTTTTGGGGTTGTGTGGTGGGTTATCAATGCTGCAAAGGCACTTGCAGGCAAGAAACTTGCTGAGTGATAATGAATCCTTTTCCCCTGCATGTCTCCAACACTGTGAAACAAGAGCTTGCATTGCACAATGGACTGGAACTATAAAAACACAAAACACCCATCATATAGCCACAGGCCCACAACTTTCACCTTCCCCCCCCCCCCACTCCATTACCACGGTTGTTCTCATTGAAGTACTGACCCGATTCTCCTGCAGAGGACCTCAGTTCACATGTTCCCAGTTCAATATAAGGTGAAAATGGAGGTTTGCCTGTAAAACACAGTCACAGGAGACCCAGATGAACAACTATTAGCACAAAGACTTTCTTTGCCAGATGTTTAGCTTAATACACATGTGGCCTACCTGACTTTTAATTGAGCACTACATAACAGGTTGTATACTTCAAATCCATTTTCCAAGATGATAAAATTATTAAAAGTGACCCCAACATTTTACTCTGGTCATATTTTTTTTTTTGTTTTGTAGCCTCCAGAAAATTGGCATAAGAACAGACTACTGATCTTTCATGTTGAATGCTTATTATATCGTGGGTTAGACTTGTCAAAAAAAAAAAAGTGAATTTAAGATGGCTTTACTTTATTAAATGTTTATCCTAACTTTCAAGCTCACCTAAACTGGAAACATTCAGCTAAGGAGAAGATGAATCAGACCCTGGCCAAGTGCACCCTGAGATTCTACAGAGTCTTATTTATAGCAAATGCTGATGGGTTCTGCAGCAATTTAATTTTTGTAATGCACTAAACAAGCTGTGGCATGATTGTCTCATAGCAATTTTCCTGAACTTTTCAATATGCTGAGGGGTTGTGCAGGGCTAATAACACTGGAGACACCTGCCTATGGGACTGTGGCTTGGCACAGACTGACTGTGGCAGGCCGTGTGGGTATCCCTTGACAACCAGGCCCAGACACCAACATTGTAGATATGGGAAGTTTTTTTTTTTTTTTTTTTTCTTGTAGAAGACTCTATGACTCACTTATACATTAAGAGGTATCCAACCACCATTTTACTAACAGTTTCTCTTTAAAATACTAATCTAATCATTTCAGAATGAGCTCAGACAGACTGAATCCAAGGATTATCAAGTGAGTTCTTTTCCTCTTTTTCCTCCCACCTGGACCTGGACTCTTAGTCTTTCCGTAGATGAGTCACTCATTCCCTTTAGTTGATTCTCACTGTCAACTTGACTGGATTTAGGATCACCCGGGAGGGATGCCTGTGGTATGCCTTTGAGGCTGCTTCCAGAGAGATTTAAGGGGAAAACACCTTCCTGTGAGCATCCTATCCCCTGGGGTTCCTGGACTAACAAAGAGGAGAAAGCTTGATGGCCAGCAGCCTTCAACTCTCTGCCTCCTGATTGTGGCTGCAGTGGGACCAGCTGCCCTCTCCCACTCCCATGTCTGTCCCACTGTGATGCCCCATAATACTCTCTCAAATTTTAAGGCAAAATAATTTTTTCTTCTAAGTCACTTTTCATCAGTTATTTGGGTCGTGGTAACGAGGGAAGTAACTAATCTACCCCTTTACCTGAGAAGGCCCCAGGCCAGGCTCTGTTGGTCAGCTCAGTACAGAGCTGTGGGTCTAAAGGACAGTGTCAGCCACCACCACCACCACCACCACCCCCCCCCCCCCCCCCCCCCCCGGACTCTGCTTTTGTTCTTCTGAGGAAAACACCAGTGGCAAATTATCTTACGGAACTGGGAATTTCCATTCATCATATTCAGGTTTGGACCTTTTGGGAAGGAAGGTGACTCACTCTCTAGACCAGATAAAAGGATCACTTGGCTTGTGTGGCACAGAAGGGCTGAGGGTATAATGAGGTACGGAGTCAAAAGCTTGAAGTGTGCATTTACCAGTGTTCCTTTCTTTGTGCATTCCTTCCCATCAGGCTCCTTAAGTGAAAGAAGTACACTATTGGATAAGAGAAGGGGTGCACTGCACTCTAATTGTGTTTAAATATTTATGTTCGTTGGAGGCATGTACTCCTATACCCCTCAGCTGTTACAAGGTGCCCTGCATAAATGTTGTGTCGGAATGCTTTCTCCCTTTTAGTCAACTGCCCAACTTTGCTTTCTTCAAACATTAAATCAGATGTAACTTTCCCTCAGATGCCCAAGAAAAACTAATAGGTTTCTCAACTGTGCACATGAAAGTTAGTCTTTCATAGCTGTGTTTTAACTATCTTCTTAAAAATTGTTGCCTTTTCAGATCCTTTAATGAGTGGAGCACATCGTGTGTTTCAGAAACGCTTCCAGTTCTTCTTCACATAACTGGTGCCAGAAACAACCAGAATCAAAACAATTTTGAATATTAAAGTAAAAGAAAAAAAGCTAGAGAAAGTACAAATGAATTGATCACTTACATGAGATTGTTTTGGAGTGCAGTTTCTAAACAAAAAGAATCCAGAGGTCAGGCGGGGTGCAGGGAACAAACTTTATAAACTGTGCTTATGTGCTGATGCCCAGCTAGCCCATGGTGGTCTATGACAGTGACAGCAGAGCCATTCTACCCATCAGTGTGAGGCTGAACTTGCCAGCCAACCTCCAGGGACCTCACGCATCTGAATGTGACCTGCCTCTGAGATCTGATTGTTTTCCCGGGAAAGGATACTAAGTAAGTCCAAAGAAGACAGGGCAGCAGGGATGGAGATGAGTTTCCAAATCTTGTAACTGTTTTGTTGACTGGGAGTGGGTTTTTGTTTGTTTGATTTTTTTTTTATTTTTTGAAAAGTTTTTTTTTCATTTTACATACCCATCTCAGTCCCCCTCCCTCTTCTTCTCCCCCTCCCACCTCCCCCAATCCCATCCCCCATCCACTCCACAGAGAGGGTAAGGCCTCCCCTGGGGAGTCAACAAAAGTCTGGCATACTAAACTGAGGCAGGCCCAAGCCCCTCCCCCGTGTCAAGGCTGAGCAAGATCATAATGGGGAAACCACAGAGACAGCTGACCCAAACTGGCGGGAGCTCATGGACTCTGGCCTGTCAGCTGGGGAGTGGCTTTTAAATGGTAAATTCAGAGCATGCAGGACTAGGTAAATAACTTGCTGGCAGGAAAGATCTTTGGGGACACTATACATTACATAGTTATTTTCAAAATATATGGTCAAGATAGTTTTCTGAGTTTCCAAGAGCAAAAGTAAAGTAAAAAAACTTCAAATGTTAATAATATAGATTCTAATTTTTAAGTAAGGCATATCACTATTAATAATAATAATGGAATTTTAATTTTTTATTATTTATTTATGCTACATTTTTTATTAAGATAGAATTTTGTCACTTCCCTCCTTCCCTTTCTTCCTGCCAGTCCTCCCAAACACCCTCACTCCAACTCCTCCCATGGCCCTATATTCTCAAGTCGATAGCTTTTGAGCTTCTTTTTCTTTGATCATTTTTGTGACATATATGTACAAACATACCCATGTGTGTAAGTATGGTTATACCCAAGTATATAAATACAACCTGCTAAGTCCATTTTGTGGTTTGTGTTTGTGTGGTTTCAGGGCTGACAACTTGATATTGGGTAACAAATAAGTGGTCTCATCTCTGAAAGAAGCTAATTCTCTCTCTCTCAGGAGCCACTTATTGACTGTAATTCTTTGTCTAGGAGTGGGACCCTGTACAATTTTCTCCTTTCCATGTTAGAATGTCTGTTGAAGTTGTATTGTTCTGATCTTTATAATACAGTAATTTCTAGAAAAGGTTGTTTCACAGCAGCTGTCTAAAAATTCTGGCTCCTGCTTTCCTTCATCCCCAACACTCCCCCCGCAACCTCCCAACTGTCCCCCACTACCTGCAATGCTTCCTTGACCACAGATGCAGCAGCTATGATACAAATGCTTTCGTTTGAGTTAGCCTATCCAGGATCTGTTGATCTCTGCACTGCAACCAATTGTGATTTTTCTATGATAATCTCCATTTCCTGTAAAGAAAAGTTTCTTTGATGAGGAATGATGGTTGTACTTATCTGTGGGTTTAAGGGTAAGATTTAGAATGCAGTAAGGAATTATGCTAGCTAAGTAGCCATAGTATATTATTTTTCTAAGGTCCATGACCTCACCATCCCCAGGAAATTGCTAGATTTCTAGCACTAGGTATGATTTCCCTACTGTTGTATGGGTCTTAAGTCCAATTTAAAGGTTAAGACCTTTTAAAGGTTGAAATTAAAAAAAAAAAAACTTATCCAGTGATCAGACTATTAGAAAATTCTGGCTCCATAATAATTTCATTGTTCATTCTAACAATAGATCTAAAATTTCATGGTATCTGTCCAAAGCACCAGCCAATGACTCTGTCGGGGGAAAGATAGTACTAACATTTTCAGTGGGGCTTCTCTCTGTCTCCTCTCTGTGCCCCCCCCCCATCCCACAAGCATGCTACTTGTCACTTATATTTAAAAACATACATTTTTTTAAACCTTTCAGAAAAAGACTTAGAATATATTAAAAGAGTTAAAATGCAGCTATACTATAATGGGATAATGATGTAAAGTTCTTCAGGGTAGGTCCCATATTCTACCCCTTTAACCTTCAAATTACTTCTTTTTTATGTACAAGGTGTTTTATTAATTGACATGTCACTTGGTAGGTTGGTTGTTTGGTTGTTGTTGGGTCAGTTGGAGGGTTGGTTTATTGACCAGTTGGTGGTTTGGTTATTCTACAGTGATTTCAATGAGCTGACTTTACTCAAATTAAGCATAGGTAATATTACCCATAATTTGTATGTATCTTAATAATATGTAATACTCCATTATGGAGATTAGTTTTAGATCTTTTTTAACCAATAAGAAATCTACCCAAAAGAATTCATGTTAATTAAGGAATATTTCCTTATGATTACATACAAAATGAATTTTTTAGGGATCATCTAGAAATACTTGGGGCAAGAAGTTGTGTTGTTTGATTAAAATGCATAACAAAATATTACACAATAATTCTACTTCTTTACTATTAGGTACATACTACTTTATTAACCTGTCCTGGTTTTAATATGTCAGGTGACTTCTTTCTACATAAAATACTTTAAATGTTGTTGACATAGCATTTTACCAAAAGAGAATGAATTCTCTGGTATTGTGACATTGTATTCTACAAACAAATTAGGCTCATGCATGCATCAGGGAAAACATTGAAAATAATTTATAGTTATTTGATGAACTAAGTATTTGTTTTATTAAGAGTAGTTATTATAAGCAATAGTAAAATACTAGAAACTATTATATTTAAGCAATATTTATTAAATACTTAGTTGAGTATATATGCTTGGAAAATACTAATGCAGTAATATGCAAATTGAGGTTATTTTTTTATCTAAAATGTATTTGCATTTGAATAACCTTAAAACTAGCATCTTGAGTGTTTTTTAGAGAAATATTTAGATACATAGACAAAAATGAAGGCTTTTTAGTATATTAGCATTAATAGTTTAAAAGCCTCATTACACAAGCTACGACTCATTATCTTACAACATCTTTAATGAAGTTTTCAGGACCAATGTCATAACTATAATAATTCACATAATTTATCTTCACTCAAAGATAAACAATATGGCTGAAACTAATGAGATATTTCATGTTTCACATTCTTTATAGGAATTTTGCAAAGACCAATGGTTAGTTACACTTTCCTTTTACTCAAATTAGCTGATGGCAGTATGAAAGTTTTTGTCAAAATTTTAATATAGTTTTGTAACTTGCCATTTTATCATATACAAATAAGTAGAAGACACATAAAGTTTTATAAAAAATTATTATGTTATAATGAAAAGACAATATAACATCTTAAAATGGACCATATGTAACAATATCAAGAAAACAAAACAGAAGAAATATGCTTGCATGGGTGTAGCTACAGGGGCAGGTGGGTAAATGTGAAATTGCTGTATCAGAGAACGGCTACTCGAAGTATACCTGAGCAGTAAGTTCTGAGGGAAACTGTTCTAGCTGGCTTCCCTCTTGCTGTGATAACACACTGCACTGACCAAAATCAATTTGGAGACGTAAAGAATTTATTTGGCTTCTTGGTTTTAATCCATCATTGAGGAAAGCAAAAGCAGAAACTCAGATAGGAATTTGAAGCAGAAACCATGGAGTATTGCTGCTTACTGGTGTTCTCTGTCTCTCTGTCTCTCTGTCTCTGTCTCTGTCTCTGTCTCTGTCTCTCTCTCTCTCTCTCTCTGGCTTGTGCTCAGCCAGCATTCCTATACAGTTCTTAGGGATGGCACTACTCACAGTGGTCTCTGCCCCGTTACATCAATGAACAATCAAGAGAACGCCCCCGTAGACATGCCCATAGGCCAGTTTGAATAAGGCAGCTCCCCAGCTGGGGCTTCATCTTTCGAGTTGAGTCAAGTTGACAATCAAGATTAGTCATCACAGAAGGTGTGTAAGGAACTCACCATGTTCAGAAGCTGTATGGACAAGAAGGGAAGGAGACGGTGTCAAACTGATCACTGGAATCTGGCTTGTATTATTGGTTATGCTCTCACAGGGATAAGAAATACTTGGAAGCTCTTGTGTCACTTCTGCTGTCTGCAGGGCAGTCCACAGCCTCATGTTTGGAAATAGAAATATGTCCAGACAGTGTCTAAAGTTCGTTGTCTCCATACAGCCTGTGAGCAGTTGCTCCTGGCATTTGCTTCAGTGAGGGCTTTTTCTACCTCTATAAACAAGCAAAGGCTCCTCTGAATTATAATTTTATTTAGATATGCTTAATAAATACAAGAAGCTATACACATTCTGCTGGTCTAAGGCAGGGGTGGGTGGTGGGGATCCTGTCTCTTCCAAATGACTTCACACATTTTCGCGGACACTATATCTGATTCACCAGATGCTATAATTTAATTCTAAGAGAAATTAAATTTCTCTGTCTTCAATTATATGTCTTAAAATGCTGAATTCTGGAAATGATTAGCATGAGGGTCTTCTTTCAAAGCCTTCATACATTTGTGGCATGCTAGTGAGTAAAAAATTAGTGATCTACCTGAAAAATATGGTTTCAAAGTCTTAATACACAGCCTTCAATTGAAGATAATGCCCTGTGCATTAAAGAGGTAAACACAAACAAAAGTAAATAAACAAAAGCAGAGCTAGGTGTATTGTGTAGTAACCAAGTCAATGGTGACTTAAAAGGGTTTGATGTCTGTGTTCAAACTGAAGGTAAATTAGGTCACCAATGTATTGGTTAGAGTTAGAACCAAGAAGCCAGAAGCAGGACTGATTTTCTGGGAACACTGGGAAATTCAGGAGTCTGGCTTCTCTTCCTGTTGCCTCATTCTGTTCAAGGGTCACATTCCATGCATAAACAGTTCAGCAGCCTTGTCTTTGCCCAGAGTACACTTGGTGAAGCCAGCATGGGGCCCGAACTAAGGCATTCTCTCTTCCTCAATGTTTGATGTGCAGCAGTGTTAGATTTAGAAGCAAACTCAGTTTCTCTAAGGGAAAAGTTCACAGGTTAAGGACAATGTTTGGTTCAAGGACATTTTCAATGGCTTAATGCCAAATCTTCTGGCCTTCTTTCTATCAGTAGTAGAAATAATGGCTCATTTATTTACATCTATGTGATGACTGTCCTGTCTTGCTCAGTTGGCTCTGAATCCAGAAAGAAGAGGGATAATATGTAAGTTTTTGAAAACTTCAAACTGAAAACCTGTGTGCTAATATTAAGGATGTAGGAATGGGTATCAGCCTTTGTTGCCCAACCAGATGGTACTTTGTAACACTGCTGTGACCCAGCCCTCAGCTCTGGTGTGGGTGACCCCTGTTCTTAGATGTCAGAGATGATTGGTGATGCCCTCAATCCACCAGGATTTGAAAATCTGGGCTGCCTTTTGGATATTTTGGATGGATAGTATGATGACACAAACCAGAAAATTGACTGTGGACTTCTGCATATGTCATCTGACTTCACCCAGACAAAGCACCATTGGCATAAGCCTCTTTGATCTAAATTGTCTAAGTTACGTCATAAAGCTTACTTCAAAACAGCCATAGCATATACAAGCTTTAGACACAGATAGTGAGATAATTTTTTGTGATTTCACTGTATTCTCCAACAATCTCTGAAAGTAACTGCTTGGAAGTTTACACAGTAAGTTCTCTGTTACTAGAGAACACTGTGGTTTGTTTTTCCCCAAGCATTTTTAGTGTTGATTGATCAGTGGTCCTCAGTTATGTTTCTCTTTACCTTGTTTGTTTGTTTGTTTCTACTCATCAAAGACCAAGGATGCATCAGTCATGGAAGTGACCCTTTGAGTGAACCACTCCAGCCCCCTTCCAATATGACTTCTCTTTGATTCTAGCTTTTGTAGTTCTGTAGACTTTGACTTGTCTTGGCTTCACTGTTTGGTGACCAGTGTGTAGCACCACATTTAGAAGGAAGGTGGCTTTTCTAAAGCAAGTAAATCTGTAGCAGCATGACTACTTCGTGCTAGAGGCTATGACATTAGCCACAACACCATATGGCAGGTCCATATTACCAAACTTACTTACTAGATAAACTTACTTCTGAACACTAGAGCCAGAGGACTCAAATCCATGGCATACCAAGCCACTTTTAGAGGAAACAGACAGTACATGCTGGTGGGTTTCTTTCTCCCTCCCCAGTATAATATACACATTATGCCAATAGGACGCTGGTGCTGCAAGTGTCTTTACCAATTCATGGATGGCTAGAATGATTGGCATAGACTGGTGGTGCTGAACCAATTTAGCTTTGTCAATTACTTGTCTCACAATTAGTACTAACTCTCTGATTGAATATTTGGCAAAACTGTACTGTGAAATGGCTTCCTGAAGAACCATTTAACTCTGTAATATTATTCTTAGGATTAAATGTGAGTTTGTTTCTGAAGGTTTATGGACATGGGGATGATAGTTGTGCTTCCTCAACCTTTATATTCCTTAGCATAAAGGTACAGCAGCAAGCCAACTTATAAGACCTGGTAGGTAAAAGCAATTATATGGGGAGTAGCCAGATTTTTACGAAAAAGGAGACCATGCTTTTACAAAACAACAGAGAGATGATTCTGACTGGCATACAACAGGAAACGGGTTTTAATAGGTTTTTTATTTTTCACATTTTTGTTCATAAAAGAAGGAACATTGTACTTTGCATTCTCAGCTTTTAACCACTAAGTCAAAATCATTGAATTTTCTGTTATTGTGTTTTCTCTCTGGCGATTTAAAGCAGGATTAGTTTTGTATTTCTAATAGAAGCATCCCCATTGGTGCACTCTGTTAAAACGTATGTTATCCCCCAGCCTGGGTACATGATTGGTCAGTACTCTACAGCAGATGGTGCCATCAGTAGCTTGAACGGTGCTCTGTGGGGCCTTCACACACTTAAGCTTTGCTCCAGATAAAACATAGAGAACACAGAACCCTGCCAAGAGCAACACTAAATGCCATTCCTGTGAGTGCTAGCTGAATGCAAATCACCTTCACCCTGGCCCAGAGAAACACAAATCTCCCATGACTCAGAGAATACACAAGTTTGGGCCCTTTTCTTCACACTTATAAGCTTTATTTAGAGATGGAAGAGGAACTTTCATGGTAGGTTGACTGTAACAAAAAGGGGGAGCAAAAAGGTAACCTGTCTCCAGGAGCACAAATTTCACTTTGTTCTTTTAACATGTATACCCCACCACGGTCAGTTTATTTTAATACAGCTGAATATGAGACTGGATTTTTCTTCTTGTGTAATTTTGACAGTAGTAAAACTCAGGGTAACACTGAATAGATACTCTAGCTTTATTTGATTTATTTTTAAAATTAATTTTTAGTAACTTGTTTTTGGTAAACTTTAAAGTGTTAGGAAGTTTTAAAATTTCAAAGGCTTGTGTCTGTGTAGCTGAATACTGTATTGAAGTGCTCTCTCTCTCTCTCTCTCTCTCTCCCCCCCTTGTTTGCTCTGGATAACACCTCTCATGAGCAGGTTATAGGGATAATGTTGCCTCAGTTACTTTTCAAGGACTCGAATGTCACTTTTCTCTTCCGTGGGTCCTACCTCTGTAAGTGTTTAGTGATTGACTATTTGATGTTAAGAGTTCAAAACGTACACTCTCAGCTCTTGCTATCACCTCCAATTCACAAACACATTACACGAAGAGCCACAAGCTCATGCCTGTGCAGCCCATGGGTTAACTCATCTCCAGTCATTCATCCCACTTCACACAGACAGCTTCCTTTTCCTGTGACTGTCCCCACTGTGTGCTCTTGGAGGCAGACTTCAGACGTGTCTGCTTTGAGAATTAAGTTCTTTCTTTGCAAAACTTTCTTCCATAAATGGGAAAGCATCCGGCAGGCTCGTTTTGGGAACATTAGCAAGGCCATTTAGCTTTCACACCAAATTAAGTTCTCTAATCATTTGCAAACAAAATAGCTCTAATTAATAGAGAAGTTTCACAAAACAAGGAGGAAGAAGCATTCTAAGATTTGGAAACTGTAAAATGAAAATGACCTCACAACCTCTCAGAGGGAAGGTCAAATTGGAAAGAGTTAACACATTAAAAGATGCAAGTATTTGAGGTTTATTGGTAAATAACAGAAACTGAAGAAACAAGGGAGAAATAAAAGGGCATGGCTGGACAGTAGCTTTTGGTTCCTACAGAGGGTAATCTTCAGGGGTCAATTTAATAAAATTCCTAGAACCCTAAACCCATATGTCATTATTTCCAGACTTTGGCACACTACAGAGAGACAGACAACAAAACATAGAATTGGAGTTTGAATCTAAAATGTGTCCACAGCTTCATGTGTTGACGGCTCGGTTTACAGTTGGTTGGAACTAAAGGTGATAGGGCCAGCCTGTAGTTCAATAGGAATATGCATGTGGATCTGTGTCCGACAATGGCTGATTCCTGCTATTCCATCACGGTGCATCTTCCTCTCTTCAGACCCAAAGCAAGAGAGTCAGCCAAACATGCGGTGAAACATCTCAGTCTGCAAATGAAAACAACCCTCTCCCCCTTTGAAACTATTTCTTTCAGGCATTTGTCCCAGTGAAGGAAACTCAGATGACACAGATAGAAAGTGATTAGAAGAACAGGCCCTCTGCATATGGAAGACAGTTATGTAGCTTGGTCTGTTTGAGGCGTCCCTGGCAGTGGGATCAGGATCTATCCCTGGTGCTCATTACCTATGGTGGGATGCCTTGCTCAGCCTTAATGAAAGTGGGAGGGGCTTGGTTCTGTTTCACCTGAATGTACCAAGCTTTGCTGACTCCCCATGGGAAGCCTTACCCATTCAGAAGCGGGGATTGGGGGATGTGGAAGGGGAAGGCTGGTGGGGAGAAGGAGGGATGAGAGGAGCATTATGTGGTTGGTATGTAAAATGAATAAAAAATAATTTCTTAAATAAAAAAAGAGTATTTAATGAACCCTTCACAGTACATGTTGTCAGGCCAGTGAGAATGTGAACTCCAAGGGGTAAAATGGGAAACTTTCAAATTTGGCTTCTTTCCTATTTTGTTTGCTTGGTTTTTTTTTTTTTTAACATTTTGCACATCATGTTCTGCCTTGACAATTCATGTGTAGTAAGTAACTAAATATCTTAAGATAACTAGATGCCAACTAATAAAAAAAAAAAAAAAAAAACAGAACGTTTGATTGTTTCCCTATGATAACATGCTGGTGTTCTTGAACATACTGATAAAACCTCTCAGCAGTAGAGCATTTAAACAATAAAGGAATATTGGATCAATTCTTGCAACAGAACTGAACGCAACATCACTCTGAAGGCCTGACACTACGTGCTAATCTATCAGATGCAGTTCAAGCATGGCCTGCAAACTGTAGGACACCTTTATTATTTGTTGATTTAAACAGCATTAATTCCAATGACAAACCTTTTCCTATTTTCGTCATAGTCTCTGTCTTTGTCATTTTTCTTTCTTTCAGTTACACAGACAGATGTGTACTTACATGTGCATCTGTACCCTGGATTTGTCCTTTTCTCTTTTTGCACACATATGCATATATGCACATGTATATATGATATATATGTATATATATATACATACATACATGGTGCATCTTCTTCTGCTTTTTTCCTGTATTTTCACACATATATGTGCACACACAAATATATCCACATGCATGTGCACACACGTGCACACACACACACACACACACACACACACACTGTACAGTGGTGAATATTAAGAAAGTTCGTAATTCACATTATTCATTTACTGATAAATGTATTTGTCTGAGAACTGAGTTCAGGATTTCTGAGCAACAAGAAGAAAAAAAATACTATTTTCATAGTCAGCCCTATCTCCCCTATAGAAATAAACAAAAAGTTGAATTTGATTATCACCTCGGACATCATGTGGAATGCCAAGCCACTTAATATCCTTAAAGATCAAATTTATTCTTAAATAAGTGAAAAGAAATCTACCTCCACTAAGGGACCCCCAAGAATGTGCTATCATCCCTAGATGTGCTAAATGAGTGAGATGGTTACTATTAAATGTCAGTGTGACACGGCCTTAAATGAGTCTCAGTGGGTGTTTATCTATATCAGAATGTCCTGTGGGCATGGGTGGGGGAGATCATCTTGACTGCCACAAATAAAATGGGAAGACCTAGCCTAAAAAGTGTAGGCAGGGCATCATTTCCTGATTTGTCTAAGAGTAAAGAAAGCTAGCTGGGTAGTAAGCAAGCACACATTCATTATCTCTCTGCTTTTGTCTGTGGAAGTGATGTGACAGCCAAGCTCCCGCTGCTGACGTCCCTGCTATGATGGACTGTAACCTTGATTGTGAGCTAGAGTGAACCCCTTCTCCCCTACCTTGCTTTTTTTTTGTCATGGTATGTCATCACAGCAGCAGACAGTGAACCTGGGAGGGCTTCCCTGTCATCTGTCAGCAATCCTTGGTTGTCATACACCGATCATATATTCTAGATAAAGCAGAATTACAACACAGAGATAAATGATGCTTATAAAATGCATTTGCGCCGGGCGGTGGTGGTGCACGCCTTTAATCCCAGCACTCGGGAGGCAGAGGCAGGCAGATCTTTGTGAGTTCGAGGCTAGCCTGGTCTAGAGAGTGAGATCCAGGAAAGGCGCAAAGCTACACAGAGAAACCCTGTCTCGGAAAAAAAAAAAAAAATGCATTGCTTTCTATTTAGAGATCAAATTATAACATTTATTTTTACTCTAATTTGACATGAAAATGAGGCACTGCTATACATTAGAATATATAAATATGATGCATAGGGAGCATTCTTTTGAATTGGTACTTCTCCTGTTGAAATTTAAGCTTCCTGCAGGTCTGACATGCACACTGAGCATATGCCCACATGTTCCTCACCATTCTTTTGCTTGCCTTTCCTTGCTCCTCTTCATCCTTCTTGTCCCATTACACTGTTTCATTTACATTTCATATATGAAAGTAAATTATTTTATGTACCCATTTATATATTTACAAAAGTATAAATTCTAGGAACCACAAGTGAGAGAAAATACATGATATATGTGTCTCTGAGGCTAGCTTTGTTAATTTGATTATTATCTCTGTTTGCACACATTTTTTTATGCCAATGACATAACTCGATTCTTCTTTATGATTCCTGAGCTTTTGGAAGGTGGAATATGGTCTATAAGTTCCTCTTAGGGCTGGGCACTCTGCACTCTCTTATTTTCTGAATATTGACAAGTTGTGGGTCTCTGAGTTAATCATGATATACTGTAAATAGAAGCTTCACTGATAGAGTTGAGAGATAAATTAGTCTATGAGTATAATGATAAGTAAATAGGAGTTGGTTTAATACTATGTCCATTTAGTACAATAATAGTAGTAAGTTTTCCTCTAGAATTATTGGCCTGTCTAACCACAGGTTTTGTCCCAATAATAGTGGCAGTTATGGATTTCATTTTGTAGATTGCGATGTAATTCTAATCATAAACTGGTTGTTTACTCCCATGACATTTGTGCCATGCTATCTCAAAGAGATCACATCCCTCCCTCTACTGCTGGATGCCAATAATCTGCATATCACTGCCAGGACTTCAGAAGTGTGCTCTAAGCCCATGTGATATCACTGGCTTGAAGGGCATGTTGTTCACAACACTGCCTCCACCTCTGGTGCCACTGATTATAGTTAAGGAGCCACTCCAATAAGATACCAAATGAGAATCAAAGT
Organism: Peromyscus californicus insignis; assembly: GCF_007827085.1. Taxonomy (NCBI): domain Eukaryota; kingdom Metazoa; phylum Chordata; class Mammalia; order Rodentia; family Cricetidae; genus Peromyscus; species Peromyscus californicus. The sequence continues at coordinate 19,771,827 of NW_026294458.1, read as the reverse complement.
CAATTTAGACTGCCAAATGGGCCCCTTAAGGCATATCATAAGAAAAAAACATTGTACTGAAAATATCACATTATCAATGCCTTAGAGGCAACTGATAGCCATGTAAGCAAGTATCAATGTAGGAGCACTGGAAGTGTGGAGATGCAAGGTACTGTGACATCACATGTCAAAGCATGATAACATATAACAACACATTTAGCAACATCCCAGAAGAGGGTACATAGTATTAACAAAGTATTCATAAGAAATGGTTCTAAGAAGAATCAATGGCATCTAAGAGAATGCAGATACCCTAGTCAGATTGGAAAAAACAATTTCTAATATTAAAGAGAAACTCAGCAAAGAGAGTGACATCATGAAAATGCAAATGAAGGATTGAATAGTCCAGACAAAACACATATTGAAAGCTTCCATCACAGACTAGACCAAGCAATAGAAAGAATATCTGAGACCAGTCAGGTGTGTAAAATACCTTAAACAAAATCACATCTTAATGCAGAAATTCTCTGAGACTTCTGGAACATCATTTTAAAAATTAATACAGCTTGACTATTTCTGAATACAAAGAAATTGAAAAGAGCTAGAAAACCTACTCAGTGAAACAAATGAATATCACCTTTAAGAGATGTGGACACCCATGAGGGCCAGATGATCTCACACAGAATTGATGGAATGAGGACTTAACTTGACACCACATTAAAGTTCTACTTATACAAATATGTAGGACAAAGAATTCTAAGAACAGCAAGAGCCAAACCCCTTGTCAAATTTAAGAACCTCCATTAGAACGACAGCAGGTCTTCAGTACTAACCTTGGAGACCAGGAAACCATAAAATTATGTATTCACATTCCTAAAACAAAAATAGCATACCAAATAAGAATACTGTTCCTAGAAGTTAGCTTTCAGAAATGGACACCAAGCTTCCAAGATAAACAAAAGCTGGGGAAATTCACTGGTGCCATAAGAAATGCATAAAGGGTTCTTCCATTGGAAGTAAAAGAATGGAAATGTGTAGACATAGCTGCTTTGCTTCAAAGTGCAGCTTGGATGCCCAAGCTTTAAGCAAATCTTTCATAGAAAACCTCAGAGGCACATTTATCATTGCTTCTGATATGTCTCTCCGTGAAAATATGTGCATACTCTGTCCACAAATTTTGAGGCGCTCTTCCACAGGAACACAGTCTTTTTCTCTCTTCTTGCCCTTTGGCTTTCTGCATTATCTCAAGAGGTACCCTCTGGATAGCTAGAGGGAAGCCATGAAGGACTCTTGGACTCCAAGCCTTCCAGAGACCAGGGTTTTCTGTCCCTTCTGCCCAGAGGAGGGATGCAAGTAGTGATACCCTTGCAGCAGAATGGATAAGTTATCCCCTGAGATGCATGGAAAGTCAGCAACATCTGTTCCATCCCTGCCCTTCTGCTAATGTCTGAGAAGCACTTGCTTCCTTTGTTTCTCAGGTTTCTCTTCTCTAAAATGAAAATCACCATCCCTTGCTGGCTGTCTCCAGAGGCTCATTACTGCACCCAAATGTGAAAATGTTCATTAAAGAGTTTGGAAAAGTGATAAGTGGTACAGAAGTAATGACTCATGACTGTAAGAGGCTGAAACTTGACTGGACCAACACCTACCCCAGCTCACTTTATCCTTTTCTCACCTCGTCTGCAGAAACTAAGGGAAAATACTAGAGGCTGGAGAGACGACTCACTGGCTACGAGTTCAGATTGACCTTTCAGAGGACCTGAGTTTGATTCCCTGTGCCCACGTTGGGCAGCTCACAACTGCCTGTAAGAAGAACTGTGGGGGATCCGATGACCTTGGCTTTAGTGGGGATCAACACTTCCATTCACAGGTACATAAATAAATAAAATAAACCCTAACAACCAATGAAATAGAAGAAGTAATTTAAAAACCTCTTCATTAAAATGAGCTATAGGGCCAGAGGGTTACTGTGGAACATTCAACCACAACTTCAAAGAAGAGCTAGCAATAGTACTTCTCAAATTATTCCATAAATTAGAAAAGGAAGGAAAGCGTCCAAATTCATTCAATGAAACCAGTATTACCCTGATGCTAAAACCAAAGATTTAACAATAACAAAAAGGATATAATAAGCCAGAATTTCTAATGAACAGAGATGTAAAAAATTCTCAAAATACATGCAAATAAAATTAAAGATCACTTAATAAAGATTGTTAACCATGATATAGTTGGCTTCCAGAGATCTAGGGATGGTTCAACAAACATACATCAATAAATGTACTCTGCCACATTTAAAAAAATTGAGGACAGAAATGATGTGATAATTTCATTAGATGCAGAAAAGGCCTCTTACAAATGACAACATCCTTTCACAATAAAAAGCCCTGGAAAATCTAAGGATACAGGGGACATAGCTCAGCATAACAGAGGTAATACATAAACCCCACAACAATCACTATGTTAGACAGAGGGAAGCTCAGTGTTTTTCACTCAAAGGTCTAGATCTCATTCAGTGTGACTCCCAATGTACTCAGAATACTTGGTGAGATATTCATTACTGCTTATTATTGCCATATATACCTTCCTTGGTGACAATTTTGAACTGTATTATTAACTGTGTCAACCAGCTCTTGAGTTGAGAATACCCTTAGAACTGCATGCCAGTAGCTGTATTAGTAGAGATACATACCAGTAATGTGAATGTATCTATCAGCAGTTGGTGCCTAGCAAACCTTAAGCTCACTGCATCAAAATCAAACTCTGTGGTTCATAGTTTTGTGGCAGGCAGTTTCCACAAGACTCTGTTCAGTAGTTCCGTTTTCTCTCCACAGTCATCTGTAGTCAGTGGTGAACTTGGCTTTGCTGATCTTCATTGAGATGTCCCTCATTTCTGAGGATGAGACCGTGACACATGGGTGGCCCACAGTCTTTATACGCCTAGGCTCTGATATAAACTTGCTGCAGACAGAGGCAGAATGCCCAAGACAACAAGCAGATGCTTCCCGGACTCCTTGAGGCTAAGCTTGAAAGTTGTCTTGTTCATTTCTGAGAAATCATTTTGTTTAAATTCAAGAAGTAGGGAAATGGACAAGATGAACTAGAATAAGATCAGGACAGATGTGGGTAGAAGATATGTAACAACTGGGTTCTTTTCTACAACATCTATCAAACCATTGTGAGATCATACATGTTTTTGAATCTTAAGTGAGTTTGAGCTCAGAGTTTTATTATTTGTTACATGTCTTTCTACAGTTGGACAAGTTCAATAATATACAATTTACTGCAAGGACAAGTTCTAGAAAAAGTCCTAAAGACAGAGTAGGGCAGCTTAATACCTCTGTGGGATTATGATTGTATACTGTAAGATGGAACCTATCAGGTTGTCAGATTGAAATAAGTTAAATTAGTATTCTTCCTTAGGTATATAAAATATATACAATACCATATATATTACATCTGCAAACAATAGTTTTTTAATGTGATCTCATGAAATCAAAATATCATCAATGTAAAAAATATATCCATTACATAAAACATCAAAACAAAATAAAAATGAAATTTTAGTATCCCAAAGCCCCTAATACTTCTCCCTTTCCAAAAAAGTGTGATGATATATTGTATATCAAATAAAGCTTGCCTAAGTATCAGAAGACAGAGCCAGCCACTAGATTAAAAACAGAGGCCAGGCAATGGTGGCACATACCTTTAATCCTAGCACTCAGGAGGTGGAGATCTGTCTGGTCTGAGAGGTCAAAGCCATCCTGGACTACTTAAGATTGATTCAATCTAAGAGAAAAACAGAGCCAGATGCCTTTGCTACCAGTATTTGGGAAGCACACATGCCATTAATCCCAGCACTAGGAAGGAAGTGAAATGGCTGGGCAGAGAAAAGCCTATAAGGTAGGAACTAGAGCCCTTTCATTGGAGGACTCAGAGGCATTTGAGGATTTGTGGAGATAGGATCTCGCCTTCCATTGGGCCTGAGGATCTGGTAGTGGTAAGAAGTTTCTCCAGTGGCTTGTTCCTTTGTCTCTCTGATCTTTCAGCATTTACCCCAATACCTGGCTCTGGATTTTTTGTTATAAGACCATTTGGGATCTGTGCAACAACAACAAAAAAAAAAGTTAACATCACTATTAATTGCTCACTGTTTTCCAAACCATCTATTTTAGAGTTATGTTAAGATAATATGGAACAGTATGACACTTTTGAAAGTCTACTGTGCTACACAGAAAACAAACACACCCTCTCTAACAATTCATGTAGAAGATTAAATGCAGTATCTGTGAAAACATGGTGTAAGTAAAGGGGAACATTTTACATTTCCTTCAAAATTCAATCTAGTATATCACAGAACAAAAGCAAAAAAAAAAAAAAAACAGATAGAGAATAAAATCCATGTTCTTAAAATCTTATCTTCTTCCTCACCAAATGCTCTGCTTTCTTGTCTCTGTCAACAGCTGACCTATCTGACATTTTTTTTCTACATTCAATAATAGGGTTGTGGAGGCTGAAGACTACCTATGTGTTAGTCAAGATGTAAAGGACACTCGAGCTAACAAGACAATAGCTTTTCTATTGTTAATACAACTTCATTAATTTTGCAGTCTGAAAGGAGAAACTCTTCTTAAGAACCAAAACTGTCTAAGCCAGAGCTCAAGGAACTTATATTGCTGTTTATAAAGACTTGTAGAATTATTTAGGGAAATATACATCAGTGAGAAATTGATGAGTCACTTGGGAAATTTTCTAAAATGTTGTAATTTCTCCATTCACCCAAGAGGGCACTCATTATGCAAATGTCTGTTAAAGGTCTCCTATGTACCAATCAGGAAGATGTGTAGGAAGATAAATTTGGCCTAGTCTATGCCGCTTGGGAACTTTCAGTCAAGCAGGGGTAGGAGTGAAGTGAAATATATTTACATAATTAACTACAACCCCACTCTTAAAAGAAGCGCACTACAAGGAAGAATTAAATATATGGTGTGCTTAGGTACAGGCATCACGCTGTGCTGTTAATGAGAAAGCTTCAGATTCCTGGAACTGCAAGCACCACATAGTTAAGATCATTCCTAAATTTCTAGACATTAGGTAAGGGGTTTGAGATGCTCCGGCATCTCTCACCAATGAGGCGAGGTCACTCTGCTCTTGGATTTTTCTCTAAGGCAACGCTAAACCAGTATAAACTCTATTATTCATTGCATCATAAATGAATGTCAAGAACAGTAATGCAACTTTAATAAGGATAATGATGACTAGTATTTATTAATCTCTGTGATAATGAAGCACTGTGCTAAGTATTTAATGTTTCTTATTTTGATTCTCAAAATAGTCCATTGTCATACTTACTAATATTCATGAAGACAATCACATGTCTTAGAGAAGAAAAAAGGAGATACAGGGCTATTGAATGACCAAAAGTTGCACAAGAACCTATGTTGTTATGAAGAAAGGACTCCAGACCCTTCTCTTCCAGAATCTCCACTCTCACACCAGCAAGTGTTCTTTACTTTTGCCCTCCAGCCATGGCTGTCACGTTTATATGAGGTGCCCTTCTCTATGTCTCCATTCCTCATATTTTCTGACCACACATTCTTATACAACGCAAGTTTTCTTGAAGTATTGACAAGAGCATGGTTTTAAGGTGTAGGTGTACTTGAATACAATTTCCTGCTTTCTCCATCCATCTTGTCATTTTATTATTATTTTATCTATTTATTTGTTTGTTTGTTTGTTTATTGGGTGAATGATGAACATAAGGAATGTTTATTCCCCACAGTATTTTGAAGCTGACAGGAGATACTCCAAAAAACACACTGCTAATCAAAATGATCATGCCAGCCAGCTCTATTTTTTAAGGTATGTAGACTTCTAAGATTCTCAGTCTTTCCTTAAGTATTTTTATGCCCACAAAATGCTTCAAAATTAATGATTCTTTATTATATCCCCCAACATGCAGTACTATGTAATTATGAAATTCCTAACATCCTTTCAGTTCTAACACATTTTAATGTCTGTGACCTTGAAGTTTCCATTTCCATTTTGCCACTGAGGAATACATGTCCTTCTGGAATCTTTTTATCACAGTCTGCTTTGTATGGATTATGAGCACACAAGGGCCAAGGCCATGACCCTTCTCAGTTTCATCCCATCTGTCCTCTCTCCCAGAGACTGGTTTGATATTGGTTTGGGATAGATGCTCTATAAGTTACGTTGAAGTGGGTTGTGTAAATTACATCCTTGTGAGCTGGGGTACCTATGACTGAAAGACACAAAGTAAGATGTTCTTACCCCTACAGAGATGGCAACTGACAGAAAAAACTGTTAGACAGCAGCAGCCTCTGCTTCTTCCGTCTCTCTTGCTTTGTTAACTTTATAGTAGAGAATTCACTTGTGTGCATTACGTTACTATCTGTCTTTTGCACTGCCTATAGTCCGTAGAGAGAAAAGGGAAGAGGTTAACACGGAAAGTGTTTATGGCCGGGCGGTGGTGGTGCACGCCTTTAATCCCAGCACTCGGGAGGCAGAGGCAGGCAGACCTCTGTGAGTTCGAGGCCAGCCTGGGCTACAAAGCGAGTTTGAGGAAAGGCGCAAAGCTCCACAGAGAAACCCTGTCTCAAAAAACAAAAAAAAAAAAAAAAAAACAAAAAAAGGAAGTGTTTATGTAAAACAAGACAAAAGATGCTCATGACCATCAGACTTGGGCATTCGAATGTGTTCTCAGCAGCCGTTCTGCAATCACACAATATATGGTCACACATCCAATTGTCCTCATATTATACTTTGCATTAATACTAGTCATGAACAATACCACTAAATGTCTGCATTTAAGTGTCTATGTAGGTATACCTGCAGGGTCCCAGTGTCACGTCTGTACATCAAGTACCCGTACACATGACCTGTGACATTTTGTTGGCCTTTACAACAATATTGTAAAGGTTTTACGACTGACAGGAAATCATGTAGCACCTTATTTAAATGTCTGTAGAGGAAACAAGACAATATCTAGAAGAGAGCTGCGATTGAGTAGTTTGACATAGACAGGCAGATAAGGGATTCTGTACTCTGACGATTTACATCTCCAGGTCTGTATCTTAGGACATCCTCACATAAACCTCACATTTCAAGTGAACCGCAATATCGACTGCCAGTTCTCCCACCTGCACGTCTTGCAGTATGCTGCCTGAAATAACTATTTGCACCTGTCAAAAACTTTAAATTCTCCAACCTATTCAATTGATATCCTCTAAAAGCCACAGTAGCAAGTGTCACATTGGTCTTCACGACGGAGTACTTGAATTGCTCACAGTATGATTCTAATAACCATAACAATGATAATAAAAATGCTGAGCATTTTAAATCTATTTTCTCTTTTAATACTTACCTTACCATTTTAAAGGAACACACTACAATTCTGTTCATTTTAATTTAGGACACTAAAGCTGAGAAGGTAAAATAATTTCCCAAAGACACTCGACTTGCACTTGACAGAGCTGGGAGCCAAGCCTGGGCCATCTGCCTCTAGACACTAAACTGCTATCAACAGCCTTGTTGTCCAGCATCCTTCGTGTGACTATTGTTATTTTCTTTATCCCTGATACTAGACTCTGTAATGCTCTGGAAAACTTGTTTATTTTCTCTTCTTAATTTAAGTAATCCTTGCTCTTAACTTGCCTTGCTTATACTAATTTGTAAGGGAAAATATGAACAATAATAAGAATGTACATTCTTTAAACTGGTGGTTCTCAACATCTTTAATGCTGTGGTCCTTTAATAGAGTTCCTCATGTTGTGGTGACCCCTCAGCTGTAAAATTATTTTCATTGCTCTTCACAACTGTTATTTTGCTACTGCTATGAATTATAATGTATGTATCTGTATTTTCCGATGTCTGAGGTGACCCCTATGAAATGGTTTTTCTACACTCCAAAGTGGTTGTGACCCACGTGTTGATAACAACTGGACTAGATGATCTTATCTGAGCATGTTTCCTATGACTGGGAGATTATGAAATTATCTTTTACACATACCATGACTTTATGTGGCCTGTGATGCCATAAAAAAATACATAATAAAATTTATCATTGTGAGTTATTTTCAGTTTTAGCCACTATCCACAGTACCTGTTTTTTGAACCATTTGGTCTACTCTATCAGTCATTTTGGATCAGAGATTACCACTAAATCCATTTTCTTTACTAATACATTCTGTGACCATTTTGTTTTTGTTAATGGACTGAAGGTTATTCAGTTATTCAACACCTGTTTATTGATATCTGTTAATATAAAAGATTGAATGAAAGTCAGCAAAATGTACTACATGTAGTTCATTGTACACATCATTTCAGGGCAATGAATGTAGCAGCAAACACCTCCACAATTATGACCAAAATACACAAACAGAGAGGAGAACTAGAGTTAGTGCAATCTGTGGGTCAGAGATATTTCCAGAGAGACCATGGGCAATATTTTATAGGATTAGAGTAGTTCAGAATGGGCAGCCTCCCCACTAACACACACACACACACACACACACACACACACATTCAAGAGAGAATAAAAGCAAAGTAGCACATGAATATAAGGAATAGTAAATGTTTGGGTATAGCTAGAGTATATAACAATTATAAATTAGAATACTTCTGAGAATTGAAAGGGATGAAAACATTTAGAAACTTTTCTAACTGACGTCTTTCCCATACATTGTAATTTTCAATTTATTTAAATTATATTTTATGCTGAAGCCTGTATGTATGGATTTGGAAATATTGATTTCTCATCTCATATTCTTGTAGGAATGAGTCTGAGGTCATCTAGCCATATTTTCCACTGAGAAATTAAGTCATTTGAAACTTTTCAAAAATCAAATGTTATATTTGTGTGTTTGTAGTTGAACATATTTACTCTCAGAAATCCATTATATGACTCATTTAATGAACAACATCATTTAGTATTTAATGGTGAAGACTCTATTTCCTTGAAGGGGTGATAACTTACCTCTTGGAAAAGCCCCAGCTTGCCACATTTCTTTTCTGCACAGATGACCAGATTATTCTGAAGATGCTTTTGAGTCAAGATGTTGGTTCCTATTTGCTCACGTTGCTTTTTTTTTTTTTTTTTTTGGTTTTTGGTTTTTGGTTTTTGGAGACAGGGTTTCTCTGTGTAGCTTTGTGCCTTTCCTTGCTGTGGGATGGTCTGTATGTCAAGTGTGTTGCTGATTGGTCAATAGATAAATCACTGATTGGCCAGTGGCCAGGCAGGAAGTATAGGCGGGACAAGGAGGAGAATAAAGCTGGGAAGTGGAAGGCTGAGAGAGAGACACTGCCAGCCGCCACGATGACAAACAGCATGTGAAGATGCCGGTAAGCCACGAGCCATGTGGCAAGGTACAGATTTATAGAAATGGATTAATTTAAGCTGTAAGAACAGTTAGCAAGAAGTCTGCCACGGCCATACAGTTTGTAACCAATATAAATCTCTGTGTTTACTTGGTCGGGTCTGAGCGGCTGTGGGACTGGCAGGTGAGAGAGATTTGCCCTGACTGTGGACCAGGCAGGAAAACTCTAGCTACATTTCCTGGAACTTGCTTGGTAGCCCAGGCTGGCCTCGAACTCACAGAGATCCACCTGGCTCTGCCTCCCAAGTGCTGGAATTAAAGGTGTGCGCCACCACTGCCGGACTTCATGTTGCTTCTTAATTTTGCTGTCTCTCTTAGAATTTCATTGCTTACATCCTTGATAAAATATCTTTCAAATTATTTATAGCAGTGTGTACATCATAGCAATGAACACCATAGCCAACACTCAAACTTCGTGCCAAATATTATTATTTGTATATTTACAGATGATCCATATATGTGAATAGACTATGCTTTGTATCAGTACTCATTTGCATAGTTTTATTTTAGGAAGGCTTATTTACTACAATCTAAATATAGTTTTAAATTATTTTATGTCATTTTCAATATTTTAGGAAATTTTAATTTTTAATTTCACTTAATGTACATTTCACAAAAAAACAAATAGTAGTAAGTAAACTTCACTATGGTTTAAAGCAGTGTTTCTCAACCTGCAGGTTGTGACCCTTTTGGGGACTGAACAATCCTTTCACAGGGTTGTCTAAGACCAACAGAAAACACAGACTTTTTATGATTCATAACAGTAGCAAAATTACAGTTATAAAGTAGCAATGAAAATAATTTTGTGGTTCGGGATCACCACAACATGAAGAACCATATTAAATTGGTCAGCATTAGGAAGGCTGAGGATCACTGACCTAGTCCAATCATCAAGCTGATACATCTTTTTTGTCACATTTTCTAAACAACAATGAATAGCTGCAACATCAGTACTTTCTCCAAATTATAAAAAAGGGGAGCTCTAAAGGATCTTCGTGTTCACCCAAAGAAGAAACAAGGTGAAGAAATAAAGATTTGTAAAGATGGATTTTTAATAAACAAGCTGCAATTCCTGTCTCCCAAGTTCATATATATATATATATATATATATATTGCATGAAAACCAAAGCAAAGGAGTTGAAATGAGGGGATGGGTAAAGAGAATTTCCTCAATATATATGAAAATGCCAGTTTATCCACTTAGTTACACTCCCTTTTCCTTATTTTTAGAAGCAACTTGTCTCTGAATCAGACTCTGAAATGTTCCTTTATTTATTGTTTGCTATCCTCATCCCCAAGAATCTGCATCTCACCTCTTGCAGTCTCAGGAAGAGGTCCTCATGCTTCGTGGTCTCTGGTTAACTGTTCCAAGGTGTCAAAGGACTGCTTGGGTGTAAGTGCTAATCCACACACAGCAGATGCTCCAGAAGGTTTTCATGTATAAGGAGCTAAGGGCACATGACTTAGATACATTTGATGGAGGCTAGATCTAAAAAGGTCAGCCTCAGAATATGACTTAACTAAAATCCTTAGGTCTGATATTTTAAAATTTGCCTTTTAGAAGTATTTGTAGAAGAGCAATAAGAGTTATGTAAATCAAACCCCCTCTTATACAAGCATTCAAATAATTGGTTAAATTTTACAGAAAACTTTCCAAATGTTCTATTAGTTGTCCTTTAATTAGACTTAGAATATAAATACTAGAGCTGATGAACTGCTAACAATTCAGTCAAGGTATCTATATAGTGTCCTATGCGGAGTGAACTTAAAGTTGTGGGTGTACGCACTTTATTAATATAACTATTTATAAGCTTTATTAGTATAACTATTTATAAGCTTATCTCAGAAAGAGTGTATGTATACATATGCCTAATAAAATAAATTAAATATAAATGAGCCTTACTGACAAAGAAGAATCCCTAATAGAGATGTCACTTAGCATAGAAAATTTTTAATCCACCCTTTTACGCAATGCATGCTATGTTCAAAGTTAGTTCCTAAGTATCCCTCACTGGGCCATATGTTAAAGGTTTGATCACCAGCTTTGTGCAGTTGGAAGGCATAATGGAATTCTGAAGTGAGAGTTAGAAGTGTGAGTTAATGAGGAGCCCCTTAGGCATCAAATGGGATCACGGAACCCCAGCAAGTATGCCCATTTCTTCCTGTCTTTTGTTTCCTGAACATGTGGTGAGTGGTTGTCTTTTGCCGTGTGTCCAGGTCACAGTATGCTGCCACTCCATAGTCCAAAACAGAGGGGACCTTGACCATTTAATGAATGAGACCCAAGGCTGTTTCCTTCTTAAAAGTTGATTCATATATTGATAGAAAGCTATTTATCACATGGATAAAGGGAGGATTTTATCTCCCTTATCAAAATATTTAATATTCCTAATGGATAATATGGGGCATTAAACACAAAATCCTGAATGTTACTGGTCAAATACAACCCTAATAAAGCCAGTGCTGTTTGAATTGTACAAATCCTGACACTATCTATTCAAATACTCACATACAAATAGTTTGACTTTATTTATTATTTACTTTTAATTGTTACTGCTTTCATGTATTTTCCAAACCACTTTCAAAAAAAAAAATCACAGTTATCAGCCATTAGGAAATGGCAATATTAGTCTCTACAGGCTTTTTCATAAAATATGCAAATCATACCCAAAGCTACCTAATTTATATAATTTAAAGGTATTTTAATTTATGAGTGTGTTCTAGGCAACAGATGCTTATGAATATAATTAAGGGTAATAAATACCTCCATTCGTCTTAATCTTATTGTGAGAAGCCTAAGAAAAGAGTTGCTGTTCTTTTTTTGTCTTACTGGCATGTTCTCTGAAAGCACATTGGCCTCTTCTCTACACTTGCTCCAACTTCCGCCATCTATCACACGTCCAGGGAAATGGTGGACACAAGTGTTTCTCCTGTCACCTGAAAGTCAAGCCTTAGCAGTTCTGTGCTTCACTTCCTGCAGCAGCCTGAGAAGTAGAAGAAACAGACAGGGAGAAGGGTTGTGCCCTGTGAAAATGTTCACACTTGCCTCGGCAAAGATGCTCTGCAAGTCAACACAGCTCCAGGAGCCACTGAGAGATGCAGAACCTCCATTCACTTTCCCCCAAACATCTTGCTAAACATTTCCAGAGTCTGGTGTGATACTTGGAGGAAGCTTTCCAACCACTCACTGGAGCCTATAACCGAGGATCAAATCTGGAGATCCACACCAAATGTTTTGCTTCAGCTAAAAATCTTGTGGTTGGAATGCATAGACGTGTTTATTTATACCTTGCCCAAGAACATTTTGAGAGCTGTAGATTCAGTTGTGACATATGGTCTACTGAAGGCCTAAAAAAAAATCTATTTTTTTTTTAAACAAAGATGTTCCTTGGCTCCTTCCCCCCACCACCCCCCACCCCCTCACCATTCATGTTACTACAGGCTGCTGTGATAACTCTATTTTTATAGGTCCTCAAAAATAAAATCCTGATAAAATACTACACTGTTTAGAGGTTCCCATAATAACATAATTTATCTACTACTTCTAGAAAGATGACTTAAGTAAAAATGTGCATGGCTTGGTGTATACCCACCCCTCCCAGTGTCAGATAAATATTCATGGCTTGGTGTATCACCAGCCATCTCCAGACCAAATATTTTGAATTCCAGACTTTTTTTGGTAGAGTTTGAAACTTCCACTCCACACTCTAATTCATCTCAGTAAATAAATCACAGGGGCAGTAATTTTGAGACAGTCATTCCACTGAGCTCTGGGATTATCAGAGGGTCAAGCCTGAACTGCTGTTCCATGGTTAATCTTCCTCTCAGGGACAGCATTCCTTCTGGCAGACTTTGAACCTCACAGGTTCTTTGTAGTTCAATCATCCAAAGGGAGTTTCAACTTTAAAAATACATTTTTTTAAAATGAAATGTAAGGAAGTACAGTAATTTAGTGTGAAGAGAATCAGGCCACTTTTTGTAGGGTCGTTTCAAAAGAAATTCATAGTGAAAGTGGGGTCTTTTTGTAGCTTCCAGAGGCATCTTTATTTTTTATGGGTACAGAACCATCGCACACCTTTTAAAAAGCCATTTGACATGTTTTGGTGCAATTATAGAAAGCAGCGGGTCATCTTGAAATTAAGAAGAAATCAAAGTACATCCAAGACGGGCCTGACTCTGTGTTGAAGAGTTCAGTTACCTTGCACATGCCCTGTTTTCCTTTTTTTCTGCCCATATGATGTTGTGTCTATTTTGTTTTACGTTGGTTATTATTGTGTTCCTTGTTTTATACTAAAGACAATTTTTCAGAAGAATAACATACCATTTGGGGACTAAATGTTAAGTTCACAGCCCAGTGTGGTTGACAACAGTATCCAAGTGCTTCAAGTCAGGTTTGCGCACTTTTCCCAAATTAGGCACCTTGTCCTACACCGTTGCTCCTTTTTCTTAAGGTGGGGAGGATTTATCCTGGCTCACGGTTCTAGGGGTACAGTGCACCAACGGCAGGGAAGGTGTGGGGCCAGGAGCAGTAGTTGGCTGGTCCCATTTAATATGCAGTCAAGAAACAGAGATCCGTGCTCAGTTTGTTTTGTCCTTTCTATCTAGTCAGTGCTGCTCATGTTTAGGGTGGGTGGGTAGCTTCACGTTAGTACACCCAGTCTAGAAACTCCCTCACAGATACACCCCAGATTTGTCTCTTAGGTGATTCTAAATCCTCTCTCGTTGACAATAAATATTAATTAACACAGGCAAGAAGTATTGTAATTAGAAATAATGAGAATAAAACAATTCTGTATATCGGAGGTAATAGAGTAGATTAGTGTTTTTCTCATTCCTTTTCTAAATTTCTTGTGTTGTATTTTTGTTTGCTTGTTTTTGTCATTCAAAATTTTAAATATTTTTGATAATTTCATGCACAAGTATGGTATTTACATTATTTCTATTCCTCTCTCTCTTGATTATATCTATAAAATATAAGTATAATTATATTGTACTTATATGTATATGTAGCTAGAAGTTTTCCTGTGTCCCACCCAGTTCACAGCTGCTCAGACCCAAGTAAACACACAAAGGCTTATAGTAATTAAAACTGCTTGGCCATTAACTCAGGCTTACTACTGACTAGCTCTTACACTTAAACTAACCCATTTCTCTTAATCCATATGTCACCACGTGTCCCGTGGCTTTAACTGTGTGTCATTACATGCTGCTCCCTGGATGGTGGACTGGCGTCTTCTGACTCAGCCTTCCAGCCTTCCCACAATTCTCCTTGTTTGCTTATCCTGCCTATACTTCCTGCCTGGCTACCAGCCAGTCAGTATTTTATTTATCAACCAATGAGAGCAACACATTCACAACATACAGAGTGATATCCATAGCACTTTCGCTTTTCTACTTTTTCAAAAAGGAAGGTTTTAACTTTAACATAGGAAAATTACATATAACAAAAAATTATCAAGCAAGAATTACAGTTACATATATATATATGTATATATATATCTCCTTCTGAGTCAATTTGCTGTTGCTCAAATGTGTATGTGTTTGGTGCTGACCACTTTGTATTAGACTACCTGTTGGGACAGGGGAGCTCATCCCTGGACAAGATTGAGTCTTTCAGCAGCCACTAATGGCCTGTAGCTCTTCGTATAGGGGTGGACAATTCTAAGATCTCCCTATCCACTTGATATGGCAACTAATGTTGTTGTTTTCTCAGGTCTGGTGTACTCAATCATGTTGTTAAGATTTCATGAGTGCGTCATCCCCATCATATACTGAAAGCCTCATCTCAAAGAAGACATCCTGGTCCTCTGGCTTTTACGGTTCATGTATTTTCATGCTTCCCTATCACTTGTTCAAGCATCCATAGTGTTATTTATCCCTCCCCTCTCCCTTTTCCTCTGTATTGCCCTCCTCCTCCCTTAGCCTTGCTACTTTCAACATGTTTCAATATTCTCTGTGCTTTCTTCCTTGAACTTTACAAGGCTTTGGATTTTAGTATCCTGAAACTTGAAACCGAGTTTCTCTGGCTTTCTCTTTCATTAGTGAAAGGACAGGGCTGTTTAGGAGAGGACTGCAAGGAAGGACAATGTCTGTGTTTGGACACTAATTCGGGAACCAGCGTGAGAAGCAAAACTTTGGGAAGAGCTGTAACATCACAATGAATCATTACTCATTATTTATATCCATGTCTGTAAAGAAATGGAACCCTCCAGTGCCCCCCCCCACTGACATATGTTAAATGAGAATAGTATCACTCTCCTTACCAAATTATAAGATTAAAATAGTTAATAAATTTGAAAATATCTGGAAAATTAAATACATTAATATTTCTAAAATCCATATTTTGAAGTAGGAATGAAAATCTCATGTAACTTCCAGATTTCTTCTGTTATCTTCTGTATTCATAAAAGAGTATTTATTTTAATTCTTATTTACATGTCAACTGCTATACTAGTGAGTTAAGGATAAATAAGTTAAATACAAAATGTCTTACAATGTTGAAAAACATGAAATCTATGCCTCTAGATTAGTGGTTCTCAATCTGTGGGTCATGACCCCTTTGGAGGGTGAATGATCCTTTTCATAGGAGTCGCTTAAGACCATCAGCAAACACAGATATTTACATTATGAATCATAACAGCAGCGAAATTACAGTTATGACAGTAATGTGGGGCACACTTACTGTTCTAAACCTCTAGGTCTCATGTCCTCCCGTAACCATGAAGTGACATTTTGACAATCATTTTCTCAGGGGGTATCTAGCAAAAGAACGCTCAGTGTTACAAACAAGGCCGATCCCAACCCCCAAAACATTCTAACCACAGCAGCTCTTGTCTTCTTTACAGGGCCAGATTCACCTCAATTTGAACAACAAGCCCAAAATTCTAATTAATGAATCATAACCCTGGAAAGCCCACGGCTGTCACTTCTCTCCCAAGGTTGCTCTGGGTGACTACTAGCGGTTCAGCCATTCAGTCAGTGCTTCCGTTTCAGGCTGATGGTTTCAACTCACACCTTCAACCTCATCCACAGTCCGTTTCCTCTGTCTTTTGAGGCCATACTATAAAATCATTTAACCAAGCGGGACCGTAGTCATCGCCCCCCGTTATGTACCTAGCAGGTGGTTCCTTCTCTTATGCAGTCAACCAGGTTTGTAAACACTGTGAAGTTTCACATTTGCTTCTCTTGAATAGAGGGGAAAGTTAATGGAGATTAAGTCTGACATCTGACTACTATCCTGAAATTGTTTACCTTGGTGGTATCCTGTTTCTACTGCTTCCTAGGGGGATGTTTACAACTCTACTTGATATTCATGGTTCTCATCATTCCCTGTTGGTCTTACAGTGTATTATAGATTTTGGAAGAAAACAATCTCTGGGGGGCAGGGTATATTGATGCAGGTAGGAGGCAGTTAAGAGAGGGGAGTCACCGGAATGCATTATATACATGTAGGAAAATGTCAAAGAATTAACTTTAAGAAATACAAAGTTTCAGATATTATTAATATAGAAAGATTCTGACGCACAACATGGGTTGAGATGGACGTGCTAATGAAGTTGATTGTGATCAATACTACAAAATGTATGCCAAATCATTGTATTTTATACTTTGAATGTATATAATCATTACTTGCCAATTAAATATCTTAAAATTAAAAAAAAACCTAAGTCACTATCAAAACAAAATGTTCCCATCCTATTTTCTAACATGAAAGGCCTGGTTCTATACATTTACCCCTAATCCTAATCCTGAATCTTTGCCACCTGATGATTATTTCATCACACCCAAGTATACCCATCAAATATGGTTTATTGTCATGGTTTTGAATACAAAAGCTTTGATAGTGTAAAAGAAAAAGATGATGCTGAAAGAATATTGTAGCCAGAACATAGGGAAGGGGACTATAAAATACTGTTTTGAAGCACTATGAGCATTGGCAACCATGAACTCATGGCAGCTGTGTATATGCAGGACCTGGGGTGCAGGAGCTGGGTCTGCCTCATAGCTATTAAGGCAGAGGGGACCCATTGGACCCTACCATATGTAGCTGATCTATAGTCAACCAACAGTTCTGAGATAGTCAGAGGCACATCATTCAGCAGCTTTGTATCCCTAGGTGAGCTCATGAAACTCTTTGGTTAAATCCAAACTCAGGATCACACAGATGGCCCCATTAAATCCTAAATTGCACTAAGTAAAAACAGAATTTGTCAGAAATGCTACTGTATTTAACTTAATGAAATGGATCCGTGTGGGAATGGAGAGATGGCTCAGCAGTTAAGAGCATTTGCTGTTCTTGAAGAGGACCAAAGGTTGGTTCTTAGCAGCAAGGTCAGACAGCTTACAACTCCCCGTAACTCCAGCTCAGGGCATCTGATGCTGTCTTCTGTACTCCAAGGATGCTTGCACTCATATGTGCATAAACACAAACGCACATGTAGAATAAATATAAGTAAATCTTTTCATAAGGGATTATCTGGCGATTTAACTACTTTTCGGTCTTCACAGAATGTTTATGTGGGCATTGGAGATTGGATTCATTATTCTTTTTTAATTCTTTCATTTAACAAGTACTTACTAATTCACTGTCACTACTATATTTCTAAACCACCTCCCATTGTCTGTGTTTAACTCTGCTCTATTCACTGGTCCTCTAATCTCCCCTTCAATGTGTCTGTTCACCATTATTGTGAAGACTACCTCAGTTTACCTAATAAGTAAAGCTTTCCTTTTGTTCTTTTCTGTTTCATAGCTCTTCACAAACTGTTAGTATGAACTTGATGGTTCTGCTCTCTGAGTACATTCCTACCCTTTCTCCTTCTCATGCCAGATGCCTATCCATCCTTCAAAAGGAGCCCAAATGTCACCATCTGTATTGTGCTTCTCCCTTATCACTCAAGCAGAAATAGTATTGCTCCTGGAATATATCATTATTTTTTGCAAACCGAGACATCTATTGGTAGTGCTTTTTCACTTGACTGTATGTTCTTTAAGGAGAAAAGTGCCCTTAATACAGAAGTCACATTGCCTTGTGCAGAGTTGGTGTGCTCCTTCTGCCTTACATTAACTGAATGGAAATTGGGCTACAATAAGTTAAATGTGACACCTCAGAAGTTTTGTCTGATTTTCCCCAAAGAGAAAATGACTCTTTGTAAAGTAGTAGATTAAATGATGGTGAAAATTTCACAATAAAAGTGCAATCTCTATCCCACTATGGGATACTGGCACCTGCATTCATTGTTGGGGAACCAAATGAAGAGGAAGGGTCATTCTGAGACACAAAACACCAGCCAAATGCACATGCCATTCTTTCCTTGGGGAAAAAATGAACAATAAATTTCTTATGGCTCATTTTAAGACACCCATTGAAGCCATAAATAACAAACAATCAGCATTCTGGTTTTTCTATTTTCTTACTGGCAAATTAAGGAGCTCATTTTCAAAGATGTCCAATTGGCTTAATCAAAAAGTGTTAAATCTTTTGTATAAAGAAATAATATGGGATCCAAGAGTAAGTGTGACATCATTTGTAGGGAGTGGAACTACAGGAACACTAATATATTTATATTGAGTAAAGATTAATCAAATGAAGTGATGTAATATTATAGGTAAAGAGTTCATATTGAACATTTTAGTGGGTGAGAAAGGGGGTGTAAAGTGTTTGGTAAATGTCTCCCTCATGGTAAAGAACAGTAACTGTTTCTCTTCATTTAACTCCAGAACATTTCCTCTAGATGGTTACAATAATCCTTGAAGATGTAGAATGCTGATATTTCAATGACTCAAGTTAAAGTATTGTTTCTAATTAATAGTATTTTAAAATATAGCAATGCAGATAATATAAGGAACATATATCTTATGAATTCAGAGTTTTAATTCTCATAAACTATTAACAAGTTTTAATTTGGGACTTTTGTAAGTACATAAATATCCTTTATACAAAAATTTTCAGAGATAATTTAACACAAAAACTCTAAAAATAGTTGCCCTCCATCCAAATGATCTGCTAAATAAAGCAGCTTTCCGTTGTTATTCCTTCCACTTATTATATGTCCAGTGATCAATACTTATAGACAAATGTACAGTCCCTTCATTGAAAGATCCTCTATAGCAATGTATTGGATTTAGCTTCAATGAAACATCAATACTTTTCTCGGGGAAAATAAAACGTCAGCCCTAAGCTTCAGAAGAAATATGAAGGCAGCAGACGTAGGAACCCTTAGATCTTCAGATTCATTGCTTTCATTGGAAACTTTTTTTTTTTTTTTTTTTTGGTTTTTCGAGACAGGGTTTCTCTGTGTAGCTTTGCACCTTTCCTGGGACTCACTTCGTAGTCCAGGCTGGCCTCGAACTCACAGAGATCCACCTGGCTCTGCCTTTTCATTGGAAACTTTTGCCTTGACATCTAGGGACACCATCCTTTTATCCTTTTGGTGTCTGAGATAAGTAATCACTGACACAATAACATTTACTGTCCTTTAAATCCTTTTGATTTCATACATTTTTACTTAGCTTCTATTTCTACAGACAGATTGAACAAATATGAGTGTTAAATGAATGTCAATTAATTATGTAATTTGTCTGAAGCACCAAAGTCAGATCTAATCTAACTTTGAAACTTCCTATATTTAGAATATTGCAGACACTTTGATCAATCTGTGAATCTGTTCCCTGTTCAGGACAAAGCAGACAGATTAACTAAAAAGATGTGTTATTCTTTGTCCATTCAAATTGGACCCATTTTTTAGCTGACATCAAATTATTTTGATGATTTCTATCTTCTAAAATCAAGTAATTTACTTTATTGTCGGTAATTGTGAGTTTTCT
The DNA here is from genome assembly GCF_007827085.1 of Peromyscus californicus insignis. Lineage (NCBI taxonomy): Eukaryota > Metazoa > Chordata > Mammalia > Rodentia > Cricetidae > Peromyscus > Peromyscus californicus. The sequence continues at coordinate 19,751,626 of NW_026294458.1, read as the reverse complement.
CATTCCTCTTCAGCATAATTGTTTTTTTTTTCTCCATTAATTTTTTTCTTCAAGGATACGGGCTGATAATATTTATTTATTCAAGTCAGAGTTCATTCTGTTGCCAATAAAAAACACTAGTTAGCTACATATGTGCAGATTCCAGATAATATCTGTACTAATGTTCTCTCTCTAGGTTCTTTTCTAGTTAATCAATCATATATTTCCTAGAATACTACTTTGCACATGTCAATACTCTGCAACAAATATGTTAGGTGATATTTAGTGCATACAAAATCAACTTCAAATTTGTAAACTTCTCTTGTGTCTTGGTCAGTGTTCTGTTGTGATGAAACACCATGACCACAGTACCTCTTATAAAGAAAGCATTTAAACTGGGCTTGCTTACAGTTTCAGAAGTTTAGTGTATTGTCATCATGTTGAGGAGCCTGGTAGCATGCAGTCAAACATGGTGCTGGAAAACTAACTGAGAGTTCTACATCCTGATTCACAGGCAGCAGGAACAGAGAGAGACACTGGGCTTGGGGTGGACTTTTGAAACTTCACAACCCACTCCCGGTGACACACTTCCTCCAAAAAGGCCATAACTCCTAGTCCCTCTCAAGTAGCACCACCACTCACTGAGGACTATTATATTAGTCAGGGTTCTCTAGAGTAACAAACCTTTTAGAAAGAGTGTGTGTGTGTGTGTGTGTGTGTGTGTGTGTGTGTGTGTGTGTGTGTGTGTGTGTGTGTGTGATTTATTGGGATGACTTACAGACTGCAGTCCAGCTAATCCCACAATGGCTGGCTGTGAACAGAAAGTCCAAGAATCGAGTAGTTGCTAAGTCCAGAAAGGCTGGATATTTCAGCTGGTCTTCAGCATATGCTGAAATCTCAAAGAAATAGGCTCCAATGCCAGCAAAGAAATGGATTGCTAGCAAGGCAAGGGCAAGCAGGCAAAGAGTAGAAGCTTTATTCTTCCATGTCCTTATATAGGCTTCCAGCGGAAGGTATGGTCCAGATTAAAGATGTGTCTTCTTACCTCAATATCAAAGACATGTTTCTTCCTAACTCCAAGGTTGGGACTAGAAGTGGATTCACCCACTTCAAACCAATCAAAAAAATAAAATCTCTCACAGTTGCACCCTCCATTTCTGGATTTTAATTCATTCCAGACGTAGTCAAGCATTCAAATATTTAAGTCTTTGGGGTCCATTCTTATTCAGGTCACCACAGCTTGGTAGGCCCCACAGTGTACATGCTCTCTAGTATATTGCCTGGTTCTTGTTGTTGTTTCTCATGAGTAAAATGGTGAATGTAAGTTGTGGTCATAATTACGCACACTGGTGTGACTAAATTAAGAATTTGTACTACAGGTAAAAAGCTGTGCCTCCTGTGCTTCTAGACTTTTCGTGTGTATGTCTGTTAAGAAGGTGTTTGCTGGGAAGCAGATCTGTACTATCACCAGCTCAAAAGCCTTCCATTGGATGGTTGCATATAACTAAAATCAGTAGCTAGGCACAAAAAAAAATAATGCCATGTGGGTTAAATTTGATATGCATTCTGAAGTAATTTAAGACACTGATCCTCTATTCCAGGTGCATAGACCCAGGTATTCTTTGGAATCAACTGGATAGCAAGGAAGTTATGTAAGATTTCATTGTGCACTTCAAAAGTTTGCTACAACTGTGTAGTATTCAATTTTTGTGTGGTGTACAATGGGAGTCCCATTTACATGTCTGCAGTTAATATGACTTCCTCCAGAATGGTGTGATAGTACACTGCCCCTAGCAGTCCACAAAGTGTGCAGTGTCTAATGCCTAGCCATTCCTGAAGCACTCTGTTGATCCTACTATTAACAGCCATAGAACCATTGCTGAAATTGCTGCCTGCTCATTCCATCAATTGCTCTTAGATTCATGTCTGTGCTTTAGTAATATTGTAGAATTTTGGATTACTTATTTTGAGATTAAATTTGTTATATCTTTCTCGTGAAAGAAGCCTGTATTATTATTAAATTATGATCTCTATATTTAAGTAAGTATTTTTTTCCCTAAAGGTCTATGTCATTTAATATGACGTCTACTGGCTTTGCTTTATTTACACTGTCAATAATTGATAATTCACTGTTCTGTAGTGACCTTTTTTATTAAGCAACATAAAGTGCATTTATTTTGCATTTATATTCTCTGAAATCAAACAACTGTTTAATTTTAATAGAATAGTTTCCTTCCAATTAATGTTAAAACTAGCATATTTATACTTGTTGCTGTTATTTTTTATATCTCAACTTCCCTTTTTTGGTATTTTTATCATGTTTATGCCTTCTAGATGGATCGTTTTATCATTATTGTCCCATTTTTTTCCTTAAACTTGTTCGAAATTTATGCATTCACTAATAATACAGTGGTACATTAAAAGTTATAATGTGTAATTAACTTACCCACGTATGAAATTAATTTTCTCCAGTAATATGAGGACTAAGGGCACATTTACTGCATTTGCTTTTGCTCTTGACCTATTGTTGTCTATTTGGCTATTGTAATACCCAAATGAATATTGTTTCATGTAACCAATGCACAGTGTTGCTTCCTGCATTCCATTTGTTTGTTCCCTTCCTCTTCGAGCTCCAACCTGCTTTGTAAGACTATTTTATATGCAATATGACAATTTAAAATTTTATATAGATAACATCTTTTGTGATGAAATCCTGCAATATTTTTGAAAACAGTTTTATTTGACCTTCAACTGTGACGATATTATTGTTAAGATATTTAGTTCTAATTTCACAATTACTGCTTTCTCAGAATCTTAAATATTATATTATAGAGCATTCTAGCATCCAACTGTTAGTATTCTGAAATAAGTGTAAACAAGTCTAAATAAGGTTCCTTTAGAGAAAACTCTAATGGTGATCCGATTGCTTTATAAGTTTCCTGTGTCTAGTGTTCAAAACTATCACTATCACGTCTAGCTGTATCCCTTCAGATGTCATTGAAAGCCCTAAATAGATTCATTCATTAATTCTTGAAAATTATTAGCCCCTCCCTTCTTTGGCTCTTTGAGTCAGGGTTTCCCCGTGTATCTCTGGCTGTCTAGGAACTTACTCTGCAGACCAGGCTGGCCTCTAGTGCAGAGATCCACCTGCCTCTGCCTCCTGAGTATTGGGAGTAAAGGTGTATGCCACTACTACTTGGCTAAATCTTGGCTCTTAAATCAAAAGAAGGGATGCACACACACACACACACGCACACGCACACGCACACGCACACGCACACGCACACGCACGCAGACCACTACCACCACCACCAACAACAAAATAACAGAAATCAACAATCATTGGCCTTTGATATCTCTCAGCATTCAGTGGTCTCAATTTCCCTCAAAAAGACACAACAGATTAGATGCTAAAACAGGACCAAAGAAACACACCTCAACACCAAGGATAGACATTATTTTAGAGTAAGGGGTTTGAAAAAGATATTCCAAGCAAATGGACCCAAGAAGCAAGCTGGTGTAGCCATTTTAATATCTAACAAAATAGACTTCACACCAAAACTAGCCAGAAGAGATAAGGAAGGACACTACATACTCATCAAAAGAAAAATCCACCAAGAGGACATTTCAATTACTAACATCTTATGCCTCAAACACAAGGGCATCCAAGTTAGTAAAAGAAACCCTATGACAGCTTCACTCTGTTTCGATAGCTACTTTATTCCTTACGGAAGCTCAAGAAACATATCTTAAAGTGCATTATTCTCAACCTATCACTTCTTTCATTTTCATTTTGTCTGTGCTAGACTGACTCATCGGCTCTTTCTTTAGCTGTGCATAATCTCCTATTTCTTGCCTTCCATTGACTTTGTGTTTGCTGACTTTTATATTTGGAAATTCTAGAAGTTAGGATTTTTTTTTACATAAATTTATCATAGCTTCTATATTTTAAAACTCATTAAAAGCTTTCATGGCCACTGTGACATCGTGGTGTAAAGCATTGCAGGCTCATTTCTGCTTGTTTCATTATGGCATATGATTTCTCTGTGTGTTCATGTTGCACTGCATATTTTGCTTGGGTGTATTTGCCCTCGGGACCTTGGAAATTTGAGAAAAGACAGATTTGCTTCTTCAGGCGATTTAGACCTGCTAGTACTCCTTCTGTCATTTTATCCAATTTGATTTGTTTTTGACACTCCAAGAACACGAACTTGTATTACAGGTCAACTGAGATACACATGTACAATGTTAAAAATTAGTTTTGCTGTCTCATCTTGTTCTAGTGAAAGATACCACGGCACCTTCCTTTCTATAGTGTTATAAGTAGGTTGGTGGTGGGTGACAGTTGACCTCCATTGCCACCATTCTTGCCTTAATATTTACTTAAATGTTTTCCAACTTGGACCATCTACAAGAAGAAATGTCTCACTTTTCAGTGAAAGTACTGAATGTGTATTAATTTCCCTGTTTACCTCTCATTTATATCTCCCATATATTAGCTCTAATGATTACTAAACTGACTTAGGATACCTTATCATTTGTTTCTAATTCCAAAATTAATTTTAACTCTACATTTAAAAGTCAGGGAAACTTGACTCTAAGGGTTGAAAAAGTCTGTGCCATTCTTTTAAAACTGGACAACTTGGTGTTTTTATGTTGTTTGATTTCCAGACACTGGGCCCTTCATATTTCACACAGGTCATAAAGCAGGGTAAAGGGTTTTTTCTCTCCCTTTTATTCTCATCAGATGGCTTGGTGTCTAGAATGTGCATTTTTTTTTTTTACTTTCTGAGTTTCCTAAAGATATGTTTTTATTTATTGAAAAGTTAAATAAGGAGTCCTTAATTAGCTTTAAGGAAGTTTAACAAAAATGAATATATAAAAACACCTTACTCAGACAAAATGTTTTCTTGTTACAATATTCTCTGAATTTTCTCTGACACTTGGAAAGAATCCATCAGAATACCTGTACATTTTCATCTTGTGGGCAGAGATTGTGGTTGCATATGTCTCCCTTCCCTGTCGACCCTACTACAGCCCTACTATATAAGTCAGAACATACTCAGTTGTACAAAAACACATGCATACACACACCAGCTTGAACTATTTTCTGTTTACTTTGAAAAAATAATACTATCTGTGTCAAATTTATTATTCCAAAGGACATGAAAACTTCCAGACTTTGAAATGTCAATGAGAAACAGTGAAGGTAAGCAAGCTGGAGTTTAAAGACTGAAATTGTTAATGCCAGGATTTGTGTCTCCTAAGATAAGCGACAAATTTGGATCCATTATAAGGGAATTGGATTAAAATACATGTTTTTTTTGTTTGTTTGTTTGTTTTGTTTTTCGAGACAGGGTTTCTCTGTGTAGCTTTGCGCCTTTTCCTGGAACTCACTTGGTAGCCCAGGCTGGCCTTGAACTCACAGAGATCCGCCTGGCTCTGCCTCCCGAGTGCTGGGATTAAAGGCGTGCGCCACCACCGCCCGGCAAAATACATGTTTTAAAACGGGGTAAATATTGGGAAATAGTTTGTGATTTAAAGGTGAATGTTGAAAGAATATTTGACAAAAGCTAAATGATGTGCTCTAATTTCTTTTCTCTCACACCTCCTCCTCCTTAACCAATTTATGACCTTGGTCACCTAGCCAAACAAAATAATTTAGAATTTTTCTTCTCTAGATACATGGTCTGCTGCTGAAGTACACTCTTGCAGTAGGGAACACCTGCCCAAATCACTGGTGTGAATTGTATATGTCCTGACTTTCAGAATTTGAGAGTAAAATGTGACCTTTGACGAACTCATCATCATAGAACATTTGGAGGCATGGACCACTTAGTTCAGTAAAAGAAATTAATACCAATACTCCATTGCAGTTCCATCTTTCCCCAACAGCAATCTACTTCTAATTGAAAGAGAAAGATGCAGTGATATTCAATCTCCAGTAATTGCAATAATAGGAACCCTCAAAAAACACCTCAAATCTTTTTACTTTGTTGTAGAGCGTTTTAATCTTCCAAGAGTTTTAGCAACCCAGAGCGACTGACAGCAGAGTCAAGGGCTGAAGCATCTCTGCTTCTTGGCAACTAGAAATCACTAGTAAATTTCGTCTTTAAGAAAAGATCATATGTATATTATAAAATATGGGAAAAGGTCAGTTATATCCACTTAAAATAAACTTGGGTTGGATTTAAATATCTATCACTTTTTAGTTAAAAACTTTGTTCTCTGTGTTCAGATCAGTAATAATAAAACATGCCTGATGGCCCTGCATCTATAAGGACCATCTGTCTTCACGTAATGGATTGACCCTGATGATTATACATGATGTCATATGCTGGATGACAACTGGAGACTTGCAAGTATGCTGTTCCTTCCCACTGTGTCTTATCCCTTCCCTCATTTTCTGCCGTTTTTGGGGGCAGGGGTTGTTGTTGTTTTGCTGTTTTTGCAAATTCTTTCTTTTGCAAATTTCTCATACAAAGTAACCCAATTTCTAAAAAAAATTTGGTTAAGCAAATGTCTAACTTTCTCACTGAAATGTTGTAAGGACACTTACACTGTTCATATGAAAATCACAGGGGTGAAGAATATTAGCATTCAGGCATTTACACCTGCCTGCTTTCAGGACCTGGCAGGACACATCAGCAGCAGCAGCCAAGATGTGACTATAGCTACAGAAGCCACCAAGTAGAGCACTCTCCCTATGCCCATGCGCTATGCTATATCCCCTTATAAAAGACAAGCTTTTCTCTTTCTCTTTCCTGCTGCTCTGGGTCAGAGGCCCTCCTCTGCACCTCCCCCACAATAAACCTCCCACATGAGCTCTGTTGCGTGGTGTGACTTTGTGATGCTCCTTGGCTCCAACTCGCTAAGATCTCCTTCCAATGCTAAACGTATACGAAGAGCGAGAAAGGATTTGTTCTTGATGCTGTTCCAAGTACAGCAGAAAAAGAAAACATGAAAACAAGTAAGTAAACAATGCCAACAGCACCAAGCTGTGTGTGACCATTGTCATAGAGAACTCTAGTAAGTGTTTGACTAGAGAGATGATGATTTGCTTCTTGGGTGCAGTAGTGGCATTCTGCACATTGACAGCTTAAAGAAATGAGTGTGCTATGGAGATAGAATAAAGAACATGAAATTTTCACAGATTTACTAAAAATCAGTTTCTAAAAGCTATGTATGCCCTCTGACTTTTGGTGGAGAATTCTGTCTAGTGAAAACGGTGGACCATTGGGCCAGGAAGGGCAATTCCTTTATGGCACTCTGATACTCTGGAGGGAGTTATTTATCTTCTCAATGTAAAGTTTGTTTCTGAATTCTTTTAAGAATTAAATCTCTCTCACCCTACCCCTTTGGTTCACCTAGCAACAGCCAAGTCAGCCTCTTCCGGAAAACTCACCGGCTTTGCTGGCCAGGAAATCAAGTAAGTGGCTTTCACTTTCCTTCCCTCCTCCAATTCCAGTCTCCAGTCTTATCTCCAGCTTTGGAGCAGGACAACCTGCTGTGATCTCTCCTTCTGTTCTGTCCCCACTCCCAGGGAACTAAGCAAATCTCCCCTCTTCCTTCCTCACTCCATCCCTTTGCCTTACTGCCAACAGCCTAGCCAATCTCTCCCCAGAAACCCTTTGGCCATGCAGCCAGGGAATTAGATCCCACTGGCTTGGCCCCTGTGAATCCTCTCAGCTCTCTGCCCCTTGTAGCCCATCCATCTCCATTCTTGCCCATTAGCTCCCAGTATCTGAAAACAAGTTCTACCTACTTCCACCTGGGATCCCCAGTGACCACACACAGCAGGAACTCAAAACAACAATAATAACAAAAAACACAAACAATCAAGAAAATAAATCCTTGACTAGCCACAGAGACTCACTCTCCTAAGATCCAGAGATCAATGGAAACCAAGAAATGGAAAATTCCCTCAACAAAGACAAAAACAGGTGTCAACACACAAAGTTACAATTGTCCCAAATACAGATGCCTAGATGCCAGCATAAAAATGATAACAGCCAAGACACTATGTCTTTACCAGAGCCCCACAACCCTACTACAGCAGGTTCTGAGATATGTAGAGTAGCTGAAGCACAAAACAAGAATTTCAAAATTATGGATATGATCAAGAACTCCAAAGAGGATATGAATAAATCAATTAATGAAGTCTATGGAAACACAAATAGAGGAATGAAAAGTTTTCAAGATGTAAAAGTGGAAATAGAATCAATGAAGAAAACACAAGCTGAGGGGGAAACTGGAAATGAAAAATGTAGGAACTCCAGCAAGAACTTTCAAGGCAAACCTCACCAACTGCTGGGAGCCATTCCCTAGGCAGAGGATGGGTCCTGCAGAGGGTGTAAGGAGTCAGCCGGGAAGGAAGTGAGCCAGGCCATGGTGGTAGGGAGAATCTTGACTATTAGAGATGGAAAAGAGAATCCCAGGCACTGAAGAAAAGACAGAAAAAATTGATACCTTGGTCAAAGAAAAAAATTGTTAAAAAAAATCCCAGGAACAAACCCTCCCAGAAATCCGGGACACTATGAAAAGACCAAATTAATAAGAATAGAAGAAGGGGGTGGGGGTGGGGACAATCAAAGACACAGATAAATTTTCAACAAAATCATAGCAGAAAATTTCCCTAACCTAAAGAAGGAGACACCTATAAAGGTTCAACAAAGAACCTGTAGTGAAAAACAAAAACAAACACTTCACTTTTGGGAGGAGACTCTAATCTAGATAGTTTTCTACAGAGACTAAGCGACCACAGATGCCAGCCCAGACCACTCTATCTAGAAGTTTTTCAATCACAATAGATGGAGAAAGCAAGACATTGCATGAAGCAAACCAAGTTTAAGCAGTGTCTGTCTACAAATGTAGCTCTGCAGAAGGCACTAGAAGGAAATGTCTCCAGTCTAACAAAGTTAACCACACCAGAGCAGCAAATCAGAAAGGGGAAAAACAGAAGGAAGATGGCCCAATTTGTTTCACAAGGCCACACTTACCCTGACACCTAAGCCACATAAAGACCCAACAAAGAAAAAGAATAACAAATCAATTTCACTTATGAACATAGATGCAAACTTACTCAATAAAATGCTTGCAAACTGATTTCAAGAACACATCAAAAAGATCATCATCATGATCAAGTAATCCACCATATAAATAGACCGAGAAACAAAAATTCTGTGTAAAAACCACACGATCACCTCATCTTGACAAGTTTCAATACCCCTTTTTTGATAAAAATCCTCAGAAGACTGGGAATGCAAGGGACATACCTCAACATCATGAAGGTGACTTACAGCAAGTCCACCGCCAACAACAACTTACACGGAGAGAACCTCAAAGCATTTCCACTAAGACCAGGAACCTAACAAAGTTGTCCACTCTCTTCATACGTATTCAACATCGTGTTGATGTCTTAGCTAGAGCAGTAAGACAACTGTCAAAGCTGGCATAATTTTAATTTGCACTAAGGGATCAGAGACATCCTTACAAGTCAGAGCATATCATTTCTTCCAACTAAAAAGGTAGCATTCTAGAGGAAGGGTCTATATGCAAAGCATAAGAAAAACAGTGAAATCCTTGCTATCAATCAGAAAATCGTTAACTCACGAACTTCAATATGAGTTGAATGAGGGGGGGGAAAGTTGGTTCTTGAGTGGAAATAGGCAAATTTTTAAAAATCTGGATGTAAATGACAACCTAATTTCAAATATGAATGAGGGATTGTCTGTGAAATTTGAGTCTCAGGGCTTCAGTTTTCTCATATTTCAATAGTTCCTATTGTGAGGCATTGTGGGAGCCAAAGGTAGCAACTCCTGACTGCTTGAAGGCTGTGAGCACTTAGAAAGGAAGTCTGTGTTCGTTTTCTGTGGATTCTTGCATATGAATGTAAAGGCCTCTCACAAACTGTCTTCCCTGTGTGATTGTGATGGCGCCACCTTCTTTACATTGCTCAATTCTGATTCCTCATCTGAAAAAAAATAGAAGAACACACGTGGGTCTACTTCTGAGATTACTGTGGGAATCAGGTGAATTAGAAACTCAAAATGCTTTTTACTAGTAACACACACCAAGTCCTGTTGACCTGTTCAATTAATCATTTTATGAGAACTTTTTTTTATTGAAATGTAAGTGCAAATATTTTAGTGAGAACTGAAGTATTTTGTCAAATGCTGATTTCCAGGAATGACCCCAAACCCACTTTGTTAGGGTTCCTTGAGGCTAAGATCCCAAGAATCTCTATTTTTATTTGATTTCTTGGGTGATTCTTATCCTCACCAAAGATCTGGCACAATTAATCCTGAATCTCTTTTGAACTTTTATCCCTTAATAATCTGTGATTCTTTCCTAGACTAAATTTGCCCCAAGTCTAGGAGAAAAGCAGGACATGTATGCAGTGATCACTGCACAGGTCAGATGATGCAAATACATTGAGGCTCTTGATTGATCTTGCTCATGCTGAAACAGTTCTACACACTTCCCATAACTTGTTTTATATTGTCATTTATTCAATAATTAAGTCATGCTTTCGGGTACTAATTAATTAATCAGAATGAGAAAATTACAACAGGAACACGGTGTCTTGGCCATGGTTCTGTTGGTATAACGCCTGCTGCACAAACATAAGAACCTGAGTTTCCATCTCCAGCACCCAAGTGAAGTCTGGGTGCAATGGCAAGTGTCTCCCCTTTTAGTTCTGGGGAGATGGAAGCAGGAGGTCTTTGTAGCTCATTGACCATCAGCTTAGTCAAGTTGATGAGCTCCAGGGTCTATTTCTGAAAAATCACAAGTCACAAAATACCTACTGTCTGCTTCCATTCTCCACATGCTTGTGCACCCATACACACTTAGATATAGGAACTCTATATACCACATAAACACATACACATGCAAAACACACTCCCCCTGCCACAAAGACAGGGCCACGTTTGTATTGGGAATAGACAAGCGCAGAATGAGAAACACATCAGTGGTAAGATTCAAAGATGCTATGTGGGGGCTGGAGAGATGGCTCAGTGGTTAAGAGCACTGGCTACTCTTTCCAGAGGTCCTGAGTTCAATTCCCAGGACCCACATGGTAGCTCACAGCCATCTGTAATGAAATCTGATGCCCTCTTCTGGCATGCAGGCAGAACACTGTATACATAATAAATAAATAAATCTAAAAAAAAAAAAAAACCCACAAAGATGCTATGTGTAGGACTGATGCAATGATGTCCGGAAAACTGGCTCTCCAGAAACAAAAGTCGTGGTATGGAGTATATGCCAATTTCCATAATGTGCACACCCACACAAATGCCAGTTTTAGATAACAAAATTTTAGAAACCCACTGATCAAACTTCTGAAAAACTTATCATTGTCACCCACTAATTGCACCACCATGAACAGAAATTCCCTGATACATAAATTAAGACCAAGGATGAATGTCAATGGGCCTGATAATAAAGCACTAGGAGGGTGCAGAGCAGAGAGTCTGTCCTTACAACTGAGGAGGGCAGTGGCTGGAAGCCCAGGGTTTGTGACTTCTCCCTTGTGCTCCCTCCTGAGATTAACTTCCCTTTCCATCTTTGCCCTTGCCTTTTTCCCCCCCGACATTAACTTTCTTGATTTGGAAAAAAAAAAATTTTTCTCCATCTCTGGAAGACAAATGTTTTGAGATCAATGGCAACAAAAGCATATTTTAACTCAAGATCAGAATACAGCCAACCAGTCTCTAATAAGCAACAATTCAATTAACTTCTCCTTTAGGAAGGTTCATTGCGAATTTCTTTCAAATGCAAGTATTCACAGAAGCAAAATTTCCCTGAAAGCAAGCATTTCTGCAGGGCTGCAGAATACTCCTTTCTTTGATGCTAAAAGTGTCTAAAAAGAGTCACTTTCTGGTCAGTGCCTACAAAAAGAATTCCTAAAAAAGTTTTCACAAACTTTTCATCACGTGCCCTGAGCCCAAGATATAGAACAAAGTTCTCAAAAGGACTGAAATGTGGTAAGAGTTCAAAATATGGCTGTGTCTCCTTTGTAGGCTTGATTTGCGTGTGCGGCTTCAACGGGAACTGCTGCACAGAGAATGACATGTATATTGTCTGATTTCCCAACACCGACGGAACTGCTGCCTTTGCTCCTCCTTAGTCTGTTGTAGGCAGTTTCCGTTGGAGAGGAAGAGTCCTCTGCACTGAAAACCATCCCCAATTAGTATATTTGTTTGTTTTTTCATCTTAAATCTGCAAACATGCGGGAAAGTAGGAGAAAACATGCAAACGTTCAGTTGTATAATCTGCCAGCTTTAAGCACCAAGGAAGCAGGAAATTTTAAATCAGTGTTCCGAGCAAAATCCCTTCACGCTTTTATAACAAACATTTCGTATGTGGCCCTTGGAAGACTTCCATCCATCTGTTTCTACTCAATTGTTAGTGATCATGTTTTTCTATAAAATATATCGCAAGCCTGATGTCTTTCCAAAAAGGATGTTTGGCATAAATATCACACAAAATAGAAAGTAAGGACCTCAGCTGTCTTCATAGTTAATTAAAATCTCATTCACTGGTAGATGCAGCAATATATATATATATATATATATATATATATATATATATATATATTGTTGTTGTTGTTAGATGCCTGTTCTCCTGAGAGAGAATGTTTCAGCAAATATGTCCATGTTTGGGGATGGTTTAATCAGCAATAATGACATACTGACCTTCCTAAGCTGATGTATGGATTCATATAATACCCTTTGTCAAAACCCACTGCTTATAAACCAACTAACTAGTCGTGAGCATTGCTCTAAAACTTGACATAGTTAAAATCAAATCAGTAAAGGAAAACTCTTCCTTGTCTCATCCTAATTAATTTACATCGCTGTGCTTTTATTTATGCCTATTTTTTGGTTTAAACTGTGATTGCTTCTCACATTGGTGTTTGAGATTGCATTCTAAACAGATTCTTGTCTCTGGTTCTCCTCCCTGCAGCCCACACAGCATCCCCTGCTAGGATAATCACCCTAAAAGACAGACTTTGCTCCTGTTTCCTAGGAACCAATGGCTCCAGAGTCTTCTATTTGCCAGGAGAACAAAGTTCTTCTCTCTCACTTGATTTTAAATGTTCTGCTTTGTTGTAAACAAGCTTGGCTACTAGATTTGTGAGCATCTCCTTTACTTAGAAAAAGGCATCTGGGAGTGGGTGGTGTCGCCGACTCTTATGCTTGTTCTGGGACCCTTTGCCTCCTACTGGGTTGCCTCACCCAGCCTTGCTATGAGGGATGGTGGCCAGTCTTACTGTATCTTGTTATGCCACATTCAGAAGATATTCCTGGGAGGCCTGCTGTTTTGGAGGAGGAGTTAATCTGGGGTAGAGGGGAGGCAGGGAGGGTGATGGAGGAGTGACTGGAGGGGAAACTGGAGTTGGGATGTAATGTTTGAGAGAAGAATAAAAGTTTAAAGAGAGAAAGAGTGGGGAGGAGAGAGAGAGATTTGTGTCTTTCCTTGATTGGGCAAACTTGTTACTTTCTCTCTTCCACTTGCCCATTTTTCATGACCAAATTCTCCCTAACTATTAACATAATTGTGATCACTCACGACCTGTTATGTCATTTGCAACCTACATAAATTACATCCACTCATCTCATGCTATTTGGACTATATTACATAGTGGTTCTTCGGCAAACAATTAAATATTCGTGTTATTTCTTAGCTGAAAACACAATACCATGAATCATAGAATTAATTTAGTGACATGTCTGTTAAGGCTGTGCTGAGAACCTTTTGAGCCAGCAACTGTGCTAAACTACAGAAACAGATTTTAGTAGAGAATAAGCACAGGCAACCTGTGAGATGAGAATTCACGGGCTCTGTCGTCAGACACACATTGCCTACAATCCTGGTTTTCCTACTTGCTATGTGTATTAGGGCTCCCACTTTGATCGTGTTATGAGAGGGAACAACAGCAATCGCAGAATGTCAGGACTTATTGAGATACTTAATTTAAAACTTCCAAAAGATAGTAGCAGGCCACTAAAAGTAATTCATTTCTTCATCCATTCTTTCCTTGATCTACTTGAACTATAAACAAGCTATCAATGAAGCTGGAGTCAAGGAAAAAGATAGGGAACAAGATAATAGACCCATTTACAAGGTGACTGGAAATCAAACCAACAGATTTTATTCTGACTTTCGGCTGTGAAGGTGTCTGTCCTAATTCAGCTATTTGTTCTGGGCTGAAAATTACCAGCGCCACCTTGAAACAGGGTGGCTATGCTGACTTGTCTTGTCGACTAAGAACAAAATCTTGGTAAGGAAATCAGCTGAATAGTACAGATAAAACGTAAGTTTTTAGTAACAATAATGAGGACAGTGCATTCCAGTAGAAGGAAGAGAAAAGGTCAGGAGATTCAAGGGATCATCACATTAAATTGTGAAAAATAGAAATCCTATTTTATTTAATTTCACTTTTCCCAAATACAAAATTCTATTAGTCGTTTTTAGGATAATTAAAATACGTGATTTGTAAAAGAGATGACCCTAATTAAACTCAGTAGACCACAAAGACAAGCAAAATACATCAAAATATGAGGGGTACTTCTTAGGAAGAACGGGGTGGGGGGGTTATATCGGGAGTAGGAAAGAAAGAGAGAGAATAATGAGCGAAATGACCAAAATGTGTTTTACATGTGCAAAAAGTATCAAAGAGGGTAAAGACACTAACAAATAACTAACTCCGGATATCTTCAGTGCTCAAAATACTCAAAACACAATTTACCTAAAAAATAAAGGTCTTGTTTCTTAAAAACATAAGCTTCTCAGTCTCTGTAAACTTTTCTACTACATTGGCCCTCTGTTTTCTCTCCAATGATGTTATCATAGTTTTATTAAGTCTTAGTTGGTTGCTTATATTATGTACATTTTCTTTTTGGTTCTATCTTTAGTCCATCAGATTAGATCATTGTGCTTTTTACTCTACATGTGAAATCTGTCAACATTTAGAATAACTGTTTCTGAGAATTTTTTTCTTATGGTTTTTCAACTCTACTATTATCAAAGTAGTCAGATATTTATCTTAAGCAAATGAGAAATTAACAGGCCTTTCTCAGGTTTTCCTCTCTGATACACAAGCTACACTATACCCAGTGTAAAAGATACCACCCACTCTGAAATCAGCAAATATTTAACCCTGATAACTAAAATTGTGAGGAATTACAATTACAAAGAAGAAATATACCAGTGGCATATTCCACTGGCTGTATAGCACACAATTCAAGGTGCTTACTATACTGGCATGGGCCAAACTCATGAGGTCTCAACTGTGGCAGGGAGTGGAAGCCATGCGTAGTGATGGAAGTCCCAGTGGCACTCTTGTGGATGATTGGCAGAGACAAAAGCTAAAGTTCAAAAGCTCAGACAGGCAGTCTTTGCAATGTAGCAGATTTAGCTGCAGCAAGTTAGAAGAAAAAACAACAAATTTGACAAGTTTTGCAGCTACTTATGTCAGCAGCTCAAAAGCAATCACATTTCTTTTTAACAAAAATCTGACATATGGACCTCAAAAGAGAGTACTTCTACTTAACAGGGAAAAAATAAATAAATAAAGATGTGAGAAATTGAAAGTTTTTGTTACCTTTACCAACAATAAACATTAAACACATAAAATCTAACTCCAGATTAACCTGAGTCCTCTCACAAACTGCCTATTTACCTTTAGTCTAACAATAAAGTACAGTTGACCTTCAGCAGAAAATTATAGTACATGTAAAAGTCCAGGCAAAACATCCTCTCAACAGACAAAATGAGAGCCAGGCTCACATATTCCATAAATGTGGAAAATATGTAACATATTGATCAAAAAGACTGGGATTAATATTTAAATAGGGGGAAAAGAAAAATTGGAAAACAACTGGGTGACATTCAGCAGAGGTAGAATCCATAATCAAGAATCAGAAGAAAATGAAGAAATTACACGTGCAGGAAAAAAGTGAAGAATACTTTTGTTAGGCTTAACACACATCATGTAAAAATGAGTTGATTTTGAAGATAAGTTAATAGAAATTTTCTAAACTGAGGCCAGAGATTAAATAATGAATGAGTGGAAGAGAATGAGAGTTATAGGATGGTGTACTTGGACAACCAGACTGAGGAATAACATAGAGAATGATTAATATTTTTATAGACACAAAATCTTAAATTGATAAATGTTAAAGAAGACAAATCATAGTAAATATCAGAATATATGTTTTGCTATCTGGATCCTAATTACAATGTATAATAAATAGGAAGAGAGTTGGAGAAGATGCTAAAGTTCTGTTAAGAAAATCTCATGGCATTTGCTGTGCCTACTTTACCCAACCTTCAGCAGGAAGCAGACTCCATGAGAGGAACCCACACAAGCAAGAGTTCTAGGCGAGAATGGGGTTGTCACTAGAGACTACTATGGTGGTTTCTTGAAGATCTGACTTAGATGCTTACAGTATCCGTTCCCTTTCTATTGCTATAATAAAATGCTATGACCAAGGCAACTTAGAAAAGATAGCACTTAACTGGGCTTACAACTCCAGGTGGTTAGAGTCATGATGGTGGAGCGAACATATAATGACAAAAACTGCTAAGAGCTCACATTTTGAACTATAATTTGGAGGCAGAAAGCACACTGTGGAAGGTGTAAGGCTGTTCAAACCTCATGACATACATCCTCAAGCAGGCTACACCACCTAGTCCTTCACAAATAGTTCCACTAACTGGAGAAACAAGTCAAACATACAAGCCTATGGCAGTTATTTTCATTCAAAACACCATGTAGAGAACAGCATTAACTTCAACTGAGTAACTGTACAGAACAGTAGTACAGCCATGCCTCAAAACACTGTGTGATGAGGAGGAGGCGTATCGCTCCCTGAGGAAATCAGACATGTTTATGAGAACCGTTCATATAATAGGTTGCCAAGAACTCCTCTATTCTTGCTCACTCTGCTGCCTGAAAGACATAGTTGATTTCACTACTTGAGTCTTAGAAGATACATGCTCCCACCTACTTCCTGATTTAAGAGTACATAACAAATGTGAGGACAGCAGTCTGGACTGCTACTCACATCACCAGGGAGGCTACCTGGAAAACAGGACCCCAAGAAAGACACTGGGATCGCCCAATGACAGAGAAATGGAATGAGATCTACATGAACAGCCTGGACATGAGTGGGGGTAGTGAAGGGCGAGGGGCGAGGGAAAGAGAGCTTGGGGGAGTGGGAGATCCCAGCTGGATCAACAACAGAGAGGGAGAACAAGGAATAGGAGACCATGGTAAATGAAGACCACATGAGAATAGGAAGAAGCAAAGTGCTAGAGAGACCCACAGAAATCCACAAAGATACCCACACAACAGACTGCTGGCAATGGTGGAGATACAGCCCGAACTGACCTACTCTGGTGATAGGATGGCCAAACACCCTAATTGTCGTGCTAGAAACCCCATCCAACTACTGAGGGATCTGGATGCAGAGACCCATGGCTAGGCCCCGGGTGGAGCTCTGGGAGTCCAATTAGTGAGAATGAGGAGGGTTTATATGAGCGAGAATTGTTGAGACCAAGGTTGGATAAAGCACAGGGACAAATAGCCAAACGAATGGAAACACATGAACTATGAACCAATGGCTGAGGGGTCACCAACTGGATCAGGCCCTCTGAATGGGTGAGACAGTTGATTGGCTTGATCTGTTAGGGAGGCATCCAGGCAGTGGGACCAGATCTTGTGCTCATTGCATGAGTTGGCTGTTTGAAACCTGGGGCCTATGCAGGATTGTTTGGCTCGGCCTGGGAGGAGGGGACTGGACCTACCAGGACTGAGTCTACCAGGTTGATCTCAGTCCGCAGGGGAGGCTTTGCCCTGGAGGAGGTAGGAATGGGGGGTGGGATTGGGGGAAGGTGAGGGGAGCGGGAAGGGGGAGAACAAGGGAATCCGTGGCTGATATGTAGAACTGAATTGTATTGCAAAATAAAAATAAAAAAAATTAAATAAAAAAAAAAACAAATGTGAGGACAATGGGGCCTACAGTGCCTCCAATCAAGCCTGAGTCCCACCAGATACAAGAGTCTCTGTATGCACGTCTGTTGTTTCCTCATTTCCATTGCCCCAGTCAGGTCAAGCCCAAAGCCATGCAAGTCATGGCACTACCACACATGCCCCGATTTAAATCCTACCTCATATATTTCCTATAGATGAGCAGGGTCCTCGGTAGTATTAAAACAGAAAACACATCCATTATATTGGCCCAAAGCCAGCAGCTAACTGATTAAACATCAGCAGTGAAGAAGTTGGGATAAATGAAATATACCAGAGAACAATGAAAATACCCAACAGTTTTCTTTCCCAACCAGAAATTCCAGAAGGTCATACATATGCTCATAGGTAATTCAAAAGATGAGAAGCTCTCATTTCTAGGTGACCTTTTATTTATTTGAAAGCAGTAAATAAAGATCAAGGACACAATGGAAAAGGCCTGACTTGGCACTCAATCTAGGCCCCAACCATGTGCTACTACAAAGAAATGTAGGCTCCCTATCCTTCACCGAACACCACCAAACACCAACTTATGCATAATGAGAATTCCAGAAGAATAAAAAGGACAGAAATTCACAGAAAGTATAATGGCCATAATGGCTTCTCAAATTTTCATGGACACAGCTTCCCTGTGTCTAAAAGACAATATCTAGCAGCAGAAGTCCCTGCCCTCTGGCTCTTACAGTCTTTCTGGAATATTTTTTGTAATTTTCCTGAGTCAAATATCAGTAATACCTAATCTCAACAATCCTTAACAATGCCTAAACAATACCTGTACAGTGTCGGCACCGTTGACATACCAACATACCCCTATATGAAGATCTGGAGGCAGTTAATGTCTGCCCAGAGGCAGGATGCATTTTTTTTTTCAAGGACATGCTCTCTAATAACTTCTCCAGTGCCAAGTGGTCAGCCCTAAACACATGCACATGTGAGCAACACATCACATGGACTCAGTAGGCTATACATACGTGTGTGTGTGTCTGTGTGTGTGTGTGTGTGTGTGTATGTGTGTGTATGTGTGTGTGTGTATGTTACAAATTTGAGAGGAAATGTGGACTGTGGAGAGATTTGGAGGGGGAGAGATAGGGAGAAATGATCTAAACACATTACTCATGTACGAATTTCTCTGAACTTTTATATAATTTATAAAAGGTGAATTCAGCAAAGGTCTTAAATATTTTAATAATTCACACTAAAAGCTTGATAATGAAAATCTCAATAAGGCAAATTTTTAAAAAAGACCATTGTAAATTCTCATCAATAGAATGAATAAAATGGAAAACAGAGTATCAGGTAGATGAATTATAACATCTAGACAATAGCAAAGATAAATTAATAAAAAGCTACAAATAGACTATATGTGATCTATGGAACACCATTAAAAGGTTAAATCTATGAATCATGGGCACAGACAGAGAAAGGAATAAGCTAAAGGCATAAAAGTATATTAAATAGAATCAGCACAGAAAGTGCCCCAAATTTAGAATAAGAGATGGCCATGAAGATCACAGAGGGCTTAAAACACCAAACAGAGAAGAGCAGAAAAGAATTTTTCCATACCACATTATGATTAAAACATGAAGCATACAGAGCAAAACAATAATAACTCTGCAAGCTACACTAGAAGAGCGTCAAGTCACATAAGAAGACAAAAGTTTCAAGAGCAAATCTGAAAGCCAGAAAAGCATGGAACTATTTACTTTAACTTCTAGTTGCCAGACCAGATTTTTAAAAATCCAGAAAAACTCTCCTTCAAAGTGGAGGAGCATTAAAGACATTCTATAATAAACATAGACTAAAAAGAGAAGGTAAGCCACCATTCCTAAAGATAATTTTCAGTTCAGGAATGTTATACACTGAAGAATTAACACATCCACAAGGGTACGAAGAACAATAAACTAAACTAAGAGACTAGGTAAGCAAACAATGGTTAAGAAAATACCAACACAACTTAAAAAATTACAAAATGAAAGGACTTAAGACATACATTTTAATAACTGGATGTTGATGGTCTCAATTTTTAATCAAAAAGATATAGACTATATATGTTTGGTGTAAATTACAACCATCTCTTTGTTTGGGGTTTTGTTTATTGTTTGTCTTTGGTTTTGTGGGGTTTTTTGGTTTTGTTTGCTTTTGTTCCTTTGTTAGTTTTTGTTGGTTTTTTGTTGTTGTTGTTGTTGTTATTGTTGTTTTATTTCAAGATAGGGTTTCTCTGTGTTGCCCTGGCTGTCCTGAAACTCACTCTGTAGACTAGACTGGCCTTGAACTCAGAGACTCACCTGTCTCTGCCTCCCAAATACTGGGATTAAAGACATGTACCATCTATTTGTTGGTGATGAGGAACACTGGCAAAGATAAGCACAGTCTTAAGGTGAAATGATGGGAAAATATATCCCAAGCAAGGGGAAATAGGAAGCAACCTATTGTTTGTACAAAATAGACTTCAAACCAAAATTAGACTGAAGGAATAAAGTCACTTCACGTTGATTAAGGATTAAGAGAACAATCAGCAAGGACTGTATTATAACTCTAAACACATACCCACAAAACATAAACCCATCATTTCTTATAGAACAAATACTGCTGGATGTAAAGTCATAGACTGACTTCAGCACATTAATGGGTGATTTCAGCACATGACTGTCACCAGTACATAGGGCATCCAGAAAAATAAACACAATAAGTCAGCATTAAATGGAATTACAAATCAAACAGACTCAACACACATCTACAGAATATTCACCCAAAAACTACAGAACACACATTCTTCTCAGCCACCTCAAGAACTTTCTCTGAAACAGATAATGTTTTAGTTTATAAAGCAAGTCTTGACAGATTAAGAAAATTGAAATATTTCTAATATTTCATGTGATCACAAGAGATCCAACAGCAAGAGAAACTATAGAATATGAACAGTCTCAGGGAGGTTGAATGGCACACTATTAAATGATTAAAGCTTCGCTCAAGAAATCAGAAGGAAAAATTAGAAATACCTAAGTTTGAATGAAAATGAAAACAAAACATAACAGAACCTGTGAGGCAGAATGAATGAAGTTCTAAGAGCAAACGCTAATGGTATAATTAGAGGCCTTAGAAAAAGAACAAGTCAAAAATAAAGTGGGAAGATGGAAAAACAATAAATAGTAAAGATCATTGCAGAAATTAATGAAGTGGAGATAAAACAATCACTACAAAGAATCAAAGAATTGGCTCTTCAAAAATCAAAAAGGACTGGACAAATCCAATCAAAAATTTACAAAGATGCACAAAACAAAATTAAATCAATACAAACTAACAAAATTAGTTTTGAAAAGAGAGACATTATAATCAATAATAATGAAATCCAGAGGCTTGTTAAAGCACACTTTGAAAACATATTGACAATAAACTGGAAGATCTAGAAGAAACAGATAAATTTCTATATCCATTTGATCTAACAAAATTAAACCAGGGATAAACTACTTTAATAGCTCTTTAATAATCACTGGCATTAATTAAATCAGTAATAAAAAAATTTATTTCAGTTAAGCAAAGCCCTGTTCTGTGAATTCACTGCTAAATTCTGAGGCCTTTAAAGGTAAACCAATACCAGGCTCCTTAAACCATTCCAGAGCATAGGAAGGGGAGGAACTTCCCTTATTAAGCCACTCTTGCACTAATACTAAAACCTGATGAGGAAAAAGCAAAATATAAAATTATAGGCTAATCTCTCTGATGAGTATGGATACAAACATACCCAATAAAATATTTATAAACAAAATTCAACTATAGATAAAAAAACAATAAATGCATAAAGACATGGCCATCTTATTTGATGGCCCGAAGACCATGTCTCAAAAGATGACATGCAGATAGCCAACAGATGTGAAAAAATGCCCAGCATCATTAGTCATAAATGCTAATTAAAACTACATTGAGAGTCTGAAGAACCAAAGCACCCTCATTTCAAGGAAGCCCTTCACCTTAGCTTGAAACAGGCCTGAGTTTCAAAATTCTGAGCTGCTGACATAGGTCCCAGGAACCCAAAAGTACAAAATCAGGATGTTTGAAGAGCCATCTGGTAGCAACTGATTAACCACAGAATGCCCCAATGCCAGAGATGGTCAAAAGTACAAAGTCAGTATATTTGAAGGACTATCTGGTAGTAATTGATTAACCATAGTATACCCCAATGCTGGAGATAGTCTATAAAGTTTGACAAACAACCCATCAAAACTGCAAAGTAAGGTAACACAGAAATTTTGGAAAGCCCCTAAAACTTGAGTCAGTCAGAATTGTACCCATACTAGCACCCTAAATGATGTAACCTTGTGATTTTTGCCTTTAAAAACTGAGCTTGCAGAGGAGAAGGCACCTCCTCTAGCCTCTGCTGCATTGGGGTGCTTGATGAGGCCCCTGCCATGAGGTTTAAACTGCTCCAATAAACTTTGCTTTTGCATTTCGGTGAGTTCATGTCTCTGGTGGTCTCTTTGGGAGTCTCACGCCCAGGGCACAACAAGTCCATCTCACTCAAGATAGACTGACTATCACTAAGAAAACAAGCAACATCTCTGTTGCCCCAGATTCAACTCCCCAGTCTCATCTCCATCTCTGCAGCAGAACACCAATGACAATATTCTGTGGTGATGTATTGTGTCCCTCAATATACTGTATCTCCCAATAAAATTGACCTGAGGATCAGAGGAAAAAGCTAGCCACTTTAGTAAACAAAAGTCAGGCAATGGTAGCACACACCTTTAATCCTATCACTTGGTCAGAAGGGATCTGTGTGGATCTCTGTGAGTTCAAGGCCACACTGGGGAACAGAGCCAGGCATGGTGACACATGCCTTTAATCCCAGCACCAACCACAGAGGTCTGGAGGTCTGTGCAGACAGACAGGAAGTGACAGAGCTGGACAGGAAGAGGAAGTAATGTTGCTGGGCTGAGAGAGCAAATGAGGGAACAGAACAGAAAGGCATATAGGCGTGGGTAGACAAGAAGTAGCTCACTTTTGGAAGCTACAGAGTTGGTGAGGTGAGGTTAGCTGTGGCTTTTCTATTCCTCTGATCTCTCTCAGGCTTTAACCCCAATTTCTGACTCCAAGTATTTTATTAATAAGACCATTTAGCAATTCATCTACAACATTCCCTGTCCCCCTCCAATCTCCTATGGATCCCATAACCTCCCATCCCCTCACCCACAACTTGTGCCTTTGTCCCAGACCCCAACCCCAGTAGGCATGCCCTCCCAGGGGAAAAAAAAAGTAGGCTGAAGGCAGACCCACACCTCTCCTACTGCTCCTGAGATCCAGTACCCCAGTCTCACCCCTGGCTCCATGGCAGGAAACCTGCAGTGGTCTCCCTTTCCTCTCTGACCCCATCCCCAGCAGATCGGGATCACAAAGACCTTCTCCTCCAACCTTCCATCCCCTAACTCTTCCCAATTACCAAACTCCAACACCAGTAGGCATTCTCTGTGAACACATCAGTTGAGCAGACCAGTAAAACAAGCAGCACACAGTCATCACACTCTCTGAAAATCCAGAGGAAACAGAAACCAAGGAACAAAACACCCACCCAAAAAAGACAAATGCAGAAATCAGCACCTAGACCTATAATCATCCCAAACCCAGATGCAGAGACACTAGCATAAAAACATGATCTGTAACAGCCAGGACAATGTGTCTCCACTAGAGCTCAGCTATCCTACCACAGCAGGCTCTGAATATTTCAACATAGCTGAAACACACACACACACACACACACACACACACACACACACACCCCTTAAAACCAACTATATGAAAATGATAAAGGTCCTTAAAGATAAAATGAATAAATCCTTTAACAAAATGGGGGGGGGGGGTTTGAAAAATTGGAGGTTGTGAATAAATCCCTTATCAAAAGCTAAGCAAACACAAACAAACAGTTAAAGAAAATGAATAAAACTGTTCAAAACAAAAAATGGAAATAAAATAAATAAAGAAAACATACTGAAGAAATTCTGGAAATGAAAAATTTAGGAATTTGAATTGGAACTACAGAGAAAAGTTTCACCAATGGAATACAAGACATGGAAGAGAGAATCTCAGGCACTGAAGATACAATAGAAGAAATATTGGTCAAAGAAAATATTAGATCTAAAAAATCCTGACAGAAACATCCAGGAAATCTGGGACACAATGAAAAGACCAAAGCCAAGAACAGTAAGAATAGAATAAGAAAAAGAATCCCAGCTTAAAGGCCCAGAAAATATTTTCAAAAATTTTCCTAACCTAACTAAAGAGATGCCTATCAAGGTACTAGAAGCATACAGAACATCAAATACACTGGAATAGACAAGAAATCCCTGTTGTCATATAATAATCAAAACTCTAAACATACAGAAAAAAAGAAAGAATATAAAAAGTTGCAAGGGAAATGGACCAAGTAACATATAAAGGCAGAACTGTTAGAATTGCACCTGACTTCTCAATGGAGACTCTAAAATTCAGAAGGTCATGTAGCAATATGCTGTAGACTTTAAGAAACCACAGATGCCAGCACAGATTACTATACCCTGCAAACCTTTCAATCACATAGATGTAGTAAATAAGATAGCCCATGATAAAATTAAATTTAAACAATATCTATCCAGAAATCAAGCACTAAAGAAAGTGCTAGAAGGAAAACTCCAACCCAAGGAGGTTAACTATACCCATGAAAATACAGGAAATAAATAATATCACACCAGCAAAATCAAAACAAGGGAAGCACACCTGTGCTCCCGCTCATAAGCCCACAGACTCACTCACCAACAACAACAACAAAATAACAGGAGTCAACAATCATTCATCATTGATATCTCTCAGTACTGATGGTCTCAATTCCCCCAATAAAAAGACATAGACTAACAGAATGGATGCAAAAACAGAATCAGTCCTTCTGCTGAATCCAAGAAACACACCTCAATATCAAGGATAGATATTACCTCTAGGTAAAACGTTGGACAAAGATATTCCAAGCAAATGATTCTAAGAAGCAAGCTGGTATCATCATTCTAATATCTAACAAAATAGAATTCAAACCAAAACTAATCAAAGGAGATAAGAAAGAATAGACATTTCATACTCATCAAAGGAAAAATCCACCAAGATGGCATTTTGATTCCTAACATCTATGCCCCAAACTCAAGGGCATCCAAGTTTCTAAAAGAAACACTACTACAATTTAAATCACATATTGATCCTCACATACTGATAGCAGGAGACTTCAGTACTCCATTCTCACCAATAGATAGGTCATCAGAAAGAAACTAAACTGAGAAATGCTGTACCTAACAGAAGCTATAAAACAAATGGACCTAACATATTTACAGAACATTTCACTCAAACACAAAAGAATATACCTTCTTCTCTGAACTTCATGGAACTTTCTCCAATTCAACAGATACAAGAAAATAGAAATAACTACCTGCACCCTATCAGACAGTCACTGATTAAAGTTAGATATCAACAACAGAAACATCAAAAACTTAAAAACTCATGGAAGCTGAACAACTCTCTACTGAATGAAATAGAAATGGGTCAAGACAGAAACAAAGAAAGAAATTAAAGACTTTCTATAATTCCATGAAAATGAATACACAGCATACCCAGACTTATGGGACACAATGAAAGCAGTGCTAAGACAAAAGTTCATAGCACTAAGTGCCTACATTGAAAAAACATGAGAGATCTCATACTAAAAATTTAATAGCATACCTGAAAGCTCTAGAACAAAAAAGAGTAATCATGCCCAAGAGGAGTAGACCACAAGAAATAATCAAACTCCAGTCTGAAATCAAAAAAGTAGAAACAAAGAGAACAATACAAAGAATCCATGAAACAAAGAGTTGGTTCTTTGAGAAAATTAACAAGATAGACAAACTCTTATCCAAACTAACTAAAAAACAAAGATAGAATACCCAAATTAACAAAATCAGAAACAAAAAGGGGGACATAAAAACAGACATTCAGGAAATCCAGAAAATTTTAAGTACATACTTTAAAAACCTGTACTTCTCCAAACTGGAAAATCTAAAAGAAAAGAGTAATTTTCTCAATAGGTACCACTTACCAAAGATAAACCAAGTTCAGATAAACAATTTAAATAGACCTATAACCACTAGTGAAATAATTCAGTTATTAAAAGTCTCTCAAAAAAAGAAAAAAAAATCCCAAGGCCAGATGGTTTTAGTTCAGAATTCTACCAGACTCAGACGAGTTAACACCAATATTCCTCAAATTATTCCATAAATTAGAAACAGAAGAAATATTGCCCAATTCATTTCATTAGGCCAGTTACCCGGATACTCACACCATATAAAGACTCAACAAAACTCCTCCACTGTCGGTGGGAGTGTAAACTTGTACAACCACTGTGGAAATCAGTATGGCAGTTTCTCAGAAAATTGGGAATCAATCTACCTCAAGACCCAGCCATACCACTCTTGGGCATAGACTCAAGGAATGTTCAATCATACCACAAAGATACATGCTCAGCTATGTTCATAGCAGCATTGTTCATAATAGCCAGAACCTGGAAACAACCTAGATGCCTGTCAACTGAAGAATGGATTAAGAAAATGTGGTCCATATACACAATGGAGTACTACTCAGCAGAGAAAGAAAATGACAACATGAAATTTGCAGGCAAATGGATGGAACTAGAAAATATCATCCTGAGTGAGGTAACCCAAACCCAGAAGGACAAACATGGTATATATTCACTAATAAGTGGATACTAGACATAAAGCAAAGAACAATCAGACTGAAACCCACAGATCCAGGGAGGCTACCTAGCAGGGAGGACCCTAGGATAGCTGTGGCTAACAATAAGTTTGGTTTTACCCAATCACTGGGCAAGCTTCAGTAAAACATTTCACTATTAGGATAAGAATTTGTACTGTATCAAGCTGATAATAGAAAAAGATAAAATAAAGTGATTAAAAAATAAAGAGTCAACAAAGAAAAGTACAGACCAATTTGTCTTTCTGAATGTAGATGCAAAAATACTCAATAAAATACTTGTAAACTGAACCCAAGAACACATCAAAAAGACCATCCACCAGGATCAAGCAGGCTTCATCCTAGAGCTGCAGGGATGGTTCAATATATGAAAATCCACCATATTAAACAAAAACTGATGAAAAAAAAAAAGAACACATAGTCATTGTTGGCATTCTGGCCCACCCTCAGGGACCTGCCCTGCGTCCTGATGTAAATCCTCTTTTAAGAAGAAACTCCTCCCTTCTTCTTCCTCTTCCCTCTTCCTCCCTTCCCACCATGAGGTGTGCACATCTCTGCTTCCTCTCTTTCCCTCTCTTTCTCTTTCTTCCTCTCTTCCACTTTTCACCTCTTCTTCTCTCTCTCTCCCTCTCTGTAATAAACTCTTTCCATGTAGATGCTGTACCTGGGGTGTGAGTGGCTTTCAAATGTGCCAAGCTGCAGCCAATCACTGTGTCTCCATGGCTGTCTGCCTCACCCGACTGGGGGCACCTTGGCTCCACAGCCAAGGCCTGTGCCTTATCATTACAGTCATCTCATTAGATGCAGAAAAGGCTTTTGACAAAATCTAACACCCCTTCAGAGATATAAGGGACATACATAAACATAACAAAGGCAGTTTACAGCAAGCACATACCTAGCATCAAATTAAAGAGAGAGGAACTCAAAGCAATTCCACTAAAATCAGGAACAAGGCAAGGTTGTCCATTCTCTCCATATCTATTTAATATAGTACTTGAAGTTTTACCTAGAGCAATAAGACTACTGAAGGAGATCAAGGGGCTACAAATATGACAGGAAGATGTTAAAGTATTGTTATTTGCAGATGATATGATAGTATACACAGTTACCCTAAAAATTCTACCAGGGAACTCCTACAGCTGATAAACACTTTCAGCAAAGTAGCTGGATCCAATATTAACTTTAAAAAAAAAATATCAGTAGCCATCTTATATACAAATGACAAATGAACTGAGAAAGAAAGCTGGGAGGGAAAATTATAATCAGGATACATTGTAAGAGAAAATAATCTATTTTCAATATAATGAAAATATAGAAGAAAACAAACAGCATTTGTGTGTGTTGGGGGAGGAGGGAGAAAGGGGAAGGAGGGAGAGAGGAAGAGAGAGAGAACAGAAGAGATAGGTGATAAAAAGAGACTAACGGGAAATTAGAGGGGAGAAGAAAAGGAGGGCTGTGAGGGCTGAACATGGTCAAAGTACATGATGCATGTAATTCAAAGAAATTATCTTTATGAAACGCAGCACTATATACATATTCACCAGTCAAAATTTACCGAAAAAGGGCAGAGTATCCAAATACTTGCAAAATCATTAGTACAAGACAAAGCTTCAAAAGATAAAGTTGCTGTGTTACTAGAATAAAATCATTAGATTGTACTGTGCTATTTGTTGTGGGAAACACATGCTAAAGTAAAACTGACATATAATTGGCTGCCATGTTTTAGTGTACAATTTTAGAGCATTGTATGCACCTCTAATATCATATCCACCAGCCCAGAACGCTTCTTTGTGTCCATTACTAACTTCTACCTCTTACCTTCCTGAACTCCTGTCTCTCAGGCTGTCATTAATATACTTCCCATCATTGTAAATGGACTTACAGTTTCTTGAGCTTTGCGTAAGTGGAATAATACTCTGTATATTTTTTGGTTAGTATGGTTATCTTTCTTTTTATTGATCTTATCTTAATCAATGATTCGTTTCCTTTTAGTTTGAAGTAGCATTCCATTGAACTGATATGCTAGAAGTATGTAATTTATTTAGATAATGAGAAGGCAATGTCAATAGTGAATCATATTATTTTTGTCAATCAATATTTCTATTCCCATTTTGACCAGACACTGGCAAAAGGACTTAGCTAGGGAAGTGGATGAGATGGAAAAGCTTCAGAGGTTGGCAGAATTTACAGTTTTGCATTTTTAAAAGAAGAAGTAAATCACATATCCAAATAGACAGATATGCAAATGTTCACTGCAGTTTATTAGCACGAAGCTGTAGTTGACATTATTGCAAATGAAAGGGAAGCAGAGCAGCTGCATCATATTTTGGATTATATTCACACTTCTAAGACTCTAACAGACTGGTTTAAAAGTAATTGCAGTATTTTATGTCGCCACCAGCAGTGTGTAAGAATACCAACCCTACTGCATCCTAACATTTGTTGTGATCGATGACTTTAATTTCAAGCATTTTAATAGGTGCTTAGTGGTATCTTGTTGTGGTTTTCATTTACACCCCCTAATGACTAATGATTTTGAATATTTTTTCATGTGCTTATTTGCCATCTGCAAATAGTCTTCCCTAAAGAATCTGTTAGTCCTCTTTCCTGCAGATTCCTGCTGGTATCAGATCTGTATCAATTGATAATGATTGATTTTTCTCCTCATTGGGGGTTGCATTTTTCTGCTTTCTGCATTGTGATCATTTTAATGGATATCAGATTGTGATATTTACCTTTTTAGGCATGGTTGCTTTCCATACTTATAAATACTCTTAAGCTTTGTTTCAGGATGCTGTCAGTACCCTCAGGAATGGACTAATCCTGTAGGATTTTGATTTTGTCATTTGTTATCTAGCAAGCATATAATACCCTGCACAGCTTTAAAAGACTCACTGAAGAACAATTTTTTTCCAAGAAAGTCAAGACTTTCTTTTTATTTAAAACTTTTTTATACAATATATTTTGATCATGTTTTTCCCTATCTCTACCTCTTCCCAGATATTACCTACCTCCATACTCACTCAACTTTTCTTTCTGTCTTGATTTTTCACTCTCTCTCTCTTTCAAAAAACAAAACCACAAGCACACACAGAAAATGAAATTCAGACAAACAAACAAAAAAACAATAAGACAAAAAAATGCTAAGACAAAACAAAATGAGACAGAAAGCCCACAAATGACAATAAAACCACATAGAGTTCCTTTTGTGTTTGCCTGAGCATGGGGCCTTACCTGAACTATGGCTGATATAGCCAATGATACCCCATTGAGGAAAATTGATTTTTTTCTTTGCCAACAGTATCAATTTCAAATAGCTTCTTGGCTAGAGGCAGGACTCCATGTCTACTTCTCCCTTTCTGTGCTGGAACCTCATCTGGCTAGAACCTGTGCAGGTCATGTGCATGCTGCCATAGTCTTTGTGAGTTCATATGTGTGACAGTTCTGTTGTCTGGAAGAAACTATTTCCTTTGGAATCATCTATCACCTCTGGTTCTTACAATCTTTCTGTTTCCTCTTCCTTATAGATTCCTCAGTCTTGAAGGGAGGAGTTTGATAAAGACATCCCAGTTATGACTGAGTGCTCCAAAGCCGTTGACTTTCTGCACCTTGTCCAGCTGTGTGTCTTCATATTAATTCCTTCCTATCACAGAAAGAAGCTTCTCGGATGAGGGTTGAGTGAGGCATTGATCTATGGTGACTGGTCAGTCTCTGTTCAGATGGTGTCACTAAAAGACAGGAAACATGAGAAGTGCCAACACCTCCTAGGGCTGTTTGAGCAGAATGTAGATGTAACGGTCTTATTAAATAAGAAACACAGAGCCAAATGCAGAGTTAAAAGCCCAAAAGGTCAGAGCAGTGGCTAAGAGTGAGACTAAAACCGCTTTCTTATCACCTGCTGCCACTGCCGTCCTTCCCTGAGAAAGAGACCTACTTCCTGTATGTCTGTCTTTTTATTGACTTTCTGTTCTGCCTTCTCATTGGTTGTAAACCCAACCACATGACCTCCTCATCACTGCCTGCCTATACAGACCTCCAGGTCTCTATGGTTGGTATTGAGATTAAAGGCGTGTGTCTCCAAGATGGCTATGTCCTTGAACACACAGAGATCTGCCTGCCATGTGATCGGATTAAAGGTGTGTGCCACCACCGCTCAGCTTCTGCTATGGCTTGCTATTAGCTTTGACCCAGAGTCAACTTTATTTATTAACATACAAATAAAATCACATTTCAGCACAAATAAAATATCACCATAGCAGACCTGAGTCTCTGGAACACTAGATGACTCATAATGGAGTCCTAGCCTACTGGAAATCCTCTAACTTGGTGCCAAAGCCCAGGGCAGTTACCTGCTACTTGTCCTTTGTCTGTAAGCACACTGCCTGGACATACTGCCCCCCTATACACCCTCACATAACTCAGGTTCCATGCCATCCGAATGGACAATTCATTGGACAATAACTCAATATGGCCTTAGCTGATTGGATAATGCATGCATATACGCCAGTGAACATGCACATTAAACCAGATCTGCACCTCAGTGCTGGTCTCCAGAGTCGACTTCCCAAGGAACTGGTAATGACTCTGTCTCCCTCAACCCTCCCCCACTGAGCCACTTGGGAGAGGGAGAAAAAAATCCCATACTATGGGAACAGCAATATGGCATTAAGAGTCATTTTATTGTTGTGTTTTTGTAGCAGAATAATCGTAGTGGGTTTTCAATCCTAGGCTGAAGATTTTCTTGGGTATTCCACCCACTGCTTCCTCAACACAGACTTCTTTCTATGGGCAATGGCCCAAGGCTAGATCTAGGACTGTTTGATCTAGGGTACCATCACTTCTAATTCTTCCAATCATTCTTCTTCCCAGTCCTAGGCAGCTTTTGCACGAACATGTGAAGATTGTGACTGCATCATTGCAAGAGAACTACTATGGATCTCAGCATCCTGTTTTTAAGCACATTGCTTCTATTTCCATTTTTTTTATGGTTTTTCGAGATAGGGTTTCTCTGAGTAGCCCTGGCTGTCCTGGAACTTGATATGTATACTAGGTTGGCCTTGAACTCAGAGATCTGCCTGCCTCTGCCTCCTGAGTGCTGAGATTAAAGGTGTGAGCCACAACTGCCCTTCCTATTTCTATGTCTTAATTCAATCCTCTTTTTCTTCCCAAAATTCAGTGTCCTCAACTCAGATATTCTATGGGTTCTGCCTGTTTTCACCTTCCCCTGCTATAGCCAAGAGCCTTCCTCTGCAAAGTGCATTAGGAGGAAATCATATTCTCTCAGAAGGAGCTGCCCTCATCATTGGAAGTCCAGGGTCTTAGATATAGTTATTGCATGACTGTTCTTTGTGTTGTTTTCTGTGGGAAAAATCATCAGTTGACGCCCTGATATTCCATCTGTGAATGTCTCCTTTCATTGTTAAATTGTGGATTTCACTGTTCCTCATGACCAAAAAATTACTGCTTTAAATTTTTTTCCTTATATCAAAGAGAGGATTTTATTGTATCTTTCAATATTTCAAGTTAGTATTTTAAAGTTTCATAAGATCTTTCCATCCTATCCACATTTTATTACCTAAATTTCAATTATTTAACACTTTATTTAAACTTGTGGAAGAATTATAATCCCACTCAAAGACCTTCTGAATGTGCTTAGTAGCAACAGCACTAAAATTGGTTGGGGAAGGAAATAAATATTCAGTTGCCCAGAGATTTCTAAGCTCTGTGACCTGAGAACATGTTGGACTTCTTCCTTTCACTCATCAAAAAGCACATCAGAGAAATGTAAGAGAAAACACGGACCAGGACTAAACATTGAAGATTATATTTCCACAAACACAAAGGAACTTTACAGCAATTACGAGGAAAAGTTTAGAAATGAGCACATAAGCTAGTGGCATACCTCTCAAAACAATATGAGCAGCATCAAAGAAGTTGGAAAAAGTTACTCATCAAGCTTCTCTGCTCTGGAATTCTGGCACTAAGAGTGTTTGCTTACCTGGGGATGACCTCACATCTCTAGCCCCACTGTGACTCTTGATGGAGCCAGTAATGGCTAAAGCATCTTGTACAATCCATGCTCCTCAAGTTCAGAATCTCAGTGGAGATTTCAACTCCTCAAACAAGGCTGAACACAGGAGCATGAATGAGGACAGTGGTTCATTTGGTCTTAGGACATGAAATCAGGTCAAATCTAATGTCACATACTAGGCCATTAACAAGAAGGTTTCTGAATGGAGTGTAAGTAAGAGATCAAGATCTTACACTTGGGTCAACTCACAAAAGGTCTGCTTTTATAGCCTATCGTATTTACAAAATGCATTTTTTAAAACATCATTTTCGCCTTTCTGCCTCATTATTTGTTTCTTTAGTTAATAAAATGAACAAAGTATGTGGCATTTACACAGGAAGTCACATACAACAAGGTTCACTGAGCCTTCGTTACGGTCACTGTCACTGTCACATCACGATTGTCATTGACATTTCCTTTAAATTGTATAGAAAAAACATCAAGAATTCCACATACTGAGAGAAAAAGAAAAACATGATGTAAGCGCTAAAGCACCAATTTCAGGTTCAAAGCTCTAGTAATTAACACAGTATATACTGGCGTAGATGGCTTATTTTTTACAAATTTTCATCAGAAATTGATCTTGGTTGTGAGGAATAAAGATCTCTTTCTCAAGAAAACACACATAATGGCACTACAAAGAAATTTAAACAAATCTAATCACTATCTCTCATTAAACTAATGAGTAAACTAAAAATGTGATATCCTTGTCATGTTATGAACAATGTCCATCATTTTCAACCCAGTAGTAGATACCACATTTAACAGAGCAGTGGAGGGAAGCTGGAAGCTGGAAGCTGGTCCCCTCAGTCTGCAACAAATAGCAACAAGACAGGTGAGGGCTGGACCTATTGGAACGATCAGAGAACTGCCGTTGGTGTCCACCAAGAATTCATCTTCAAAGCTGAGATGCACTCACAGTTAATGAGGTCCATTAACAACATGCAACTTAGGCAAAAGTGATCCTTGATTAATTTAAACATTTAAATAAAGCTGAATAACTGAAATCAAATAGACAGTGATTTTTCCCAAAATAAGAAATGTATTTCAAATGTCACATTGAGGGAAGAAGTCACCAAGGACAGGATTCAAATACTTTGTTATGAAAATCAGAAAGCTCTTTCCATAAGTCAGAAATCTAAGTGGACCAGTGAGAAAATGAGCCCAGTAACTGTAGAATATCCTGCAGAGAAAGGATCACTGTAACTAGAGAGTGAAGACGAGTTCTTGCAACAGCAAGTGTTCATTTATGACAATGGAAAAGGATGGTTGTTTAGTTTGAAAGAAAATTAAAGCACGTATGTGTGTATATGCATATATCATGCAAAAAAATATAGTAAGCAAAGTCATAAAAATTGAAATAAGAATAGATTATTCCTTAGTTTATAAGCAAATATTTGATCAAATATGCAAATTAATCACAAATGTGTATTATTAGCACAACACACTCATATTTTATAACTGATGTTTACCAAGCAGTTATTGTACTGCATACAACATGTACATAAACTATATTACTCCATTAAACATTCATCCTGTCCTCATGAATTCAGTATTCATTTGTATCATTTTACAAATAATAGATAAATGAGAGGCACAGAACAACCTAAATCATGCCCAAGCATACCATCAGCAAAGATCATCTGCAGCTTGAACTCATGTGGTCTAAGTACTCTATCTCATTAACCAGAGCATTGTGCTGCAAATCAGTTCAGACTGACCCAGGAAGTAATTTATGCTCATGGGATCAAAGTTTGATCGAGTGCTACCCTATTTCATGACACACCAGAACTTCTTACTTGATCTAACTATAATTTAGGACCCATTGATCAACATCACCTCTCACTGCTAAATCTTCACAAATCACTATTATACTTTCAAAATTTTTGGATGGATTTTTTTTCAGATTCCACAAAAATGAGATCACATGATTGCTGTATTACTGTATCTGGCTTATTTTCCCAAATAGAATGATCTTCACTGTCAACCATGCTGTTTAAAGTGACAGAACTTCATCTTTTTATTGTTAAATGTTATTCTATTACACACACACATACACACACACACACACACACACATCACATCACATCACATCTCCCACATCTTTGTTATCTACACATCAGTTAGTGTACAATTAGATTAATTCTGCTTCCTGGATGTGATGAATAGTGTTGCAATAAATATGTGAGTATAGATGTCTCTTTCATATGCTTGTATTTCCATTGCATATACATTCAGTAGAGAAATTGATGGAACCAGTGGTAGTCCTGTTTCTGTTGTTGTAAATAGCTTCTATGCTCTTACAGTCTGCTAACTTATAATTCTATTAATAGGGTGTAGGAGTTCATTTTCCCCCACAGACTCAACTCTCTTCTGTTGTTTTAATAACTGAAGGGGAATTGATATTAGATATTTATAAAACACTTGGCAGAAATCATTAAAGAAACCACCAGACTAGCTTCCTATCATGAGACACTTCCATTACTGACTCAATTTTCCCTTTGCTATTGGTCTTTCAGGTATTCTATTCCTTCAAAATGCAATCCTAGTAAAGCATGTCTACCTCCTAATTATTGCTTACACTTTTAACTGCTATTCATTCTAAGTTATGGAATAATTATTAATCTAATATAATAGTAAATTTTGATGTGCAATCAAACTAAATATAATAAAATAATAAACACGTTAAATGCTCTGTTAAAACAAATATTTGTAAAACTTTAATATTTTTATTTTAGTGGTTGCATTATAGCCTATTTAATTATTCTATAACACAATTGTTTTCTCAATTATTTTATTCTGGACAACAACTTTATAATTTCTGTACAATGTTGGCTTGAATTAAAAGCTATAAAAAGCTGAACGTTACAAATATACAAGACTAGAACCTAAAAGAAAGGGAAAAACTAAAACAAATGGAGAAATTGCTGGAGACTCAAAGTTGACTTTCACCAAGAACACTTTATTCAATCCAAATGGAAATGGGTTTTTTCTACTACTTTCATGTTTATTTCATAAGGTTCTTTGTCAAGTGTATCACTTTGAAAAGGAGTAACTCATAATTACCACTTGAAGATGAGCTTTCCTCTCTCTTCTCAGTAAATGATCTCCATCCTGTTACCCATTGTTCTCCTTGCCTTTTGGATAACCATAGCTTTTTCTCATTTCACGATATCTGAACAATGTGTACAAATGTGTGTTTTAGACAAAATAGTTTCAAATTTGATTATACCAAAAAAGAGTAATAAGTATTTTTTTTTTTTTTTGGTTTTTCGAGACAGGGTTTCTCTGTGTAGTTTTGCGCCTTTCCTGGAACTCACTTTGTAGACCAGGCGAGTAATAAGTATTTACGTTCATAGAAGACTATACTGAAATTAACCAACATAAATATGTCTTAAAACTTGTTCATTCTATGATATGTACACAGCAACACAAAATATATTTCTCAGTGCATGTGCCCCACCATGCATTTCCTATAATATGATACTGACCTTTGTATAAGAACTCAGCAATCAATTTTATAATAACCAATACTACAAAATGTTGATTCACTAAAATCACAATTCTCATGAATTTTAACATATTGAAAGTATATCATTTACCTAAATATAAAGAAATGTGCTTTAACTCTATAATGACACCATATTATTTCATCCATAGATACAGAACCCATTAAATTTATTGAAAATTATACTAAGCCCAACAACAATCAAACTAGTACTCTAAACTTAGACTGTTCATACAGGGGAACTACACTAGAATTGCATAGAGTCTAGCTTGCAAAGAGGTACAGGTTCCTTCTCAAGAGACCAACAAACCAAAGGGCAGATCTAGCTGTCCAGAAGACAACTCACCTCACACTCCTATTTACAGCTTTGTGCCCCGTCTTAATATGAAAGCCATTGCTTTTCTATTTGAAATACCTAAGGCCTAAGCAATGGATGTGTTTAAATATACGAAAGAAGCATACTAATTCCAGTTTGGAATGCAATTGTGGTACTACTTTTTGTATAATGTACAATTATGTTTAGTAAATTACACAAATAGGTTACTAACCTGAATGAAATGCACACATGTGGAGAAAAGCTTAACAGCTACAAAAATATGGGGGTGGGGGGAGCATACACATAATTAATGTTTATTTTACCATCTTGTCATACTCCTGGGTCCTTCAGCAATGATACATGAGGAAAAAAATAGGAGAAAAAGAAAACAAACAAGAATAAACTGAAATCATAGTTGCCAGTGTTATCCTGTAAGGAAATAAAGAATTTGAAATCTGGTATTTATCAGCAAAAGACAATAAATACCATGCTATCAATAGAGACAAAAAACAATGTGAGAGCCATAATAATCAAAACAGCGTGGTACAAACACAGTAACAGACATGTATGTCAATGGAATAGAACAAAGTGTCCAGACATAAGTCCCTGTAACTACAGCCCCATCTTTGACAAAGATGCCTAAAAGGCATGCAGGAGAAAAGACAGCTTCTTCAGCAAATGGTCCTTGGAAAATTGGATATCTAATGAAACACAATCCTTCTCTCTCACCCTGCATCAAAAATCAAGCATCTCACTGTAGACTTGGTAAAGAGGAAAGAATAAGGACCACACAACAATATACAGGCTCAGGTAAGGACTTTCTATAGAGGGCTCTGTTCACTCAGGAAATGAGACTATCCATTAACAAATAAAATTTCATGAAAGTAGAAAGTTTTTGTGATGAAAAAAGAAAAAGAAAAAAAATCAACCAAGAGAAATGATAGCCCACAGAATAGGAGATCTTTGCCATTTATACATTGACACAAGATGGATTTCTGTAATTTTACAAAAAGCTAAAATAAAAAACAAATAAAATGAACAACCCAACATAAAATGGGTGATGAAACTAAACAGAGTGCTCAGAAGAAAGACAATGGAAAGAGCATTTTTTTTTTAAAGTGTTCAATATCATCAGATGCCGGGCGGTGGTGGCGCACGCCTTTAATCCCAGCACTCAGGAGGCAGAGCCAGGCGGATCTCTGTGAGTTCGAGGCCAGCCTGGACTACCAAGTGAGTCCCAGGAAAGGTGCAAAGCTACACAGAGAAACCCTGTCTCGAAAAAAAAAAAAAAAGAAAAAGAAAAACAAAAGAAAAACAACATCGTCAGACACCGGAGAGATACACATTCAAACCATTTTGAGATTTCATTTCACCTCAGTCAGAGTGACATTTTATCACTAAATCAAATGACAAAATTTCTTGGCAAATACGTTGGGTATGGGGAGTACTTCCACCCTGTCACTGGGAATGCAGACTGGTGCAACCATCAAGGAACTGCGCTGGAAGCTTCCTCCCTGCTGGCTAGTGTTCATAGTTTTAGCAGATCTAGACAGGCTGCCAGGGGAGAAAAGTCATAAGTAATCTAACCCAGTGATGGATGATGCATGCTACACTACCAACCTGCCAGTCAAGATATGCCCACTGGTAAAATACTAGCATGAATGTTCTTGGAGTAGCTAACCACCTTCTGATTAGATCTGAGGCCTCCTCTGGGGAAGACAACACTTGCATAGTACTGGAAACCTGGTCAAAAGTGTACAGCCCCTATCGGGGCAATCTATTACTGATGGTTTGAGATATTCACATGTAGTTAAACTGCTTTATAAATATTTGTGTTTGTGCTCATAGATTTGGCGCAGCTCACAGCCTTAGCCAGGGAAGCCTCTTTCTGCGTAGGCGCAACAGTCCAAGCAGAGACTCCTAACTGATCAAGAGACTTTCTAGTGTTCAGCCCTAAATGAGACATCTATTCTGTATCATCTACCCTCAGGTCCAGGATACTGCAGAAGAGGGTTCTGAAAGACTGTAAGGGCCTGAGGATGGGGAGGTGTGTCTTCTGGATAAGCTATGGCCATTGTAATCCTGGATACACAGCAGCTGTGACCACTGTGCAAGACCTGGACAGAATAAACAAAATAAATCAGAGTAGGAGCTGGACTCAGACATAAGTAGAGAAAACATATGTCAACAGGAGTGGGTGGTAGCTATAAGATAATGAGGAGAATACAACCATAGCTACATACAAGTGTGGTATTGTCAAAAATTAAAAGACATCTAATAGCTAAAAAATTGCTAGACAACTCTATGCATCATACCTTTCAAATCAACTAAGTGTTGTTCCTTCATACAATGGGACATAAATAGAATTCTTCCTGTTATAGTATAGGAAATAAGTTCATTTATCTTTTTTAATATTATGGCTGAAAAAAAAGTGTTCGCAATGGCAATTCTATGAAGCTGTCCCAGAGTAGTCCTGGGACACATTTGTCGGGTCTGAGGCTGATGTGAACTGTAATTCTTCTATTGGGACAATGGCCATTCTACAACAACATGTGACAAATACAAAGGTATAGGACAAACACAAAAGAGAAGTCCACTTAATATCTGAGCAACATTTAGATACAATCAATTCCAGTGCTGTCCACTCTTTTAGGGTGAGGCTTTGGGTCATTTACCCCTAACTCTCCATTGCTCGACACACTCTCCTATAAGAAAACTCACAGCCACTGTCTTAGTTAGGGTTCCTATTGCTATGATGTATTGCTATGATGAGACAGCATGACCATGGCAACTCTTTTTTTTTTTTCTTCAGTTTTTTGAGACAGGGTTTCTCTGTGTACCTTTGGCACCTTTCCTAGAACTCACTCTGTAGCCCAGGCTGGCCTTGAACTCATAGGGATCCACCTGTCTCTGCCTCCTGAGTGCTGGGATTAAAGGCGTGCACCACCACAGCCTGGCTTGGCCATGGCAATGCTTTAAAGGAAAACATTTAGCTGGGGCTGGCTTACAGTTTCAGAGTCTTAGTCCATTATCTTCATGGCAGCATGCAGACAGACATGGCGCTAGAGAAGGAGTTGAGAGTTTTACATGTTGATTCATAGGCAGCAGAAAGAGATTGTCCCACTAGATGTAGCTTGAGCATATGAGACCTCAATAAAGCTACCAACCACAATAACAAAACCTTACCTCTTTTCACATGCCCTTCCTGTGTGTAGAACAACTCCTCTGTTCTGAATCAGAAGTGGATCTTGCTGTCTTACACTGCTAGCTCTAACTTACAGTGGCCCCTCATGCAGCTTCACCCTAGTCAGGAGTGGATTCTCCACTAAAGCACAGTAGAATCTCTAGCCAGCCCATCCCTGATCCTGGTCTCGGCTGTTCCTTCAATGTCATTAGCTACCATCTTCCCCATTTATTTTTTTCCCATGTAGTCTCAGTATGATCCTTAAAAATGTGAGTGCTCAAGCTCAAAAGTCTTCAGAGGATCAAATGTAGATCAACCAAAGATGTGCGTACCAAGTTTTGCTTTCATCGTGTTTATAAAGCACCCACTGGTGGGTGCCTGTCTGTCCCACATAGGATGTTTAATAGAGTGCTCTGAGTTGGCAATTTCCTGATTTTCTCCTCTTCTGTAGATGGAAGACTGAGGTCTAGGAGTTGGGGTGGACTCCTGGGGTGCATGGGTGAAGGCAAGATTGAGTCACTCTGGGTCATTAAAAACCACTCGAAGGAATTATATGAGCAAGAGATATTGAGACCATGATTGGAAAAAGCACAGGGACAAATAGCCAAACTAGTGGAAACACATGAACTATGAACCAATAGCTGAGGAGCCCCCATGTAACTGGACCAGGCCCTCTGGATAAGTGAGACAGTCGATTAGCTTGAACTATTTAGGAGGCCCCCAGGTAGTAGGACCGGGACCTGTCCTTAGTGCATGAGCTGGCTTTTTGGAACCTGGGGCCTATGCTGGGACACTTTGCTCAGCCTAGGTGAAGGGAGGAGGGGACTGGACCTGCCTCGACTGAATCTACCAGGCTGAGCTGAATCCCCAGGGGAGTCCTTGCCCTGGAGGAGGTGGGAATGGGGGGTGGGTTGGGGGAAGGGGTGGAGTGGGAGGAGGGAGGACAGGGGAATCTGTGGCTGATATGTAAAATTAAATTAATTATAAAATTAAAAAAAAACACTCTCTGGGTCTGTGAAGACTAATTCATTCCTACTGGAAACTGGATTTTGTAGTGAGAAGAGCAGAAGACAAAACCCAAGATATACCAAAGTTTGGAGGATCCCCTATGGGACAGAGAGTCATGTTTTCACGACAAACACATCTATCTCTCACAGAATTCGATGCATCTGATCAACTACATAATATTGCAAAGGTTTGATTTAGTTTCCACCCATAATCACAGTTCTCAAAAGGTGAAATAAATTTCTGAAGTATGGAATCAAGTCATTAGCAAAGGCAGTCTTCAAAATCAGTCCTACTGTTTAAACCCTAATGCTGTTTGCATTCACTGAATTATGAAAACCTGTATTTTATGGCTTCCTACTTTTTTATTTCTTGATTAGAAAACTTATATGAACTGAACATGCTTACTTCAACTCCATAATTCCTTTTTTAGAAGCATATCACCACAAAATTTCACATCCAAATGTTCCCTTCTCCATGACTAGCTGCAGAAGGAGCCCACTCTAGAGAAAACCAGTTATCCTTCATCCAGCAGCCAAGTGTAAATAGATGTTTGAATATAGTACAGGAAACCAATTGGCTATAGCTGGGCTAAACCTCAGACCACAGACATTAAGCAGAATTATTTACCTACATCTTTGGATTCCTTTGTTCTATTTAACATTTCGCTCAGAAATCAAGTAAACAAAACTGATTCAAATAAGGATGTAGGTCAGCAGATACTTAGCATCTGTAAAGCCATGAGTTCAATCCCTGGTACACATGGGAATGGTAATTTTATCCTATTCAATCTCCATAATCCCCATTTTCTGCAACTCTTTTAATAACTTAGCTATCTCTATTTTCACACTATTTCAGCCCAAGCATCCTTGAATTGCAAGGCTTCTCAGTTCTCAGGAAATCTCAAAGTGTCCACACTCATGGATCAATCTTCTCCATCCAGCAGTTAAGTTCATCTTCGAGTGGCAGGAAGACTTCGTAATTATGAGCAATGCTTGCTTCCTG
Organism: Peromyscus californicus insignis; assembly: GCF_007827085.1. Lineage (NCBI taxonomy): Eukaryota > Metazoa > Chordata > Mammalia > Rodentia > Cricetidae > Peromyscus > Peromyscus californicus. The sequence goes on along the minus strand of NW_026294458.1, from coordinate 19,709,762 downwards.
CTCTCCTGGGGTAGCCCAAGGCCAGACTTCACCCTTTTATTTGCAAATTTCCTGCTCTCACTGAATAGTCATAAACAGGAACTTCAAAGCTGTTCTGTCCCAGCAAGTTCTTGCTGGAGTCTTATAGTGTGATCATGATGAGGACAACCCCCCTTAGTTCAAACCCCCCATGCAGGACTTTTTACACAGATAGTTGTAGTAGATGGTGATGGTACAGTTAGATCCAACCTCAGGTGACTCATATGGTGCTATGTACTACATGGTGTTTAAAAGTGTTGCTTATCATCCAAAATATTCCACTTGCACTCTTTAAAATGTTGAAGCTGGGTATGGTTTTGCACGCCTTTAATCCTAGCACTCAGGAGTCAGAGGCAGGTGGATCTCTGTGAGTTCGAGGCCAGCCTTGTCCACAAAGTGAGTTCCAGGACAGCCAGAGCTACACAGAGAAGCCCTGTCTTAACAAAAACCAAAACCAAAACCCCAAAAAACAGTTAAATCAGATAATTTTGGCAAAGAAAACAAAGGACACCTCAGACAGGGCTGCCGTAGGATTGAAAACCAAAGCCCTTCAGGGGAGAAAGCTGAGAGTTCCCAGGAACCAAAACCTTAACTCCTTCAAGGTGAGACTCCAGCCTCATATTGGAACTTGCCAAGTCTGTCCTTGGAAAACAACACGGAATATCATTCCCTTTGTCCTTTCACGGGGCCTCTGAAAAAGCCTTGGATGGGTGTGGCTCTCAGACTCAGACTCTTCCAGGGCAACACCCGGAAGTCAGGCAGGTAGGTGGCCAGCTGTTCTTCCAGGGAGCCTGTCACTCTCCTGAGACATATGTCCTGACTGGGATAGAGGTGCACTCCCATCCCAGGAGCCCCCTGTGCCCGGGGTGGTGGCTATGGACTCTAGTTTTTTATTTATAACAAGAACTGACCATTTCTGACTTTCTTTCCAAGAGGATAATTGTGGTAATTAAAAGTTAAACATGCAGGAACAAGTTTCATGTAAATGCTAGATGCTAATAGATGCTAATATGGCAGTAAAGAAGTGTGTATAGCTCAAATGCATAGACATAGGACTTTGACTATGCTTGTTAATGACTGGAAAGATTCCGACTTACAATTCCTTATATTTAAGTTGGATGAGGCTGGTGTCAAAGGGAACATTTTGAATTCTATCATTTTATGCACATGCCATAAACTCCCTATTTTACTAACTTTTCAATTTTGCTTTTACTTTTAACAAAAAAGTGAAAAATTATGAAACGTCAGCATTTATTAAGTACACATTTATAAGGTTCACGGAGACTTTGAAGTTAATACTTCCTTTAAGATGAATCCGTCTGGAGCCTTGAGCATTCACACATGAGTGCAATGAATAATAATATTCTCTAATTGCATAATGCTTTTTCTCTGGGAGCTTAAAGTGCCTTACATATTACAAAATCATGCAAATTTATACCTTTACATAAAGTCAAAAGCTAAATATGTTCCAACAAAAAAAAAATGTTAACTTAAAGAAGGAAGTAGAGCTGACAAAAATATTGTACACTTTTCAGTGATAATGATATCAAATATTTATAAAGTCACCACTGTAAGCCACAGACTCCTCTGTGTGTGTGTGTGTGTGTGTGTGTGTGAGAGAGAGAGAGAGAGAGAGAGAGAGAGAGAGAGAGAGAGAGAGAGAGAGATCTCCCAATACCCATGAAAGTTAATGGTCTACACTCTCATAAATGAATGGACTAAGAATCTTGAAGGTTGTGTTCAAAGTCTTCCAGCTCCTATATAGTAATCCTAGGATTCATGTCCATAACCCTCATGGTGTCCATAGTCCTACCAATATCTAATCATACCTGTTATTTTCCAAAACTTTTTCTAGAATGTACCCAAATGTCTTTTAGCTTTGTAACTATAATAATGGAAATTTCTACTATATTTAAGTGAATTTCTTTATATATCAGAGGAAAACAATTGAATACTAGAAAATTAAAACAAGGGAGCATCAAACACTCAGTTCACATTAGAACAAATACTAGAACTGAAATATTTTCAATCCCTTACTAGCATTTTTTTTGGCATTCTGGTAGAAAAAGTCCTTTCCACCCATGAACCTAGACGTAAGTATAACTCGTTCATTGTTAGGACAAACCAACCAAATATGAAGTCTCACTGAGGCTGGTGTGTGCAACATGCTGCCCAGGGAGAGGACCTCGGGTAAGGCGGGCTTCTGCAATTGGTTCAGATTTAAGAAAAAGAGCTTGAAGGGATGATAGAAAGAAAGCAGGGAGGGATGGAAGGAGGGAGGGGGAGGGCAGTAGGAAATAAGAGGAAGGCGGGGAGAGTGGTTGCAGGTAATACAGAGGTAAAGGATTTTATTTCAAAAAATAACTTTAAGATAAGCTCTTAATAAACTGCCTGCTGTAGCTAGTCTGAAAAAAGGTAATTAGGCTCCTGGGACGCAGTGCCAGCCCTTAGTAAGAGACACACAAAGTGTTGTTAGGGGATGGGAAAATAGCTCTATGGGTAATATGTTTCTCGGGAAAGCATGAGGACCGAAGTGTGATCCCCAGCACCCACTTGAATAACTAGGCATGCTCCTGTGCCTGTAATTATAGTGCTGGGGAGGAGAAGGCAGGTAAATCTGTGAGCTTGCCGGTCAGCCTGTCTCACGTATTTAGTGAGCTCTAGATTCTGTGAGAAACCCTGTCTCAAAAAGTAAGGTTGAGAGAGATAGTGGAAGATACGCACTGTTGACCTCTGACCTCAACACCCATGTGGTCCTTTTTTAGCGGCACTCTTACCCTGTGAAGAAAAGTCACAAAGCAGGACAAAATCCACTAACAAGAATTTTATTCAGACAAGGAGAAAGGGGTAGATGTGATCAGGCCTGCTGAAAGGACACGTGTGAAAGAAGGGGGCAGGGGACATGGGGCCTGCCTTTTTAAGGGCCAGTCCGGACCTGGGCACACAGGCCTGGGTGGCTACTCCACGCATGCGCATAAATCACATGGTCACGCAATTACGTGACCATGCAGCACATGGGTTACATAGGATGCATGACTAGGCAGAAATGACTAAATGTTCCCCAGGGCATATCTGACCATGGGGGCATGGTTGGAATTCCTATCACCATGCACTCATGCAACACACACACACACACACACACACACACACACACACACACACACACACACACGGGGCAGGGGGATGCTAAAGTGTCTGAAATTGGCAAGCATCTTGGGATTTGAAGGGAAAACATCTGAATTTGCAGCCTTTTTGCAGATTATGCGACAGCTACTAAGAAATAGATGAATAGAAAAGTGACTGATGAGGTCTTATATTTGAGCCAGAAAAATAAACTTTTATTGGAGAAATTTATGTAAATTCTATAAAACTACCTTGGTAAATCTCCATGGCTTGTACATCACTGAAGAACGTTAACTAGCCCCATATGGGATTCTGTGTTAAATAAAGGGAGCCAAACAGAAACGTAAACAGAGAACCTGGTCCATAACCAGAATCTGATACAGCTGCATATACATGCTTAATTGCTTTAAAATTGTTGATAGCCCAGTCATTTCTCTTGACCAATGCTTTATATAAAAATCCCTGTGGATTGTCGAGAAGGAAAATTGGAACCAGAAAGTGTTTTTATTCTAAACCAGGGTACCTAGAAAAAGCAGCTTTTAACACCTACAATCCAACCCCAGGCTGGGTTCCCTGGGAGCAGATGTTGTTAGAGTTTGCAGTACAAGATGTTCTAAAGATCAACAGCTGTGACAGAAGAGGGTGCAAGCAGGCTTAAGCACAAAGATATTCCACTGAGCTGCTTGTGAGAGAGGGCCAGTCATGCTGGGAGCTCTGCAGAAGACAAGGCCCTTACATTTCCTTTGGGTCATAGGCTGGGCCTTTCTAACCTTGCCTACTATGGATATGAGAAGCCAGGAAGCAAGGAGCCTCAGGGTCAGCACAAATTATAGCCAAAAAGACTTGGAAAGTGTCAACAGTGGACCTTTTAGATCAAATTTGTTCTTAAAGGACTTCGAGTTACCAGAAAGGGCCATGACAGAGCCCATATCAGAAAAAAAAAAAGCCTTATTGCTATCCCATATTTATTTTAATGTTAATATTTGTACATTATGCATTTTGTATTTTTTTAACATTGCAATGAAAGAATTGTTCAGTTGCTAAGGGATTTTGCAGACAGCACCCCTTAAATTTTGCAATAATGTTTCCAGCATTGTCTCTTTTGTCTGCCATATTTTTCTTAAAATGTCTATCATTTTTCATGGAGTCCCTTCCAGAAGACACAGTGTGCCCAGGAGCAATCAGTGCTGTAGGTGTAAAATATGGAATACTATAACCAAAACCCTGTGGAACAGGGAGCAAAAGACTAACTTCATGTCCAAATTCTTTCTTTCTTCCTTTTTTTGGCATGTTCTTATTTATTCTATATATATATTAAGTATCTTTGTGTGTGTGAGTGTGTGAGTGTGTGAGTGTGTGTGTGTGTGTGTGTGTGTGTGTGTGTGTGTGTGTGTGTGTGTGTGTGTGATATGTATGTAGGCAAATGCCACAGCCTATTTGTGAAGTTCAGATTAAAACTCACCTGAGTCACTTCTGTCTTGCCACCTCATAGGATCTGAGGGTCAAACACAGGTGTTCAGGCCTTGAGGCAAGCATTTCTACCCAATTAGCCACCTCTCTCATAACCAGTTTCTCCCAGCTGTTCCAAAAAAGCCCTTCCATTTCTGGGCAGAGTTCTTATAGAACCTATGTCCCTAGGTGTTATAACACTTGACATCATTTAAATGTGGCATATTCCATATGGCTTAAACCTTACAGACCCTTGGGAGGTTTAATTGACCACATGACATCTACCCCATAAGTAAGAATCAAGGGAAGTACTCAACCCATCTTTCAGCAACTCACAATGTGAAAGTAGCAAATACAGAGTTTCCCTGAACCATTTTTCCAAAGTCCTTAATACAATTTTATATTAAGCACCAGAAATTTAACACTATATTATAAAGCATGTGATGGGTATTTTTCCTATAACCATGAGTTTATGTTCGACAGAAAATATTTTGAAATACCTCCCATTACAAATTTCTTTATTTAAAAAAAAAAAGGCTAGGTTTTTCCACCCATATCCTACTCTCAAAGATCAACTGGGAAAAAATAGAGCCAGAAAAATATGGATATAACCTCACCTAAGAAAAACTGTTAAGTATATAAAAAGAAATAGTGAAACGGAAGAATATCTGCTTAAGGGATGTGGGAGAAAGGCTTCATCGAGCCTACAGAACACAGAGTGCAGCAGCGTTGCCCATCTTCCATCTCCTGATCAAAACATTAGAGGAAAAAGTTATGTCACATATACAGAGGGGATAGTGAGGCCAAACAAGACCATGGGTACCAGTCCCAGCCACCACCGGTGTGGTTGTCTGCGAAGTACATGGTGAAAAGGAGGACTTCCTTCTGGCTTTTTGTAGCACTAGCATAGGTTTAACACGAAGATTCTCAGTTCCCCGGAGGAGACACTTCAGGTTCAGGGAACTCAAATCACTTGTTCATTGCGTTTCCCAAGCTTCCCTCAATGTATGTAGAAAAGCCTCCATGACCATTTGGCCCTCTGCAAATCTATTTTAGCTGGTTGGATAGCGTGTTTCTCTGTCATGAGCTAGACCAGAGTGCAGTCAGAATGAGGAAAAAATTGTGGTAATGTGACGCCATAGACAGCACAGGTCACGAGTGAGGTAGAGAGTGGTACAGACAGCAAGTAGAGGCAGCACAGAACGAGGCGGTGTTGGTGCACATATTTAATCCCAGCACTCGGGAGGCAGAGCCAGGCGGATCTCTGTGAGTTCAAGGCCAGCCTGGTCTACAGAGTGAGAACCAGGACAGGCACCAAAACTATACAGAGAAATCCTGTTTCGAAAAACAAAACAAAACAAAAAATAGAGAGAAAGAAGTGGCATGGCACCCCGAGGCCAGAAGCCATAGTCAGATCGCTAGTAGTACCAGGCTCTTATAAAAAGTGAATGTTAGAGAATTAATAGACTGAATATGAAAGGGGAAAATCAGTAGCCATCTTGAGAGACGCTTCCCCTTCCCCTCCTCCAAAGGTATTTGCTGACCAGCAGTTTTAAAAGTGACCAGAAGTTGAACTTATAAGGCTGGGACAATAAATCTATGTATCCTGGACTTGGCCAAACAAGATATGGGGAGTAATGGGCTCCACTGACCAGAAGTTGAACTCAGAGGAGAGCAGGACTGGAACAATAAATCTGTATGTATATATCCTGGGTTCAACAAAAGCAGGACATAAGGAGTAAAAAATTTATGTCTCTGTAGATACCCTGAATCCTGTTAGCCATCAGTAACCCATGCTTATAGTTCAGCCAGTAACTTCAAAAAACTGCCTCACCCCTAATCCCCTTATCCAATCCTAAGTAGCATGTAAACTTTTCCTATATAAACCTTTTTTTTTTTTTTTTCTGAGACAGGGTTTCTCTGTGTAGCTTTGCACCTTTCCTGGATCTTGCTCTGTAGACCAGGCTGGCCTCGAACTCACAGAGATCTATCTGCCTCTGCATCCCGAGTGTTGGGATTAAAGGCGTGCGCCACCACCGCCAGCTATATGAATGAACCTCTTAAAGTGAGTGCTCGGGCTGTCCTCCTCCACCCGCTGTGTTGGATGTTGGACAAGGACCAAGATTGTTTGTTTTGTTTTTAAAAACCTCTGTGTGGTTGCATCGATATTGGCTCTGTGGTGGTCTTGCTTGGGGGTCTTGCAACCTGGGCACAACAAATATCAGATGGTATTGATGTATCATTAATTTTAAGAATCAATGTTTATAGAAAAGATACATTAAAATTTTTACATTTGGATATATATAAAATAACTAGAGTTGACAATAAACTACCATGATTAACTTTTAAAAGCTGTAGTAAGAAAGAGAAAGAGAAGTCAAACTGGCAAATGATAATAATTATTAAATGAATGTGGCTCATGATGAAAATTCTGCTTATGTTTTTCTTAACTTTGAAAGTATGCTTACAGAGACTATTTAAGTCCTAGAAATTGTGAAAAACAGTTTCTCTATTTGTATCTGTGTGTTTTGTCGCTACCAAGAAGGCAAAGGCTCTTGAGAAAAAAAAATGTTACTCACACAAAAGACAGATATGCCTTCTTCTGGGAGCAGTGTGAGTTCTGAAACAAAACTGCTGCGTATGAGAGTAAAAATTCATACACTACTGGAAAACATGTAGGTGCCACCAGATCCCTGTCGCTTGTGTTGAGCAACACAAGGAACTCCTGCTCAGCTGCTCTATGATTCCTTCTTCAGCATTCCCACCCCTATCCACGCACTAGAAAGATCTCGACAGTAAGACATTACCCGAAGGATTTCCACCTGCTAGAGTGAAAACCTAAATCCAGCTCCCCCCTTACTAAGTAAATCCTCTTTACTTGTGGAATGGTACGTTAACTGACTAACACCCTGTTTGAAACAGTGGGTTCTTAAAAATACTGAACACGTTATCATTTGTAATATCAGATTTGGGTCATTGGGACAAACAGAGATACAATTTACAAGGAAGCGAGTTGTTTGTGACTCATGGTCTTAGGGGTTTGGGTCCAAGGTCAGGTGGAGGCAATCCTTTTAGCCTCAGGTAAGAAAGAATTTCAGGTAAAAGGAGCTGGAGGCAGGGGGGGCCTCACTTTATGGTGGCCAGACTACACTGAGGTAAAGGGGGTTGATAGGAGAAAGACCCTAAGGGCACATTCCCGGTGACCAGCTAGACCCAAACACCAAAACTTCCATTTCCTCCCAAGAGTTCTGTCAAATTGTGGCTCCACCATTTTGGTGGGGGTGGGGATTCATGATCCAATCATCTCTTGATTATTCAATCAGGTTTCCATGGTGACTGGTGCCACCAGCTGGGAAACAAGCATTTCACACTTAAGCCTTCTGGGGAGAAGCTTCACATCTAAACCATCACATTATAGGTTAATGTCATTACTGAAGTTCTTCAGTCATTTGACTTCGTGTTTCTCCACGGTCCCTGACATACCTCAGGGTGCTTTTCTTTTGTCATTTCTGCTGCCATCACACCCTCATCAGTTCTCACCGATTGTTTCTTAACGGTTCAATGTTTCACCTTGTATCTATCTTTTTTGTTTTGTTTTGTTTTGTTTTTTGTTTTTATTTTTCGAGACAGGGTTTCTCTGTGCAGCTTTGCACCTTTCCTGGAACTCACTCTGTAGCCCAGGCTGGCCTCAAACTCACAGAGATCTGCCTGCCTCTGCCTCCCGAGTGCTGGGATTAAAGGTGTGCGCCACCACCACCCCTGTGTATCTATGCTTTATATTTTGCTTCATGCAGTTACTGTTCATAAAGTATACTAGAACTTAGTGCATGGCTGAAGCCCTTGAGCTGTAGAGCTAAGACACCTCAGTTCATAAAGCTAATATTTCTTAACTGCACTAATAGTTCTTAATTACACTAGTAATTCCAAGCACGTAAGTCTTAGTAAACTATACTGTAAATAGAGTAAATTATACATTTACGTCACTTACAACCAAGACTGATGCAGTGTCGGGACTTTAAGCAGCTTCTAAAAGTAAGACTAGTGGCTTTGTATATATTTATGAAATATTTGAATATATTTATGAAATATTTGAATTTATGATGTGATAAACATCTTGTATGTAGAATTAGATGTTCAGCTTGTATTCTGTGCCCTAAGTTATGTCAACTTACATATTTGCTAGCAGATCATAAGAATACCCATCATAAAAACAATTCCCACCTAAGGATTAATATTTATTTTTTGTAAACTTACAGAAAAATATTTCATTTCCTGAGTTCTTAGACTTACATGCATTGCAAATCTAGTGTCATGTTATAAAATTTCAATTCTTCATAATAAATATGACGCTAATTCCAGAAAGATGAAGTGACTTGTCAAATGTCCTACAGATACTCAGCTAAAGGAAGGAAGAAGACTGCAGTCTCCCTTCTGCATTTATACCCATGACTTCTGTTGAGAAAACCAGCTGTTGATGATAACTTTCATATCCTCTACTTCATATTGGGCATTTCCAGCAAAGGGATTACATATTTTCTCTGGACCTACCACAGTGGTTTGAGCAGACAACCTTTCAAAGAATTATTATCCAATGACTAGCAAGTATGCGAATCACATACTAGTAAACAGAAAAAGTGAATTATTTAGAACTGTTGAGCAAGCCATCATGGAAAACATGTTGGTTTCCACTGTGGTGACAGGGTAAATGGCAGGTTTGAAGGACCATCTTCTAGAGAGAAACAACAGAAAAGGCTGTAAGCAATCAAGTTTTTAGAGAGGTGAAGAAGGTTGAAACTAGTGAGCTTGAAAGAGGACAGATTACTAAAGTGTGCTTAACTACACAGCTTGGAATTTATTCGTCAACACTGGACTGGGAACTTTCAAAAGAATCTATAGGCAAAGGAAGAAATGTTCAGATGTGTATTCCCTGCAATCAGCCTTTGGCCAAGCGAAGGGTGTATTGGAGGTGAAGCACACTGCAGCCTGAAGAAGTGAATGGCCTGACAGCTCTGATAATTCATTTAAGGACTAATTGACAAAGGGAAAAAAAATTGACAAAGGAAGAGGAAAAGAGAAAGGGAGTGAAGGGAGGGACTGGAGGGCTGTTGCCCATGATGGTAAGATCTGAGAAAGTCAGGAGCTTAGGAAATTTAGGGGGAGATGTAAAGAGACTGTGCTCGTCTGTTTTATAACAATTATCAGATTCTTCTGGGGTCATTCCTTCCTGTACTCATCTTCTCACCAGAACACAAATAAGTTGAGGGTGTGTCCTTGTCTCATGGCTTGTATATATGTGATGGTCTTTTCAAAGCCTTTGTCATGGTTTATGATAAATTGATGCATTCATGAAATGATTTTTACCTGTAAACACATGTATACATTATATGTTGTGACTTGTGTGAAATGTAGAACTGTCTGATTTTTCACACAGGCAAAACAAGGCTGGGATGTGAGAATGAGAATCTTGCTATCTCTTCAGAACATATAACTAAAGTAATTTTTCAGGAAAAATGAACATTCAAGGAGGGATGGCTAGTCACAGTTCACAGTAAGTCCCCTTTCCCCCCACTTTCATTAAGATAGCATTTAAGGCTGGGCGGTGGTGGCGCACGCCTTTAATCCCAGCACTCAGGAGGCAGAGGCAGGCGGATCTCTGTGAGTTCGAGGCCAGCCTGGTCTCCAAAGCGAGTTCCAGGAAAGGTGCAAAGCTACACAGAGAAACCCTGTCTCAAAAAACCAAAAAAAAAAAAAGATAGCATTTAAGATAGGCTTAGCATATATGTTTGATTTTTCAAAGTATGAGTTTTTGTCATTTTCACAGAATTAGGAAAAGTAAAAGAGAGGAATGGTGGATTCAATTTTCCATTTCAGTTTATTTTGAACTCAAGTAGACTTGAAATACTTCAACAAATATTTCCTTTAGAACTGAAGCTGACATTCAGCTGGAGGCTTTCTTAAGTTATTCAATGGCATGCACTCCAACACAGCAATACCAGCATTTGCACAACTGTTAAAAATTAAAATGTGATCGTTCGGAATGCATCTACCTGATGCTTTCAGATATGTACACCAAAAATTACAAATAAAATATGCATCAAAGAGTGGCAGTTTGTAGTGACCGTCTTGTTTCAAACAGTCCACAGAACACTCAGTATCTCCATCCACATAGTACTGAAGTACCCTAGCAGATTCCAACACATGTAACATCTTTCATGTCTTCTTTCTGTAATTCCGCACACACTGTACATTCAACCCAATGCTGTTACTAGCCCCTTCTCCTCTTCCTTCTGTACTACACAGAAAGAAAACTGCTACAGCATTAAGTCACTGATCTTTGCTTCAGGCAGCTTATACATGAATATGAGAAGTCCCATCTAAGACCACCTTAACAGGATTGCTGAAGATGATGCCCCACAGGCCAAACCCCCAATTTGTAATATGCATTGAAAAGCCAAGTTTTCCTTTCTGCATGTCTGTATGTGTAGTCCTGTATATTTTTTAGAGAGGCTGAATTATGCTAAAGTGGCAAATGACACCAGATAAAGGTAGAGTAAAAGACCATAGATATTTCCTCAACTCACATTTCATAGGAAGAAAATCGACAGTGAACTTTGATCAATGTGTCCCCAGGTACAAGCAGAGGCATGAGCAGTTTTGATCTGGAACCTTCCTTGAGAAGGTGACAGAGAAGAAAGGATATAATAAGTTCCACAGTGCACAGCTTGGATCACATACACCATTTTCATGTGAGTATCATTGGTAGTTAGAGTGACTTTCCAGACAATCCTGCAGCAGAGGGACAAGGAAAGATTGAGGAATAAAGTAGTGCTGTATGTTTGGAAGGAGAGAGCCTGTGTTCTACCACATAGAGTTGTGGCCCACCATAGATGCAGATCTCATGAAATCTTCCAGGAGAGGACCAGGCTTGCTGGGTCTGCCTCTTCTGCATCCAACCCTCTTCAATATATACTGCCATCCTAACTGGAATAAGGTGTGGGGTTTGGAGATATAGTCATCATTATTGAGGAAAGAAGGGGCCAATAAGCATAAGCCCACCAGCCAAAGCTGACCCATTGTCTATTTTCAATAATGCTTTATTGGAACATTGATGTTTGTTCTTTTATTTGTTCTCTTTGGAGGCTTTCACACTATGAAGACAGAGTTGAGCAGTAGCAATCTTAAGGTACACAGAGCCTAAAGTATTTACTCTGACCTTTTAGAAGAATGTGTCTACTTTTATACTAAAGTTTCTAGAACAGGATGATAAAACTTTAAATAGCATCCTTTATCTCCTACATACTATGGAGTATTTTTAAAAACTTGTTTTTTTTAAGGATACAAACATTAAGCTATTTATTTAAGTCAGGGAAAAAGAGTTGATTACTCATAGTCAAACAGTTCTTGACTGATATATCTCACTGCAGATATCCCATGCTGACACTCAAACAGTATCCAAATGGTAAAACGTACTCAGAGGGAAAGTGGTTGGTCCAAGCTCAGCGCTAGTCTAGTTGGAAGGATCTTGGCTAGAGCTGGGAATATGGGCCCCTGGCTCAGAACATCATTTTGATGCATTGCAATGTTGTTAAGAAATACAGCATTATATTGAAGGAATTATAAATAAAAGCAAAGAAATAATAAGTATAATAAAAAGTTTGAGAGAAATGGTACAGAAACATGGGCATCAATTCCTGACTCTCCATTTTAAATTTTGGCTGAAAGCATCAGATTAAAGTACAAAAAACAAAAAAAGGAGGAAAAGTGTGGACATTAGAAAGTGCAGTGGTCAGAGAATTTACTGAATAAAAAGAGGGCACATGTTTACTGCATTTACTTTGGGCCGGAGTCTTTTAGTGACTGTTTATTTAATTCAAAAGAAAAAAAAAAGAATGACAGTAGAAATGTGTGTTGCCATAGAATCCAGGGAGAGAGGTTTGGGATGACTGGAGCAATAATGACAATTTCAGACAGATGACGGGTCAGGAAAGCTGCAGGTGACAGTGGCAGTTTACAAAGGACTCTCCTGGAGGCCTTTCTCATGTGGAGTGGGACAGTTCAACTTAGGATCATTTGCTAAGAGGATAAGGAAGAAAAAAAATGAGAGAGGGAGAGGCAGAAGAAAGGAGAGAGCCAAAGACAACAAGACAAGGAAATAGAGCGTGAAATCAGCATAAAGAAGGCTTATTTAATAACCTGGGAAAAACTCTTATACTATTTTAGGACATTGGATTAACACATAACTCATAGTACTTTTACACTTTTTTTTTTTTTTTAGTTTTTTTGAAACAGTGTTTTTCTATGTAACCCTGGTTGTCCTGGAACTCACTCTGTAGACCAGGATGGCCTTGAACTCACAGAGATCCCCTGCCTCTGCCTGAGTGCTGGGATCAAAGGTGTGTGCCACCACCACCTGGCCTTTTTTTTAAAAATTATTTATTTATTTTCTGTTGTATATTTTAAAGTTAACAATTCAGAGAAAACACAGAGCACACAGCTTGAGGCCTGGTAGGCACTTATTACATGTGAGTGGTAATCCTCTCCTGATTTCACCATCATTGCTTGATAACATGGAGTTTCCGTATTTCTGTCTTTCCCTCTGGACTTTCTCTTATCGGGAGGATCATAATTTACCCCTGGGGCATAATCCTATTTTTCATCTTGAATAGAAATTTGTCTTTCTTTCCCCATAGTGAGTGTGTTTTAAGTGTGTGAGCTATTCACATATTCTTATATTTTATAAGATTTGTGTTCTTCTGTATTTTTTTTTAATATTTATTTATTATGTATACAGCATATATGACTGCAGGTCAGAAGAGGGCACCAGATCTCATTACAGATGGTTGTGAGCCACCATGTGGTTGCTGGGAATTGAACTCAGGACCTCTGGAAGAGCAGCCAGTGCTCTCAACCCCTGAGCCATCTCTCCAGGCCCCTCTTCTGTATTCTTTATCTTCATCCCTGCCTTTGTTCATTTCTTCCATCTCATTTGTCTTCCCCTTATGAGATTCTCAGATCCATTTTCCTTAAGGCCATATTGTCTTCTTCAATATTAATGAAGATCTTAAAACAGATTCTTGTAGTCCATATCCAGTATATACGCCTTTCCTTTGAGCCTCCTTGATATTGATTTTACCGCTATTCTCTAGTACAGTGGTTCTCAACCTATAGGTCATGGCCCCCCTTCACAGGGGTCACCTAAGACCATCGGAAAACACAGATGTTTACATTATAAATTCATAACAGTAGCAAAATTACAGTTATGAAGTAGCAGCAAAAATAATTTTGTGGTTGGGGGTCATCACAACATGAGGTTGCAGCATTAGGAAGGTTGAGAACCACTGCTCTAGAATTTTAATATGTAGATTTTGAAAACATTTTTTCTTATTGTTTTTCAAGAAAGGGAGAGAGAGATAAAAAGAAACAAGGACTTGTCACTGGACAAACCTAAGGATATCACTGCCCATGCTACAGTGCTGTGGGTTCCTCAGATGTTTAACAGCAGAGGAGATCATTGCATGCACAGCCTAGAATCTGAGACTGGCACTCTGTCTGTGGACCACTGCATTACTCTGTCCTTGCATCCTTCTGGCTAGGTCTTCAGTCCTTTAAAGGGATGGAACACATACAACACAGTTGCTAGCAGGCAGGACTATTTGTGGCCGCCCATTTCTGTTGACTTCTATGGTACATTTCTGAGGATTATCTGTTCTGCTTTTCCAAATTCTAATAGTCATGGCGAACGGAGTATGAAAATCTCCTGGACAGGCTATATAAGAAATGGATTCTGACCACACTCTGCACATATCTGAATCAACTATCTGCAGTCACCAGCTCTTGAAATAGTAAACAATTCAAGAGTTTGAGCAAAAATGCCTGCAGCATCAGACCGGAGCCAACCGCACCTCATATCAGCTTCCCTAATTTTTGTTCCATTTTCACTGAGGATCACCCAGGAAAGACAAATACATGCCTTAAACAATCACACAGGAAGCTCTTTTTCCACTTAGCCTGTTTTCAACTTTCTCATGGTGGCACAGCTAAGACCTTGCACTGCCACTCTGCAAAGAGCTGGCACTCGAGTGATTACCATGAAGTCAGTGCCAGCCACAAGTGATGCTGGCTAATTTTCTTCCTGTGGCAGGCTCTGAATAAACAGTCTCTTCATAGTCCCTTTTGAGTGTGCTTATTTCCTGTTAAATTGCAAGCTGAGGAGCCTCCTCCTTGATAAAGACGAATTAATTTATAATTGGAGAAACAATGCTTCTTAGACAAAGCAAGAGAGACCAAAAACTAACATCTGATTAGCTTACTTCTTTCATTAAGGAGTCCACCTTTGAATTACAAAGTAGTTTTTATTGGTTTTACTCCCTGATTTTTTAAAATTCATAAGCATTTTCATGTACGTTTAAACAAAAGTAGACGCCATATTTCTCTAGATATTATAGCACAAGTGCTAGTACACTAAATTCAAGGTTAATGATGTGTTTCCAGTGGAGAAAATGTTATCACCATACACACACACACAGACACACACACATAGAATTCTGATGATTAATGAGTCCCATTATACAGATCATTTTTTATTTTTTTTTAGTTTTCCATCAAATGTACCAATATTTTTGATGATAGTATTATTTTCCTGGAAGTAATCATGAACTCATTTAGTGAACCACTCCACTGTCTAATAAATGTTCTAATTAATGGGGTATCTACTAATTAAAGAAAAAAAGCTTACTTCTTGCTTATGCTCCTAACAGCTTTATGGGTTTTTGTTTTTTGTTTTTTTTTTACAAATAGTGTGAAGACCCATCACTCACATGTATTCTCATCAGAAGAAAGACATCATGCTACTTCATAGCAAGGGTCTTTGGTGCTCTGTGAGGTGAGGAAAGTCATCTTCACAGCTGCAGCTGCTGTGTCCAGAGTCTGTTTTTCTTGTATCTGCTTCTCACCTCTGCACATAGACTGTGTCCTTGAGACAGCAATTTAAAGTGGCTCTTTGCTATTCCTAGTAATGCAGCCTTGTTTTTCCGCTGCGCACTCCAAAACTCAGGGTGAAACATTTATCCTATTTAATCGTGACACTGTAGATGCCGGGGGATTGAGTAATGTAGCAGTAGGGAGAGCATCCTGGCTCCTGCATTGTTCCCGGTAACATCAGTAGAATGTACTCTCCCAAAAATCTTAAAAATGTTTGTGTGTGTGTGTTCAGTGCCGCAAACGGTCAATCTGCGTTCTGTTCCTATCCAAATTTATATCGCTTTGTAACCACAATACACAAATTTATTACGTACACTGAAGTTGATGGAATGATTTCTGCCTCCAAATCCTAAAGATAAATTCTGTGTTCCTTACTTCTATCCCCTTAATAATATTACTGTGTTCTGTGAGGCATTTGGCTCAGAGGATTCCATGGAGATAACCCTTACTTGAGCATTTTTACTTAGAATTGCCCCTTGAAAACAGAGCGATGTTGAAGCCACTTAGCATCGTGCTCAGCCCTCTATCACTTGATTCCTCTGTATCTGGATTTCATTCCCTAAATATGTGTTTTGATAAAGAGACATAGTTGAATCACTTGAGTGCTATTAATCAATAATAATTACTGATACCCAAGCTGGAATGGTAATTACTCCTAAATACTTGTTATGCGCTGTGCAGTGTGCTGAGGGGCGACAGTTCACAGTAACCTCACGAAGGAGACACAATCAACTTAACACACAAACAAAACTAGCTCTGAAAACAGTGAAGGGATTTTCTCAAGGCCGCATAGCCTTCAATTCAAGCCCTTCTTCAAATGTATGTCATTTTTGTTAATTCTTAAAATTCTCCATGATGGTTAACGTGTTTTCTGAGCCTCATAGGTATTACCGTCTAATCAGAGAAGCTACATTTACCTACGTGAGGCCCGGAACAAATTGGGGCCTATTGACTGCCCCTCATAGGTTTGGCTGTGGAGGGTAATGTGACCCTTGCCTGAGAAACCAGTTCCACCTCTGACACCAGTGCTGTGGGATGTTTGTGCACTGTGTGAAAATGTGTCACTGTGATTGGATTAATAAAGAGCTGAGTGGTCAATAGCTAGGCAGGAGAGACAGGCATGATTTCAGAGGAACGAGAGGACAAGGAGGAGGAATCTAGACACAGGGATTACACCAGAGATGCCGGGAGACACAGAACAAGTCGAATGTACAGAAATGGAGAAGAGGTTAAAAACAAAAACAAAAAACAAAAAACAAAAACAAACAAACAAAAAAAAACACCTCATGGTAGAGCATTAGATTAATAGAAGCAGGTTAATTTAAGTTATAAGAGCTAATTGGGGTCAAGCCTAAGATAAAGGCCAAACTTTCATAATTCATAAGAAGTCTCTGTGTCAGTATTTGGGAGTTGACCGGTGGGACAGAGAAAGACTCACTACACACCAGCTGTATGGAATTGTGTCACAGAAGCTCATGGTTTGAAATGTCCTAGCATACAGAGGGGATGGGAAGTTAACGGAAGGTAAGACGAGGTAAGGCTGTATGTGAGAGTGTTGGGTGAGTCACCTGTTTGAGGGTCAGTCATGCTCCTGTAACTACTCTTATAAGGAAGCTTCATGAATGCATTAATTCCCTGAGCTGGACAATGGGATTTTGCCTTTAGTCTGGAGTTCCTGTTCTAAGGCAAGTAGATATTGCCTCAGGTCTCCCCAAGGAAATTATGTCAAACAATGGACAAAAAAAAAAAAAAAAAAAAAAAAAAAAAAAAAAAAAAAAAACCAGTTGTATGTTAATTATATTTTAAATCTGTATTAAATACAAGTATTAAAAATAAGGTGGAAATACATGGGAAGACAGAGTACACGGTGTAAATAAGCCCCTCTCTTAGGTCATTCTTAGAGACATGTTCTCATGTATTCCAGCCTCTCCTTGAACTTATTGTGTAGCCTAGGAAGAGGATGAACTTCTGATCCTCCTGCCCCCACTTCCCAGTGCTGGACATCCAGGGTACGGGAAAGAGGAACTGGCCAGGTAGGACAAGGATCCCAAAGCTCCTGTTCTGGGAATATTCTTGCAGGAGGCCAAAAGAGTTTGGTTCCTGCTTTCTTTGTTGTCTCCTGAAGGCTGTCTGCTCAGAGTGGAGGAAGCTGGGAGCTGGCATCTGGACATCTGGTTAAACCAATCAGGTGGAGAGTAACCTCTTGTGCCTCCTCCCATACCTCACCCCAGTTTTTGATATAAATCCTTAAAAAAGCCTCCAGTCCCTAATGCCCAGAATTCCTCCTGCTCTGAGAAAACTCAACCCAACCCTTTGCTCCTTTTCATCCCTTCCTCCCCTCCCTTCTCCTTCCCTTTTCTGCTTCCACCTATGGATCTATAGTAAACATCTCTCTGAAACTCACCCTTTGTAGACCATGAATTTCATTTTTTTAAATTTACAAGAATCCAAAAGTCAATAGCTCAAGGCAGTTTAGGTGATCATTGAGTTTTGGGAGACCCTAGCTCCCCAAGAAAGGTCCGATAAGTCTCAGTTATTCTCAGTGATACCCAAATACACACTGATCAGTGTTAGGAATTAAACATGGGGCTCCATGGATGCTGCCATCTGAGCTACAGCCTCAGCTCCCTAAGTAATCTTTTCTTCAAATTTGATATTTATCCACAGAAAAGAGTAATACATACACTGTACACTATTTCACAATTCAAATTTGGCCACTGTAGAAACACTTCCAACCCTCCTGCCTCTGCCTCCTAAGTGCTTGGGTTATGTGTGTTCCTAAGAACTGCCTGCTTGCTTTCTGGCTTTCTTTTCTCTCCCCTTCATCTTCCTCCCTCCTTCTCTCCTTCCCCCACTTATCGCTCTCCCTCCCTCTCTCTCAACAGAGTCTCTTTCCTTTAGGAGCCCTGTTGTCTCTCGTTCATCCTAGACCTATGGCTTTTTTAGTCTCACTTCCAGAAATAAATTCATTAGCTCCCTAGAGACGAGACTTCTTCATGTGCTAAATGAAAATACTTAAGTGTTGCCATGGTGATCAAGATTCTAAAGTGCTCAGCAAAGGGTCCAGCACCCAGTGAACCTTCCCCAGCTGCCAGCTGCCAGCTATGGATTTGCTCCTCTGGTCACCATATCCCTTTGGCCACTATGATCTTCCCTCTGTGACATTCCCAGCCTGGGAAGGCATAGGAGTCTGTATCCATACACAGTATGACGTCTTATGAAGAACTCTGAGATAAGCAAATAAGACCCAGTATACCCCAGGTTTTTGCTTACGCATGACGACACTGGGAAGTCACTAAGCTTCATAATGAGTTATGATTCATCCCATGAAGAACAAGGCGGGTACAGTGAGCGCTGACGTCAAACACTCAATGAAGTAGAATGTCGTAGGCTAATGGCTCGGTCTGCCATAACACTATCCTGACCTCAGACACCAGGCATAAGTTCAGGAGCCTCTGGCCATGGTCACTGACCAGCGGGCTACAAATCAGGAGTCTCTAGGGATTGACCAGGTTTGGTGATATACTGACTGTTGGAAGTCAGAAAAGCACTATTTGGATGGTCTCAGTTTTGTTGTATCAAAGAGGATACAAATCAGTATGAGTCAAAGGGCAATACACCTCAAGGTCTAGGAAATTCCCAGAGGCTAAGAGACAGTATCCCCAGATGGAAGAAGACACATAGACTGACAACCTGAAATGCCCATTCTAACCTCTGTGCCCAGCCGTCTGTGAGATTAGTTGCATATGGTTGACCAATCATTGGTCATACAGGGGAACGCTGTCTCTAGCCCCTTATCCACCTGGGGATATCAGATGAGAGAGACTGTAATGGGCCTTGGTGGTTATCTAGAAGATAGCCAAACTATGAAGAAAGTGAAAGTAACAGCTTTATCAGCATCCCTTCAGGATGGGAGGGGTCCTAAGGCTGAAAGTCTGTTAAACAGACTCTGTATTGGGATGTTTTACAGTGCTCCCGAGTCTTCCTTTCTCGCCTATTGGTCCCATGTCTATATCTGCCTTCTTGGCCCCTCCATTTCTCCTTACAGTATCTTCTGGAAGGAAGAAACTGCCATCTCAGGAAGCCTGCTTTCACTATGGCATCTACCTACATCCTTCTGCCTCTCCCTCAACTGGTATCACAGCTGAAAGCCCCTATCTGAAAAATGCCTGGGCATTCTGCTGTGGCCAGCCTCATCCAGAACCATTTCTTTAGCATAAACTATTTAGGAGCCCTGGGGAGGTGCCTGATTAGCATGGATTGTCTGTAGAGGTCCCAGAGGTCCATGAAAAATCAGAATCCAAAAGACAGGAAAATGTCAAATATTCAGGGGAACACAGGCTTATAGATAAGGAATTCTCCCTTATCTACTATGTGATGAATAGTGTGATCCTTAGGAGCACTCCAACTTTCTTTCTTAACATATTCATTGAAGGGGCCTCAGAGTCAGCTTGGAACCCACCCAGACACCAAATTCTCAGCACAACTGAGATTTATTACCTTGGAGGGACAAGCAGGGGTGGGGGGGGGGCTGCCCCTGGATCAGGCAGACAGGAGCAGGTGCCTCTTCAGAAGTAATTTTTAAGAAGAAAAGGGGGAAGTCTGTGCTAGAATGAGTTGGAAAGTCCTGATTGGACATGTCAGCCAGTAGAGCCAATAATGAATTTTGATTGCTGGACTTTGATGTTTTGATAGTTGGACCTTGATGATCAGCCTCAGGAATGAGTTAGGCATAAGGAAATGGCCAAATAAGAGAATGGACCTTGGTGGCTAGCTTTAGATATACAATCTAATGTTTTAGCAAGGGAGAAGGAAGGGAAGAAGGCAAGACCTATTGGTGCCATGTTTGCAATGCTTGGGCCTCTTAGAGAGCCCTTCACTCATTTTCTTAAAGTATTGAGTGCAGGAATAGCTTATCAAAGTAATGAGCAACAGGGAAAGCTAAGGACTTGCATCTACAGAGAACGTTTATTCTTGGTTATCTTTCACAAAGATGACACAGAGAAAAGATGCCTCTGGCAGCAGAAAAGAACTCGGATGAAAAAAGGAAAAACATCTAAAGAAGGTGGCTGTGGATACTCGCACCTGGGAGCTCAACCATCTCTTACCTAAAGCTTCAACTATATCGGTTCCAGAAACTGAGATCAACTGCCAGACGCTTTCCAGAAATATCCCGGAGACAGGAATTGGTAAAGGAAATGGGTTTATTTACAGTTGTGGCCTGCACTCCGAAAAGAAAATTTCTCAGCTTCTCTTCCGTTTGCCCTGTAGCGTTATTAAAATTTATAGAAAAAATGCAACAGAAACTAGGAGGTAGCTATCTGATCCCTGCCTAAATGGGCCGAGGCAGCATCCATTATAAGAAGTGTCAAAAGAAAAGAAATTGCAACAGTATAAAGTTCTCAGCTGGCGTTAGCAAGCAACACTTGATTCTGTCAAGTAGAGTAAATGTTCCCAAGAGCCAAACAGAAGAGATGAGTTTGTTTAGAGCATATCATGTTGATTTTAACTTTGGGGAGATGGTATAAAAAGAAAAATAGATTGGTAAACATCATGCTGCTTTTTGATACCTAGTTTGAATGAGAATAAGACAGAGAGAACTTCATCATGCCATTAAAATGGCCTTTGGAGAAATGTACCTCTTTAATCCTAATTTCTCAGACTATATTAGTTACTTTGCTGTTGCTGTGATAAGCCACCAGGACCAAAAACAACTGATAGAAGAATTTGTTTTGGGCTTACACTTCCCGAGGGATAAGAGTCTGCTTTGGCAGGGAAGTATGGCACCAAGCGGCAGGTATGGAGTCCAAGCAGAAAACTGAGAGCTCACATTCTCACCCCCAGCAGGAAGAAGAGAGAGAAAATGAGCAGAGAGTGAGGTGGGACTACAAAAGCTCAACTCCTCACCCCAGTAATGTACTTTCCTCAGCAAAGCTGCACGTTCCCATAACCTCCCTGTCTTAGTTATTGTTCCATTGCTGCAAAGAGACGCCATGACCAAGACAATTTCTTCCATCTTGTGTTAATCCCAAAGGTGCGAGGAGAAAGACCACTGACCCAAATCATCATGGCCAAATTATTTAAAGCAAGCTTTAATAGCTTTAATTCTTTTCATTCATGCACATGGGTTGTCTCTCCCTAAAGCGGGGCTAAAGAGACCAGCATTGGACATGGGTAAGAGAAGGGTATTTATAGTTTAGGAGTAGGGGTTTTCCAAATGGGGGATTTGGCAGGCAGATAGGCAGGGTTATAGAAGCAGAACATAAGCATAACAAGTTGGTCATGACAACCTCCTGAAACAAAGACATAGTTGCAAGGTGGTCATAACAAGGTAGTCATAACAAGCTGGTCATAATAACCTTTTCAAACAAAGGTATGGTTGCTGTGTCCTTGAACAGGTGGTACAGAACCATTTGTAGTTAAGGTTACAGGTGGAGCATGGCCCAATCCTTAAGAACTAGAGTTAATCATAAAAAGGAATGAATCTGGTTTGTTTTTATTATAAGGTCTAAGTCTAAGATGGAGGCAGGCTGATTTATCACTTGCTTACAGTTTCAGAGCATTAGTTCCTTATCATCATGTCTGGAAACAGACATGCTTGCTGCTGGAGAAGAAGCTAAAAGTCTAACATAGCTAATTTTCAGGCAGCAGGTAGAAAGAGAGAGATAGACATAGAGACAGAGATGGACAGACAGACAGTGGGCCTGGCATGGGCTTTGGAAACCTCAAATCTGACCCCTAGAGACACACTTCCTCCAACATCTCCTCCAACAAGGCCATACCTCCTGATCATTTCAAGCACTTTCAATCAACTGGGGACTAAGCATACAAATACATGAGCCTATGTGAGACATTCTCATTTAAAACAACACATTCCCAAATATTACCACCAACTGGGACCAAGGGTGCAAACACCTGAATTTCTAGAGAGCATTTATCTTTCAGGCCACCATAAGTCAAAGAAATAGCTTAGTTCTCTCTGATACAAAATTATAGTAAAGAAGACTCTATTCTAACTTGTAGTTTGGTCTACTGAGGTCTGCTACAAAAGCTCAGTTTGAGGACTTCCTGCAATTTTGATTTTATTTGTAAGGGAAGTGACTAATACACTAGTGGCCATGGATAGCACCCCCTATTGACATGTAATGTTCTCATATAGGTATCACTGTTCATACCACCTGGACAGAGATACAAGTGTATCTGTGCTCTTATTATGTTTTAGGTAATGTCTTCTCAGAAGGCTTTAACATGCCAAGTCGAAATTTAATGACTATTTTAGAGGAGAAAATGTCTCTAAGACTTAATGTGAAACCAAAAAGGAATCAGCTCCAAGACTCCTTTATACAGTCATCTATTTAGCCAATATAGAGCCAAGTTAATCTAAATAAGATCCCAGAAAGAGACATGTGGAACTTTGTTCTTTGTGGTCTCACCGTGAGTCATTAATTTTGTTATATTCCATAATTTAGTAAAACCAATTTTGCAATTAAACTGTTCTATGGGGCTAAGTTTTAGGGAAACCATTCAAATGGGGCCTTCTTATTAAACAAATTTCTTATTGAATTGTCCTAAATAGACACATTATAGAGATCTGACACAGAATGTTCTGAGAGTGTTGGATGTACCACAAGATGTATTCACCCTCTCTGATGTCAGAAAATCTTGCACAAAAGTTCCTGACATGATCTAGGAAGGAAGATAAGTAGCTGTGTAGGGAAGGGCACAGATCGAAGGGAGATGAATGAATTTTTGGTGAAATTTAGCTTGTGAACAGAATAATATAAGATAAAATGAAGAACTTCCTCTCTACCTGGCCATATAATAAATGGAAATTCATTTTACAGAATTAGGAATTATGATGGGTTGAGTTTACTATGGCCTGAGGGAAGGAGAGAGCCATCATAGAGCAGATCTGTGATATAAGTGATTCTCTGTGACTGATCAGCTACAAGATAAAGGACAGGCTTGCTCTGTGCTCCAATATCTAGTTGCAGGTTTTTATAGTTTGCCTGTGGGGCACACCTCATCTCCACAAAGTTCAAGTATTAACAGCTTGATCCATGATCAAGGCAATATTCAGAAGTGGAGTTTGGGGTAACTGTTTGGATCATGAGGGTTTTTCTTTCATTGACTGATTAATCCATTGTTGAATTGAAAATCAAAATAGACTATTGGGAGAGGCTAGGCCATGGAAGGTAGGGCTTTGGGACCTTCTTTGAAGGATATATCTTGTTCTAGTTCTGCTCTCTCCCCTCCCCTTCCCTCCTCCCCTATTCCTGTCTCTTCCCAATCCATTGCCACTCTTCTCTCCTTTCCCCTCCCACCTACTCCTACCTGTGATATACTGAGAATCTTTTCCTTCACCATACCTTCCTCACTACAAGGCAAAACCACAAAATCACATGACCATGGTATTCCTAGAGCTGTTTGTGTAAGAGCCTCAACACTGGCAGTCCTAACAGGCTAGGACTGGCCACTACCTGTCTTCAATAAGCCAATCAAAGAGATGAGTGACAGTGAAAAACGAAAGGGTGTTGATTCAATGCTGTCATACTGGGAAGAGAAAAAAAAAAAAGACATCCAGTGACCTCTCAAGTCTACTTTTGAGGCCTTAACATAAGGTTCAGGTTTAAAGAGAAGTCTGGAGGTATGTATGCATAGCCACCCAATCCTTGTTAAACTGAAGTCAGACCATCCTCATCTCAGCTCCAGTCTCCCCTGCAAGAAGGTCAGACTGACATTATGAGCAGTGCGTGAAAACCACACTTTCCTCTGTCTGCCAGATCTCAGACTTTTCTGTCTTCCAGGAAGAGACTCCTCTGGGAATCTCTCTTTCTAGGGACTCATTGCTTCATCAGTAGTGTGATAATCTAAGGAGGGAACAAAGGGTCCCTTCAAATACTTTGATTCCTACCAGGACAGTATAATAGAATAAAACATTGGAAACTATGAGCCCACCTACTCTCCTTCCTTTAAGTTGTTTACTCAGGTATGACAGAAGAAACAGCTAAGCAGGTACAAGACCTGTCTGCCAGCCATGGCTGGCATTCCAGAATCAGTATGCATCAAGTTTACTCTATTGACAGGGACATGAAAGGATACATGCATAAATGCCTACTTTATTCTATCTATCTCTCCATTGTAACCTCTTCTGCAGCCTTGGGAATTTTCTTTTTCTGTTTCCAAGCTTAATTTGAACATCTTGTTTCAAAATTCCTTCCAAGACTATGCTGCTCACTTCCTGCCTCAGTGCCATGTCTTTACCTTTCTTTGTCCTTTGCCTTTATCAGAACAGACAAGAGTTAATGCCTAGAGTTCAAAGATCACACATTATGTCAATATCGTGTCAGAGTCAGTATGCATTTTTCCCATGCACAGTGAGCCTATCATAAAAGTTGCCATGTTTGAATTCCCAATGGCCACAGAGCATTGCATGGTACATAAAAAGACGCTATTTATACGCTTTCAGGAAAAAAGTAAACCGTGGGATATTTTTTACTAAAATTGTCAAATCAGAAATCAGGCAGCCCCCAATAGTAATTTGAATTTTTATGCAAGTAAGACAGAATCTGATAATAGATATTAAGCTTTATTCTATGTTTTTACCCCAAATAGTAATATGGCACCAGGTGTGCAGAAAACAATCAAGTACAAACTTACCTTTTGACACTTCATAATGTAAATTAATTTTCCATTTTGAAAGTCCTAAACAATATTCTTCGATAGTTCATCCAACTGGGAGGTTTTGCTATATAATTTTATACTCCCTTTGTTGATTTATCCGGATAAGTTATAGCTTTATGAGCTATGGCCTATTAGCAAGCATTTATATTGAGCAAGTTATTTTGCTTAAAACATTCCTGGGGAATTATAGATGCTGCAACTTTTTAAAGCACCAATAAAACGCACTGCTTGTTGAGAAAAGGAAAATTCTTTGTTCACCGTCCACCCTTTTTCCCAGTCATGGATGTTGTTTTGATAGCTCTTCTCTAGAAAATTGTTTCCCTTCTTTTTCGCCCTTTGATCTGACTTAAGTTGAAAAATCCATAATAATTGCATATTGCTTCCCATTTTGTATCATAGAGTTCAAGGAGGAAATGTCATTTTTCAGACTCTGGTCCCCGTAGTTAGTGGGATGATGTGTTAGACTTATTTGGCTCAGAGGGTGATAAGTTATTGAAGCTGAAGTGAAAAGAAAAATAAAAGCATTATTGAGATGAGAATTGATGAGCCCCTTCAAATCCGTCGGAATAGCTTTAATTCTAAGATTTAGAATTTCAACTTCCAATACCAGTGCTTAGGAGTATTCCCTGATACCGGAGTGTGGCCAAGAAATAGAACTTCATGCTTCGATTTGGGACTCACTTGTGCCAAATTAATTTCACTTCCTTTGGTTCCATCTCTCAGATGAGGTAAGACCTGATATTTAGGGCTCTCTTCTGCCTGACTACTCTATGGTTTTTAGGAGCTACCTCATCTTTAACATGCTTAAATAAGAATTATTCCACATAAACCTTGTTTCCAAGCATCTACCTGATTGTTTTGTAATTCCCTGAGAAATTATTTGATAATTTTGTACAGCTAGGAATCCAGATTTATTAGGATAGTAAGATAGTAGTGTCATATATTACAGGCATATATTTGTCTTTCAGATCTTTGGTCCAGACTGAAGATTAATTTTACAGGAGACAGAAAAACAAATAGGGATTGAGTATAGACACTTCTCCTTTATCTGCTGTTCTCAAATACAGAATCGAACAAACTTGGACCCCTTCTTAAACCTTTCATAGTAGTTTTTAAATTTCCATTTAAACGTATCATTTAAACACCCTCTATATCCAGTTGTCTCGTCGTTGAGTGCCTCTGTGTGCAGAGAAGCTGGCAAACAACATTGCTAGGACTTACCAGCTTATTAGTGAAGCCCAATATTGACCAGTAAATCAACATCCTAAGTCTTTCCCCACCCACACCCTTCGTGTCTGTCTTGACTCCTCTTTCCTGTACTTTCTGAAAGAGCTGTACATTTGTGACCTCCACTCCACGAAGCAAAACCTATTCCTTTGCTTCACAAATAATGGTTAACCATAATTGCCATAAGATAGTGGTTTTAATTCTTTTTAAAGTTTCAGTCTCTTACCTTAATTAACCCATTTTTATATCAACCTGTGCCCTCTAAGAATCTACCATGAGAACAAGTTTTCTAAAAGGAGCCTGTTAGATTCTCAGTGCCTTAGAGCCTTTGATTTCCATGCAGAAACTATAAAGAATGCATTCATTCAAATGATGAATTATGTTTCACGTTCAGTACTAGAAAATAATACTACCTGCTTGTATCTGGAAGGAATTTTCTTCAAATACCTTCTAGAGTAGTTAAGGCAGTGTGTGTAGGCCAGGCCTGTGCCAGTTCTCTCATTAGCCCCGTTACTCCCTTTTTGTTCTCTGCCACAAGTTAGATGAAGGTTGTGAAGGTATAAACCTGTCACTTTCTCAGATTTTAGTTCCCCAAACCTAAGTTCTTGCTGTCCATTGATTCATTCTGGGCTCACATAGAAATACACTACTAGAGATTTGCCTTGGATTCTCCAATCATTTCTCACTGGGAAGAATTTCTCACGTGTGACCATGACTATGAAGGACTCTCTCTAAGTCTCTGTCAGCAGCTCCCTTCCATGCCTGAGGGTAAGATGCTCACAATTCTATCTCCCAGTGAGTTCAGCTAAGCTGGAGCACCCAAGATTAAGCAGCATAATAGCCTCATGCATGGTTCGTGGCTTCCCTTGTCAAGTCTGAGAATCACACATTGGGCCAGAAACAAGATTTTGTGTTGAAGAAGACAACTTAGAAATGTGTGGACAATTGGTTTCTTGCACCATAAAGAACATAAGACATCAATCTACTGTTAGTGCATTCTGACACCAGCTACTAAGGCATCTTCTGACAGAAATGTACTAATGTCCATTGTCAATGAGTAAATGATGCCTAATTACTTATTATAGTCAATAGGTTTTATATATGGGCGAAAAGGATTGAGGGTAAAGAGATAAATTCTAAAACCCTTTATGAAAAGAGGTTACTAATACATTTATTGGGGTTGTTTTCAAGATCCAAAGGTTAAAGACCTTTTATCTTAAAAGACTTCAGTATACAAGGGATAGCAAGAAAATTGCGTGAGGCAATCTAACTAGGAATTTATATGAATAATGCAAAAAGAAGTTTTGAAAAGAAGTTTTAGTAAAAGTTTTGTAGAGCCTGGAGGTCAGAGTAAAGCACCTGGGAGGCCTTGTCTAAATGAAATAGACACCTTCAGGAGATCTGAAAGAAATAAGAAAAGCTGACAGAGGACCCTGTCAGAAATACTGACAAATCAACCAAGTAGCCTAAAAGGGATTAGATTTCGGGCAGCCTCAAGAAATGAGAATCTGGGTGACCCTCCTCACAATCAGTCAAGGAAGCAAAAACAGGACCACCATTAGAGTAATCACTGAAGAAATGAGACTGCAAGATAAATCTTCCCTGCTGGCGGCAGCTCTGCTGGCCAGAACAAGATTGGGCTTTGGCTCTGGAAGATGCTGAGAAAGACTACACCGGTATTTCAAGAACCAGTGATGGAAACGGAAGTCCAGCTGCCATTTATATCCAGCTCATTACAGCCTGATGGCACCTGTAACTTCCAAGGAACTTGGAATTCCAATGAAAGTTCTTTTTTTTCTTTCCTTTTTTTCTAAATGAAATTTCTACACATGACCATCTTGAGTATTTCCAAGGCATTGGTTCACATTCAGCACTGTGGCAGCTTTTGAGCTTATCAGCTTCCAATGGTATTAACCAAAGATATAAAAACAACAGTTGAAGTGCATACAGTAATTGTAGCTAGTGAGGTCTTGCTGATTCTCAAATTCAACCAAAATAGTACCATTTCTGCATTTCATTTTCCAATGTGTGTATATATATATGGGAGTCCATGGAGGTGTCATACAGGGAAGCAAACTACATGAAGAGATAAGAAGGAAAACGCAATGCAAATTGACTTTGTCAACCTGGATCCGACTTTGGGGAGTCTAATCCCAGGTGGTTCATTGTCAGTATATTTAAAGCACAGTACAATTTGGGAAAGGTTTCCAGACAACAATCAGTCCAATCAATCCAGTTCCAGGTGCACAATAAAGCTTAAGCTGTGACTACATAGACACTCTTATACAGAGTACATGTGACCATGAGGGTGGACTCTGTAGCTGAAAGCCCTAGGTTATGCTGTGGTCTCTGACCGACAGCATAGAGGTCAGCAGGCCATGAAGTACCTGTGACATCTCCCCTAAGGATGAGTAACGGTCTAGAGAGAAAAGAGTCTGGGATAATCATTCTTGGGGATTTGGGTGAGGTCTGCCTCTATAGCAAAAGGTGGATGTGGCCTGCCTCCACAGATAGCAAAAAGGTCACCAGGTTGCTAACAAAATCCACTGCCAGCTTTCTGGATGGAATGCAGATATTTGACTTTTATCTCCTTTGAGGAGACACCTCTGCATAGTGTGATTAACATTATTGGTTCTCTTAGTGCTTCTCTGTAAGTACAGGACCTCTGTGCCCCCAACAGATATTTGTGTGCTTGTGTGTGTGTGTGTGTGTGTGTGTGTGTGTATATATATATATATATATATATATATATATAAAATACATATCTGTTAACATGAAACATGAATCTTATAACATCATCTAAAGCAGTATCTGCCAGATTTTTGAATCACAGTATTTCTAAGTTATTTTCTAATAGCACCTGTTTCCTTAACACTACAATCAGGAGATTCTGCCTTTGGCACAGACCTAGATCATCATGATAATCACTCTTGCTTCTGTCTCCTGCCACTTGCCAACTGAACAAGTTAAAGAATCAAACCTTACAGAAAAAAAGAGTAGTGTTTTGGGGGAGTCATGAGTGGCCAATCTTTTTAACAAAAAATAAGATTGGGAGGAGAGGAGGTTTCTCCTCCCTCCTCTCCTCCAAGTTCAATATCCTCTGTCCCCACCCCCAATCCACTCCTCCTCCTTTTCTATTTAGGAAAGGGCAAGTCTACCTTGAATATCAACAAAAAATGGCATATCAAGACTAAGTTCATCCCCATGTATTAAGGCTGGGTAAGGTGACTCAGTATGATGAGTAGGGTCCCAAAAGCCAGGAAAAGGTCAGAGGCAGTCCCTGTTCTCACTGTTAGGAGTCTTACAAGAGGACCAAACTCTACAGCTGTAACAGATATGTAGAGGGCCTAAGTTAATCCCAGGCAGGCTCCCTGGTTGTCAGTTCAGTCTCTTGAGCCCCTATGAGCCCAGGTTAGTTGATTCTGTGAGTTTTCTTGTGGTGTCCTTGTCCCCTCTGACTCCTATAATCCTTTCTCCCCCCTCTGCTGCAGGATTCCCCCAAACTCCATCTAGTGTTTGGCTGTGGGTCTGCATCTGTTTCTATTGGTTGCTGGATGAAGCCTCTCTGATGACAATTGGGCTAGTTGTTATAAAAGCTTTTCCTGTAAGAAGCCTGTTTCAAAGCTCTGTTGGGGCAGGATAAGGGCCACACACTGTGGGTGCTTTCAGAACCAGTAGATCATTTATGGAAACATTATTAGAATTACCCAGAAACCCGAGGAGCAAGAATATTAAAGAAGATAATGGTGGAATAATCTGAGGGGAAAAACTGAGCCCATCTCAGAAGTTCCTGATTTACTATTCACACAGTAACTACTAAAGTGCACCTAAGTATCAGCACAATCATAGGCTTTCCAGATGAAGTCGGCTTCAACGGCCATAATGTGTGATGTTGGGAAACTTAGTTCCTTTTAAGAATATCAGGTTTTCAAAATGTACCCATGAAAGCCATTAATATGCTGGTAAAGACTTCAAATTAAATCATTAAAAGATCTAGAGTACAATTTCAAAAGCTTTCGAAATAGGCCAAGTATTTGCCTAAGTTCTCTAAAGAATAAAAGATGGACAAGATAGCAAGGGGAGTTACACACACACACACACACACACACACACACACACACACACACGTTTGTTATCTACCAAAAATGGTAGTTGCCAACCATTTAAATATATGTGATTTCATTAAGAACTCATCAGGCAAAGAGTAAAATTCAAGGCAGAAATTGGAAGATCCACTTTGTACAATAAAGACCTGTAGCTTGCTAATTCTAACTACATGTAAAGGACCACTTTAAAATTACCATGTGTACAATAAACAGCCTGATTCATAAAGTGCACAAAAGTCCTGAATAACAACCTTGAAAATAGTCAGGTAATCAGTAAATATATAAAGACATATTTAGCATTATTAATCACTAGAGAAATGCAAATTTAAATTATCATGAGATTATCATGAGACAATTAAATTATCATGAGATGCTAACACTGTTAACTAAAATGACAAAATACACAATGATTACCAAGCATTGCTTAGTAGGGACAAGAAGTTGAAGGCTCTTGCATTGGGGGGAGACTTGTACAATTATGGAGACATGTTAGAGAGCTAGTAATGTTGACAAAAGCTTATTAGATGACAAAAGTTTAACTTTATATATAACATATATTTAAAATAAAACACAAAAAAAACCTTAATTGGAAATTTTATTTGTAATTTACCCAAACACATATGAAAAAAAGGATGATGCATCTTTCATTAAAATACTTCAAACTAATAAAAGAATGTAATACTGCTACATGAAACAAGTGGATTAATCTTATACAATAAGAATGAAAATACGAAGTTTAACATAAGATACTGTATCCTGCAAATTTCCAATTATATGATAATCAAAGGCCTTGACCAAATGGAGAACTTTCTCTACAGCTACCAAGTGCTCAGTGGGAAGAGACACTTGCCACTCCCTCCCGAGTCGGACACTACGAACAGGTCAGTGTAGCAGTACATCACACTGTTGTTTTAAACCCATGTGAGAACAGAAGAGGTCATAAAACCTAAAGGAACTGAATTCCAAAATGATAATAGCTTTATTTACGAGTCAAGAGCCATGACTGTGTTCACTCCTGGAAGATCTGAAGGGGAAAAATACAAAAGAAGTCTGCCTTAAAGATATTATTACAAAGGCATTAAAATGGCAGCAAAAGAAACAGATCATATTTGAGTACACCCATTAGATTAAGCTTACTGTGGCACCGTGGATTAGAAATCCAAGCATTTCCTGCCATGATGTGAGTCTGCACACACCTGTGACTCTGCCATCAGCCTTCTGAGGGAGTAACTGAAAGCTAAGGCAGATTGTTCTGAAGAGGTGGTCTCCTGAGAAGAGCAAGCAGCCTGCTGAGGTACAGGGAAAGCAGGGAAGCTGAAGAAACCCTCTATGAGGCACCTTGGGTGTTTATCTGCACTGTAGCTAGCCTCTAAGGCCTGACGCAGGACAGCAGACTGGAGAAAATCTGTGAGTCACACTACCTTTTTTAGTGCATGAAGTGGCCTTCTGGAGGTGGGCAGAAAGTCAGCAGAGAAGAGAGATGGCTGTAAAGGTCCAGAGCTAGAACAGAAATGGAAAGCAATGAGAAGGCCACAGACTCCAGGAGCTGCACACAGACAGACCTCATGGCAGAAATAGCTTTGCAGATGAAATGTAAAGCAACAAGAGACCTCTGGAGTTTGACCAGTGCTGCATTCTAATCCTGGTTGAACACAAAGTCCTGATGTTAACTCTCAACAGTTTTGAAACAATGGCAAACTGGAGAGACAGGAAAGCAGTGGAGGAGAAGGGGAGGAGAAGAGGGAGGGAGGAAATCCCATGAAATCTATGCAGCAGATTGTCTCAGATCACCGCCAGACTAAGGAGCAACACAATTCAGAGGTGACTATTACATACAGTCTAATTGAACTCTTCTCTTAAAATGTACAGCACAAAGTAGAAAATGGTAAGAACATAGGAAGAAGCAAAGAAATCTACTCATGGTCAAGATAGGAAGCAGCAGATTAAGGAAAACTCAGAAGTACTTCAGAAATCACCTGGCAACTTCCAAAAGATAGCAACTAAACCATGGCCACGAGTTGGAAATAAGGCTCAAAGCCCAGACCAGCTCCATTCTCATTCTTTCTCCTTTCTCCTGTTCTCTCTGCATCTCTTCCCGTATCACCCAAATCACAAAATCACAAAAGGCTGTTTTCTAACAGAAGGTGAGTTGTAATACGTTGGTGGTAACTACGTCCATTCCCGGTTCAATAATTACTAGGAAGTTGAACAGAACTCAGCATTCAGTCGTGGGTGTAAACTAGTATACCAAATTTAAAACAAATACTAACAATGGGAAGAAGATGTGAGACAAACTCAAAAGAACCCAGATGTAGCTTACAAGAGTCCTTCCCACTGGAGACACACAGGATGGACTTTTTCCTCCAGCAATAAACTCTGGCAACCCCACGAAACATTGCCTATCAGAGATTGTCTTCAGAGGTTCGGTTGCTTGTTGGAAACTGATCACAGAGGCATGCTTCATGCAGCACTTTAGAACATCCAAGGTGTCTAAAAAAGAAAGTGACATTGAGCATGAGTCATATTGTCTCATAAATAGCTTAGGCGTAGCCAGATATTATCACAGAATGACGAGGAGCCTCCTGGAATCAAGTTTTCAAATACCAGCCGTTGATGATTTCAGCAAACAGATCGTTCTAAAGACAGCACTCTCAGGTTTCCTAGGTTAGTTTTCTGTTTGTTTGTTGTTTGTTTTTGTTGTTGTTGTTTCCCTTGAGCCCTCAGAAATGGAAAATGTGGAGGCTGTTTAGCAAAGGGAAAGAGTTCATTAGAAAGCAACCACAAAATCTCTTTACAGCTTTATTCCCGGCTTGCACATGTGAGGATCTGATCAAGGCCTGTGAGAAGCGAACTAACTCATACAGACTTATAAGTAGGGGAGAGCTGAACAAAAATGTTTTAAGGAAAAGTGAAGCTATTGAGAGCTAAATAGACTTTAGAGCCACAGACAAGGGAAAACGCATCTGGGGATATTGCTTAATGGTAAATGGTCAAGTGCTTGTGAAAACAGTTGACATTTCCCAAGGGATTTCAGCAATAACTGGTCACATAACTTAATATTCAAAATCTCCAGACCTATGTCCGACAGAGTATACTAAACTAGACAGAGTCACAACATTTTCAACTGCAGTTAAGAAATATAATCAAGAGATGCCAAGAAGGAGATAAGGGCGAAGTTTGGATTTTCTGAACAGACATTAAACACAGCTGCAAAGTCACCTAATCAGTTGCAAATGCAAAAAGATATAAGGAAAACAAATTTCAGAATTTTAAATTATAACCTTAAAAGTATGAAAATTTCCTTGAATGACAGAATAGAGGAAGGGAGCTGTTGAAAACAAGAGTCAGTCAAGTTGGAGATCAGGCCACGGAAACTGGAACAGCCAGGACAAGAGAATTATAAAAACAAAGATTGAGAAAAGTGAAGAAGGGCATCAAAGAACATGACCAACCAAGTGAGAAGGCAACCCACAGACAAAGAGGAACTGCACAACCATTTAACTTCTGTAGCATTAATATTCAAAATGCTGGAAAATACCGAAAATACCGTAAAAGGTTAAAAAGGAAACAACCATATGTCCATCTGATAACACACGCATGTTGCATGAAGGATGTTTCATATCATAAGTGCACTAACCATTATGTAAGTGAAAATGTAAAAACTGCATATGTAATATATGAGATCACTTACGTATCAATTATGATACGCTTACATTGAAGCTAACAAATGTTTGTGTGGTTGAGTACTGAGGTAAGGATGCACACTGCCGCCATTCTCCAACCTCATACTAGAAATAGTTTCCAGTTTGCATATTTTGGGATTGTTTGGTTTTTGTCTGTTTGTTTCATTTTTACCCCTACCCACAGTTTTCTTTTATTGAAAATAGATTTTTTTTTCTTCTACAATGTATTCTGATTATAGTTCCCCTCCCCTAGTTCCTCTAGGATCTTCTCCACCTTCCCCCCCAACCAAATCCACACCTTTTCTGTCTCTCTTTAGGGCATCTAAATAATAATGATAAAATAAAATAAGGCAAAACCAAACAAATCAGAATAGAATAAAACAAAGAGAAGAAAAAGCACAAGAAATACTCATAGACTCAGAGACACACATGTTCAGACTCACAAAAATCCCATTAAAAACACAAAAAATGGAAGCCATTTATATATATATATATATATATATATATATGCAAATGACCTTCGAGGTAAAAGAAAAAAGTGCCCCTGACAAAGCATTATATATATATGCAAATGACCTTCAAGGTAAAAGAAAAAAGTGCCCCTGACAAAGCATTATGAGACAATATCCTCCACCACTATTACGATATACTCACATCGAAACCAGCAAATGTGAGTGTCACTGAATATTGAAACTTACTGCCATCAGTCATTATCTAACACAGTATTAGAAAACTTAACCCGCACAGTTAAGGGAAGGGGTGGGGAGAGGGAGGAGGAAGAGGGACTGGGGGGGGGGAGGGACAAACCTTAGGTAAATACAGACTATAAAATAACAGAGTCCATAGAGATGTAAAATGCAGGGTAGTAAAATACAGAATGTATTCCATATAAAATAGCACTGAAGACATGCAGGGTTCCTGCAGCTATGCCCTTGTGATAAATTAAATGGGATCCTTACATTAAAATTGTATTCATTGTGAAAGAAAGTGGTCCATGCAACAAACTATTTGTGAATAAATGAAAACAAGTTCACAGTAAATGCATTTTTAAAATACAGCTGGTGGATAAGTGCATAAAAACCTATTTGATAGTGAAAGTATAAAATCCACAGGAAGCTCCACAGCTTTTGTTTCAAATGACTACTTTAATAGTATAGAAGTTTATTGAATTGTACAGTCTTTGGGTCTGTTTAATTTTGTTTAGTGATTTTTTTTTAAATTTGGAACTTTTTTATAATAAAGTTTAAAATGTTTTAAAGCAAATAAGAATTTGATTAATGTGACTATGTATAATATTACTTTATGTATTTTTTGTTGTTTTCTTGTTTTTGTTTTTTGAGGCAGGGTTTCTCTGTGTTGTTTTGGTGCCTATCTTGGATCTCACTCTGTAGACCTTGAACTCACAAAGATCCACCTGGTTCTGCCTCCAAAGTGCTTGGATTAAAGGCATGCACTACCACTGCCTGGCTTTATATATGCTTTTAATGTTCAAACACTTCATATTAATAGCTTGTTCTGTTTGAGTTATGTATACATTTAAAAATCATGTATAATAATTTTGTTTTTGAAAATATTTTAGTAGAACTCTTGTATGTTTGACCCTATGATTAAAAATAATTTTTCAAGCATAATTATGTAGTGAATAATTAACTTTACTGTTGTGGAATATTATTTTAAGATGTGTTACATTTGTTTATTCTGTGGAACATTTGTTTAATGATGCAAAGACGTATTGTATTCTTTTACTTACATTGCATTTGTTTAACTGTGAAGCTGGGTTGTTGTGCCTGTCTAAAACACCTGATTGGTCTAATAAAGAGCTGAATGGCCAATAGCAATGCAGGAGAAAGGATAGGCGGGGCTGGCAGGCAGAGAGAATAGATGGGAGGAGAAATCTGGGAGGAGAAGATCAAGGGATGTAAAAAGGAGTAGAGGAGGATGCAGGGGGCCAGCCACTCAGCTTCACAGCCAGCCACAGAGTAAGAAGTAATGAAAGGTATACAGAAATAGAGAAAGATAAAAGCCCAGAATAAAAGGTAGCTGGACTAATTTAAGTTAAGAAAAACTAGCTAGAAACCAGCCAAGCTAAAGCTGGATGTTTATAAGTAATAATAAGTCTCTCTGTGATTTATTTGGGAGCTGGGTGGTGGGCCCCCCAAAAAAGCTCAAAGAATAAAGAGTGAAAAAAAATACCGACCACACTTTACCTCAAAGAGAAGTCTGGGCTTTGTCCTAGGCTCCAATGGTGATGCTAAAGCCCCTGAAATGTCTTGCCATGTAATGCCATCTTTATTTGCCTCCTGTCTTTGGTCACTAGACAATTTCTCAATGCGATTCATGAGATGAGCTTTGGGCTAAAACATGAGTTATAACCTCTAGATAATTGGACACTGATAACCAAATCTTGACCTCTAGGGATCAGAGTAAAGATCAGACATGCAAGTATTATGTCATCAACCCAAGAGAAGCTTTGGACACCAAGGGCTTCCCTTTATGACGGTCCTGCATCTCACCCATCTGTGCATGGACAGAATGCTCTGCCCTGAGGGGACTTGTGTTGGGAGCTCCACTGTCCTTGTCCTATATTTCTGTTTGTTTAGGTGATTCTAATTTATATCCTTCAGCCAGAATAAAACTTTAACAATAACATTGCATTATCTGAGTTTTGTGACTAGACCTCCCTAGTTATCAAAACTGAAGAGAGTTATAAGAATAGCCGCATTTTTAGTCAGTTGATCTAGAGAGGGAAATTCCAAAATTTCTATAGTGTATGAAGTGATGATGAACTCTTAGAGGATACTCCATCAGAAGGAACATAAAAGAGTCTCAGTGTGTTGGATAGATTTTGTAGTCTAGTAAACTAGGTCCTGAAGTTCAAATTTAGCTCAATGAGGGTAATGATTAAAACTTTAACAACTTTTTATTGTTTTAGAACTGTCCTTTACACTCATCTCTACATGATAAATATTCTATTGGACAGCTAGAAATTTAAAATTCCTACGTGCTCTTTTTAACTGTCATGTCAAGTTTTTCACTCTTAAGTTTCATAGTGGCCTTTGTACTGTGCAAAAATAATAATCAGGAACATTTGTCACAAGCACACACACTAGTAATGAGCCCAGCAGTTTACCTTTTCACAAACACACACACACCCACCCACCCCCACACACACACACTTTTGTTTTCTGTAAATTGTCACTCAGAATAACCTCTAGACATTTATTCTCTTTGAGCCATATTTTAGCTAATAATTTTTTTCAAAGTTTAACAGGTAATTTGAAAGTAGTGGTGAAATTTATTTTGGATCCATTTTCATGGTTTGTCTGGTTTACCTTTTTTTTTCCTGTGGTATTTATCATCTCCTCATGAATTACATGCTTTGCGTTTCCTATATTCTACAGTGACAATTTAAATTCTAAGATGGCAAAATACATTATCTGCTTCAACACTGTATAAAAACAGCTAGAAGATTGCTTAAAGCAGAGCTGGGGCTGAGGAAACCATTGTCACATGAGGACTAGGATGCATATCATCATTCGTGGTCTGGTTGTTAGGGTGCTGAAGAACAGAAGTGAGCTTTCCCAGGCAAGACAGTGGATTAATTTATTCTTTAGTGGGTGGCCAAATCTAAAGCTAGTGGTTTACACATTGTCACTGAGGCTAGAGAACATGCATTGTTCCTGAAAATAATTGTTAAAGTAATATTAATATACATGATTTCAGAGGTAACTATGCAGTGCTCGTGAATTCAGAAAAGCAATGTGCTAAGCTGTGATTTTTCCCACTCCACTGGGAATCTGTTGACAAGCAGAATATGACAAGCTGAAATAGTTGGATAATATATTTTGCTCATGATAATAATTTCAAATGATTTTTAATTCTAAATTTTATTTTTTTTATTATTATTGTATGAGTATTACATAAGTTTTGGGTTAGGTGCATGCCTTGGAACATGTGTAGAAGTCAGAGGACAACTTTCAGTTGTTTCCACTTTTCTGTGGTTCTAGGGGCTAAAACTCAAGTTGTCAAACTTGTCTGACAAGAACTTTTGTCCTTGAGCCATTACACACACACACACACACACACACACACACACACACACACCTTTGTTTTTTGTAAATTGTCACTCAGAATAACCTCTAGACATTTATTCTCATTCAGCCATATTTTAGCTAATTATTTTTTCCGAAGTTTAACAGATAATTGGGAAGTAGTGGTGAAATTTGTTTTGAGTCTATTCTCATATAATGACTGTTTTGTTTTTTTTTATCATTGTCCGTAGAAGCCAAGGAGTTAAGTTTTCCAAAAGTTGTATAGATTATCAAGGAAAAAGTATAAATTATCTGTTCTGAGCCACTGTCAAAATAAATTTAGTCTACTCTGAGAATCTCATCTTCTGAGGCTTGGGCTCATGTTTGATGCATGGATTTAGCATAGGAAACAAATTGTGAAGAAATTTTCCAAGGTAAGTCCTTTTTGCACTTCTTGGATTTTGTTTACAATCTGTCTAATTACACCATGGTATTGATTGATTCATTCATTCACTACGAGTGAGTTCACATTATATCATTCAACTCATCCTCCTGATTCAGGCCCCCACCAAGTACCTGAGATTACAGGTATACACCATTGTGTACAGCACTCATAACTTTTTAGATGAACCTTTTGAATCCTTGAATATCTGAATACATCTGTATTTTGAAAGTATACTGAATTACAATTTCAGTAGACAGTTTTAAGTTTGTAATCTCCTTTTTATTCAGAACTTTACAATTTTAATGAATTTTTATTTTTCTTTGAGAAATTAATACATGTATACAATGTATTTTTATCATATTCAGCACCATTCCCTACCTCCAATTTTCCTCAAATTCCCCAATACACGTGCTACTCCCATCTTTCTTTTCTTTTTTTTTCTTCTCTTCCTTTTCTGTATAACCACTGGTACCAATTAGCGCTGCTCATATATAAATGGGTATGGGGCCACCCACTGGAGTATGAGCAACCTACAAGCAGTCACACCCCTCCAGAAACTGACTCCCCTCACCCCAGCCTCCATAAACTGTCAAGAACCCCTCAATTATGGGTGAGGGCTCATGTCTTCCTCTACCATCCATACTAGAATATTAACTTGACCTTGTTCAGGTCTTGTGCAGACATCCAGAGCTGCTTGTGAGCTCAAGAGTGAAACAGCCCTACTATGTCCAGAAGACACTGTTGCAGGACATTCCTCTCTAACATCCGGCTTTTACAGCCTTTATGCTTCCTCCTCCTCCTCCTCCTCCTCCTCCTCCTCCTCCTCCTCCTCCTCCTCCTCTTCTTCTTCTTCTTCTTCTTCTTCTTCTTCTTCTTCTTCTTCTTCTTCTTCTTCAATGTTTCCTGAGATTTGGGGGCAGGGTACATGATGTAGATGTTCTGCTTATGGCTGAGCACTCACAGAGACTTACTTCATTGCACTTGGACTAGTTGTGAGTCTCTGTATTAACCACCATCCACTACACATGTGAGGACTGAAAGATGAACTCCTCTGTGGGTATATAAATATGTATTTAGAAGGCAGTTTGATACTATGTCTGCATAACAAAATAATAGTAGTAGGCTCTCCCCCAGGCTTATTAGCTCCTTAGCTATGGGTTCTTGGCCACAATTACAGTGCCAAACACCCATTTCTTTCTGTGGAGTTAGCCTTAAATGCAATCAGAGAGCAGTTGGTTACCCAAAGAATAGCTGTGCCATTATTGCACTTATGGGCAATAATTTAAGTTTTAAAATACTTTATTTTTTTAAATCTATTTTCTTACATCTGCAATGACACATTGGTTATCTTGATGGAAATAACCCTTCTTGGATTCCTGTAAGAATGTCAACAAAATGGATTTTGAGTTATAATTTTCCCTTAGTTTTATTGATTTACTCAGAGCTGTCTCCTTATCTTTTTCTTTCATTTGGTTCTCTTTTATTTTGGTTGCTTGCTATGATTTTTTTTTTTACTTGTGTCTGATGCTTCATGTTTATTCACTCACGTATTTTAAATAAAAGGTCACATTAAGCCACTTAGGTATATGGTGTAGTTTCTTCTTTCTTAATCATCTACTCTGCATGAGAACTTTGACTGTAAGCACTTACAGTGTAGGTGGGAACAGAAAAATGGCATGCTTCACTTTAGAGAAGCATAAAAATAGATGAGACCCTCTCCACACACCTTAAATACCAAAATAAAAACTTTGCATTCCACAGGTACTGATCTAAGAAGGTCCTTTTAAACTCCCTGCATGTTATTTTTCTATTTTAGCAAAGAGACAAGTAGACACATAAAAAGCCATTGTACATGAATCCATTCATGTCCCTATTGACGTGTACTGTCCTCTTTCAATGAATAAACATAAGGCAAATTAAGTAGGTATTAGATATCCCATTCCCATTTCTTAAAAAGAAAATCATGGGGCCAGCAAGATGGCTCAGTGAGGAAAGGCTCTTGATACCAAGCCTGACAACCTGAGCTTGATCCTCAGAACCCCACAAGGTAGAAAGAAAGAAAGAAAGAAAGAAAGAAAGAAAGAACTGACTCACAGAACTGCCCCCCCCATGTGTACATGTAAACCTTGGTGCTTATTCACCCACCCTATGCACACATAAGATAAATAAATATAGAAAAAATAATTTTCAAAAAAGAAATTCATGATAACATATTTAAGCACTGGAATTTTATTTTTATTTGTATAGCTTTACATGTACAATTCTTCCTGGCAGGAATGAAAGGTAAAGGAAGGACAGAAAGTAGTAATGGGAGTCTGTTGCATCATTTTCCATCATTGGCTGAGAACGAAGGGATCTTTGATTGCTTGTGAGTCTTTCTGGGCACTGCCAATCTCAGTACATGCTACACAATCTGGAATGAAAACACAGTACAATGCCTTCAATCTCAACATCCTGTTGCTAAAATCCCATGCACCCAAAGAAAAATTCCATATGCAACTACTTTCCTAGACTCAAATTCTCCATTTTATAAGTGTAACTGCTAAAAACTGGAATTTTACTAAGCAAAGGCATAGTGGAACAAATTCTTTATGTAAATGTTGTCTATAGAACTACAAACTTACTGAACTCAGGAGCTGCAATTGTTTCTTATGCTTTCTGTGTATCAAGATTTCCTTCATCCCTTATGCTTTTTGAATTTCACAATACTCCCATGAAGTATAAATACTAAGATTGTCAATGTTTCCTGATGAAATTAAAATAAGTCAGGATAGGAAATTAGTAATTTAATCAAAGTTGCACCTTAACATATGGTCAAATCCATGTCTGTGAATTTCTCGTTCAAAATTCTCCTCCCAAGAGCACAACAAAGAATGAGTCAACAAATCCCATACACAAGCCAAATAAGAACAGAAGTCATCCAACAAAAGGCTTCAGACTTTCCATTGACCTCTCAAATTTCTCTGTGGCCATACTAAGCCTAGAATCATTTTTATTTTCTCCTTTACTAGCCTAAAAGTTCACAGGTGAATTTCACCCTGTCAGCAGAGAACTAAGACATGGCCAGGTTTCAGCTGTGATGTGTGCAGCCTGGGGCTTGTACTGAAGCACCAGAAATCATACCTCTGCTTTTCAACAAGACAGCAGGCGCTGTCTTTCATCTCACTCGAGTCATCCAGAAGTACAGGAGCTGGGGCTCAGGCATAAAGGACAATTGCAATGTAATCTCTCCTCCTATTTTCCCTTACCCATGGAGGTGGTGTTATGATTCATCTCAATCTCTTTGAGATCCGTAAAGGAAACTTCAACAAGACACAATAGTGGTGGTGGGGGAGCAGCCAGCACTTCTAAGCTTTATGATTTGTGCTGGCTTGGCATTTTCCACAGGCATTCCTCGGGGATCAAAATATTAACCACAAAGTCTGTACACTCCACAGGGAAAGCTGATGACTGAGCAAAGTCATTTCAAAGGCTCACAGTATCACTTTGTGAAAATCAAAGTGTTTTTTTGTTTCTGGTTTTCAAAACCCAAGATCTGAAGCTTAGTAGCTTTGACAGGTCATCTAAGGCCTACACAGTAACTACAGCACCCTCTGGATTCCAGAGTTTAACATCCCTAGGTAGATAACACATATCCAACAACGGGAGGGCAGCAAACTGCCATTTGAGAAATGTGTTCAGCAGTTAGACTGGCGCTTCAAAAGACTGATTTCTTTTCAATCACAAAACCACTCTTAATTCAGGAAATTCATGTGTGGAATATATTCAGATGGGAACTGTAGGTAGACTTTTCTTTCCTGCCCACCAGTTCCCAAATAACCACTCAGAGACTTATTATTAATTATAAATGCTCAGTCTATAGCTCAGGTTTGTTACAGGCTAATTCTTACATTTTGAATTAACCCATATTTTTTGTTTTTCCTCTGCCACATGGCAGTACCTTCTCTCAATATTGCACACTCATCTTGCTTCTCTGTGTGTCTGCTCACCACTTCTCTGACTCCACCTTCTTCTTTCCAGTGTCCTTAGTCTAATTCTCCCACTTAACCTTACCCTGTCCAGCTATTAGCCAGTCAGTTTCTTTATTAAACCTATCAGAATGATATATATTCACACAGTGTAAAGGAATATTCCACATTTCCCC
Source organism: Peromyscus californicus insignis (assembly GCF_007827085.1). Taxonomy (NCBI): domain Eukaryota; kingdom Metazoa; phylum Chordata; class Mammalia; order Rodentia; family Cricetidae; genus Peromyscus; species Peromyscus californicus. The sequence goes on along the minus strand of NW_026294458.1, from coordinate 19,666,872 downwards.
CTTTTTTGTCTAATTAAAAAGAAAGGTTTTTAACTTTAACACAGTAAAATTATATACAACAAAATCGTTATCAAGTAAAAATTACAGTTACAATATCCAATCCATTTGTACTTGACAAAATAGAGAAAATACTCCCTCAGCTGTCTTCTCCTGAAAGGTCTAGAGTTTCATAACTAATTTACTTTCTATCATGATTAAGGAGAACTGCAACTGTGACTATCTAGTCTTCAACCCCATCAAAGACCTGAGAAGGATTTAATATTACTTGAGAAAACAGACAGTACAGAGCAAGCAACTTCTAAAATTAAGAGATGGCAGAAACAGCTGGCTGCCTTGACAGTCATCCAGGTTCTTCTGTAACACTGGGGCATCCAACTTTGGCCTACAGGACTAATAATCTGACAGATATTTTGAGAAGCAGGGAATTTTGAAGGACTGTCCTACCTTGTCATAGCAAAATTGGAAGGTTTGTTTGTTTGTTTGGTTGGTTGGTTGGTTGGTTGGTTGGTTTTTTTTTTTTTTTTTCATCCTGCTGGTCCAGTTTGGACAGTATATTGGCAGCAATTGAAGCAAGGGCAGATTTTTGCCCAAATGGCTAGCTTTTGCCATAAAGAAAGCAAACTCCATATGAAATTTCTTCAATGTCCATCATCTTCTCTGAAGTAGACTGGTGCTGCCAGGAGCAGATGTGTATCACTGTCATGAAAAGCCTTAGATTATTAAACATAATAAATGCCATATTCTGTAGGTCTTTGAAGTGTTTGAAGACCATCTATCTACATATATCTGTGCATGACCTTGAAAACATACCTAACATGACTATAAGTTTGACTACCATAGATAACTAACTACTAACCTGTATTTTTAATTATACATTTTAATGAGTTGCATAAGCACAATACCCCGAACAAGAGTAGAAACATACATACAGTATAGCAAAAATAGCTTTAAATTTGTATCAATACCAAAATACATATCAATGTAAAATATTTTGAGAATAATAGTTGTTTTTTTGGATTAAAGTAGAATCAATAATCTATTCTTTCATCCTATAATTTCTATATTCCCTTTTTTTCTTTTCAGAACAAGATCCCTAAATCTAATCTCCTTTGTTCAGCTTTTTTTTTAACATAACCAATAACAACTTATGACCAATTCCCCTTAAATATCAATGACCAATATTTTAGGAATGTGGATGTTGTTTTCTCTAGACTGCTTCCTTTGGTCTAGGGGCACTGGCATCTTTGGGGGAACCTTGAGAAAATTGGAATAATGATTAAGTCATGGCTGTAGTACTCAGTGAGGTTGGATCATCTCAGCTAGCAGCCTTGGAACTCTTTTGGATGCAAGACTCTGAGGAGACTGTAACAGAGGCATTTTGAGATGCTCGATCACCTGGGTCATCTGTTTTCATTGGTATCTGATCCGTTTGCCCTGAAAATACATAAACTTTTAAAGGTAACATATATATTTGCATTAATACAAATATAGACTGTGCATTGTACATAAGTCAGCCAAAGATGATTTTTTTTGTTTTATGTTTAAGCAGGTAAAATATACGTTATGTGCTTTTTTAGTTTTTCTGGGTTTATTTCTTTATGTTTGCAGCCAAAATTTTTCAGGGAATCTTCCTCGATCAAATATGATCCATAGCAACCTTGAATGAATTCACAGTCTTATTTCCTGTGGAAATAAAAGCATAACCTCTCCCCCAAAGCAATACATCTTTTGACTTCAATTTTGAAGTCAATATATATATATATATATATATATATATATATATATATATATATATGTTGATAGATACAGATAGATAGATGTTTGCTTGATCTAGTAGCTTTTATAATAAAATGTCTCAGCTGCTATATATAGCTCCTTCTTTAGCAGTCAAAAAATTTAAAGACAATATAGCAACATAGAGGATCCAGACTCTCTTTGTATTTCCCATCTCAATGTGCTTTATTATATTTTTTATTACTATATTCCTTTTTTAAGGACTTCACTATTTTTAAACTATTTTTTAATCTATTACTGTATGTATCCTTTGTCTTTTCCCTCCCAAGCCTATGTATATTTTTAAATACACTGTAGAGTTTTTTTTCAGTCTGTATTTATCTTTATTATTTATCTGTAATCTTTTCTGTCTGCATGAGGAAAACTTAAACTCACCATGTGGCTTAGTTCATGCCATGCTATCAGGGCTCAGGCTGGTGGCTCAAGTCTTCAGAGAAGAAGGCAGTGGTTAAGAGACATGTCTCCACATTGTGGACAGCATGAGAAACAGGAGAGTAGGAATCCATGTCTGGCTCCATTTTTGTATGTCTAGAACCCTTTCCCAAGCTCTCTCAGGTTTTTTGTAGGTGTAGTAACCCACATTGGGTGCCATTTGTAAGCAAAAGTTTCTGTCCTGGAAGCCATTCCCAAGTAACCACACAGAGACTTAATATTAATTATAAACACTCGGCCAATAACTCAGGCTTGTTACTAGCTAACCCTTACATTTTTAATTAGTCCATATTTCTTATCTATGCTTTGCCATGTGGCTTGGTAACTTTTCACAGTATGGCATGCCCATTTTGCTTCTCTCTGCATCTGCTCACTAGTCCAGGCTCTGTCCTCCTTCTTCCCAGCACTCTCTGTTTGGCTCTCCCCCTAACTTTAACCTGTCCAGCTATTGGCCAGTTAGCTTCTTTATTATACCAATCACAGTGACATATATTCACACAGTGTAAAGGAATATTCCACAGGGAACACCTTCACAATTTCTAATTGACTGAATATAGTGGGAGGTTGGAATCTCTTACCAGAAACAAGTAAAAATTTCTAGTGACAGCAACAAGAGATGCCTAAATAATGCATCTAAGGGTTTAAATTGTGCTATTTTACAAAATTAATAATATTATAAGAGAATATATCTAGTATTGATAAGTAGACTAGTTTTATTCTAAGGTGATCTACATGAATTAGAACTCTTTCTCAAATAAAGAACTTTATTAGATTAAAAAAACAATCTCTTCCCTTTCTTAAAAACTGTACTTAAAGCTAATTTGCTTTTAGTCTAAAATTTTGAAATAGCTCTTTCAAGATCTAATGTGATAATACATATTAAAGTCCTCAACATTATAAAGTGCTGTGTCAATGTGTGGGATATCTACTTACTGCTTTAATGCCCAAGAACATGAACAATTAAAATTTGAATAGCAACGTGGTAGGGATGAGGAGCAATGCAATGGGATTTCCAAATAATAGCAGCACCAGGATGCCTAAGGTGAGGACACAAACAATCTTGTGTGGAATGTAGAAAAGATCTCATGCAGGGTGGATCCAATACTAAGGAAAATGGATTAGCAAACAAATGTTGACTCTGATTTTCCAGAGACACCCCCAAACTGTGTTACTCATCCTTTGGCAGGTAAGCTCCCCAAAACACAAGGTATTTGCTCATTTGGCAACGTGTTCATAGGATCACATTGTCCTCAAGTCAGCTATTAACATCTGCTTCATTCTAATCTGTTCTGGACTGTTTGGATTCCATTATCCCTGTGAATAAAAGAAACCTACAGATAAATTTCCTAATGTAATACAACACAGAAATACTATTTACTGGCTGACTTAAATCTCTCAGAAATCTCACAGAAAAAAAATTGCAGACTACAAAGAATAACTAAAATTTACCTGTTTATATTTTCATTAATTGCAAAGTAGGCAACTCATGTGGAAAAGAGGAAGGAGGGGAATCTGAGAGAGTGTGGAGGGAAGCAAGAGAGGGGAGAAATGACATAATTATAATCTCCAAAGAATTAAAATATATATCTGTGGTTGGGGATATAGCTCAGTGGGGGGCTACCTCTTCTCACACATGAAGCCCTGGATTTTTAACTCTGGCATCACAAATAATACAGAAGGAAATAAAGATAGGAGGGAGGAGGAAGAGAGAGATGGAAAGTGAAAGAGAGGGAAGAGGAGGGAAGGGAATGGTGGGGTGGAGGAGGGGCACGGAGGGGTGGAGGGAGGAACAGGAGAAGGAATGAGGGACAGGGGGATTTTCTCATCTAAATAGTTCTGCAAGGTTACAAAGATGTAGTCTGAGCATTTATTTAGGCAAATAAATCTAGGACAGCTTCACAGAAGGGTAAAGTATTGTGTCTAGAGCTTAAATCAGTATTAATATTTAAGATTAATAATTAAATATTAATGTACTTTAAAATAGTAGAGATTATTTCTTACAAATTTCTTAAGACTGTTACATAATTCTGAATTATCATATTTGGCAAGAATTGTAATTCACATGGCAGGGTTAATAGGGAGAGCTAAAGCCCCATTAAATGTTTTTAAACATGAAAACCAAACTGTCCTTTCAAAAGAAACAATTATTTGCTAGATAAGGTATTATAAAGAAATCTTAGCATGTTTTGTTAAATTAAATATAGTACTAATAGGCTTTCCCTCTACCACAGACCAATTTATATCATTTTAAGAGAAAGTGCTTGTTATTAGACAAAGGAAAATAAAATGGGATGAGATAATAGTTTTCAATGAAATGAAAGATTATGATTTTTATATAATGAAAAGAAAATCAGATGTGTTTCTATAGTCTTAAAACTCACTATATCTGTTTGTGAGATATAAATTACAACTATGAAAAAATAATCCAGGTTAAAGGGGTAGTTCAGTGGTTAACAGCATGTCTTCCAGGGAACCAGGGTTCAATTCCCAGCACCCACATGGTGGCCCACAACTATCTGTAACACTACTTCCAGAGGATCCAATGCCCTCTTCTGGCTTCCACAGGCACCAGGCAAGCATGTGGGTGCATGGACATATATGAAGACAAAACACTTATACACATAAAATAATAAAATAAAAGCTTTCAAAATCCTTAAATATTTTAACAATATGAATTACATATTTTGCTTTGCATTTCTATATATTTAAAATTAAAACCCAGTATTTGATAAACCAAATGCTAAAAAAGGATTAAAAACTTCATTCATATGAAAAAGTGTGATGCTTTCATATTTGTGAAATGCTTAAAACCATCAGCATGAACAATCATATTTACAGGAAAATTAATTATTTTCTAACATCTTTTATTAATAATTTGAATTAAAACATTTTAACCCATGCGTGCTGGTTTATTACACATAACACTAATATTTTAATGTTATAAATTTTTATTTATAACTTGTGGTTAAGTTCTTCAAGTATGCTATCAGAAAACATAATATTTGAGGATGAAAGTACTGAGAGTTTTTAAGTAAGAATTATCAGCGGAAACTGTGACCACTGCTGATAACGATGTGTTAATTAGAGTCATCTGAAACAGTGTGTGCTCACCAGCTTGTATGTGACCCATCTAAGACCCTCAAAAGTTTCTTACTGACTCCCATTCCTTTGATGTACTTCTCAAGGTCGAGACTTTCCCAAAAGTAACTGGTAGAACTTCAACCTACTTCTGTTTTTAGGATTCAACATGACACATGATTGCTTGGATGCCACAGTAAAGGCAAGGGAGATTCCTAGGGTGGTTCATTCCTCAGTTCAGAACTGAACCAGGCTGTTTATTATCACTGCTTATTCGTGTATTGGATTTCACCAAAATAAGGAAGCTTGGTCTTCTATTTGCTTAACACAGAAGAGTACAGTTGTCAATGGGTACTGGCTATATCCAACAGAACTTCCAACATTGCTCTCTTCCTACAAGGTAAGATAACAGCATGCCACGTTTTGTTGTATCCATTGCTCTGAATACTGATGTAAGAATAGGAAGAAGCAGAGTGCCAGAGAGGTTCCCAGGAATCCACAAAGATGACTCCATTATAGACTACTGGTAATGGTTGAGAGGGTGCTTGAACTGACCTACTCTGGTGATCTGATAGCCGAACACCCTAACTGTCATGATAGAACCCTCATCCAGTGACTGATGGAAGCAGATGCAGAGACCCACAGCTGGGTCCCAGGCAGAGCTCCAGGAGTCCAATCGATGAGAGAGAGAGGAGGGATTATATGAGCAAGAGATATTGAGACCATGGTTGGAAAAAGTAGAGAGACAACTAGCCAAACTAGTGGAAACATATGAACTGTGAACCAATAGCTGAGGAACCCCCATGGAACTGGACTAGGCCCTCTGGATAAGTGAGACAGTAGTTTAGCTTGAACTGTTTAGGGGGCCCCAGGCAATAAGACTGGGACCTGTCCTTAGTGCATGAGCCGGCTTTTTGGAACCTAGTGCCTATGCTGAGACACTTTGCTCAAACTTGGTGCAGGGAGGAAGGGCTTGGACCTGCCTCAGCTGAATATACCAGACTCTGCTGACTCCCTGGGGGAGAACTTGCCTTGGAGGAGGTGGGAATGGGGGATGAGTTGGGGGGAAGGCTGGAGGGTGGGAAGAGGGAGAACAGGGGAATCTGTGGCTGATACGTAAAATGAATAGAAAATCTACTAATAAAAAAAAAGAATAGAAATTTTGGGGCTGAGGCAATGGCTCAGGCAATAATGTCACTTGTTGACAACCTTGAATACCTGAGTTCAGTCCTCAGCATCCACACAGTGAACTGACTCCTACAAGTTGGCCTGTGACTTTCTGACCTTCACATATATACTTTGGCAATGCAGGTACATGCATGCCCACACAGATACACATGCTCATATGTGTGCATGTATGCATATACAATAAATAAAAGTGAAGAAAATGTAATAAATAAATAATAGAAATTCTCATAGTTAAATTCTTTTTGCAAGGGGCTGGAGAGATGGCTCAGCAATTAAGACCACTGGTTACACTTGTAGAAGACCTAGGTTCAAGTCCCAGCACCTACATGGTGCTTCACAAACATCCATTACTTCAGTTCCAGGGGATCAGACATTGTCTTCTGACCTCTAAGTAAACCAGGCACATGTGTGATGCACATACATACATGTAGGCAACACTTACACATATTCAATAAAATGAATCTAAAAACAAAAGTCTCCTACAAGACAAATGCTGAAGTCCTTTGATATATAGTAGATAATGTTAATAATAGCAATTCAGGGCTTTTGTAGACATTGATTTTGCCCAAATACCAAATACTCTGTTCCTTGATGTAAAAATCTAAAGAGATTTCACCGATTACTTTGAAAGACAAGAGTTTGTTGATTTTTTATTAATTTCAGTAGCCACCCCTTAAACAACTGCTGTCCTAATCAGCAATTGCAGCTCCACAGCTACCTGTAGTGGTGGCTGCACTGGCCATAGCCAGGTGGGAATTCTGTTCCCTCAGGTACTGGCTCTATCACGCTGCTAAAGGGAACTTTATCTAGATCTCCATTTCTCTATAGGACTCATGATTCAAAGGTTGAGGTGAAATTCTGCTCTCTCAGAGAGGCTGAATAGCAAATAACAAATAGCTAACCTTCTCTCTAGCTCACAGCTTCCCAAAAACAGCGTGCTCAGGCCCCTATTTAAGAACCCTAGCTACACATGGTTCCTCCCTACCACTTCCTGTAACCTCTTAAATTAATATTCCACAACAAACATTGATGTAGACAGAAGTAAAGCAACCAACATCACATAGCCCATATATGGCTAAACTGATTTGTGTTGAGTCTAGTGAGGACAATAGTGATGGTGCCCAGTCTGGTGGAATCATGGAAAAATGTTGGACCGTCAGTGGGTCAGTTGTTTTGAGCATAATCTACCATAACCCACAAGTGCTAATAATAGTGTTTGCTAGTGTGCTCCTTCTGTAGGGGTGGTTGTCTGCGCTTTAACCCTAAAGCACCACCCCTAGCAGGTAGCAGGTAACTGCTAGGTACCTGCTCCCACCCCCCACCTCCCCGCCATCCCCCACCACCACACAGGCATGGCCAAGGGGGGACCCCTTAAGACCTGGAATAGTTTAAGCTCACTCTCTTGGCTACGTCATGGTCTTGGATGCCAGATGCTGGTACTGTGGACCAAGGCAGAGTTCTCCAGAGAACCGCATTGGACCGTCCCTCATCGCTCTGGACCCCGGGACCAAGTCCCTTCTGCTTGTTGTAAGTTAACCCAAAATAAACCACTTTGATTATCAGATAAACTCCGTGGAACTGCCACTTCATCTGCCACTTTACCCTTCCTAATCCTTCTGAGTGTGCTTCCTGGGATATCACTCCTAGATGTTTCACATCCAAGCCTGTCCTTGACCCTCAAAAGTTTTCTTGTATTAAAAAATAGACATCTAGATAAATTTCTGCCTGCTAAAACTAAGGAAGTGCACTCTGGCTTTCGCAACTTAGGATCCTCAATGATATATGTTGCAGATAATTAGCCGTCATATACAGTGAAGATAAATGAAAAAGGTATTTCTGAGCAGTGAAATTTTCTATAAAATTTTAATTAAACTAAAATTCAATGAAATTTAAATCCCAACTATTAAATTGAGTAAGAAGTCTGAGAAACAAAAGATGACTGTCTCACACAAAGGCATCAGGTGAAAGAGACGATGTCTTCTTTTTGGATGTATGCCAGATGTATTCCTTTCAGAAGATTTGAAAATACCTTATGATAATCACTCTTTCTGTTTACTCTCACTTCCATGCCACTTTTCCTGTGCATACAGGCTGCTGTAAAATCAGCTTTCTTTTAACCTCAATTTTCTTTTTTGTCATAATCCAGTTATTTGGGATATCACACCTGTCAAGTCCAATTTTCTACTTTTTTGTTTATGTAAAGCTATTGTTAGGATGACCTTAAGAAATTACTAACCCGACTTTTGAAGTTTACCCGTACTGAAACCTAGAGAAAGGTTGTGAGCTAGCTGTGATGGGTAATGTTTGGTGAGGCTTGACTCAAAGCTGCAATCCTTGGTTTCCAACTCACATATTTTCCATGCCCTCCTAAGACAAAGGTCTCTGTCTTGATATGTGTTTCTCTGGAAGTACCCAGTTAAGTACATTATAATCTATAGTCTCTAAAATACACAGAAACCAAGATTAATAATAATGCCAGGTTAAACTCCATGTTTAAAACAGCCTTATATTGAATAGCTGCTGAACTGTAGCTTCCTTGAAAGGTCTGCATTATTTGGGCATGGTATGTGATCATAGGAACTTTCTCACGAAAGTGATTAGTTGTTACAATGTGTCTTTTGAATCATTCAGTTTTTTTCTTGGGATGACTATGGTTCTACTTGGCTTACAGGCATCAATGTTTACCATGCAAAGTAAACTCTAGAAATTATTAATTATCTCACTTAAATAGAATACCCAGATTCACCAATATTCCTCTCCTTAGATGACTGCTGCTTCCCTGGAACCATTTCTTAGTGTACTTTTCTTAGAACAGGAAACCTTGCCCCTGTCACATGCAGGGGTAACCAAGTGGTACAACAAACCATGTTCAGGGTGAATCAAGTCATAGGGGCATTCCCTCTCAGATGGTTAAAGGCCTTTGGAATAACAAAATCCAAGATACAGATAGATATATTATCAACAAAAATAGCTTTCGGTCTAGACACCATTGGCCTGTACCCCATTCTAGTACATCTTCTTTACCCCCAAATGCTTTATTTTATGCACACACACAAAAATACCTCTCTTCAAATGAAAGTCAATTGTGAACCATGGCAAGTAAAAGAGTGATGGTAGGGCCCTTCACACCAGTGTCTGCTCGCCCTACATCGGACCTTCAGTTTGTGAGCAGGGCTCCTCCACACCAGTGTCTGCTCGCCCTATATTGGACCTTCAGTTTGTGGGCAGGGCCCTTCACACCAGTGTCTGCTCACCCTACATCCCACCTTCAGTTTGTGAGCATGGCTCCTCCACACCAGTGTCTGCTCGCCCTACATCCGACCTTCAGTTTGTGAACAGGGCTCCTGCACACCAGTGTCTGCTTGCCCTACATCCGACCTTCAGTTTGTGAGCAGGGCTTCTGCACACCAGTGTCTGCTCGCCCTACATTGGACCTTCAGTTTGTGAGCAGGGCTCCTGTACACCAGGGTTTGCTTGCCCTACATCAGACCTTCAGTTTGTGAGCATGGCTCCTCCACACCAGTGTCTGCTCGCCCTACATCGGACCTTCAGTTTGTGAGCAGGGCTCCTGCACACCAGTGTCTGCTCGCCCTACATCGGACCTTCAGTTTGTGAGCATGGCTCCTCCACACTAGTGTCTGCTTGCCCTACATTGGACCTTCAGTTTGTGGGCAGGGCCCTTCACACCAGTGTCTGCTCACCCTACATCGGACCTTCAGTTTGTGAGCAGGGCTCCTGCACACCAGTGTCTGCTCGCCCTACATCGGACCTTCAGTTTGTGAGCAGAGCTCCTGTACACCAGGGTTTGCTTGCCCTACAATGGACCTTCAGTTTGTGAGCAGGGCTCCTCCACACCAGGGTTTGCTTACCCTACATCGGACCTTCAGTTTGTGAGCAGGGCTTCTGCACACCAGTGTCTGCTCGCCCTACATCCGACCTTCAGTTTGTGAGCATGGCTCCTGCACACCAGTGTCTGCTTGCCCTACATCGGACCTTCAGTTTGTGAGCAGGGCTCCTGCACACCAGTGTCTGCTCGCCCTACATTGGACCTTCAGTTTGTGAGCAGGGCCCTTCCTGGTGCTGGGAAGAACACGGGTGACTCGAAAGTATGAATCGGAAGGTGCAAAACTGGAGACTGGAGGGCATCTTGGGAAAATCTGACTGGACACATCAAGTAAAGTAGGAGTCTCATTCTACCATAAGGAGAGCAGATGGAGGCCAAGGACAAACCCACAGTGATCATCCTTAACAAGTACTCCCCTTGACATTTAAGCCTTTTCCTAATTACATGCTCCAAACTAATTGTTTTTTATTAATGAGACTGTACACAACGTTTGGAGATATGCTATAGCATATTTGGTGTTTGTGCTCAAAGACTAATAATTTTTATTATTTTTCTACTAAGCATTTACTGAGCAATAGAGTGAAATACTGATGAACTGATACATTGTAGGCCTTTAATTCCAATTCTATTGTTGCTAAGATGTACACTTTACTCCTGTGGTTGATGTTAAACAAAATGAAGCTAACACTATAATTATTTCAATAAATGTTTTCCCAGTTCAACCATACATTTAACCATTATACTATATTTTTTGTTGTTATTTTGTTTTTGTTTTGTTTTGTTTTTTCTTTTCAAGACAGAATTTCTGGAACTCACTCTGTAACCAGGCTGGCCTTGAACACACAAAGATCTGCCTGCTTCTGCCTGCTGGTATTAAAGGTATGTGCCACCACTGCCTGACCATCATACTATGTTTAAAAAATGTTTATCAACTGATGACTTTTTCTGAGATGTATGGTCATTCAAGTCAAACAAGTGCTTGTGATCGTGTGGGTAATCAACCATTTGCATATTGGATTCTTGTTGTCATAGCTACAAAAGTCACTGATGCAGCCTCTGCTACCCCAGTATACCTTGCCTTTTTCCTCATGTCATTCATGAGCCACTTCATCCTCCATCATTATTGGTTCTGTCCAGACTTGGTTAACAGTTAAGCCATCAGTCTAGACTAATATAAAGGACCTTAGGTTAGTGTCGAAGCTATCCACTATCAAGACTGCTATTCTACATTCCCAACTCCAATGAAAGACCCTTTCCTCTGAAGACCTGTTTAGATGCCATTGCAGAATATAGAACTGCTCATTGGTTCCCTGTATCTGGGTGGTGATAAATTGTCACTTTCCCTAAAACTACCCTACACCCATGTATACACGTACTGCATATTGAGATTTGTTCCTTAAATAAAAGGACTAGCTCATTTTGCAAAGACAATTCCACAGTACAGAATTCTTACAAGGAAACGATGAGAGTGATTTTTGTTCTGAGGGAGAACTTCAACAAAAGTCTAGGCTTTTAGTCAACATGCTAATTAAAGATCTATTGTATGCCAGCCATTATTCTATCAATGGAGATAAAGTCATTTGAAAGAAAGGAAAACAGATTAAATTCCTGTACTCTTGAAACTTATGGAGGAAACAAATACATAAGGAGTAAGAATAAAAAAAATGGATTATTGGCATCAACCTTGCAAAACTAAGTAAAGAAAGTCAGGATCTTATGAAAAAGGACCTTCACCCAAGATTGCATGATAGAAACTGGCACAGAAGCTCTGTCGGCACTACAACCGTGCACACAAGCCCCCATAATGTCACACACACAAATACTGGCTACACAGTGTGTTAACCAATGTATTCTGCTGCACAGTCTGGGTTCAGTGAATTTTATTAGGTGAATGGCACTAAAATTCCCAAAAGTCTTTTAGGAAGTGCAACCCTTCGTTTTGGATTTCAACTTCCTAAAAATATAGTTATTGGGATAATATTAACTAGTCCCTTTTTGCTAAATCTCTGTGAACATGCCATTAATTGAATTAAACTCTTCAAGTAAGCATTAGCCTACGAGCTAAATATGAGCATGTTCACGAATGGAGTCGATTGCTTTCCTCTGACCCTCCATCCCTTCCCAACTGTTTTTGGAAAAAAGCAGTGTGATTCCTTGCACAAGTGCTGTGCCCTGCCACACCAGCAACTCTCCAGATTTGGAGAGGAAACTGGTGATTTGGTGATATTCAAAATTCTCTCATGATATTGTCTCATTTTGACTCTCATAAAAGTTTATATGATTAAAAAAAGTGAACATAGCTTCAGTTTAGTAGGGAATAAACAAAGCTAAGAGAAGTAAACAAATGGCTGTTGCTGTGGGATGATCTGTATGTCAAATATGTTGCTTTAATTGGTCAATAAATAAAACACTGATTGGCCAGTAGCCAGGCAGGAAGCATAGGCGGGACTAACAGAGACGAGAATTAAGAGAACAGGAAGGTGGAGGGAAACACTGCCAGCCGCCACCGTGACAAGCAGCATGTGAAGATGCTGGTAAGCCACAAGCCACGTGGCAAGGTATAGATTTATAGAAATGGGTTAATTTAAGATATAAGAACAGTTAACAAGAAGTCTGAGCCATTAGACCAAACAGTTTAAATAATATAAGCGTCTGTGTTTATTTTATACGTGGGCTGTCAGACTGCCAGGCCTTGGCTGGACCCGGAGAGAAAACTCTCCAGCTAAAGGCTGTATTAATGTCATCTAGTAACAGAGGAACTTGAACCCATGTGTCCTGAGAGGCTCTGCATAATTAAATGCATCCCCTGGATTTCCCCTCTACTATGCACATTTAGACAAGGTAGGTGGACTATGCTCAGCATGCTAGTGCTTTCCACAGACCCAGTCTTTCTTGCTGGGCTCTGGGATGCAGAGGGGAAACTGCAGGGCTCTAGCTTGGCAGCAGCCTCCATTTAACCAGGTAGACAAAGGTGCCTAGGGAGAGCCAACAGGATTCCAAAAGGCAGACCCTCCTTGCTTCTTGCTCTTTCTCTTTTCCCAGGATTTCCGTTACTTTATCCTCCTGTGAGTAGATGCTCAGCAAGACATCACCGACATTACCCTCATGAAGGCGGCATTTGTCCTTTTACCAGAAATGCCTCCCCTCCAGGGTCTGAGTCCTAAACTGGAAGGTTGCTTCCCTGAGCTCAGAAGACAGGGATGGCAGAGTGACCACGCCCTCTCATCCTTCCACGCACAGATCCTCCGACCCTCCTCCCAGGGCCCTTTGCTCCCTCAGCTTGCCTGAGGGCAGTAGCTTCCTACAGTTTCAGGGCTTTGATCCTTACCTAGCCTTCTATCCTTTTGAGAGTTTGGCAACGTCATGTCTGATTAAATGTTTGTGTATTCATCCTTTCCCCACCAAATCACTCACTTGGTTTCTGTCTCCTTTACGGACCCCAACACATCCTCTTTTCTAAGGCTACCCTGATGATCACATTTCTAAAAAGGACTCCAAAGGCTTCTTGCTAACATCTCTAAATGTTAAACATGTACCAAGAAGCTGTCACTCGCTCTCTGCATATGCCTTATCCTCCAAGAAAGTGCATTTCTCTAGTTTCTACATACTGTCTTAGAATAGATTCATCATGGCTCCTTGCTTAAAGTGAGAATTTTCCTGTCTTGAATTCCTTCTTTCCTCCTTCCTTCGTCTAGCTATGTAACTACCTACAAACCTATATACCCATCCATCTGTAGTTTACCACTTAGTCCAAATATCTCCCAGATAGCTCTATAATTTCTCCTCACCTGAAATATTTCTATTTATATAAGTTGTATATGTGAATTTATCACATATCATATATTTCATAAATTATAATATATTTATATAACATAATAATATAAGAAAACAGTCTTATACTTTCAAAATAAATAATTTTACCAAGTATTATCTAAAGGAATCACAAACCAAAAACAACCTAAATGTTTAATATTCAAATGATGCTATTTATTCATTATAATGAATAAAATACATGTAATAAAAATGTTGCAAAAATTCTAGAGACATGAAAAAATGATTATGACAATATTAAGTGAATAAACAGATATAAAATCCACCATGCTGAGAGATCCCAACTGCATTCAAATACATAAAAATGACAAAAAAGAAAAATTTATTCAATAAAAGAGGAAAACAGAGAGTAATAATTTTTTATATTTTTCCTTAGAGGCCACTGTAATTTTTCTATTTTCTCCCTTTGTGTCTCATGGTCATTGGAAAGGAACATTTTATAATACACACAATGCAGTCAAATTATTTCATGTTGCCCTCTGAATGTAGTAGTACCAACAAATGTGGGCAGATAAACCATACATTGATTTTCAAGGTGAATTCATCAATAAAAGATAATAAATAATGTATTTGCAACCTGAAGCTCAGGTTACAGTTTCAGGTGTGACTTTTTCTAATAGTGAACTTTAAGTAGATTATTACACTTCTCTGATCTGTATTTTCTTATTTGTAAACATATGTTTTCAATACCCCATAGGACTGGTTTTAGGCAACATAAATTGCTTTTATCGGTAAAATAATATTATACAGACTAAACAGGCTATGTTTAGGAAAATATGTATATACATATGCATATAATAACAATTAGTGAAAAAACACGCCATGGGTTTGAAGGAGAATGGGTAGGGGTATGTGGGAGAGCTTGGAGGGAGGAAAGGGAAGGAAGATATATAATTATTTTATAATTTCAAAAGTAAAGTAAAAAAATCTGTATACACTGGAAAAGCCATATAAAACATTTTCTTGCCAAATTATTTTCTCTCTAGGACAGGTTTGTCCCAAATAATTAAAACCTCATTCTTCAAGCTTCTAAATGCTGATCAATTATTCTCTTTTGATAAATAACTATTATAACTTAAAGAAATGGGATTTTCTACAAGGAGTAGTTAGTCTCAAGGGTCTCTATCTCACCTGCTTCCTCTCTTCCTCCCTTCCTCTCCTTGTCCTGCTGAGGAACTTGAGATCTTCCCCAAGCCCATAGACAAAGTATTTATTTAGGATTGAGTTGTGTCCTACAAGCACACACCCCAGAATCAGGTTCCCTGAGGTCTATGTTGCTATAATATATCTTAATTGATTGCTGTCAGCATTCATCTTTTTAATGGCCTCATTATTCTAACCTTCCTCTGTTTGGGATTCTGAATTTTAAGAAGAACATATTTCACAAAGCAGTTTCCACAAACTTGTCAGTGTTGAGGTGATGTTTGGCTGCATCTGCTGTCAATTCTACCTTCACACAGACATTGCCTTGTTCAAAGACAATTTTCTGTATTTTTAATAGTAATCCACGATTATTAGATTTCACCAGTATTCAATTATTTTATAAATCCTACTTACAAATTAAATTTTTACCATCATTGTGATAGTATGGAGATTGTTAGAGAATACACAATCTCCTTACCTCTCTGTAGACGTAAGTCCAGGAGGATACCTTAATTCCTCAGTATTGCTAAGGCACTTCACAAGAAAAATAGGTCAATAACTGGGTACTTTATAAGAAAAATAGGTTTATTTTAGCTAAGAGTTTTAGTGGCTTGTCATAGTTACTTTTCTATTGCTGTGATAAGATACTGTGATGAAGGCAATGTTTCTTTGTGGCTCACAGTTTTAGAAGGTTGGTGTCCATGATTTGCATGGCAGGGGAGCATGATGGCAGACAGACAAGCATGGTGCTGGATAAAAAGCTGAGAGCTCACATCTTGAGACACAGAAAGGAGCTTGCAATGAGTCTTTGAGATCTCAAAGCCTGCCCCCAGTGACTCACCGTCTCCAACAAGACCATGGGACCTAATCCTTCCCAAACAGTTCCATCAGCTGGGAACCAAGCATTCAAATACAGAAGCCTATAAGGGTCCAATCTTATTCAAACCACCACAAGTCTGAAATACCGAATTCACAAGGCCTTCATTGCACATCATACCTGTCCAATGAGATGACAGAGGAGAATCACATTGAATAGTGGATCACTATAAGTAAGACAGGAATCTGGAGTGGTCTCACTGGGTAATAACCCAGCTCTTTAAGTAAGTAAACCACTTTCATAAGACTTAATCAATCCCCTAAGAAGGAATTAGTTTCTTCCAAGGGCAACCTATGACTTATTTATCTCCCATAAGATCCCTCTTCTTAACGGTTCCATTTTCTCATAATACTGTTACATTGTGAATTCAGCTTTGAGCACATAAAATGTTAGGGTGACGACGGCAAACCATATCCTAAACATAGTGTACAGTAAGAGACTGAACAATGCATTTCTACTTTCTTATATTTGACGTATGCCAACAAAATCACCAAGTTCTGACTGTGCTCGGTGCTCATGAATTTATTTCAAATTTCTTCCCAATATAGAAATAACTTTAATTG
Organism: Peromyscus californicus insignis; assembly: GCF_007827085.1. Classification (NCBI taxonomy): domain Eukaryota; kingdom Metazoa; phylum Chordata; class Mammalia; order Rodentia; family Cricetidae; genus Peromyscus; species Peromyscus californicus. The sequence continues at coordinate 19,650,122 of NW_026294458.1, read as the reverse complement.
TTTCTCAGATTGGGCAATAACTTAACTTTTAGAATACTTCTTGGGAAAGAGTACTCAAGGATAGCAAGAAATTCTGTTGTTTTATACATAGATCTAATTTTCTCATTCAGATACTAAGCATCCTTTGTCACAATGCTTGGAAGACAAACATTGTAGAAGTTAAAACATTTACTTTCCACATAGTGCCAAAAATGACTTGGTACTTGCTTCCTACTAAAGCTCTCACTCCACTTGACTATGGATATGGTGACAAGCCTTTGTTCTAGATGGAGAATAAATTCTGTAAGAGTAGATAGAGCCCATGCTTTGTTGTTTTTTATACCCAGCTATGGGTTATGTTAGGTAATAAATGAATAATGAATAGAAGGTGAAATGTTTCCTTTATTGAATGGAAATGAATGACTCTAGCTTGCACATATTGAAATGACTTTGGGTTCTGATGCAACTAAGAGAAAGCTTTTGGCGTCTTCCCAAGGTCAGCCTCATCATCAGAGGCAGCTTGAAATATTCTCCCTTCAAGCCTGGGCATTTGCTGTCCCTTCTCTCCTCTATACTTGATCATTGTTACCAGGAAATAGTTATGTTTGCCAACATCCAGGATGATCAAGGAGTGAGATAGAAATGTTTCCCTTACTGCAAAAATGATTGTCTTGTTGTCCATCTTAAGTATGCACTTTAGATGGCAAAATAGGGTTAAAATAGAAAATCTAAGAGGTCACAATTGTAGGGAGGAATGTGAGTTGGAAGACTTTCTGCTGGTTTTGATTTAGTGTTTTTGTCCCTCACATGTTTGGCTTGATGAATTAAATAATCTACATTGTAGAAATGCATTTGCCCTCACTTCAGCAAGAGAAAGTTGCTTACAATGATTTGGCTTCTAGCAATGCAATGATTTGAGATTCTTGGCTTTAGGTTCCATCATTTTATAACAACACATTTAGTCTCCACTAATACTAATTTTGGGGGGCTTAGGGAGTTTTATGGGATTTCAATGTAAAATTTTCTTAAAACAGTGGCATGTGTTCCTGTTACTATGGGTATACAAACTGATGGTTAACAAGGACATTCCAGCTAAGTCTGATGAACCATAAGGGCATAGCACTGAACTTAATGCCATATATCAAATAAGACACAGATACAATAATTTCATTCTTTTATCCCATATCTCCACATTTTTTTCTCTACTGAGCCATCATTTCAGTTTATTAAATACCTTTTCACATAAAGTCTCTTCTCATCTCTAGCAGAGTTAATCATTTTCCCTTTTGCATGGCCTGTCCATAAGATGAATTATCAAGCTTAACATAAAATATAACAACTAAATCCTCACTATTTAAAAAAAATTTTACTTGCACTTTGTAATGGAATTGGAAAAATTTAAATCATTATTTTTATGCTCCTACAGAATAAAATGCATGTATGTAGACAATCAATATTTATATTTTAGGAAAAATAATAATCAATTGAGATTGTGAAATTGTTTTTTGTATTTTTGTGGTAAATCTTATTATTGAGTTCATGATTTTTTACTCTGTCCCCACTGTTGAAGGGGAGCTGGGAAGATAGAATGGCTGGGTTATTTATTTCATGCTGTGACTTTGCAAGCTGATAAGTGATTGTTTTTGCAATATCCATTATGGATGCACAAAAGCAGTGCTTTATAAATAATGTCCTATTCATTCATTCTGTTTTACTCTCCTGGATGACACAGTGAGCAATCAATTTCAAAAATGATCAACCTTATTCAGGAAACATATGTGTGAATTTTGCAAAGGTAGAAATCTGAACTGGTAGAGACTTGCCTTAATTATTAAAAACAGGCATAACAACCCAAAGGAAGGAAGGAAGGAAGAAAGGAAGGAAGGGAGGGAGGGAGGGAGGGAGGGAGGGAGGGAGGGAGGGAGGGAGGAAGGAAGGAAGGAAAAGCAGGAAAAGTTGGTAAGCAAACTTTTCAATCACTTTCCAAATAAAGAAAACAGACCAATCAAGGTTTTCTAATGAAGAATTTTAAATGAAAAGGACTGGTTCAAAGTCCTTTGTATTTGAACAACCAAACACCGAGTTCAAAACAGATTTCATAGGAACATGTTCATCCTGAGGATGAGTCAGTAGGCAGATCAGCAGTCTCCACTGCCTCATTTGGTCCTTTGTCATAGATTTCTTTTGATCACTATTAAAATAAATGCAATCTAATAAATCTACTTTAACTAATTGATAAAATCCGTGGTAATAGTCGTTTGTATCAACAAAGTTCTATTATTCCCTGATAACAAACGTTTCGATTGAAACAGGGTAAACAGTCGTCTCCTGTGGCTGGTAGTAGATGAATGAAAAGCCTTGCCTCCTTTTTTCATTTTCTGCATAAAGGATGCTTTTAATTCTCTCCACATATCTATCTACAAATCACTAAACAAAGAATGCTAATGTAACAGTTTGGGATGAATAAATGACTTAGTGATAGAGAGGTGGAGAAAAAAGAGGACTGTTAGGTCAATTAATTGCGAGGGATTTATTAATTACCTCCTTTAATTCCACTAGAGTCCAAAGAATATGTCACAAAAGAATAAAAAATTCATGTCTATTTATTGAAGGATTAAATATTTGATGTGCACAAATTTACTCTCGTATTTATTCAGCTGTACAAGGGGTGGCAGATTTGCCTCAGCAATTCCTTTTGTAAGTGGAAATGGCATCGACATAGATTAGTCTATCAGGTTTGTGTGAGTTGCTGGCTTTTCACACATTGTTATTATTATCATCATCATTATTATTAATAGTAATACTTACTATTAATAGTAATACTTGGGATCACACCCATGGCTTCCTCATGCCTACATGCTAGGCAAATGTGTTAACACTAGGATAGTTCCTTAACCAAATCTTTATTGTTTTGCTTGTTCATCATTTTCATTTTGTTTTTAAAAAAATACTACATTTATTTATTTATTTATTTATTTATTTATTTATTTATTTATTTATTTTTTGTGTGTGTATCTGTCACACTCAGTACAAGTGTGAAGTTCAGAGGACAACTTGCATGAGTCCGTTCTTTCCTTCCACCATGGGATGGGGATGGGGGCACTTTAGAATCAAACTCAAGTTGCTAGGAGCAGAGATCAGTGCCTTTACCTTGTGAGCCATTCCCTCAGCCCTGTTTTGCTTTTGTGAAACACAAAAATGTAGCACTGGAGGGCTTCAAGCTTGCTATGTGTCCAAGATGACCTTGATATCTGATCCTCTCAAATGCTAGAATTATAGCCACGAGTCTCTATGCCTACCTAAGGCTTTCGCTGCTTTGAGAGGTTTCTTCTATACCTATTTTTGAGAGATTTTAATTATAGATGGATGTTGAATTTTGACAGTTACATTTTTCCTAGATAATGATAAAATTATGCAGGTTTTTGTGCTTTTATATTGCTATTATAGTGTAGAACATTGATGGATTTGCAGGTGTTGAAGCATCTCTGCATGCCAGCCATGAAGTCTACATGACCATGGTGCATGATTCTTTTAATGTGCTCTTGAATTTGGTTTGCTAATATTTTATTCATTCAGTCCTTGTTTCATATCCTATATAAAGTCAACTCGAAATGTGTTAAAGATGTAAATATAAGACTTGAAGTAAAAAAAATGGTTTAAGAAAACAGAGAGGAAGTGTCTTCACATTATCTGGGCAAAGAGGATTTTTTTTTGATATGACAGTAAATGAATCATAACCAGTAGCACTACTAAAGGCATGGTATTTTACTAAACAAAAATGGTTCTGAAAAAAAAACAAAGGATGGGAAGAAAGAGAGAGAGAGAGACAGAGACAGAGACAAAGAGAGAAACAAAACAGGAACAAAACAACCTATGGAAGTCAAAAATACTTAAAGATAAAAGGTTAATATCCAAAATTAAAATGAACTTATATAGCACAATAGACAAACCACATAAAATGAATAAAGAAAAGAGAAGAAAAGAAAAACCATGAAAGAACAACATTAAAAAACACATGGCCTTATTTAAATGGAAAAAGATCTAAACAGAGATATCTTTAAAGAGACGTGCAAATGATCAACAGATATATGGAAAGAGTTCAGCATCACTAATGACCTAAGAAATTCAACTCAAACTGCCATGAAATATTACTTCACACCGATTAGCATGGTAATTCTCATAAAGGCAAAAGATAGTGTAGAACTGTAAAAGTTTGTTTCAGAGCAGTTTAGACTAAATTGTGGTTACCACCATCTGGGGATTAAGGAAAGGATGCAGGTTGGTGATTGTGGACTGTTATTCTGGCATGCCAATGCACATTAGGGTGACTAGAGTGGTAATGTTTTGTCCACATCAAGAAAGCTAGAAGAAAAGATTTTGAATACTTCCATCACAGAGATGATAAATATTTGGGGAGAAAGATATGCTTATCATTAGCAAAAGTTATAGAGTGTATATGTGCCTTAAGACGGTACATGGTGCCTGATAAGTATATACTATTCCTGTGTGCCACTTTAAAAAAAAAAGGCATGTGTGATGGCTAATTCTTCAATCCTAGCACTTATCAGGTAGAGTCATGAGGATTATGAGTTTGAGGCCAGCCTGATCGGTTTACCGAGGTCCATGTCTCATTGAACTAAAAAAATATTAATTAACTAAATTAAATTTTAAAATGAAAAAGATAATAAAACAAGATAAAGTCTATATTTTTAGTGAAAATTTAAATTTCTATGGTTTCTATGGAAAATAGTCTCACATCTTCTCAAAAGAATCAAAACTGTGATTATTCTACATTCTAGTATTCTACTTGTAGATATATGTCCAAAAACACATGAAATCATCCTCTCGAAATGATACCTACAGCACGATGTCTATTATTTTTCAGAATAGCCAATATGTAGACACAAATCTAAAAAGCCATTCAAAACACCAGTAGTCATCAGAGAAACAAAAATCAAATGTACAGCCGGGCGGTGGTGGTGCACGCCTTTAATCCCAACACTCAGGAGGCAGAGCCAATCAGATCTCTGTGAGTTTGAGGCAAGTAACAGGCACCAAATCTACACAGAGAAACCCCGTCTCAGAAAAAAAAAAAAATCAAAAGTACATTCAGATTCATCTTATTCCAGTTATGATAACTAAGATTAAGAAAACACATGACTTACCACGGAAGGATGTGGAGACACCCGAGATCAAGGGTCATGTTGGTGTCTCAGAGCCAAACTGCCACTGGGGTAGTGATGACATCCAGACCCAGCCACTGTCGAACCATGTTAGGGTCCATGATTCTACCGTGGCTGGGGTCTGGGCAGAAGTCCAGGTCCTTCCTGCATTGCTAACAAAGGTCACATTGAGGTCCAAGGTTAGGGCCACAACCATTCCCACCTTATCGGCCAGGCCCAGAGTCAGATTGTTGACCAGCCCAAGCTGCTACTGAGGGCCCTGTCTGGGTCCGTGGTCCAGCCTCAGCAGGGGTCAGTGTGAATGTCTGTGACCTGTGTCACCTCAGGGGGACTTAGGAACCGTGTGAGATGAAATAAAAGGACCATGCTGAGTCAGCCACAGCCTTCACTGGCCCTGGGAAAGCTGGCCTTGCCTCTTGCTGGACACTACAGCAAGAAAGTTGGTCCCTGCTGGCTGGAGAGATGACCCACACCCACCCCTACCATAGGCCAAGGTGAATTGACCCTGAGGGCATGCATGTACCCCCTCGCCCTAGGTCAGTGGTCCCAAGGGCCCAGAATGACCAGCATGGCTACCAACCAGGCCCACAGCCGGGTCTTTGGTTGACCCACCCTAGCATCTTCCCCATCTATGACCTGCTGGTGTGGGTGAAGGGACTGATCCTGTGGAACGATGCCTGGAAGATCTCCAAGACTCCTGGCAGCCACATGATATCCCAGAGAAGTTTCAGTGAGGATCTAGTGGTGATGGTGTAACAGAAACCAGAGGCCTTGAGCCAGACCAGAGGCTCACTGCAATAAACATTTGCCGGGAAAACTGACAGGACAAAGAGATGTACTGTATGGCAGGCTGAAGCCTCTACTGCCACCAGGACAAATGAAGAGGTGATGGAGAAGCAGCAAAGGAGGAGAAGCAAAGAGACTTTTCCATTGTAGTTTGTGTTTTGGTTTGGTTTGGTTTGGGGGTGTTTTTGCTTTTGTTTCCTTGCTTGCTTACTTTGATTTGTTTCCTTATGTGGGGGGTATACGGGAGGGATGGGGGAGGACATGGGGGGACCCAGAGGTGAACAGAATTGGGATGCATGATGTGAAACTCCCAAAGAGATTAAATTAAAACAAAAAGAAAAAGAAAAAGAAAACCCATAACAACAAAGGATGGTGTAGATATAACAAAACAAGAGCACTCATTTGCTGTGGGTTAGAGTGCACCAAATTGGTAACAGGCACCAAATCTGCACAGAGAAACCCCGTCTCGGGAAAAAAAATCAATAGTACATTCAGATTCATCTTATTCCAGTTATGATAACTAAGATTAAGAAAACACATGATTTACCACAGAAGGATGTGGAGACACCCGAGATGATACAACCACTGTGGGAATCACTATGGAGACTCTTCAAAGAGCTAGAAGTACATCTATTTCTCTATACATAGATCCACTTGACACAGCTACACCACTATTGAGTATATATACCCAAAGGACTCCATATCCTACTACAGAGACCCTTGTTCATTCATGTTTATTACCACTTCATTAATAAGAACCAAGGAATGGAGACAATCTAGATATCCATTCATAGATAGACAGATAATGAGAATATAGTACATATACACAATCAAATTTTATTCATCTGTAAGAAACAAATGAAGTTTGTGGATAAATGGATAGAACCAGAAAAAATTGTGTGGAGTGATGTAAACTAGGCCCAAAAGGACAAACAACACATGTTCTTTCAAATAAGTACTTCTAGATGCAAACCTTGTGTTTAACTTGGAATACTTCTGGAATCCAGGGAACTAGAAAGGGGCCACTAGAGTTGGAGGGAATAGAAAGTGAGAGGAACTAATAGAATGGAGGTGATATGAAGAAAGGGGAATAATAGAGAAGGGAGTCAAGTGAGGATTGGGAGAAGGAAACAGAGGAGGTATGGGGGGTGATACACTAAAGACCTTCAAAGGGAAACCTAGAAACCTACTATATTATAAACTTCCTAATACATAGAGATGAGATAGATAGATAGATAGATAGATAGATAGATAGATAGATAGATGAGAGAGAGAGAGAGAGAGAGAGAGAGAGAGAGAGAGAGAGAGAGAGAGAGAGAGAGATTAAACTATTCTACATGGAGGATAACGCTCCTCCCAGAAGCCATAAAAAGCCAAATGAATTGTCTGTTGTTAGATGTGTGGGATATCCAATTTTTTGGTCAGGGGTATTCAGAGACTCCCCCAAACAATAGTTTGTATTGTCGTTGATCTTGGTTGCCAACCAGAACTTAATGGTAAGATCCTGTTGCTGAAGACATCATATACCTTGGTTACAGGACATCGAGAAATCAAGTTGGTTCTGATGAGGAAACTTCCTCCATGTTATGTATCTCTAACAATACCAGAAAGTGCAATGCTGGCTGCTGTGGAAAAAAAAGTCATGAACAGTCTTACCCAGATATGAGCTATAGTAATGACTGGACTACTAAGACCTGCCTGTGAATGTAATATTAGCATGGGTGTTATGGAGGTAACCAACCAATTTCTGATTGAATTTAAGGCCAGATTCTCAGGAAGAAACTCATCTCTAGAATTGTAAATCTGACCAATAACCCAGGGATGGGAGAGCTAATAGGCCCTAGGAGTAAACTTGCCACTAATTTGCTAAATGGACATGGTATCATTTTTATCCATAAATTAGTGCACCTCTCAGTCTTCATCAGAGAAACTTCTCTGTGCAGGGGATGGTGGTTAACATAGAAATTCACAACTGGCCAAAGTTCAGAGGACAAGTGTCTGTGGAGTGCTCAACTATATATCGGAAGTTTAAATCACAGATCCTCAACCTCAACCCCCACCACGTCTCAGGGAACATCTCAAAAGAAGAGGCAGAAAGATTGTGAAAGCCAAGTTTGGGGAGGACTGCTGTGAAAGTCTCTTCTGGACATGGCAGGCTGCTGCACTCACAATCTCACAGCCTGGACAGTACCTATACAAGATCAAGACCATCAGCCTCCCAGTGTGAATGGGAAAGAGTACAGGTGTCTCTGCCATTAGGGGGAGTTACTCTTGGTTTATGGGTACTGGAGGGAGGTCAATTTTATTTAAGTGTGCTTCTCTGGTAGGTTGATCATGCTCCAGTGGGTGATTACACATATATTGGCAGCACTAATTGGACTTAGTAGATTATAAATAAAAATAAAGAGAACATGAACTTGAGAAGGTTACCTTAAGGACATCTGGGAAGAGCTGGAGGAAGTTAGCATAGAGTGAATAGCTGCTTTAATGATTTTATTTGGGAATTTTATTTCACTATATGTATGTTCAAGACAAAGCACATCAAATTTTCGGTTTTTACTTACACTTCAATAAAGCTGAGAGAAAAAGATACTATATTTTATAACAGATATATGATATGCACCCTGTAAGACTGGTGATCACAACTATATATTTCACAGCGTAAGACAGGAGCTGGCAGATACAGAGATACACATTCCGCTTTAATACTGTATTCATGTCCAGCTAATATGATTAATGCCACACTCTCCCCCACAGAAGTTAACTGAAAATTGCACTTATGGGATTGGGCAGTAGGTATCAGTCATTGTTGACTATTAGCAGTCATGCTTGTCCACTTGGGGGATCACCTGAACCACGCTGCATGTGAGCGTGGTAGCAACATCAGCCAATAAACCTCCACCCCTAAGAAGAGTCCTCTAACAAACTGGACTATTCCTCAGGATTACTCACCCTACCTTTATTTCTTTTTAAAATATGTTTCTCAATGTTTCCTTAATTCTTCAACAGCTGCCCACCAAATTACTAACAGATTGTTCATTATCAATTAGCTAAAGTATGTTTCTATTGCATGTAATCAAGCAGCCCCACTAAGCTGTCAATAATAAGTGACATGTAATTGATTTCCTTAGAAGAGAGGGAGGAAGGATTATAAGAGCAAGGGTGGTCAGAATCATGATGGGAAAAACCACAGATAGAGCTAACCCAAGCTAATGGCAGCTCATGGACTCTGGACTGACAGCTAAGGAACCTGCATGGGACCCCACTATGCCCTCTGAATGTGGGTGAAAGTTACACGGCTTGATGTGTTTGTGGGTTCCCTGGCAATGGGACCAGAACTTATCCCAGGTACTTGAACTGGATTTTAGAGCCCATTCCCTATGGTGCAGGGAGGAGGGGCTAGGTCCAGCCCCAACATGGTATGCCAGGCTGGGTTGACTACCCAAGAGAGGCCTTACTTTCTATGAGGAGGGGGTGGGGGTGGGATGTGGGGAGGTGGGAGGTAGTGGGAGAAGGGGAGGGAGGGGGATCAGGGGTTGATATGAAAAAGGAAAGAAAACATTTTTTAAATAAACAGAATATAAAAAAAAAGAAAAGTTGCCCAAAGAGTCCCAACCAAGTTAACGATTATCAATAACAGTCCAAGTAGATGACACTGCGTATTGAACAACATTGACAGAAATTAAGGTCACAGGGACTGTTACAAATTCCTCTCATTCAACCTAATTTGAATAGCATCTGCATTCATCTCTAGAAACACAAGAATGCAAACAGTGAAGAAGGGAACTACATTGCTCTCTAGAAGATATAGAAAATGCCAGTCACTGAACCCAAGACAATTCTTCTGATGCCCACTTGAGAGGTTCTGAGCTTCTAGGTACTGATCCACCAGCTGTGAATTGGTCTGGAAATTAATGAATCAATTTCTGGCAACATATTTAAGTGTTGAAACACAAACCTAGAAATACAGGTTTTAATCATTACCAGTGGAAAAAAAAAGTATCCATCACAAGAGTGTATAGTTAGGACGTTTGTAGCTTTTATTGAACTTCTACCAAAAGAAATAGAGCTGACACTTGGGTGCAAGGTACCCTTTGCCACTTCTAGTTGAAGAAACACAAGAACAAAGGAAGAACTGAAGCAGTACAACATCACTTTGACCAGTTCCCGTTGGGAGGAAGTTCAAGACCCCATTTTTCACAAGGACTAGTGTAACTGAGGTTTTCTCCAGTCTTGCCTGGCCCACGGTCAGGACAAATCTCTCTCACCTGCCTGTCCCGCAGCCACTCAGACCCAAGCGAGTAAACACACAGAGACTTATATTGCTTACAAACTGTATGGCTGTGGCAGGCTTCTTGTTATCTAGTTCTTCTATCTTAAATTAACCCATTTCTATTAATCTATACTTTGCCATATGGCTCATGGCTTACCGGTACTTTACATCCTGCTCCTCATCTTGGCGGCTGGCAGCACCTCCTCCTTTCCACCTTCCTGTTACCCCAATTCTCCTCTCTGCTAGTCCTGCTTATATTTCCTGCCTGGCTAGTGGCCGATCAGTGTTATATTTATCAATCAATCATAGCAATACATTCACATCATAGAGAACATCCCATAACAGACTGGGAGAAACTGCTCCCTAAGAACATTTCTACAATGATTTCTCAAAGGGAGCTTTCCAGATCGTCTACAGCCTCTCACATTGTATCCTCCAGGAATGGGGGCTATTCTGATACCTCCTTCATCTGGTTTCAGCTACATAAACAAATGAAGAGGTGTGAGAAATGTATAGAGTAAATATTTTGCAATATACACATTTAAAGACAGCATGTGGGTAGTAGGATCCCTTTTCCTCTTGCTCAGCTGTTTTGAGATGATTGTACATCTAAACTCAGAATCAGTGCTTTCCCTGTGTTGAACCACCATGAAGGCACCAGCGCACATATCTGAGTGATTCTAGAATCATTTATATTTCCTTGAATATGTGTGGTTCTGAAGGATGTAAGGCAACCTTGAACATTAGTGTCCTTGAGAATTAGAAGTTGAGTATGTGTCTTTTTTCTCTTTTCCTCCTGTAGCTACCTTATCCATCTTAGGATGTCTGTATTTTGTTCACTATGTCCCCTCTTCATGAGCCCCTAAGCACATAGTCCCAATGATGATTGGAATTAATATTGTCCTATATTTTAGCTACTAGCTCATCTTCCTAAGATTATGGTCAGATGAGACCCTGAGCAGGTGCCTGAATAATACTGGAGATTTAATTAAATAACCTTTAGGCAATTTCCTACAGATTCTATGCTTTTATGAACTTTCTTCCAATCATCTCTTACAAGGTCAGTTAAGTTCTTCTTTTCTACATTTGTCAGCTAGTAACAATGTAGATGACCTTGACTGCAGCAGCCTTCAGTATGAGAATTCAGTATTGCCAGGATTGGGGAAATAATTGACAGTGCATAGTCCATTGAAGCTGAAGAGCAGTGTCGTTTCTCTCCGTGAAGCCAGACACATAAAGTATAAAGGCTAATCCATGGGCTCACAGAGCCCCACTAATCCCTGAAAACCATAAGCAGCTTTGCAAATTTTATCATGAACTTGCAAAGCTTGTTTGCAACTCTCTAAAAAAAAAAAATCACAGAATCCCTGAAATGTTTGCTTGGAGGACCCAGTGAGGTCACTCACTAGCAACCTTCATTAACCCCTCTCCAGTCCGCTTTCCTTAAAGCACTTCTGAGAGAGGATTCTTCTAAAGTCACTGTCCAGAAATTCTTCTTCTTCTAAAACTCTCAAAGTATATATTTTTCATATCATTAAGTTATACCTCTGTCAATAAATGAACTTCTTAAAGTGCAAAAGACAAAAGTGGAATCAGAATAAAAATAAATGAATCCTATCAATAAAAATAATTGAATATACTGAACCAAATCCACCAGATTTTTCTCAATTCTTGTTTTAAACATTTAAAGCTGCATTTGTGTGTTGTACTCTTGTTATGGAGTACAAAGTGATTCATTATTTGGTTTACACTAATATTTTCAACCTGATCTACTACAAACCTATTTTTTTTCAATTGTTTAATTTTAAACCAACACAAGTTGTACCTACATTACTTGAAGTTACTGTTTTTACTTTCTCAAAATGTAAAATCAACATCCTACCTGAAAGTACAATCTCTTGTGAGACTTCCCTAACTACACATCAATACTCCTTGACAAAATCATCTCAAAATGTATTTCTTTTATATATTTCTGGAACAGAATATATCATAATATACCATACCTATTTCTGTCTTATTAGATCTAATCTCCTTCAAACTGAAAACCAGTTATCATTTATGTTTATTTTGAATGGCTAAGAAGTCACTTGTATTAAATAACATTTGCTAAATTGCATAGGAGTTGTGGACTTTTCAGCTATGGAGATATAAAGAAAGGTATCATTTTTAGTGTAGAATGTGATAAACATTCTTCCAAGAAATTTGTATGCTATTTGATTTTTTTAATTCACTAAGAATTGAGGTTGATATCACAATAACATTATATAACAAGAGAAATAGACTACCAGTAGACTACCAGTAAAGGAAATTTTTTTTTTTTTTTTTTTGGTTTTTCGAGACAGGGTTTCTCTGTGTAGCTTTGCGCCTTTCCTGGAACTCACTTGGTAGCCCAGGCTGGCCTCGAACTCACAGAGATCCGCCTGGCTCTGCCTCCCGAGTGCTGGGATTAAAGGCGTGCGCCACCACCGCCCGGCGCAGTAAAGGAAATTTTAAAGATCTCTTCCTCTAGTAGACAAAAAAAATGAAATGGTAGTAGATAGAAATAACACTTAATAACATTAAGTGATTAAAATTGTCCCATGGTTAAAAATTGTAACAATTAACTATGACATGTAATAGCTAGAGAAAACTTTCCTATCATATACATTGTATTAATTATAAGTATAAAAGGTTATAGAAGTTAATTACGTTTTTAAAGACTTGAGTATAGGTAAAAATAACTTGCATAAATTTATTCTGAGTACATTGATTATTATATATATTATCCTATTTTCAAAATATCTAAGACTCAGAATGTGTGTGGGGGAATGCCTCCATTCGTGTCAGTTTGAAAATGTCACTTACAGCATGATCTTTAAACTGGATGACTAGAACTCCATGTTTTAATATTTTTTCATATGTAAAGAACTGATGGTAGCCTTTTGAGTTCTTAAATGTTAAGATTAAAAAAAAATCAGCTTAATACTGAATAAATAGAGGTAGATAACACAGTTTTATACCTTCTATTGACTTTAACCAAAGTGAGTTAGTTTATGAGGTTTATCTTAGGCAACAACCAGTCTAGGAAAGAATGGATGGATTTGTAGATAAGAGAGTGAAGTTTAGACAGAGGTTGTGTAACTTATCCACAGAATACACTAATAGTCAATAGTGCTGAGCTTTGAAATCTTGTTTCCAAACTCAGTCCCACAAGTCATACAGCCATGTACCATAGCTACTGCTACAGTCAGGATATTATTTCAACAAAATGTAAAAGAAGTCCTGATTTCTAGTTTCAGCTCAGACATTTATTCCAATAAAACTAATTGAGGCATTTTTCTTAGTTATATCAGAGAGTTGAGGCCAAAGACATCACCAAAATATGCAGGAAGAGAGAGAGAAGAAACCAAGATGCAATTATCTAAAACAGAAGACAATAAACATATGAACTGATTGGAATAGTAAAGAATAATTTGATGAATTATTGAAGATAAATGCAGACTAACTTAAGTATTAGAAATTCTTAATGGCCAATATCCTGATAAGGGTGTTATACTGTTGTAGTTTGTGTATAAATGTCACCCACAATTGTAAAATTACCCACAGGTAAATGAACGTTGAGGCCCCAACTAGTGGTGTTTCGTTGGCAGATTGTGAACCTTTAAGAAGTGGAGCCTAGTTGAAGGAAGTAAGTTGTTGGGGGCAGACTTTAGCTGTTATAGACAAGCTCTACTTCCTGATCTACCCAGATTGTGAGCAAGCAGCTTCATGCCCCTACTGCCACAGCCAAAACCATTCCTGCTACTGTGCCTTCTCCATCATATGAACTGTAGACTCAGTGAGCTAAAATGAAACTTTCTTCCCTTGCTTCTTCTTAGGTGCTTAGTGATATCCAGAAGAAATATAGTAAAATAAAATATTGACACTGAGAAGCAATGTCATTGCTGCGATTGACCTGACTGCATGATTCGTGAATTTTTGGAAATAATTTGCCTGGGAAATCTGAAAGACTTTAGAGATGTGAGTTAGAGAAGCCTAGAGTAGTGTTAATACCATTTAATGAGTGACTCTGGCAGATAAGTAGAAGATAGATAAGAATACTCACAGAAACAAGGACAGTTTCATAGAGACTGGTATCATGGGATCCAGTTGGGAAGAGAGACTGTCAGGTATCTGACTAGAGGCCATTTGTGTTATGTGGTGGTATTGTGTTCCCCCAAAATATTGTGCACCCTAATAAACTTATCTGTGGTCAGAGAACAGAACAGCCACAATTTTAAACCTAGAGGTTAGGCAGTGGCAGCACATGCCTTTAATCCTAGCATTCCAGAGGCAGAGATCCACCTAGATCTCTGTGAGTTCAAGGTCACACTAGAAACAGCCAGGCATGGTGACTCACGCCTTTAATCCCAGGCAGTGATGGCAAGAAGCAGAAAGGTATTTAAGGTGTGAGAACGAGGAACTAGAGCTGGTTAGGCTTTCAGGCTTTTGAGAAGCAGTTCAGCTGAGATCCATTTGGATAAGGACACAGAGTCTTCCAGTCTGAGGAAACAGGATCAGCTGAGAAGTTGGCCAGGTGAGGTTGGTTGTGGCTTGTTCTGTTTCTCTGATCATTCAGCATTCACCCCAGTACCTTGCTCCAGGCTTATTTTTATTAATAAGACCCTTTAAGATTTGTGCTACAGTGTTATGTTCTGGAAAGACATCAAGTTGTCTCTGCTTCTGTCCTAATATTTAAGAATAATACTTAAGCTGGGCAGCGGTGGTGCATGCCTTTAATCCCAGCACTCAGGAGGCAGAGGTAGGCAGATCTCTGAGTTCGAGGCTAGCCTGGTCTACAAAGTGAATTCCAGGACATCAAGGATTAAACAGAGAAACCTTGTCTTGAAAGAAAAAAAAAAGAGTAAGATTTAATTCAAAAGAAATGGACTAAGTTGTTTGGCAGAGAAAATGTCAAGACAGCATTACATCCAGACTGTGCATGGTTAATGCTCATAGTTCTTAGTCTAATTTACAGTGAAAGAAAACAGAAAAAATATAGGAGCAGGAAGTATACAGATTGGTAAGGAAAAAAAGAGCATGACAAAAACTGAACATGGATCAAGAAAGAGCAAGTTAACACTCCCCCCCCACACACACACACAACAGAAAACATGTCCTCAGAAGATGTAGACCCAATGGATATCCCAGCTTGTACAAATGTAAAGAAATTTGAAAAGAGAGAGTATAGGCTAAGAATGCCACCACACAAGTTCTCTGTTCAAAAACAGTCACATAAGGAAGTATTTCCGAAGGTCAAGAAGAAGAGACCTAAAGCTGTGATAGAAGTGGCCATATCTTAATCTTGGCAGATGGTTTTGCTGATATGCAAGACACAGGGGTCAGTATGTCATGAAGGCTTATGCCAAATTTCCATAAAGCTGTTAAGGTTATGAAATATATGGCAGATTCAGAGTCTCTACAAAGAGGCCTGGGAAGGGAGGCCATGTACAAGGCTGTGGAGGCAAAGCCTAAGTTTTAATGGTAATCTCAGGATATTGGAGATATCCAGGATATCTACAATACAAAGCTGTAGGCACCAAGTAGAGTCAGCCCAAGAGAGGCCACTTATGCTAAAAAAAAAAAAATTCTTCAAAAGTTAGGGCTTTTTAGATCATTGGAGCATAGAAGATACTGTAAGGAACCCAAGAGACCAGATCTGTAGCTTGGGATCAGATGTTTTATTCTTGCTTTAGTCCAATATTTTCCTTGATAAGTCACTATTTTTCTCTTTAAGAATGTAACTATGTGCTCTGAGTCAAAGTGTATTCTAAGTATGTAATTAGTTTTTGCTTTTACAGAAACTCTCAGATAATAGGCCAACTGTGTCTTAGAACAGATTTTGAACTCTGTGGCTTTTGAATAATGATCAAACTGTTTGGGAACTTTTGAAATTGAATTCATTTTGCATTATGAGAAGGCTGTGAGCCCTCAGAAGTGAAACGTTATGAATTGGATGCAAAATATCCTTCACGGGCAAATGTAAACAAAAGCATATTCTGTAGATGGTAGCACTGTATTGGGGGATTATTGAAGCTTTACCTAACTAGATAAAACTGGTCACTGAGGAACAAGTCCTGAGATTTACAGACTAGATCCACTTCTTAGTGC
Organism: Peromyscus californicus insignis; assembly: GCF_007827085.1. Taxonomy (NCBI): domain Eukaryota; kingdom Metazoa; phylum Chordata; class Mammalia; order Rodentia; family Cricetidae; genus Peromyscus; species Peromyscus californicus. The sequence continues at coordinate 19,633,772 of NW_026294458.1, read as the reverse complement.
TCCCAGATGTAAGGAAGCCAGTGGCCCCAGTCAAGAGCCATTCTTTACTTCTACGTCTTCCCCACATCATGGACTATATTGATTGGAACATGAGATCAAACAAACTTCTCCTCCCTTAAGTTGCTTCTTCTCAGGTATTTGGTCACATTAATGAGAAAAGTAGGCAATATATATTCTTTCATGAGTTTTTGTCTTTAAAAATTCCCCATAAAAATCTGAGCATGAGCTAAGAGAATTCATATGTTAGGTTCAGCAGAGGAAGAGGGAAGCAAGAGTCATGAAGCATACAGGAAGGGCTTTCCACAGTAATGTTCTACCCTCCAATGAAGTGATTTTACCAGGTCTCCATCTAAGGCTAAAAAAAATAAGTCATAATTCCCATTCTTTCTGCATTCCTCTTTTATCTAATTAGAGGGATGCACAAGAAATATTGTGAAGGTCACAATTCAGAGATACAGACCCAGTAAAAGATAAGACTAGCTCAAATGACTACAGAATATTTACTCTTTCCTTCACAGAATGTTCTTCAACTTAGACCAGCATTATCCTACCATTAAGCCCATCACTACTTGAAAATATCAAGCACTGAAAAATGCAGTAAATACACCTATCCTACCAAGTTTGGTAGTTTACAGAACAATGTAGTATCAGTGTCTTTCTTTCCCCATGACTACATACCTGATTAGAACTATGACTGAATTATTCCCCATAATCAAGAAATAATGATATAGAATAAACTGCTAGGGAAATAAATAATATCAAGTTTTGAGGTACATTTTCTAATTAATAGTATTGCTTTGAAGGATAGTAATAAACAATAATACTGATAATCCTTATCCTTGTAAGTCAAGAGTAGTCTGCACTCAACACTACATTATCAGAGCACCAATAAAATGATTATATGATTATAGATGGATGCACGCAAAGACACAGACTATCTTCAGGAAGGAGGTTTCAAGGACATCCAAAGACAATACAGGAGATGAAAATAAGAACACTAAAGAAAATGGAGACCTCTGGCACTAACCACTGCAGCAAATATTAAAGAAGGTGCAGCTTCCAGCCAACAAACACAAAACTTCCAACAGAAGGCTGGTTTAGAAAGGCTCCTATCTACCACATGTACACCATGTCTCACTTTCAACAGATGTTACAAGGACTGGAGAAAGCATTGTTTGAGGAGACAAGCCAGTCAGCAGAACAACCCCCAGATATAGTGTAGATCACGAATTTTTCGACTTTTTTCTTATTAATACAATAAATTCAATAAGTGTTGAAAGTAGTAATAAGAATAATACATTGGATATTTATGCTTTTTGAATATGTGAAACAACTGGCAGCTGTTACAAGGCTTGAGGAAAAGGAATTAGGAATGCCAGGTTCCAATAGTCCTGGGCCATGGAGAGATAACAGTGTTGTTTGAAAATGGACTCAGATTTATGGACATGTGAACTGCAAATTTAGACCACTCCAAAAGTTTAAGAAGTATGTGGTATTTATTTGCAGTGCTATTGAGAACACGAGGTACAACAGAAACCACTATAAGAGTTTTATTAGGGAGGGGAATGTATAAGAATGTGAATAGGCCTACAAGAAATGAGTACTACGGGAGAAGGTAGGTGGAATCTGCTTTTATAGGTCACCTCATACATGTGCATATGGGTTTATGTAGCTACACCACGCATGCACATAGATTATGTGACCACTAAGCACACAGATTACATAGGACATAAGGTCCTAGAGTGACTAAGCATTTTGCCTGACTGCTGGACAGCACATGTGCAGTCATGTAGCTAAGAAGTAGCTATGAATTATAATAGTATGAGTATTGGTAGGTTAAGCAAGAGGAAAAATTAAAGTGCTTTGTGACAGCCTGTGCAGACATAAAGAAAAGATGAAAAGAATCACAAAGAATAAATGAAAGAATCAGAAATCAGTTATAAACACAATGACTATTAATCCTACTGCACTGAAGAAAATCTTTAAATATATAAATTAAAAGATTTGTAAGAATGGACACTTAAAAAAACACAGCATGGGGAGATGGTTTGATAGGTAAAGAAATTACCAGACACACCCAATGATCTGAACACAGGTCCTAGAACCAACATAAAATCCAGCTGTGGCAGCATGCTTCTGAAGTGTTTCTACAAGTCTATGGAAATCTCCAAAAGCTAACAAGCCAGTTAGTCTGGTATACAGAGCAGTAAACAAGAGGGACCCTGTCTCAAAAAGGTAGAAATGGCAGACTAACACCTAAGGTTTCTTCTAACATTCAAATACATGCAGAAATACACACACACACACACACACACACACACACACACACACACACACACACATACACACACACACACTTGTGTTCATACGCAAAAACAAGTACACATATATCATGTACACACACGTAAAGATTTTTAAATAATATAAAATTTAATTCAATTAAAAAACAGGCTCAACTATGTGTTGTTTGTAAGAAACCCATTTTTTAAAAAGTACAGGTAAAAAAAGTAAGGGGATTTTAGGGTATAGGCATATGGAATAAGATAGGAATAAGATAGAAATAAAAGAATAAGATAGGAATATAGGAATAAGATATAAATATAGGAATAAGATAGGAATATAGGAATAAGCTTAAGGGACGGAAACTGACAGCCATCAGCTTGGCCAGCAAAAAGGGATTAACCTTTAATTGGACCCTTCTGTGTTTTATGATGGGCAGCTCTGTCAACAACCCAAATGTTAGTGTTGTTAGTGTTCTTTTACTAAAGATTGCCCTTTGTATTCCTGGGGTTAACTATTCTTGGATAACCCCCTACCACTCACTACCGAAACCAAAGTCAACTTTTAATGAGTTCTACATGACAACCTGCCTCATGTTGTTTCATATTCCCCACCCCACACACACACTATGGGAAGCCAGCTATGTCAGGAGAAGTTGCAGGTTTGGGCAAACATCAATTAACTGAGTCAGGAAGGGTTGTAGGGATATACGAATATCATTTACCTGAAACATCCTAAAACCTTGCTAATGGGAAATTGTAGAAACCTAAAAACAATTTGTCTCTAAAAGCTTAGCTTCAAAATTGTAAAAATTCCTTTGTCCATACGTATTGCTTTCCCTTTACTATAAAAAGGGGCTCACAATCCCCCTCCAGCTGCCACAGCCTCAGAATCCTGAACCCTGGCTGTGGTCTCAGCTAACTGATAAGATTTTGTGCCCTACGGTGATTTTTCCTCTTTTTCTTTTTGGTTTTTGGAATAAAGTCTGCTTCTGGCTTAATAGACTTTGGTGGTCTGTCCTCCATTATTGCTTGACCTCGGATCCAACAGGGAGAACGTTTTGTGCAACATTGACACTAAAAAGAAAATTGGGATAGCTTATATCTATTTCAGACAAATTTTAATGAAGCTCAAGACAAATTGTTAGGGATAATGTAGGGCACTGAATAAGGACAAAAGTGTCAATTCTTCAAGACTTACCAACCTTTAATAGATGACATATAAATATATAGATCCCTGTGATAGACCATCAAAATATTTGAGACAAAAATCCAAGCCAAAAATAGACAAATCCACTATTATAGTAGATTTCAACACATTTCCACCAGTAACTGATGAATCCATCAGGCCTACTTGCACAGATATAATTGAACTGAACAGCACTAAGTGTCAACCTAATCTTAAATAAACAAATAGTCTCCAGCATTTCAGGAACTATCTGTCCTTGGGCAAATGCTTGCAGATCAGAGGCATTTTGTTTCATGGATCTCTTAGGCACAGCAATTAAGACTTAAAACATATCTTTGATTCTCACAACACTTCCACCAAAAAGGCCACTCCTAGTCCAACGAGGCCATACCTCCTAAGCCTTCTCAAACAGCATCATTCCCAGATGGCTAAGCATTCAAGTGTTTAAGTCTATGGGTGTCATTAATATTCAAACCTCCACATGCCACTCCCGGGCCCCCTTAGGCTTGTAGCTATATCATAAAGCAAAATACATTCAGTATAACTTCAAAATTCTCCATAGTCTTTCAAAGTCTCAACACTGTTTAAAGTCCAAAGTCCATGTGTCTTCTGAGACTAAGGCAATCTCTTAACTGTAGCTCCCTAGAAAATCATAAAAAGCCATATCACATAGTTCCTGTAACACAAATTGCTAAACGGTCTTTTAATAAAAAATCCCAAGTCAGATATTGGGGTAAATGCTGAAAAATCAGACAAAGGAGCAAGCTACTGCCACATCTTATCTCTAGGACTCCTCAGCCTGAAAAGCCTCAGCTGATAGGCCTCTAGTTGAATGGACTTCCTCAGCCAAAAAGGCTTTTGGCTGAAAGGGACCCCAATATCTGGCTCAGGATTTTTTATTAAAAGACCTTTTAGCAATTCTTGTTACATCTGGCTCCCAACATGAAATATACATTACCATTCCAAAAGGGAGGAAAAGAATCATAGTGAGGAAATACTGGGCCAAAGCAAGACTGAAAGTGTTTGGGAAGGCTAGAAATATCAGGGTAAACTCCACATTGTGTACCTCCATGTTTGATGTGGAAGACACCAGATCTCCAACCGCTTTCAGTTTTATTGACCAAAACATACTTCTCCTTCTTGGGCTGGTTTGACACCCTGTTAGCAGCTCTCCTTGACAGGCATCCCTCCTCTCTAGCATCTGCAACATCTTAGGATCTTCAATGCAATCTAAGCTTCACCTTCACACAATGGCACCTCCAGGCCTGCATGCAGGGACTGCCCTGCCCAGTGGCCTCAGCAATTTTCCTTAACTATGGAGGAAGGTTCCATCTCCCCTTTGCTGTGTATTCTTTGATAAGTCAAGAGCTACATGGCCAAAGTTGCCAGGTTCTTGTGCTTCCTGATGTTGGAAACTGGCCCCCTCCTTGAATTACATTTGTATAAACTTTCCATCTGCTGATTGTTTCTTTTGTTGCTTAAACTCTTCTTTAGTTCCTTTTCAGAAGTTGGAAACTTAGCTGGGCAGGGTCTTGCCCCGAGGTCACCACTCCCTTTATTCCATTTAGCATCAAGTTTTCTTTAAATTTTTTGACCTCCTTGATCCTAGGAACCGACTACAACATTACATTTCCTTCTCAAAACTGCATTTTATATTTTTCCTTGTTCCTCTTGCTTCTTTTCATTGTAGACCTGCACAAGAGTAATTACTAATTAGCATACCACAGTCAATATTAGCCTCTCTTGAAAGCTCCTCCATCAATCCCATTAATCCCAAACTCTTCAATTTATCCTCTGAAAGATTTTCTGGAGAAGGGCAAAAAGTAGCCACATTCTTTGCCAAAATGTCTTGAGAATTATCTCTATACCAGCCAAAAATATCCTTCCCCTCTAAAATATCTTAACCTGGGCTCCACAGTCTACATCATCAATACTCCTGTTGTTATGCCCAGATAACAGGGACCCCCAAAAGACCACCACAGAGACCAAATCCCATATGTCAAAGCAAAGAGCCTTTATTCAAGCTCAAGCTTGATCTCTCTGACTGACACAGCAGTGAGAGCAGAGAGGCCCAAGCCCAGGTTGGTAGGGATTTTACCATACCAGAGGTTGGGGTGAGGGGATTTTTAGGGTTCAGGACCCTGATTGGCTGACATTTGTCTAGGGGTATTTGTAAAAGGCAAATAGGTATGTGCTAGGCTCAGGGACATCTGGCAATCTTATCTAATCTTATCTAATGGTTGGAATGTTTGGGATGTCAGATACTTCATCTTAGATGCTGGCCCATCCCCTGGGTGGATCCCTGGGTGGTGTTAGCTTATGGCCTTCCCTGGATCTGGGTGTTGCCTGTAAGTAAGCCTATCATAGCAGCTGTGTCTGGGCCCCTAAGCCTGTCACGGCAGCTGTGTGGTCAAGCTGTTTTGGGGCCCCCACACTGCCATCCATGCTTCTATTAATATGGCCTATTAAACCCCATATCAAGTGTTAAACTGCTTTTCTAGCAAAATCTCAAAGTCTTTCATATTCCTCCAACAAACATCATGGTCAGACCTATCACAGCAATATTCCAGTCCCTGGTAACAATTTCTGTCTTAATTACTGTTCTATTGCTGTGAAAGGCACCATGACCAAAGCAACTCTTATAAAAGGAAGTATTTCCTTGGGGGGTTAGCTTACAGTTTTAGAGTGTTAGTCCATGATCATCATGGTAGAAAGCAGACAAATATGACACTGGAGCTGAAAGCTTTATATCATTATCTGTAGACAGAGAGAGAGAAAGAAAGGGGAGGGCCAGGGGGAGGGACTGGGCCTGACATGAGCTTTTGAAACCACAGAGCCCAATCTTAGTGACACACTTCCTCCAACAAGGCCACACCTACTCCAACAAGGCCACACCTCCTAATTCTTCTAATTCTTTTCATACAGTGCCACTCCATGGTGACTAAGCATTCAAATATATGAGCCTATGGGGCCCATCTTTATAAAAACAACCACACTTGTTGTTAACAACTGTGCAAAGACCACATGCTTACCCTGGCCTAGAATGAATGTTCCATTATAGGCTTTCTACTGGCCCTGAGCATGATATCTACATTTCATTTTACTTTTTTTCATCTTTCACAATATCATTTTATAACAACTAAAATACATAAGATTTAAAACACAAAACGTGACCATATTTGCTAAATATCATGAGACTGTGTGGTCCAAGATTTAGAAAGCACACTATATCACATTGGCATAGTAACTACACCAGCAACAGCTCAGAATAAATTATTTCTCTCCTATAAATGTTTAGTACCTTCCTGGAATACATTACATCTGAAATATCTGAGTAATATTCTCAGGTTTCCACATTTCTAACTATAAGAGAAAGACCAGATATCAATTTTTCAATGCAAATATTGAGAATAGTGCCAGTGTTTTCTGAGAACTTCAAACACAAGCAATACATCTAAGTTACTCCTGCCCCACTGTTTCTTCCTCCAAGTCTTCTCAAATTTATGCCCTCTTTTTCTTTATATATAAAGCAATATATATATATATATATATATATATATATATATATATATATATATATACAACTTACTGATTCCATTTAGAATTACCCATATGTACAAATGTCCAGGGTTGACCACTTGGAATTGAACAGTTTATGTGTGGTACTGTAAACCTAGCCAACTACCCATTGCTGGAGAAGTCATAGACCCTAGAGAATAAACTACTACTGCTATTTCCTTAAATTAATATGATTTCTCACTGTGTTCTAAATACTTATCCTTATACCCACATATAAGCCTAGCTATCACTCCTCATCAAAGAAGCTTCTCTTTGCAACATATGTAGATTACTACTACCGCTGGTCAAATTTAGAGAATAAGTGTCAGCGACATTCCCAAAACCAACAAGTATATTTGTGATACAACTCTTACAGATAAGGCTTGAGAAGCATCATGGAAGAGGGGCCAGAAAGATTGTATGAACTAAAGAAAAAGGATGCATAGTGCTAGATAGACACAGCAAGAAAAATGTACCCATGGTCTCTCAACAATATAGTCACCTGAACAAGACCAGCATAATGATATCCTTTGACTTCTTAGAGTGAACAGGCATACTCCATACTATCTATATCTATAAGAACCAGAGGAAATTTGATATTTGTAGTAATCATAAAAATTCTGTCATAGACTTTGAAGGGAACACAGGGAAGAACAACTAATATTAAGGGTCAGTTGAGGAGTCATATGGAAACCTACTACTAGAGACCATTATTAAAATATATACATGTATGAAAGAAATAAAAATGTAGTCACCAAATAACGGGAGAGACAATGCCCCAACTAGACATCTTTTATCACCACCTTAAACCTCCAGTACATGAATGGGTTACATCTGTTTGAGTCATTGTACAGAGGGGCCCCATAGAATCCTCCAAACAATTCAGGCTATTGCCAAGGCTGTAGTTGTACTCCACAAACTGATGGCAAGGCCCTATTTTTGAAGACAATGCTTACATACCTCTTAGAACACAGAGAAATTGAACTTTGCCCGACTAGAGACTTCACCCCTGCTGACTAGTGTTCATGGTACTGGATGGTACTTTTCATGCTCCCAGAGGAGAAAGGTAAGTACTAAACCAGCTACAAATCCATTGATCTGCAGTGGTGACCTCCCTGCATGATACCCTGGTGCAATAGTAGCACAAACATTGTTCGGATGTAGGATGATTCATCCCTAAGAGACTTGAGGGCCAGCTGGCCCAAATAAGTAAAAAAGGTACTTTCTGAGAGCCAAACTGGGTCTGCCCAAGGGCTTTAGCAACAGCAGCTGAAGCATGATTTGGAAATGATCTGGACCAATTAAAGCAGCCATGTCACACCAGCAGATTCATACTTGTCAGAGTGCCCCCCAGGATGGGGTGGAGGGTATATAAACTGAGCTTGTTGTTTCAACATTCTCCCAGAGTCTATGTCGTTGATTCTGTGCCTACTTGACCCCCTCCTCCAAAGGGAACAAACAGCAGCACAGGACCCTGCTACATGTGAATAGTGAGCTATTATCTGATTGGATTTAAAGCCCACTCCATTAGATGGAATCCATGCTTCACACATCTCAGAAGGCTAAGAACCTGAGCGTAGATAGGCCATGGACATAGGGGGAAACCAAACCAAACCTTCTGTTGAAGGAACATAGGAATAAAATGACTCCTAACAACAGCTACATTCATAGATAAGTGTCTTGTTCAGCCATCACCCAAAAATCTTCCTCCTGCAGTAGATGGAAACTAGCACAGAAACCCACAAAGAGAAATGAGCAGAGAGTGAGAGACCATGGAGCAGGAAGTACTAAATGGAATGTCTTCATGAAACCCCTCCCCTCAGGACTCAGAAAGCTGTATCAAAGAGCAGGCAAAAAGTTTGTAAGAATCAGTGGGGATGGATGACATTAAGGAAATAGTGCCTTCCAGATAGAAGAGGACTGATGCACATATGAACTCACAGAGGCCATGCACCATGCACAGGGTCTACACAGGCCCAAGACAGATGGGTACCCTGTGCTGAAAGGGGGAAGTGGAAACAAGCTCCCATCCCTATCCAAAAAATCATCTTCAGTTAATATCTGCTTGGAAAGAAAAAATGTTAGTTCCTTCAATGGAGAATGGGGTCTTATTGGGCTCTCTCTCTCTCTCTCTCTCTCTCTCTCTCTCTCTCTCTCTCTCAATGGTAAGCCCAATGTCCAGCAATACATTGCTAATGCAAAACAAACTCAATGGTATTTTTTGGAGAATTTTTTCTCATATTGTTTGATTGGACATTTTTTTTAATCTTACTGATTATTTGTTTATATATTATGGCTTCCAGTTTTGTGTTTTTATGAGTTTTGTTTGTGAGTGTGTGTGTGTATGTGTTTCTTGTGCTTTTTCTTTGGTTTTATTTGTTTGTTTTATTTTGTTCTCATTTGTTTGCTGTTTTATTTGTTTGTTTGTTTTCTAGAGAGTGAAAAAAAGATGTGGAGGAAAGGAAATGGAAATGAGGAAAGAGAAACCGTCATCAGAATATCAGAATACATTTGTATGAAAAACAAATATTATTAATTAAATTCTTTTTAAAAATAAGCAAAATACTGCATTGATGAGAGAGAAAGGGTAGGGAGGGAGGGAGGGAAGGAGAGACAGAGAGAGAAAGATAGAGGAGAATATTCTATCATAGACTTGGGCTCATAAATCACAAATATCCTGTCAGACATGGGACCATAACTCACATCCTTATTAGCAGTAAAATGAAAAATTGAAGAAACTGGACTCTTCCCCAGTGTGTAATGGAGAAACTGTGTCCTCTTTCTTTATTTCTTTAACAAAATGTGGATCGTAATGGTCACGCTCATGAACTTTGAGAAACTTGGCAACTCAAATTTCTTCTCATCTCTGAACCTTTGTCTTCTTACGTATAAACCAGAAATAATAAAATCCATAATAATGTAGATTCTAATGAGAAATGAGTGAAGAAATTCATGCAAAGTACTCATTTCAGTGGCAGGCACACAGTGAGCATGTGTTCAACAGAGGTTAACTATCTCATCATTTCCTACCCAGAAGAGCAAAGCTAAAGGTTAGAACCCATATGGTACATGATCCCTATAAGCCCTGTATGTAGATCCGACCAGCTACCCACGTTCCGCCCACACTGTCAATCACCTTTTTTCCTTTTACTAACTGCACTCAACAGGCTTTGGGATACGAATCCCACCTCAGCGTCAGCTCATAAACTCCCCAAATCCCCGTAGGAACAGCAGTGCTGGTAAGCTCTGCCATTAGATGCCATTTCTCTGGGGTCTGAGCTGGAAACCAGCAGAGATTACTTGGATAAGCTTCTCCATGGGTTCTTATCTTGGTCTTGCTTATTAATGAGGGCTATGTAGCACTCTTTAGACATAAATAAGGATTTTTTCTCATAAATTTGATCGTTCTTGCTATCAGAGCCTTATATTTTTCTTCTGTTAAGCCACACAAAAACATGGCATAATTCTCTATTAATCAGGAAGGATCAAAAGAATCTATCAGGTAGACTTCCTTATAACTGTTGGCTCTAGGAAAAGGCCCTTCCTACAACCATCAAATTTAAGAGTATCTACAGCTCCTATGGAGCTTTATCTTGCACGTTGAAATTCTTTAAGTTTGAAGCTCTAAATGTCAGAATTTAATATGCACCAATCACATCACTTTTTGTTTAAATATCTCAATATTCCCTACTATGTGTGAGGTCCAGAGCATGTCTAATAGATCTCTTCTTACCTGATTGACCCGTGTTACCACTGTCACAGTCAGGTATATGTTTATGTTCATTCTTTTCTCTGCAAGATGATGGTAAATGCTTTAAGAGATGTAGGAATTAACTCCCAAGCAAACCTACATTTATGTCCCAGCTCAGGCACTGTGTTATTGTGATTTTCTTATTGGCACCTGTTACAAAGGTCATTTAATGTCTTTCTATCTAAAGAACTCTCCAGTGCATCCAAGGGTACTTACTTTTTGGTGGTAACTTCCTATGAGCTTTATATTGCTCTGGCAACCTTCCTTACACCAGAAGCAGAAGCCAGAGCACAATTTCCAAGTGTGGAATGTGTTATTCCCAGAAGCCAGAAAGGTTTATAAAAGACCGCTACCTTCTTCCTGGTAAAAGTTGCAAGATATATTAATCTATCCTTTACCTCTGGAGAGGGGATAAGTAACCTATTGATCCCTTAAGACCTGGTGTTGATGAATCCAGATTGCTGCCTGGATTGTAATGGAGTTTTGCTTTGAAACATTTCACGTTTATATATAGATAATATACAGCTATGTTTTTTGCCACAGTGGTGAAATTGATAGAGTTGTGAGAGAGACTGTTTAGTCTGCAAAAAAGAAAATTTTTAGTATTTGGCTCTGCAGAAGCAGTCTGCCAACTGCCACCCTAAATCTCAAAACATTTGATTATTTCTCCAGTGTGTCAGAAATTTGAATCTTGGTGGCATTAGTGCCTCACCATTTGTATGCCATATATTTAACTACATTTCCAAAATTCTGCTAAAGCCAGCTTGTCTATTTCACTGAAACAAGTTTACAAGCTAGTGAGGACATCCACAGACTTTTAATTTCACATTCATCAACAGTACATCATACCTAGCCTCCCATTGTCTTTTCCCACTGTATTGGTAATAGTCAACAACAGCCACGTGACTCAGGAGTCATTTTCTTCACCCTCCTCTACACCTCAGTTACCTCATGGGTAACTCTATGGGAGCAGTCTCATCCACAGACAGAGCTCCGCCAATGAAGCTGCTGTATTCCATTGCTATGGCGAGACCAAGGCTTAGACATAACATAGCAACAAAAGTATTGTCTACCCTGATGGCCAACTGTCTGGAGTTCATCCTCATTGATTTTTATCTGCTCACCAAGAAAGATAGATTTAAATAATTAGTTTCTTTTGAAAGAAAAAAAAAGGAGACAGTATGACTTGCATGGATTCCACAGTAGTGTCCTCTAAAAATCAGCTCCCAGAGTGAAGAAGTCAAGACTGGGCAGAGAAAGAAGCAAATTTGTGATGCAATCACAAGAGAGGTCTAAGCCAACACCTGGGGAGGGCCTTAGTTGAGCAGGTTGGGGTTTAAGGGACACCCCAGATTGGGATTTCCATCATACTCTTTTTACTCTATCAACCAATTTGGAACATGGGTGCAATTTAGTCCTCTGTAGTCCACGACAAGTCCTGAAGAACGTTACATGGATGGGCTGTTAGCATGCAATGAGTGCCTTCAACAACTGCTGAAAGGAAGTATGGACTCCGATGTTCAGGAGATAGGGTGTTCAGAGTGACAGAGCACATTATTTGTCTCCTGCAGGGGCTGATGAGAAAAATACAGACTTTGGTAGTGTCACCGTGAGATGGTTAAATAGCGGGAGAACAATAACCAACCTGGACTTGAACATTCTTGGACTTGGTCCCTGGAAGAAGAGACGGCGCTGCCTGCAGCATCCATGTCTGCCACCAACAGAAAAGTAAAATGGTGGCCATTCTCAGAAAGTAACGTCTCAGTTTCTAAAAACAACATTGGGGGTCTTCCCTTTTTAGCTCAAGTTTGGGCTGTCACGTTGGTGAGACTTTATGGGGAAAGCTTCTGATGTTACTAGAAGACATAATAGAGCAGACACGGTATCTGGGAGGGTTTAAAGGAAGGAAAGGAAAGGGAGGAATGTTGTAGTTAAATTATAATCTCACAAAAAGGCCATATTTGTACTTATTGTATGAGCCACTCAACTCTAGGCCATATATTTCAAACAGATGAAATTGCATGCCTATTCAAAACTGTGTATGAAATATATACAACTTTATTCATAAGAGGTATAAACCAGGCCAACCTCCAATGGATGAATGGTTAAACAAACCAGAGCACATTCATACTATGAAATACTACTTAGCAATTAAAATGAAATAAAATATTGAGCACAAATAAGCTAGATGAATCATCAGTATCAATGAAAAGTGCCAATCCAAAAGATTGCTCCCTGCTTGCTGTGTGGTTTCCCTCATATTTCATCCTTCAAATGAAATGAAAAACTGACTAATCATTTCCAGGAATTAGTAGTTGCCAGAAATTCGGGAAGAAGGAAGAGGAGGGTTAGCTAGCTGTAAAAATGGCAGCAAATGAAGCCCACAGATAGACTGCTCTGTGTTTTCACTATTGTGAGACACATACACAGACATGCGATCGTAGAAAGCAGGTATTGTCTGAGAAGGTGACAAGGCTGTATCAGTGTGGCTGTTCTGGTTGTATTACTGTTCTACACTAAAACAACCACTCTTGTTGGGAGAAACAGGTTAAAGCTCATGTTAGAATTGTCTGTACTACTGCTTAGGGTGAACGTATGTGATTTGACAATTATCTCAAAACAGAAAACTTAAAACGCCCTTTATGGAAATTTTGTACCACAGAAACTACTAAGGAGAAAATTTTCCAAAATCATAGTTTGTGGGGAGCTTGCATCTGTGCTATAGGTGACAGCGTTTGTGTGTACCAACAGTGACATCTGGTTGGAGGAAGAAGATTGGAAAAGTTCTCTATATGGAAATCAGAGGAATGGAGCAGAAGAGAGCATTAAAGTCTTATACCCATGGTTTCCTTACTTTTAATTGTTTGTTTCAAGGTGATGGCAAGCACTTTTAAAATACTTAGATTCAATTCTCAAGTTAGAAATATTATTTTAGAAACAGAGATACCATCTTCCAGTGCAGCACAGAACATTTCACCTAAAATTGTTTGAGTCCGAATATTGGGGTGAGCTAATGATCTGTGTTTATCCCACACAAAGAAATTCTTTAAGACATGAAGATTGTATTACTTTTATCTTTGCTTTTCAATACTCACAGATTCAGAATTGCACCTCCACTAGAAAAGTACAAGAGGAATCTTTCAGATCAACACAGAAAGAATATATGAATTATTTCAGGTACTGCCCAATCATAGAATTAGCTGCCTGAGAGCATTGTGGGTTTTCCCACTTTCAGATAGATACAAGCAGGGCAGGGTGGTTGTCAGAAAAGGAGATTCAGGCTTTTACTTAATAACCTAAGTTTTCCTTAAGACTTGAATTTCTATGAAAAGCATTTTTACATGATTCCTAATAATAAACAATTTTTAAAGAAAAAAATCTTTGCTTTGATTTGCCAGAATTAAATTTTGGCAAAAAATTCCAATAAATACCATTAAAACTAATGTAATACCCGAGGCTGGGGAGGTAGTTCAGCAGTTAACAGAATGTTTTGTTTTTTGAGAGGTCTGGGGTTCCATTCCCGACACCCACATTAGATGACTCACAACTGACTGTAACTATACACTCTCTCTCTCTCTCTCTCTCTCTCTCTCTCTCTCTCTCTCTCTCTCTCTCTCTCTCACACACACACACACACACACACACACACACATAAATTTTAAAAATGAAAAAAAATCTTTCGAGCTAATGCCCAAGAAGATAGATAACCTCCTTTGTTTAATATTTTTCCACTAAATAAAGGAAATTAAGTAGGAACCACAGCATTTCTCTGTATTGAATACGACTTTTTCTTAAAGAATGGAAAGAATGTTTTCATCATTTCTAATTTGTATTTAGAGTGATAACGTCACTCCATTTCCTTCTTCTCACTCCTCACAGAGCTATAATGCCAACCTTCACCAGATACATCAGTGTGTCTCTTCACAATTCTGCTTTAAGTTGACCTTTTCCCCAGATATCTTCAGAAAGACTGTTTACTTTCTTATGTTTCAAGGTAAGTGATTCAGGAAAAACAAATTCATATTTTGTTGATGAAAATTATTTTTCCAAAAATGATAATTTGGCAATGAAAATGTGACATGTGGGAAGCCATGACAGAGAAATGTTTTTCAGTGTTACTGTAAGTACCGAAATTTGTTTTTATATAATACACGATTGTCTTTAATATTTGTGCGTAAATGAGGATCAGGGAAGGAGAGGGAGCAAACACGGCTGAGAGTATGGCAGATCCTTGACTGATGAACTATACAGATTGGAATCCATGTTTAGACTTACATAACTCCACGTCTTAAGTACCCATTTAGTAATTATTTTCAATGCATAGAAATTCCACAATCCAACCTAAGAAACAAATTGCTGTTAACCTAAGTGAAGGCAGTGCATGACCTTGTAACTCTTCGAAGTCAAAGTCGCTGTCATGGATTTGGGGTTTATGGTAGTCCTCCAACCCCAATTTTATTCCAAGAGTTTTAGGAACTTCTATGCATGTCTAAGAATTGCATTTTGAACTAAATAGGTTACGATGGAGTGTTTACTATTCAACAAGAGACACCAGCTGTGCTCTGCAACAGAAAATGTCGACTTAAGTGTGAGATGCTTTAGTTCTGTTCTGTCTTCACCTACAAAGTCACCAGGAGCCTCTCTTTCCTTAGAGGCTAGGATGGAATTGTGCTAGATGAGTAAGTCCCAGCCTTTCATAAAAGCAAGATGTTCTTTTTAGAGTTTATTTTTCAATTTGAGTTTTAGGGTTTGTCATACTATAGAAGTACTTGGTTCTACCCTTCCAGCTCATAACGCTTCATGACATCATCAACAAATGTCCTGATATGCTTTAGGCACTCAGTGTTATCCTACTAAGTAAACTTAATTCTAACCAAGGTGAAAAAAAAAGTCATGTTAATACTCCTGTAAAATTTTGTATACATACTTTCTCATAAGGTGTACATTTGTATATACATTTTTAGATAATATTTGATACACACTTTTAAGTATGTAAAGGAAATTGGATCAAAAACCTAGTTTTGATTCGTGTTAGGTGCCTGAAAAGAAAAGCTCTCTTTATAAGTTCTCCCATCCTTTGCCATCAATCATACTATGCCAGTTCACAACGAAAGCCTCATTCTCAGTCTCAGAGAATGATAGATAAGTGTCTGGTTATAACCAAAAGGCAGACTTGTATTAAATTGATCTACATTTAAAGTTTGACTCTAAAGAGCAGTTGCCTGCATAATAAAGAGTCCTTGTGCAGACACATTTTGAAATGTTGACCTTTCTATTAAATGGCTGAAGTGTTCAAGTAGTTCAGATTAGTGGATAGATACCAAAGTGTAGTGTGCACATACCTGCCAGAAAATCACTAGAATCACATAAGGTATTTGTTGAAATTCAAATTTTGGAGAAATTATTTGACATAATAGATCAGGATACTCTTGGCAAGAGAAAAACAACACTAAAGACTGCATTTCTGAAAAGCTCCCTGGATGATTCTTTTGTTTTACAAGCTTATTTAGCACAAGAACCCAGTTTTGCTAGTCAGTCAGTCCTCTGGGATCTGTTCCATTGTCAGAACAATAACAGCAATGATAAAATAATTTTATAATTTGAATCAGTGAAAACCCATGGTTCTTCATCAGAATGGGTCTAACCTATACACTCAAGGACTCCCATGTTTGCTAAGAGCCACATCCTTACTGACAAGAGGACTCCTTGTTAGGCTCAACAATGTAATCACAGTAAAGATTTGATGCTAATTCTTAGTTACAGACATGATTTTTATCTCTGAGAACAGAATATTATTACCAAACCGAAAGCATCAAGCCTCCTCCCAGAAGCAAAGCACCAATTATCTTGCTTTCAACAACATATTGCCTTTGCATTTTTACTTTATTTCTGAGAGAAGTTGCTATGTGGAGTGGGGGCGGGGACTCAAACACAACTTCCAGCTCAGGATTTAGAGGCAGAGACCAGCTGTCCAAATTAATAGGCAAGTCATAGGTTCAGTACCTGACACAAATTAGACAGAGTAAGGAGAAGTATTAATGGAAATTGAAAGGAATTCCCACAGAAACTGCACGGGGCTTCCCCTTACAGTATAGCTTCCAGCTGCACCATTGTGATGTCTGTCAAAAGCATGAGCTTGATATCTAGAATCCTTTTGTGGGGAGAGGGAAGAGACAAATTGAGGCCATGTGTCAGATTTTCACTTCATTTGCAGGAGACCAAAAGGGTTAATCAGTTTTCATTTAAAGTATTGAATTACATAGAAAATAATAAAACAAAATGCATTGAAATATGAATGCAGAAAAAAATCTTGAGAAGCTGGAATAAAATCATTCTGAGTGTTTACTTTCATTTTGTCATAGATTAAAAGCATATGAATGCAATCCTTTGGATAAAATATAAATCCATTCACCATAATTGTGTCTGTGTGCTTTGAGAACAACTAGGTACATGTGACCTTCTTGGGTAGTGGGATCCCATAGGCATCAGGTCCCCTGATGGTCACTGTGGTGCTTGCTCTTGCAGCACCATCCTGTTATGGAATGTTATTCTGTATGCTGTGAGTATATGTTGCTCTGATGGATTGACAAATAAAATGCTGATTGGCCATTAGCCAGGCAGGAAGTATAGGCAGGGTAAGCGGATGAGGAGAATTCTGGGAAGAGGAAGGCAGAGTCTGAAGACACCAGCCCACCATCCAGGGAGCAGCATGTAATGGCACACAGGTAAAGCCATAGAGCCCATGGTGACATATAGATTAACAGAAATGGGCTGAATTAAATGTAAGAGCCAGTCAGTAATAAGCCTGAGCTAATGGTCAAGCAGTTACAATTAATACAAGCCTCTGTGTGTTTACTTGGAAGACACAAATGGGAAAGATTTGTCCTGACTGCAGGCCAGGCGGGACACAGGAAAACCTCTGACTACAAATGGCTTCAAAATGTGGGGCAAGATTTTCCACCTAAAACCTGAGAAAGCTTAAAAAAAAATTCTAAAATGGAGCTAAAAACAGCTTCCCAGTTGTGTCTCTCAGGCAAGCCATGAGCTATAGTATGGCAGGTTCACAGCAGCCTGTGGGCTTGAGTGCAGCATGACTGATTTCTGCCACAGTAAAAATCGGTGTCTCCAAGCCACACAGTGCACTGTGTGGCAGATTTAGCTTTTGCTAATACAAAAATAATCAAAGAAAAAAAAAAAAGGTTTTTGGCTACACGCTGTTGGATGGAGGCATAGACCCACTGCCTCCCAGAGTCAGGTGGTGAGCACATGGTGAGCATGGTTCCCCCAAAGCTGGTGGTAAACGTAGTTCTGCCATATTGGAAGGCTGAGGAGGGTGGAGCCAGCAGCGAAAGCTGCTCTTTTAGTCCTAGTAATGCTGCACTTTAAAGCAACAGATTCACAATAAGACAGATTCAGATAAAATGAATCTCTAAACGGTTTACAATGTGTGTAAAAATATTTGTAGGCTTGGAAGAGAGAGGAAAAAACAGAAAGTTTTAAAAAATAAAGTCTTTAAAGAGATAGTAAATGTTATATAAAAAATAAGCCACGTAAAGATGGATATTACACAGAGAATCTGGATTGCATTGTCTTTGGGATTTTTAACTGTAGAGAGACATTTGATGTAAAAGCTGCTGAGTTAATTCAATATATATATTTTAAAGATATCTTGACTTCAAAATTTGGATCTAAGGATATGTTGCTTTGGAAAGGAAGCTCTGGTTTTATTTCCACAGGAAGCAAGAGGCTATGGATTTGTTCCAGATTAAGATACATCAGGTTTGACTAGCCAAGACCCCCTGAAAGGTCTCCAATGACAAAAATGGCCCAGATCATCCAAAATCAACTTCAAGACAGTTGGATCAGAGAATACAGCCTCACAGACTACTCCAGTCAGGACTTGACCACAATCCTAAAATTTTCTGTTTTTTTTTTTTTTTTCATTGAGAAATTTTTTCTCATTCTACACCCTAATCAGAGACCCCCTCTTCCCACCTCCTGCCCCCAGCCTTCCCCTCAACAGACCCCCATCACCCCCTTTTTGTCCCCATATGATTACCAGTGCCCTCTATCAGCAGGAAGCAGCCTAGAAAACTATGTCCACATTCCCACAACATGGATTATGGATATTTGTCTTTGTTTAGGTTATTGGTTACAAATTGTTATTGGTCATAGTCACTCTCTTTCTAAAAGAAGAAAGGGAGATATGATATAGAAACATAAGATAAATATTTTACATTGCTATAGATTTTAGTTTATTGATACAAATTTAAAGTTAATTTTGTTATACTATAATGTATATTTCTACTCTTGTTTAAAGTATTTTGTTTATGCAACACATTTGAAATTGTAGCGTATAGTTGAGAAATACAGATTAATAGTTTATCATCTATGATAATCAAAGTTGTAGTCACGTTAAATTTTCTAGGTATACATAGATATAATTCAATTAGGTAGGTAATTTTCAAACACTTCAAAGACCTACAGAATATGGCATTTAAAATGTTTTAAAAACTTAGACTTTTCTGGACAGTGAGACATGTCTGCTACTGGCAGCATTGATTTGCTTCAAAGAGGATGATGGTTGTTGAGGACACTCCATATGGAGTTTGTCTTAATCTTGGCAAAAATAGCCATTTGGACAAGAAACTGTTCTTGCCTGGACTCCTTGACAAAATGTATCGACTTGACATGCAAGACACATAGGAAGGTGACCACTGAACTTTGCAAGGAGAGATGGTCCTTCAGGTTCCTGCTTCACAGAAGAAACTGCCAGAAATTCTACAGGACACCAAGAGAAACAACTGAGAGACTTTAGGTCTGTTGGCTGAAGATGGATATTCTAATGTTGCAAAGAAACTTTGGATGACTGTCCAGGCAAACAGCTGTCTCTGTCACTCTAGATATTTGGAAGTTGCTTACAATGCTCTTCCTGTTTACTTAGGTAATATTATATCCTTCTGGGATCTTTGATATAGTTGAAAACTAGATAGTTATAATTTTGCTTAGTTACGATAAAAGATAAATTAGATAAGAAACTTTAGACTCACAAATATAGGATAGATAATTTTCTTTAATTTTGCCAAATACAAATAGACTAGATATTGTAACTGTAATTCTTGCTTGATAACTGTTCTATTATATGTAATTTTACTATGTTAAAGTTAAAACCTCCTTTTTGATTAGACAGAAAAGGGGAAGCGCTATGGAATGTCGTTCTGTATGCTGTGAATATATGTTGCTGATTGACTGACAAATAAAACACTGATTGGCCAGTAGCCAGGCAGGAAGTTTAGGTGGGGTAAGTGAATGAAGAGAATTCTGGGAAGAGGAAGGCAGAGTCTGAAGACACCAGCCCACCATCCAGGGAGCAGCATGTAATGGCACACAGTTAAAGCCATAGAGCCCATGGTGACATATAGATTAACAGAAATGGGCTGAATTTAAATGTAAGAGCCAGTCAGTAATAAGCCTGAACTAATGGCTGAGCAGTTACAATTAATATAAGCCACTTGGGGAACGCAAGTGGGAGACATTTTTCCCGACCGCTGGCTGGGACACAGAAAAAATTCAACTACACTATCCTCTCCTTGGAGCTTGTTAGAAATGATAAATACCAGGTTCCACCTTATACTTGCTGAAGCCAAATCCGAACCCTAAGAAAATAGCAGATGATTTCAATGGAATTTGCATTGTAGAAGCCTCAATTCAAGCCTTTAACTAAGCTGATTCTTTTCTATTGGCTTGGAAATAATATTCTAAAGTTAAAGTTGATATTTTGGTAAATCCCTAAATATAAAATAACTTCAGAGTGGAAAGCATCTGTGAAATCGTGTTTTACAATCCTTTTTGATAGATGAGGAATGTAAGGACTCAAAGATGGGAACAACAAGCCCAAAGCCACACAGCTGTTTCAGAACAGAGCCAAGTTCGGATGTCTTTATCCCCAGTTCCAACATGGAAGAAAAACAAGATTCACCTGAATATAGGAAGAGTGATGTAACTTTAATATTCTTCATCCCAAAAATCTACTATTATTTACTTGCTCCACTTGTACAAATTCAGGAAAAAGCTATCATTTGTGCATAAGATAGACTCCAAAATTAAATTTCCTTATCTCTAAAGTCGGTCATTTACTCCTTCGGATCAAATATGTTCTTCTCTGTCAGTCCTTTGACAACAGTATATTCATCTCTAATGCCAGATAAGCTTACTAAATATGTATGCCATTGTGACAAAAATGGGTGACCACTGTGACAAAAATGGGTGACCAGGAAGCCAAGGGAGGTCAATGACAAAATAGGTGGGCGCTAGAGGGCAAGGACTTTTATTTTATTTTTTTTTTTTTGCAACAATGAGAAACAAACAAACAAACAAAATTAACCTTGCAGAGTCAGACACAAGTCAATAAGCCCTGAACCTCCACACAGTCAAAGCTGTGCTCTATGAAGAGAGGGTGACTACATCAACCCAGAGTCCCTGGGAGTGAGTGGTCCAGCCAGCTCATGGCTAGACTATACAAACTGTGGCCGCTGATGACCCTTATAAAACGTTGATCCAGCAATAGATGCAGTAGGGCTTTCAAGATAAAGAAAAATTAGAGAGAAGCAGGCTGAGAATTTTAAGTGAAATACCATTTTAAACATATTTGAAGAAGGGTTGGGGATGTAGCTCAGTTGGTAGAGTTCTTGTCTGCCATATCCAAGTGCTGCATGTGACACCCTAGCACTGCATAAACTTGGCATGGTGGCACACGTCTACAGTCTCTGCCTCAAAAAGATAAGTAAAACTATTTGAAGTGTTTGCCACCATTAAAAATAGATAAAATCTACAAAATTTTCAAAGTGTATGTAGAACACAGTGATTCTCTACAACAGTTATTTGCAACCTTCCTAATGCTGTGACCCTTTAATACATACAGTTGCTTATGTTCTGGTGATCCCCAACCATAAAATTATTTTATTGCTACTTCGTAACTGTAATTTTGCTATAGTTATGAATCGTAATGTAAATATCTGATATGTGGCCCCGAGATTGAGAACCACTGCTCAGAAACATCTAAATTACAAATAGGAGTAAGTTAGGTACTTAGAGAGAGTAATAGAAATGATAAAGCATTACCCTGGTGTCTGAAGGGGCTGCACACAGCATCTCATCACCTACAGTTTGACAGCAGTTGATTTAAGTACCTTAACTCTTGGGAGGTTTTGATATTGAGGGATGCAGAGATGAAGAAAGCAGAAGGAGCAGATGAGCTTGAGGTAGTAGAATGAAATCCAGAATATATAACCTGATAAACACGTATGAAATAACATAAATACACAGTGAAAAGACACATTTGATTTTTAATGTCTTCCTAAAATTGAATTTGTTTGATGGATGTTCCATAAGTTGTACATTTTCAGAATGATTTCTGTGTATTCTATTTGGTTGAGACAACTCCAGTAATATCCAAAATAAAGATTTTATGTAATTGCTGTAAATTAGGAAAGGACTCAATACTATAACATATATAATATAACATACTATTCATTGGTACTTGTGTCGCCTACAAATGAAAAGTGAAACTTTTTGAAATTCCCGTGTGAAGTATGCACATGCCATATTGTGGATTCTCATTGAGTTGGATCATTGAAGGACCGAATTAAACATCTTATGAATCCTTGGGTTCCTTTGTCTGCACTAGAACTCAGAAAGTGGCAGGAATCCCCTTTCTACTCTACCTCAGTTAAATTATTCTTTTCTCCTCCTCACTTTCTAGTCAGAAAAGCTACCAAGACATACATGTAAATATCTACTATTTGACTTTATACTCTAGGTCATTGTGCTTGAACTAATACTGTACACATTCTTTGACAACTGTCTATACGTAGCCTGGGCTTAAATTTCTCTCCTAAATATATCTGCTTCCTAATCCACCAAACCTTTATGTTTACTCATATGGTAAAAGGGACTCTCCAAAGTTAGTTAAACCAGAAATGTCAAGATGAGTAGGATACCCTGGATTCTCCAGGCATCTGGTTTTTTATAAGAGGGCACCATGAAGGACAGGCCAGAGAAGGACACAGGAAACTAGGAGCCAAGGTTTGAATGATTCTGCTCTAGAGTAAACAGCAACATCGCCTCTGGCAGCCCACTGTCCACACAGCTTTCAAAAGTATCATACCTGGGATGACCATATTCAACTGCTGACCTCTAGGACTGCAAGATAGTAAATGAATTTCTGCTCGAAGACACTGAATTTGTGGTAAATTTTAGAATGGTCATTGAAAATGAACACAGGTACCTAGGATAAGCTGAATGAAAGGAAAATACAGAGAAACTGAAAAAAAATTAATTTATAATACTGATATAAAAATGTATCAAGTTCACAGTTTATACAATTCCACAGCATAGAGGTATGTGGTTCAGTTTACTAGCAACAGTGTCACGTGGCTACTGAGCACTTGAAATATGACCAACTCTTATTGAAATAGTTACTGTTGATTTTAGAAAATTGACTAGGAAAAAATTGTAAATATTCTAGTCATCATTTTATAGCAAGTTGCAGTGGTTTGGATGAGAATGGCCTCCATGGGCCCATCTATTTGAATGCTTGGTTCCCAGTCAGTGGAACTGTCAGGGAAAGACTAGGAGGTGTGACCTTGTTGAAGGAGGTGTGTCAGCAGAAGTAGGCTTTGAAGTTTCTAAAGCCCCGTGACAATTCCAGTTAGCTCTCTCTGCTTTGTGCTTGTGGGTCACAGATGTGAGCTCTCACCTACTGCTCCAGGGCCATGCCTTCCTGCTGCTGCCTAAAATTAATGGCCAGGAACTCAAACCCTCTGGAACCATGAGCCCAAAATTAAGTGTTTTATTTTATAAGTTGCCTTGGTAAGGGTGTTTTGTCAAGGCAATAGAAAAGTAACTAAGACATAAGTATATATTGAATTGTTAATATTTAACATTGAATTAAATAGAATTTATCATTAGAATAGGCTGCATTTACATGCTTTTCCTTCTAGTACAGCTATGAGAACACATGTGGAAAAGATTATTCTTCTGCATAAAATGCTTATACAAATATTTCACAGAGGCTCATATCCTGAGGTATCTCTTTGCATTCTGAAATTCTGCACACTCATACATAACCTCAAAATAGGATAGTGTGGGTTCTCACTAAGTGCTATTATACAAATGAGCTTAGTTATCGGCATGTACTGCTCTTCCAGAGAACCCAAATGTAGTTCTCAGCACACCAAAAGATGGCTCAAAACTGTAACAGCCGCTCCAAGGACTCAGGCTCCCTCTTCTGCCTTCTCAGACACTGCACTCATATGTACACATCTGCTAGCTTAGTTATTGTTCTTGTCATGAAGAGAAACAATGACCAAAGCCACTCTTACAAAAGAAATCATTTAATTTGAGACTTGCTTACAGGTTCAGAAGATTAGTGCATTATCACCATGGTAGGAAGCAGACAGACATGGCCCAGGAGCAGTAGATGAGACCTACATCCTGATGCAAAAGTACCAAGCAGAGGGTGGAAGAAGACTGGGCATGCATGGCATGGGCTTTTACAACCTCAAAGCCCACTTCCAGTAACACACCTTCTCCATTAAGGAGTCCCACTCAAACAGTCCCACTCAAACAGTCCTACTCTCTTGTGACTAAGCATATGAGCCCATGGGGGCCATTCTCATTTAAACCACCACACCTACATAGACATACACATATACACAATTTCTAAAAAAAACAAGCCTTTTAAAAAATGAGATTGCAGCTTGGTGGTGGTGGCACACACCTTTAATCCCAGCACTTGGGAGGCAGAGGCAGGCGGATCTCTGTGAGTTCAAGGCCAGCCTGGACTACAGAGTGAGTTCCAGGACAGGCATAAAGCCATACAGAGAAACCCTGTCTCGAAAAACGAAAGACAAAAAAAAAAAAATGAGATGGTATATAATGTATCAATAGCTCTGCCTCAAGGCATACATGCAGCTATTTTTCCACATATATTAAAGTCACTTAAGGAGCCTGCTTTGTGGTCTTACTGTCATAAATTTGAATGTCTAATGTTCTTTGAAATTACGTCCTGAAGCATGGCTTTTCAATCTTCTCTTTGATTATATGGAGGTGGCATTATTTTTCTTTTTTTCCAAGATAAACAAATCTCTGTGAGATTAGAATCACGTGTCAGGGAGAATAAAGAATGACTTTACCCATCCTGGCAAATACTTGCATCAGTTTAATCATGGTCTCTGTTGCATATAAGACAAAACAATAAATTAGATACTATGTAAACCAATGCAATAAATCTGTTAACGGAATATTAGAAATATTAATAGGAATTTTACCAACTTCTTTAAAATTCCAAGTAGTTTTAGGACTTCAGTCAATTGGAATACTTCCAAAGATATATTTCATAATTTCCTAAAACCTTATTAAAATCAGCCTAAGTTTTTCTCTGTGCTTAGCAATTCTGCTTTTTCCTTAATTAGGTGAAATATAAATGTCTACCCGCAAACTACTATATATCATTACTATTATATAACTACATAAGTCTTCAGTGTAAATCATAAAGGAGAAATAAAATAGTATCAGAGATGACACAATAAATTATACTTGCAATCAGTTCATTCTTATAACCTTGAATAAATGAGAGGTAGGGTTGAAAGTCATTTCCATAGTAGTCCATTTGTCAATTAAAATTATCTCACTATGGAAATACAAAGCCTCATTATGGCTGTTCACCCAATGTGTAGGAATGTGTTCCAAGTGCCACATCTGTCTTCCCTCTGTTCATATCCCAATTCATTTAAAGAGTGATTATTCTTAAAGGAGAACTTAACAGTCAAACCTCTAATTTCATTTGGGAAATCAGGTAAGAATTTGAAAACCTTTGGCCCAGGCAATAAATCCAGGAAAGATTCTTGTTCTGTATTTAAAATGAATGAATCTTAATTGAAATTATTATAAAACTTGCTGAACTGTGAACAAAGAAAATCACTTTCATCTCTACTAAAGGCCCCTTGTGTTCCAGCTGCCTTGATCATAACCACTAGTCATATACTACAGAGAAAATTGGGTTCACAGACTAAAGGAAGCTGGGTAATCACACAAAGTTTGCTTCTGGATTTTTGTTTTCACTAGGCAAATAATTTTCAGTAGGCAAATAAATTGTAACTATCTTATACTACGTCCTGTGAATATTAATAAATTATACAGATAAGGTGAAGAAACACCATATATTGAGGACAGAAGCTGAATTATAAATTGTGGGACACTATGGTTTTCTTTTCAGAAAAAAAGGCTCATACAAGAAATTAATAATATTTTTAAAGTAACCAAGAGGAGCTGGAGGGTTGCCCCAGAGGTTAAGAGCACCCATTACTCTTTCAGAAGAAAACCACCCACACGGTGGCTCATAACCCATAGCTTCAGTTCCAGGAAACCCACACCCTAGTGATCTCTGCAAGCAAACATGCATGTGGTGCACACACGTACATGTAGGCAAAACACAAATACACATAAAAATAAATAAATCTGAAGAGGATTTAAAACTAGCCAAAGGGACAGAAAGTCCCTTTCTGAAGTGTGTCAGCGATGTCAAAGAGGCACAGTTGTGTAACTTCGAGTTGAATCTATACAGGCATCAATGAGAAGAGGACTAAAAGGCCCTGTCACTCAGAAATGTAAAGTCTCTGAGGAATCCATTTTTTTTGGACATATAAAGGGATAAAGTGAGACTTTTGTTAACAAATATAGAATAATAACCAATTTTGAGAGAATTGTTATTTCTATAACACATGTGCATTTACATGAAATTTCTCATGCTAATTTCCAAAATTATGGCAGTCTCCAAAATAATTATGCTTCAATTTCATTCTCTGCTTTCATCCCATTTTTCTTACAAATTGAGTTTGAAAAAAATGTCCTCCAGCCAGAAGTCCCGCCGTATGCTGTGACCTGTTTTAGACTGCTCTGGCCCCCTTTTCCTCCATTGGTCACCTCAAGGATGAGGGAGCACTGGCACATGATTTCATGAGAAAACAAAGGGGCAAGTGCCACTGAGTAGAAGGCTGTATGTTCTCAGAATGATGACATTTGTAAGCAGCTTCAGGAAAATAATAGTAGGCCCCTGAAATGGAATTATAATTGGACATCTCAATTGAAACTCATTCTGCTTAGAAATAATCTTTTTGCTGTAACCTTTACCACAGTCTTTAAGCAAAACCATCAATAGCAATGAGCAGATTCTGAGACAGATCTTAATTGTTAAACATCATTCTTTATGTAAAAGAAATAAGGAATTTTTAAAGAACCTATACCAGGCAATGTTCAGGTGCTAACAAAAAAATTGTACCTGTGCATTAAAGAAATAGAAAAGTCTGTTTCTAGGAAACTTTTGTGGACACTTTGGAAGAAATGGAAATTATTTTAGTCTATTTGATATTGAAAAACAATAAAATACTTGCAAATTGAATCTAAGAACACATTAATAAGATAATCTACATGATCAAGTAGGCTTCATCTCAGAGGTACAGGGATGTTTCAACATATGTAAATTGATAAATGTAATCCACCATATAAACAAACTGGAAGACAAAAACCACATAATCATCTCATTAGATCCAGAAAAGGACTGTGACAAAATTTAACATCACTTCATGATAAAAGTCCTGGAGAGACTAGGAATACAAGGGACATACCTAAACATAATAAAGTTTATTTACAGCAAACCCATAGCTGACATCCATGTAAATAGAAACTCAAAGCATTTCCAGTAAAATCAAGAAAAAGAAAAGGATGCCCAGTCTCTCCATAGATTAAGGAAGAAATCAGGGAAATAACACCATTCACAATAGCCTCAAATACCTTAGGGAAACTCTAACCAAGCAAGTGAAAGACTTGTATGCTAAACTCTAATACATTGAAGAAAAAAACAGAAGAAAATATCAGAAGATGGAAAGATCTCTCATGCTCAGGGACCAGTGCGATTAATATACTGACAATGGCCATCCTACCAAAAGCAATCTACAGATTCAATGCAATTTCCATCAGAACTCAAACACAATACTTCACAGATCTTGAATGGGCAACTTTCAGTTTCATATGGAAACACACACACACACACACACACACACACACACACACACAGACACACACAAACACACACACACACAAGGATAGCTAAAAATAATCCTGAATATTAGAAGAACTTCTTTAGGTATCACTATCCCTGACATCAAATTATACTACAAAACTATAGTAATAAAAACAGTATAGTATTGGCACAAAAAAAGTTCATTGATTTAATCAATTGGAAGACCTAGATATAAGTCCACATGCATTTGGACGCTTGATTTTTGACAAGAAGACAAAAATGTACACTAAATCCTCCACAAATAGTGCTCTTAAAACTATATGGCTGCATGTAGAAGAATATAAATAGACCCATATTTATCACCCTGAACAAAATTCAACTCTAAATGAATCAAGGACCTTGACATAAAACTATATACACTTAACCTGATAGAGACAAAGTGAGGAATCATCTTGAACTCATTGGCACAGGAGAAGACTTTCTGAAGAGGACACCAATAGAAGTGGCACTAAGACCAATAATTAATAAATGGGACTGCTGTGGAATAATCCTTCTGTACACTGTGAATATGTATTACTCTCATTGGTTAATAAAGAACTGACTGGCCTACAGCTGGGCAGGAAGAGATTGGACAGGAGAGCCACACTAGGAGGATGCTGGGAAGAAAGAGGGTGGAGTCTCGACTAGTGAGGAGATGCAGAGAGAAGCAAGATGGGCATGCTATACTGAGAAAAGGTACCAAGCCATGTGGCAAAGCATAAATAAAAAATATGGGTTAATGTACTTAAATGTAAGAGTTAGCTAGTAACAAACCTAAGCTATTGGCTGAGCATCTGAGCATTTGTAATTTATATTAAGTCTACCTGTCAGTTATTTGGGAACTGGTGAGTAGAAAAGAAATGTCATCTACATGGAACCTCATGAAACTGGGAAGCTTCTGTATGGCAAAAGACACCATCATTCAGACTAATAGTTATGGTATGGAATGGAGAAAGATCTTTACTAATAAAGATCTTTTAAAGGGTTAAGATCTAAAATATATGAAAAACTCAAAAAACTGGACTTCAAGAAAACAAATGACACAATTTAAAAAGAAATGGAGACAACATTGAATAGAAAATTCTCAAAGGATGAAACATAGATGGCTGAGAAACACTTAAAGAGATATTCAACATCCTTAGCCAGCAGACAAATGTACAATTACTTTGAGATATCTTCTTATACTAGTCAGAATGGCCAAGATTAATGAAACATAGGACAGTTCATGCTGGCAAGAAGACTACTCATTCATTGCTAATGAGAATGTAAACTTGTACAGCCACTATGGAAATCAATGTGGTTGTCCTCAGGAAGCTAACAGTAGATCTACCTAAAGACCCAGCTATACCACTCTTGGGCATGTATACAAAGGCCTCTACCTCCTACTACAGAGATACTTGTTCATCCATGTTCATTACTCTTCTATTCATAGTAGCCAGAAATTGGAAACAGCCTAGATGTCCATCAACAGATGAAAGATTAATGAGAATGTGGTACATTTACACAATGGAATATTACTCAGTAGTTTAAAAAACGAAATAATGAAATTAAAAGTACGTAGCTGGAACTAGAAAAAAAATCAACCTGAGGACCCAAAAGGACAAATATGATATGTATTCTCTTACATGTGGATGTTAGGTTTTAAGTCTTCAATAGGCATGACACTATTTATATTATAAACACAGGGTTAGGTATAGGGTAAGTGGCTAGAAGAGATGGAAAAAACTCTTAAGGTAGGGAAACTAGAACATACAATTATGAAGAGATAGGGGAACAAGACTGGAATGGGAGGACTAAAAGGAGATGGAGAGGGAAGAGATGAGGAGAGATGGGAGAGGGAATATGAGTAGTGACAGCTAACACTAAGGGTCATTTGAGGGGTCATATGAAAACCTACTATACTGCAGGCCTCAGGAATATATCATAAGAACTCAGCTGGTTACGGCAAAGTCACTACCTGGAGGGATCAGGGAATTCCTCCAGAGGAAGCCAAATTCCAAGGAATTCCAAGGAGCTTTTAGTGTTACTTGGCTTGTTATATATCAGCTGTATTCTGTTATGAAAATCATGTGTGCCTTCATAGTTTTCCCAAATGACTTTTCCCTAAGAAGGGCTAACAGTGTGGACTGATCACTCTCTGGACATACACATTCCAGGTATTTGGAGAACAGCCTCAGAAAAGGCTTTCTCTGGAATCAGATATCTCCCTTAGCCACTTTCAAGGACTACAGGAGACACCACCCAGGTGGGCACCCAAATTTCAAGGACTAACAGTGATAGCAGCGCACATGCAAGTCTCCTGACTTAAGGTAAATTCCACAAGGGGACACTGCCTAGGTTAGGTGGACATTAAGTAATAGCTTTATACAATTTAGCTCAGACCCTCCCTTCTTACAGCCTTACTAACTTTAGACCTCTAACTCCCTACCTAACCACTTCTAGGAATATTTAGATAACCTGTGCGCTAACAGCTATGCTCAGCCAGAACCCCGATTCAAGCCTCCTTGTAATTATCATTATTGGCAGCATCCGGCCAGGTCCATCCCCAGTTGGAGGAAAGTACCTCATCAGAGATACCTCCGTACTCTCTAAGAACACACTTAAGCATCCAGACTACCTGTTTGAGAAGGCCTGGCAGATGTGCCAATTAAGCTTAACTTCCTCCTTTCCCAAATGTTACCTCTAGTTCCAGATCACCAGAGGCATCTAGCTGTACACTAACAACTGAGTACACTTTCCCCTACCCTGCAGAAAAAAAAAAAGGCAGATAGCTTGAAGCCACAGGAAAAAGGAAGGCAGTTTTATTTTCTCCCATTGACCTAGCAACTTATAGATTTTTAACATTTTTTACCAATCACGTTTAAGATTATAGTTGTGCACATAAGATCCCTCTTCTTAGATATTACCCGAGTTTAGCCTTTAGTTAATTCATCAGTCACTTCCCCTTTGGGTTGCAAATGGTAATTAACAATTATTGCCCCTCTTTGTGATTCTTATCACCCCTCTATTTGACCCTGATAGCGGACAATCACTGCCTGAGGAAATTCAGGCTGGGTGACCTGGATGGAGTGGAGGATTGTGATTGTTTGGATATATAACTATAAAGCAAGAGACAATGGTTGTATTAAAGTGAATGGACTAAGAGCTCAGTGTGCTGAGATTCATTTTTCCCGAAAATAGTCCTCGCCATTAATAGTTCTCTCTCCTGAGACCCTGGGATGTATAATATTGAGGCTGGTCCCTCAAATATTATACAAGACTACTACAGCAGAATCATATATGTATGTGTGTGTGTGAGAGAGAGAGAGACACACACACACACAGAGACACAGAGAGAGAGAGAGAGAGAGATCTAAATCACATCACCAAAGAAATCTGTCTCAGAACTGCAACTAGACCCTTCTCAAAACCAAATGAAAACTCCATTGACAGGAGTAGGTTATATCTAATTGAGTTGTTGACCAAGGGAGTCCAATAGAAACTCCCAAACAATTCAGGCTATTTTCAAGGCTATTGGTTGCTTTCTAAAAATTAAAGGCAAGGCCTTGTTGCTGAAGACAACACTTATATAACTCATTAAACACAGAGAAGTTGAGAGGGTGGCTACCTAGAGCCTTCACCCCTACTGATTATTATTCATGGTACTGGAAGGTACTCTGCAAGCTACCGGAGGAGAAAGGTAAACATCAACCCCACTACAAACTGTTCAGTCTACAATTGTGACCTGTCTACATGATATGCTGGTACAATAATGGCACAAAAGTTGTGGAGTAACCAACCATTAATTGATTAGAAATAAGGCCCAGTCCATGATAGGGAACCCATACCCAACACTGCTTGACCTGAGACTAGATAGCCCACAGACCTAGAAGAATATCAAATACTACAATTGTGCTAAAGGACAAAACAGCAATAAAATTATTCCTAGTGGCATTATGCTATGCTCATGGATCAATGTCTTGCTCAGCAGAGATGAATCCTCCTGCAGTTGATGGAAACAAATATGGAGACCCACAAATAGAAAATGTGTATAAAATGAGAGAACACTCGGTTCTAAATGGAATGTTTTCAGCAAACCCCTTCCCTCACAGCTTAAGGAACTATGTGTAAGAAGAGGAGGAAAAATTCTAAGAGCCAGTGAGAACTAAAGACACCAACAAACAAGGCCTTTTAAACACAGCAGGAATGATTCATATCAGCTCTGAGAGACTGTAGTAGCATGCACAGGGCCTGCATAGGTCCAAGCCAGATCAGGTGCCAGCAATGACAGAGGAAGTGGACAGAAGCCCACATGCCTAACCCATAAACTGTCTCCAGCTGACAACCACTTACAAAGGAAAAATTAGTTCCTACAGTGGAGTCTCACCAGTATACCAACAACGCTTATGAGAGGCTCCATGACCATCAGTAGATGGCCAACACAAAATGAATGCGAAGATTTTTATGTGGGTGTTTTCTCTAATAATGCATTGTCTGGGCATATCTACCTTGCTTTTCTCTTGCTTACCTATTTGGTTCCAAATTTGTGATTTTATGGAGTGTGTGTGTGTGTGTGTGTGTGTGTGTGTGTGTGTGTGTGTGTGTGTGTGTTTTCTCATGTTTTTCTTTTCTCTGTTTTGTTTTGATCCAGGTTTTTTCTTTCAAAATTTGCCTATTTATTTTCTAAAGGAAGAAAGAGAGGTGTGTTGTTGGATCAGTGGAGAGATGGGGAGGATCCAAGAAAGAAAAAAACCACTGTATTATAAAATTATTTTCAATAGAAAATTTTATGATATTGAGGGGAAAAAAAGCTGAGAGACAGCTGAGAAACTAGGGACTGCTGGAAAAACGATTTGACATCTCTGAGGTTGACTATATAATTACTTTACTTAGAAAATGGATAAAAATGAAAGCATTTAACTTTTCTACATGAAAAAACAAACTCCTTGTCAGTGAAGAAAGCTCTTAATAGAGAATATCGAGCAAGTATATACTATGCATAATTTGTCCTATTTAAGAATCATACTTTGTTTGATAAACAAGCTTCTATAGAGCTCTATTATCCAGACATGGAGGATATTTATGTTCTATTTTTTTTTTAACTTATCTTTTTAAACTGGATTAAGAAGAGGTAGTCTTCATTTGGAATTTCTACATTTTCTTTACTTTGGCTAATTCTAGTATTAAATAATAGCTATCAAAGAATAGAGGGGGATGCTAGTGGTGGAGAGGTTCAAACATGCATCAGACGGGAGAAGGGGAGAAAGTAGGCAGAGGGAGGGATCCAGAAAGCTGGTTCATGCACCATGATCACACTACCAGGGGCCCCTCAAACAGAATCAGCTACACAACTTCCTCCCATATGCGGAGGGTCTAGTTCAGTCCCATGCATGTACCACAGTTGTTGGTCTAAAGTTCGTGAGTTCCTTTGAGCTTGGTTCAGTTGTCTCTGTAGATCATGATCTTGACCCCCCCCCCCCCCCTTGTTCATACAATCCCTCTTCCCTCTCTTCGACTGGACTCCCTGAGCTTGGCCTGGTGCTTGGTTGTGGATCTCTGCATCTGCTTCCATTAGTTACTGGATAAAGGCTCTATGATGACAGTTAGGGTATTCACCAATCTGATTACCAGGGTAGGCTAGTTCAGGTACCCTCAACACTATTGCTAGTAGTCTAATGTGGGGTCATCCTTGTGGATTCCTGATAATTTCCCTTGCACCAAGTTTCTCCCTTACCCTGTAATGTCTTCCTCTATCAAGGTATCTCTTTCATTGCTCTCCTATTCTGTCCCTCCCCCATCTGGACCATCCCATTCCCTCATGTTCTCATCCCCCACCCCCTACTCTCTATTGCCCCTCTCATCCCCAGTTTACTCATAGCCAGAACATGGAAACAACTTAGATGCCCCTCAACTGAAGAATGGATAAAGAAAATGTGGTACATATACACAATGGCACATTACTCAGCTGTAAAAAACAATGATACCACGAAATTTTCAGGCAAATGGATGCAACTAGAAAACCCAGACTCAGAAAGACAAACATGGTATGTACTCACTCATAAGTGGATACTAGATGTAAAGCAAAGGATAACCAGACTACAATTCACAGCTCCAGAGAAACTAGGAAACAAGAAGGACCCTAAGATGGACGTACTGACCACCTTGGGAAGGGCAAACAGAGGAGATATTGATGATCATCCCTTCGAACACATATTCACCTGTGTTCTTCTACTACTCAGATAATAATTTTCCATTTCGGTTGTTCATACCAAAATCTTAGAAAACATCACTAAAACTCTCTCTTCTCTCACCTCTTTTCTATACATCAGAAAATCCTGTTGGCTCGAACATCCAAATATGTTCAGAATCACATTGCTCTACTCACGTCCAAACTATCTTACCCTCACGCATGCATCCCTAGAACGCCTCCTAACTGCCTTGTTTCCATATTTGCTAATTTATACTCTATTCTCAGCCCTGCACCCAGAGTCATCCATGATAGGGTTCAGCTGTCCAAAAGAGACAAGGGATGTTCTCCTCCCTCAACATCGCCCCTTCATAATAATTATACCTTTTGTCAATTTATGGCCAATAAAGGAGAAAGAGCCCATCAAGTTATCTCTTAGGAAATGGTCTGAAGGTTGCACACATTAATTCTACCCATGCACTATTATCCAAAGTTTAGAAGCATCAGAGTCTTCCTAGAAGAAAGCATTTAAAAAATCATGCTGTGAGCAATTAGAACCCTCTAATTCTCCATTCTTGTCATGTAACTCTTCATGTATTTATTGCATCCAGCCCCAACTTTCGGGATTCTGTGATATGCTTCCATTTCTACTCTATATAAATTCGGTTATTCAAAGGCAAGACACCTTTTAACCAAATACAGTAATATTTTCCCCTCCCTTTCTGAATGTTTAAATATATTTGAACAGTGGGAATGATCGAACCATAAGGAAGTAAGCACTGAAATGGAGAGCATGGGGAACAGAGAGTCCTGTGTTGGAGAGTAGTTACAAAATCACAGAGATGTCTCCAGCTGTTGACTAAGTTTCTTGCTTTACTTTGCTGGGTCCCTCAGTGTGTACATTCAGGTATAATTCCTTTATGTCTTGTTCTCCATGCCTCCCATTGTATTGCCTTGGACATCATTGCATTTTATCTTTATGACAAGCTTGAGGATGAGTTGGTACATGTTCCACCTTTGGGGGAGGATATTCTTCTCACCTTCTTTGGTTCAACGAAGGTTTGAAGGTTCAAGTGTTTATTAGTGATCAAGGTCTGCAGTAGAACTTCTTTTTTTTTTATTATTATTAATTTATTTTGCAATACAATTCAGTTCTACATATCAGCCACGGATTCCCTTGTTCTCCCCCCTCCCGTCCCCCTCACCTTCCCCCCAACCCCCCCCCATTCCCATCTCCTCCAGGGCAAAGCCTTCCCCACAGACTGAGGTCAACCTGGTAGACTCAGTCCAGGTAGGTCTAGTCCCCTCCTCCCAGGCCGAGCCGAACAATCCTGCATAGGCCCCAGGTTTCAAACAGCCAACTCATGCAATGAGCACAAGATCTGGTCCCACTGCCTGGGTGCCTCCCAAACAGATCAAGCCAATCAACTGTCTCATCCATTCAGAGGGCCTGATCCAGTGGGGACCCCTCAGCCATTGGTTCATAGTTCATGTGTTTCCATTCATTTGGCTATTTGTCCCTGTGCTTTATCCAACCTTGGTCTCAACAATTCTCGCTCATATAAACCCTCCTCATTCTCGCTAATTGGACTCCCAGAGATCCACCCGGGGCCTAGTCATGGATCTCTGCATCCAGATCCCTCAGTAGTTGGATGAGGTTTCTAGCACAACAATTAGGGTGTTTGGCCATCACATCACCAGAGTAGGTCAGTTCAGGCTGTCTCTCGACCTCTGCCAGCAGTCTGTTGTGTGGGTATCTTTGTGGATTTCTGTGGGCCTCTCTAGCACTTTGCTTCTTCCTATTCTCATGTGGTCTTTATTTACCATGGTCTCCTATTCCTTGTTCTCCCTCTCTGTTGTTGATCCAGCTGGGATCTCCCGCTCCCCCAAGCTCTCTTTCCCTCAACCCTCGCCTTTCATTACCCCCACTCATGTCCAGGCTGTTCATGTAGATCTCATTCCATTTCTCTGTCATTGGGTGATCCCTGTGTCTTTCTTGGGGTCCTGTTTTCCAGGTAGCCTCCCTGGTGATGTGAGTAGCAGACAAGTCATCCTTGTTTCATGAACTTCTTTATTATCGTTCTTTTGCTGCCCTCCATGAGAAGACTGGCCAATTTCGTTTGTTTCAGATTTCCTTTTATTTATGTGTGTATGTATATGGACATTTCTGTTAGAGAACCCCTGCTGTTAAGGTTGCAGCCCACCATGTCTGGATAGCTCTCTGAGCTGGGAATAAAATGGAGGACTCCCTTTCTCCGCGGGGCTTCCTCTTCTCCACTAACCTTAATTGGAGAGTGTCCCTAAGCTCAGATGCCTGGCCTTATTTGCAGGATGACCCGGTACAGAGCTCTCTGCAAATGCTGTATGACTCAGCACATAAGTCTCCCTCTTCCCTCCTGCCCATATGATAATTAGGTGCTGTGTTATGACCAATCAGCTGTTCCCACCCATGACCCTAAGAGCCCTTATATATGCCTTACCCTGGGAACAAGAAAATGAACTGTCTTTCTGAAGCTGACTCCCCGAAGTTCTTTCTCTCATGCTCACAGCCATCTGAACCCTGCTCGATGCTTCTGCTCTCTTTTCCTTGTGGGTCGGTGGCCAGTGACCTCCGAGGAAAGGGAGACCCACACATTTTTATGTTGCCATGTGTGTGCAGGTACCTGCAGGGCCAAAAGGGCCTTACAGATCCTCAGGAGCTGGAGTTGCAGTCAGTTGTGAGCTGTCTGATATAGGTGCTTAGAAGTGAACTCAGGTCCCCTGGGAGAGCAGCAAGGTCATGTGTCCATTGGTTTCCTTCCTACACTTACTTATTACTTACTGAAGTTTGAAAAGCAAGCAATACAGAATCTTAGAATTATGCCGACTGAATTTTCAGAAGTACAGGCTGAGGAGTACATCGCTTGCCTTCCAAGCTACAGCACAGCAACATTTCTGAACATTTTACCACAGCATAATGACATTTGTCAGTTTCACAGCTCACAATATTTATGAATTTTTCCATCTGCTACTTTGTCCATATTACATATAATCCTTTTTTTTCTTCATGAATCATCCCACTTCCAGATACCATCTTTATTTTCCAACAAAAAATTGTTAACATTTGAAATCTAAAATAGATGTGCTCTATGCGGATAGGTTTCCAATCCTGCTCTCAATTGTTACCATTACCCAGCTGGAAAGGAGGAGAAATAACAAATCAGAGTAACATCTTAAAGATCTCTGTTCCTGCTCACATAACACCACAGAGCTTTAGTCAACCACAAATCTCCACATTTGCTTGCAACAAGAGCATGGCACAGTGCGCTCACAACCACCTTAACTTCTAGATTCGATTATTAAGAGGAGTGAAGGAGTTAGTTGATCTTTACCACATTTATTTATCCATACTATCCATTATTATACCCAACAGAGACACAATAGTCCAAGACTGAACAATATAGTATCTTTATCTCTATGGATTCTAGGAACCACCTGTGTTCAACATTATTCTCTGGTAAAGTTATTGCCAGTCTTGTAAAGAGAGAAGGATAAAAGATGCCTGTAAATAAGTTTTGAGCAAAACGTATGAAGAAACAAAGTCATATTA
This sequence comes from Peromyscus californicus insignis, assembly GCF_007827085.1. Taxonomy (NCBI): domain Eukaryota; kingdom Metazoa; phylum Chordata; class Mammalia; order Rodentia; family Cricetidae; genus Peromyscus; species Peromyscus californicus. The sequence goes on along the minus strand of NW_026294458.1, from coordinate 19,596,121 downwards.
AAAGAAGGGCACATGAATATAAAAGACATTTGCATGGAAAAATAAACACATGAAAAATTGTTCAATATCACTAAGTACCAGGGAATTGCCTTTCATACCCGTAATGGTATTATCTCTCACCAGCTAGGATGCCTGCATCAAAATCAAATCTAACAAAGCCTGATGAGGATACAGGGAACTCACACACTCACAGTGAGAGTATAAATTAGCAGCTATTGTAGAAGTGGTTTGGTAATAACTTTGAAATACCTTTGGTGCATAAATACCACTAAAGCAGATGAAAATGTTGTATCAGCACAACACTGAAATGTCTCATGTTTATTTCAATACTGCTGATAATGGCTAAAATACAGAAGCAACCCAAATTTCAACCAATGGATGGATGGATAAGAAGAATGTCACACCACACACAGACACACACACACACACACACACACACACACACACACACACACACACACACACACTATACTATTCATCCATAAAAATGATAAAACACTGTCATATGCTGCAGAACAGATGGACTAGAAATCACTGTTAAAAAAACACAAGCCAGACACAGAAAGACAAATTCCAAATGTTTTCATTCACTGAAGAAATTAAAAAGTCAGTTTTACAGTGGAATGGACTGTAACAGTGGCCATCAGAGACTGAAAGGGACAGAATGTAGGAGGGTCATCAAAATACAGGTAGAGACTAGACATTAGATCTTGTTTCCAATAAACAGTAGACTACAACCAACTATATTTTCAGAAATAACTTGAAAACAAGAGTCTAGTTTTCCAGTACATGGAAGGACTTATGACATTGCCTTGGTCACTACACTGTATCTATCTATCTATCTATCTATCTATCTATCTATCTATCTATCTATCTATATACCAAATTATAATTATGTATCTCACAAAATATATAAACATTATGTCACAATAAAAATTTTAATGGAGACTATTTGAAACATGATATTTGTCATTTCAAAAGTCATTAAGGGTAAAACACTGCACCCCGGCCCCCTGCCTCCAGCAGTAGATGAATCAGTCTTTTAAATTTTCTGTAAACATGTATGACACCTTTTTTTCTATTATCTTCTTTCTTGTTAGCTTTAACTTCCTGCCTGGAAAAAATCACCTTGTGTCTGTTAATGAACATAGAAGTAATCTATGTTTAATGATATTGTCTTAATAATAGTCTGTAAAATGTGGGCCATACAGCTTCACATAATTTCCTTATGGATAGACTTTTCCTGTATCTTTTTTTAAATAAATATTTATCATTTTACTTCATGTAGAAAGATAATATTTCATTCTACTATTTTTTTACATTTATTTGTATATATGTGTGTGAATGTGCATGTGTGTATGTATGTATATATGTGTGTGTATGTGTGTGTTTATGTGTGTGTGAATGTGCATATGTGTATCTGTGTGTGCTTGTGTATGTGTGTATGTATGTATATATGTGCATGTTCATGTGTGTGTGAATGTGTATATCTGTATGTGTGCATGCTTGTGTGTGTGTGTGTGTGTGTGTGTGTGTGTGTGTGTGTGTGTGCCTGTGTGTACCTATGTATGTGTGTGCATCTGTTACCCATAAATTAGCACATGCATGCTACTGGCTTGTGGAGGTCCGGGATCACCAGCAGGAGTTTGTCCTCTACTTCTGTCATGTAGATTCCAGGACTGAATTCAGCTTTGTAGGGCTTGCATGGCAAGCCACTTTAACTATTTATAACACAAAATAATGATACACTTTTATAATCTATCAAATGTTAATCCAGCTGCATCATCACACAATTTGGTCAGGAAATTCCTTCTGTCATATCACAAACTTTCTTATTTATGAAAGTCGAGTCCTGGAAAAAAAAAAAAAAAAAAGAGGACGCTTGCTTAAAGTCAAATTAGTAAGTGAACAGCGTACATCAACATCCAGCAGGAAAGCATGAAGTCCTTCAGGTGTGCAGCCATGACTGGCCCTACAATTGACATGGGGTTGATTCATACCCAGACAGCAGGAAAGGTTGTGGGGTAAGAGGATAAAAGCACCTTGAAGTCTTCATCTCTAGGCCTAACTGGGTTTGCCTTTCCTGTGATGTCCATCCAGATCTCTCTGTTAGCACTGAAATGCGCAACACTCCAGCTGTGCAAAGGTTGGTTGATGTGGCATCCAGAAGTCTACCTGTTCACACTATGTTCCATGTAAGTGGCGAGCTGCCACAATTAAATCAACGAATCAATTAAAGGTAGCCCACCTTGCATACCAAGATGATATGAGATATGCAAGACAGAATCTTTGTTGAAACCAGGATAACCCATAGAGGTCATCTCAGCTGCAGAGACCACCTCCTCACACACACACACACACACACACACACACTGTATTATCTGAGATATTACCTTTTTTGTTTGTTTTTTCGAGGCGAGATTTTTCTCTGTGTAACAGCTCTGGTTGTCCTGGAACTTGCTTTGTAGACCAGGCTGGCCTTGAACTCACAGAGAGTCACCTGCCTCTGCCTCCTGAGTGCTGGGATTAAAGTCGTGTGCCCCATGCTAGTCTTTAATTTTAAATCAATACAGGTTAAGTTCTCCTGTTGGCTTGCGAATACTGCTTCTCAAGCTGCCTTGCAATTGTGCTTGAGAGTACATTCTCTTATGAACTTTATGTACTCAGTTTTCTATGGCCCACTGTTTCCATGGAACCTGACCTAAGGCACATTTGTCTTTCCTAATTATCAATGAACTGATGCAGGGTGACTGACAACACAGGATGCCAGCTCGGGCTCATCAATTTGAAAGTGGGATCTTCTATTACACATTATATAGTCCCTAAAATGAGCACTTTTTTCAGGTGACAGTCTAACTTTGTTTTGCTTAGAATATTTTTCAACACAAAAGGTCACCATCGTACTTGAAAACACCACACTGCTGTTCATCAATTCACAATAATTTACAGAATTATATACTATTAGATTTGTAAAACACCACGTCCACCATCTAAATTTTATAAATGACTGATGACTTGATTCTCCACTGCTGCACTTACTACACAACATCTGTGTTTCTCTCTGTTCTGATAGATAGGTTTCATCTTGTAAACCACTGTTTTGTTGCTGGTTTCTGTCCAGTACTTCATATGTAATGGCTGCTTAGACAGTGTTTACACATGGAATTTGGGAAATCTGGGAGCACAGACAACTAAAATGAATTGACCCTGGGGACCACCCTCGCTTTTTCCTTTGGTGTGACTTTTAATATCCAGCTAGTGGCTGGCTGTAGCTGGAGAGTTTTCTCTCTGAGTCCTGCCAAGTCCCGGCAGTCCCTTAGCCCACTTATAAAATAAACATACAGACACATATTATTTAAACTGCTTGGCCATTAGCTCAGGCCTATCATTGTCTAGCTCTTACTCTTATATTCAGCCCATTTCTATTAATCTATATTTTGCCACGTGGCTTGTGGCTTACTGGTACCTTACATCTTCCTTGTCCTGGTGGCTGCTGCAGGCAGTGTCTCCCTCTCTCCTTCCTGTTTCCACAATTCTTCTCTCTGTTAGTTGCGCCTATACTTCCTATCTGGTTACTGGCCAATCAGTGTTTTATTTATACAGAGTGATATCCACAGCAGCTGGCATTCTCAATTCTAAGGCCTATAGGACCATGTGATGTTGTATTCATTTGTTCCATGGATTTGACACGACGGTATTAAAATACAATATAATAATTCTCCGTGATGATACTGTTTACTTCTTTCAATGTACTTAATTCATTCTTCACGTTTTACCTTGAGAAATCATTCTAACATAAATAAATGAGCAAACCAGAAACAAGTGCTTGCTTCCTACATTAAATCCAAATTTGTTGCTCAATGGTATGGTAAACTCTGCTTACACTTCCACAATTAGCTGCTGCACCATTTCTGGCATCCGCACTGGCCATCCAGGCCCCTTCCTCCCAGTGTGCCTCTGCTACTACAATACTCTTCCCATTACTCAGCAATCTGATATGACCACATGGCATTTGTTTGTTCAGTATATATATCCTTAAAGTAAATCGTTACTTGTCTTACTTCTGTTTATTTATTCATTTATTTATTTTCATGTTTTTGAGACAGTTTCCCTCTATGTATCCCTAGCTGTCCTTAAACTCTTGATGTAGACTGAGCTGGCTGGCCTCACACTCATAGAGATCCATCTCCCTAGGCTTCCCCCGGTGCTGGGATTAAAGGTGTGCCCCACCATGCCCATCTATTTAAAAGAACACATACCAAGTTTTAACTTTGTCACAAGTGTTTAAATATCTTGCACGATACTCCAGCTTCATGAATGATTGAGCAAGTTGTTTCTTAGCTCAATAGCAATCAAAATTTTCAAATCTGGAGGAATTTGAAAAATAAAGAGATAATTTTCCAGTTGAGGCTGAAGAGTGAGCCCATGGATGGTCAGATGTACCACAAGAAAAACACTCATAGTAGAGGATTCAGATCAGTTCTTGGCCCTTCTTTAGTATATATATATATATATATATATATATATATATATATATATATATATATATATATATATATAGAGAGAGAGAGAGAGAGAGAGAGAGAGAGAGTCTGCTCTTGTTATTCACAGTAGAGTTATATTCTGTAAAGTTGCAGCAAACACCGAATAAATACAAAAACTTGTTCTTATTTCTGTTCAAAGGCACTTTAACATAGACTGTTGATTTGGTTACACTGCACTCAAGAACAGCAGCCTTATAACTTGTGGTTCAGTGAAGCTTGTCCAACACACAGGGCTTCTTCTTAGAGCATACCACAGCCTACTTGCCATTAAGAAAACTAGACAGGATGCTTCACCATGGCGTGGGGATACCTTGTTAAATGGTAAATTCATCAGCAGAAAGAAAAAAGTGTGAAAGGCACAATAAGGAGGCCAAAATAAGGACACTTGTCTACAATCCAAGGACCTCAACAAGAAAGCAGACGGCCGCTTTATTCCATGCCAGCCAAGTACTTGCAGTTATGTAACTCAATTTTTTTTTTCAGCATTAATCCCATGCGTAAATGATCAGGATGATGGCATAAGTATTGATTCTAGTTTACAAACAGATGTCATCTGGGGGAAAATTTACTGATGTGGATAAGAATGCTGACAATACTCAAAACACAGGGTTGAGACTTGGAAGAGCTGTGAAGAGCCATCCTGTGTTCTCTTGGTTAGTAATGTTTTTCAAAGCTCAAAATAGTATCATTTGGTCTTTTCATTTCTGGAAAGTTTAGGTATTGACATGGACAGTAGCTAAGTCTGAGTGGGGAAGGGGTGGGGGTCAAGATAATAACACAAACTAGCCAGCAGAAGCAGAGGCAGTCTATGACTCCCAGCAGTTCCTGGCCTCATTCTCCAGCTGCACGGAGAACTTTATCACTGTGGACTGATATTTGTGATTCAATCAGTGGTTGCTGCTTCTTCTTCTGCTGTTGCATGAATTTTCTCCCATAGAAAATCATCTGCTGCTGTCACTTCACGAATAGTTCTTTTTCATCCCTTTGAAGTCCCTTCGAGGAATACCCTTTTCTTTTATAGCCAAATTTTTTTTAATTAAAACTAATCTAGAATAATATATTTTACTTCCATTATAAAAAGGGTAATATAAAATGCAGAAAAATTAAATCATGTCTTGTTACTTGTTAAAAGAAGGCCATTTATGCTCTACTTATGAGTTCTATGGTGATATGTCCTTCATTCATGATTTTGATGAAAGAGAAGGCCAGTGGCTCCCTCAGACTAAGCACTAGTGGTTTGGAAAGGGACCTTCCTCCAGACCCTCCCTGGATTCTCTTTTTCAGTATCTAGCCTCGCAAAACAAAAGCCCACATGCTATTAACCAGATGCTCCACAGAGAATTAGAAATTCTGAAATAATGCACAGCCATGCCCCCGTGGAAGGATGCATTGATGCAGACTGATTTTCTGTCTGCTTTAAATCACACTAGGTAATTTACAGCCTGCCATTTCCTCACTGAGTAGGAGGAATTCTTCACATGTTATCAATGAAAGTGCAATATAATTTAAAATGTTCTGCTCCCCCACCCCTGGTATCAGTTTCTTCTGAGGGGAAAGTATAATGCATAAGTAAAGGGAACTGCCATGAAACAGGTCCTCATAAATGTAATCAGTAGCAAAGATCATAGAAAAGGAATGGGAAGAGGAAAGGATCAAAGGCATGAAGACAGAGAGGAGACATAACACAGGTCCTTGTAAATACTGATGAAGAGAATAAGGCATACCAGTGTGACCATTAGGTTATTCACAGGAAGGAGCAATAGCAGACCTGAGAGGCTGCCACCAGATTACAAAGTGTTTCAGTAAAGAGGGTGGAGCTCATGCAAGTATCCTATTTCATGCTCACCTCCAATCCCATTAAGTGAAAATCCTACTGAAACAACAAGTAATATTAAAGGAATAAATTTATAAAATGGTGGAAAATAAGATCAGGGCCATCAATAGCAAAACTCTGAATGATAGAGAGCACACTGCACAGAGAAAACTTGACACATCAACACCAAGAAGAGCAAATCCCAAAATATGGTGAGAAAACCCAGGGATTTACCTGAATAATGAAAAGTACTAGTTTTGGAAAGCTAGGGTTTAGGCAGTAATCCCTATCTAACTCCATAATTTCCACCCTTATCTAACTGCCTCATAAAATATGAGAAGAAAAACTACAACCACCTCTTCCATTTTAATGTCTCTGGAAAGAAGGTAGCATGGTTATTTTCTAGAATCATTATGACAGGACCTGTCTACCAAACTCCAGACTAGAGGGCAGAATGGCCATGGCTATCATGCAATTGAGCATGTACTTACTAGTCACTTCTGCTGCTGTTCTGACAAAATAGCCTTACCAAAATAATGTAAATAAAGAAAGGTACATTCTGGCTCACAGTTTGAGGGTGCTGTGCATCAAGGCAGGGAAGGCAGGGTAGCAGGAATGTGCAGGGGCTGGTCACATGGCATCGACAGTCATGTATCAGAAGACAAAAACTGGTGTTCAGCTCACTTTCTCCTCTTTATTCAGTGTAGAAGCTAAGTCCATGGGATAGTCAGCATGTATTTAAGGTGGGTCTTGCTTTTTCAATGAAACGTTTTTGGAAATACCCTCATAGATTGCAGTTATATTTCCATCATGATTTTAAACCCAGTCAAGCTGACAGTAAAGATTAACCATCCTAAACATACCTCTTATCAACTTGACGCTGAAACATATTACTCCAAATCACAGCATTCCGTTCCTTACCCCTGAAGTCACATTTTCACCTCATAATTCAAAATGTATTTACTCGGTCACCAAAATTCTCCAACACTGTTCAAAAGTCCAACGTTCAAAGTCTCTTCTGAAACTCAACGCAAATTCTTAACTTTAAGCCTCTACAAAAATAAATTTAAAAAAATACACTGGAACAGAGTAAGCATAGTGGCATTATGTGGGTTCCAATAGCCTTGGGCATTCCCACTCCTCAAACTTTGCTGCCTACAGCACACAGAAACTATGGTTCCACTACACACCTGCAGCTTTCCTTGGTAGATGTCACATGGTCTTGTCATCTCCAATATCCTGGTGACTCTATTACAACTTAGTATTCACCTTGCCCTCTTCAGGAACTCCGTTTCAGGAAATTTGACCCTGTCACACATCCTGGTTCAGCGGCTTTCTAGAACCCGAGTGTACAACTGCACGGCCCCTTCACCCTTGCCTTCTCTTTAATGTGCTAATCCTTTTTAAAACAGTAATTGCTCTTTCTATATCCCCCTTTTAAATTGTATTTATTAGATTTCTTTAAATTTATTTAAAAAACAATGGAAAATTCTCTCATATTCCTTCCCTTCCTAAACTTCACTTTTTTCTATGGCTCTGTACCACTCAATGCTCTGTTTCTCACCACAAACCCAAATAAGAAGGATGAGCAGCAACCATTCCACAAGCTAAATGCTATCCTGTGTTGAAATTTCTTCTAGCAAAATAAAATGATCCCTTATCTTTGGATTTAGCTTCCCTGAAGTTCTCAAGACAAATGCAGAATGAAGCCAGATTCCTTGTCAGAGCACAGGATGGCCTTTAGCCAAGATTCTGTTAGAATGTTTGTGCCTCTCTAAAACCTTATGAACTGAACATTTAGTAGCTGAATTTCTCTCAGCATTATAGTCATCTAACCTCCTACCAGAATGGTCCATTAAGGTCTGATTACAGTATTCCAGTTTTTCTTAGCTTTCAGCAACTATACCTGGCATATTCCTCTCACAAACAGGCAGAAATGTGGTATTATAAAGTTGAAGGATTCTTTATGAAGAGAGTCAAAAATTATGAAGATAGTAAAGCAAATATACAACAGAATCATTAAAAAAATGTCATAAGTCTCAATATTAAGCCCACCAAAACGAAATTGAATCTTACCAGAAATGTGAGATGAAAGATTGTATATTTCTTTGTGGAGAAGGAGATAGGAAAGAAAGCCAAATTCTCTCTTTCAAAGTAGCTGGTAGTGCTGAAATTTGAAAAGAAAAAAATGCTGAAATAGTATTTAGTGATGTAAGAGAGAAAGAGATGAAATTTACTTATGGTATTTAGCGGTGAAAGAGAGATATGAAAATCTATATAGCTGCCATGGTATTTAAGGTTATAAAACAGAGATATGAAAGTCTACAAAGCCCATTCTGGTTCACATTTGAGATTAGTGCTGTGTTGTAGATGGATTGCTAAATCGTCTTATTAAATAAAACAACATGGAGCCAGAAATTGTGGTTAAGGCCTGATAGAGATCAGAGGAATAGGAACAGCCACAGCTAACCTTACCTCACCAACCCACAGCTTCCAAATGCCAGATACTTCCTGTCTATCCATGCCTAGATGCCTTGCTGTTCTGCCATCTGATTTGCTCACTCTGTCCAGCTACATCACTTCCTCTTCCTGCCCAGCTCTGTCACTTCCTGTCTGTCTGTACAGACCTCCAGACCTCCATGGTTAACTAGTGTCAGAATTTAAGACATGTGCTACCACACCTGGCTGTTTCCAGTGTGGCCTTGAACTCACAGAGATCCAGACAGACCTCTGCCTGCCAAGTGATAGGATTAAAGGCATGCGTGTGCTAACATTGCATAATTTTTGTATTTACTTATAATGGCTTGGTTTTTCCTCTGATCTCCAGGCAAGCTTTATTTATTAGAGCACAAATAAAATATCACCACATTTCAGCACGAATATAACATCACCACACTGTGCCCTGATATCATCAGAATGGCTTCTTACAGCAGTGTAGTTGTTAATGTACACTCATAACTTGCCAACATGCCCAGAGTAAGTGTTATTGCAGTGTTCTGTCCTGAATGAGACAGCTATATCATCTCCTTCAAGGCTCAGGAAATTTATTTTTTGATAATCAGATAATAAAAGTTATTATTTGATAATAAGAAATTGTAAAAACTATGGAAGAGCCATAGGATAAGAGATGTGCAGCAAAAAGATGTCTTCTGAACATCATACAGCCATTGTACTCAACTCACAGCATGCTGCTGTACATGATTGGTAAACTGCACAAAACTAGGTCCACCAACATTTTATCATGGATGGGGAAGGGTCTATATGGCTTCAGTCCTTCTTGGGGGACTACTGGCAATTGAAAGTTGCTGGCAGAGAAGGTTTTATTTTCTTCAGTGGTACAGGTACTGACAAGTTATGCTTGCTCTAGCAAATTACCTCCCACCCACACTCAGGCAAGAAAGTCTAATTATGTTCAGTGGACCACACACACACAAAGAAGACATGAGAATAGGAAGGAGACTGGTTGGGAAGAATTCCAGCCTGAGAAGGGGAGAAGGAGAGGATAAAGGAGGGCAAAAACTACTAAGACTCCTGATGTGAGTATCTGAAACTGTAAAACCGAATTTCAATGTTTAAAGAAATATCTGTCGGGGGGGGAAAAAAGAATTGCTTCACAATTAACTACATTCTGAAAGAAGAGAAATGAAGAAAGAGATGGAGATTACTGTCTGTCTTAGTGGCATGGTGGAATCAGGGACGCTTTGAACCTGGTACTTACTGTGACTAGAGAGATGGTTTGGGGGTTAAAAGCACTGCTGCACTTCTACAGGACTTGACAGCTGTTTCCAGCATCTATGTTGGGCAACTCAAAGCTGCTTGTAAATACAGCTGCAAGAGATCTAATGCTCTCCTCTGTTTGGTGCTGTTACCTGCACACATGTGACATACATACACACACACACACACACACACACACACACACACACACACACACACACAGACCTAAATAAAAATACGTCTATTTTAAAAAATCTTGAACCTATTTAACCCATAAAATGTAAGTTCAAAGGAAAGAGAAATGCTTAAAGGTTTAGAACACTTGCTGCTGTTCCTAAGGACTGGAGTTCAGTAACTAGAACCCACATCAGGCATCTCAAAACCACCTCTATCTCCATTTGGGGGAGATCTGATGCCCTCTGCTGGCCTCCTTGGGCACAAAGCATGCAAGTGGTGGACATACATACAAAGAGACAGCTCACAATACACATAAAATAAAATAAATACATTTAGAAAAAAACCTTTAAGCTCAAAACGGTGACCAGATCCTAAGGGCATAGACATCGTTTTGAGTGAATCTGATGTAGGTAATAAAAGCTGTGGGAAAGAAACCAGCAGGGATGAGAGAATGCTAAAGCAGGTGAGGGGAGAACAAGAGGCTGGCAGACTAAAGGGGTCTGGGAAAGCCAAGGTGCACAAAAGAGCTCATCTTTGTGAAATATGAGAATCAAAATCTCCTGAGAACGAAATAAGTTCAGAGAACTTAAATAACATCTTCCCACACAGCAAGACTTGCTCTAGAACGACCTAGATGCAGACATGCAAAGGACAGGCTGGCCTGGGCCTGGGGGGTTTCGAAGGTTGTGCCAGGGTGTTCTCTTCACAAGGCTCAGATGGATCTACATCACTCCTCAAGTTTCGACCTAAGCATACAAACTTCAAAATGACAATTTCTCATAGAATGTATTCAGATAAAATAAATATGTGAGCCGGGAGTGGTGGTACTCTCTTTTAACCTCAGCACTCAGGAGGCAGAAGCAGGCAGATCTCTGTAAGTTTGAGGCCAGCCTGGTCTACAGAGTGAGTTCTAAGACAGCCAGTGTTTCCCTGTCATGGAAAAACAAAATGAACTAACTAACTAAATAAATAAATAGGTGAACACACACAATTTATCCTTTCATCTATCTGACTTTTATTGTAAACCTAGATGTAGGTTGAAAGTTTTCACTGTTCAATATAATAACTGGAAGAAATTATTCTGCAAAAACCAGCCAAGAGATAATTGACTACATGAGAAGCCCTTGGGTTTTTATTTAGTAATTACATTCATATCTATTAATCTTCACTCTAAATCAGACTGGAGAAATGATCAATAGGCAAACAGAAGGGAAATCTTCAAATATATGCATCACTAAAATGATTTCACCAAGGTTCTATACTTTAACAAAATGTCTTAGGATGTAAAAATGAACATTGGAGATGTCATTATTTGAAATGCTAATTTTAAATTTTCTGCTTTTAACAACCCACTTGAGTTCTTAAAAAAGCCATTTACTCAGAAAGAAAACCTTGTCGCACTCCTTGAAGTAAATGTTTATGGATTATGCATGTGAATTATGCTAGCTGCATATCCATTTATACCTGAATGCAAAGGGAATGTGAACAATCTTATGAACATGGAAGGATTCCCATAAACCCCAGCAACCACATTAGCCAAGCAGCTAGAACACAGTGGGCTTCCTAACAGGACAGTTTGTCTCAAGGAAGGTCAGAGTGACCTTGTCATTCTCTGAGTCTGTAAACAGGTAATTACTGAATTCACAAAGCAAAGGGACTCCATGATCTGCCTGAGTCAGAAACAGTATTAGTACAAAAGAAAACATGTTCATTTCCAGCAAAATCCTTCCCTCCAGACACCATTCCTGAAGCTCTCAACATCTTAAATGGGAGCCCGAAGAAAAGGATAGCCCCTTGCTAAACACCTCCTTGTGGCGTTTTCCAGATCTAATTACAGAACCCCACGTCTCATCAATACTAAATACAGTGGGGATCCCTGCCAGACAGAAATTACTCAGGACCGTTCTAATTAATGTGTGTGACTCTCACGGGGATTAACTGCATGCTGGACTCAGAACTCTGCCGTGAGAGGAGTCAGAACATGGAAAAGGTCACACATCCAAATCCCAGGGATAAAGCTGTGTGCAGGAAAGAGGTGCCTTCTTGACAGAGGCATCCCTCTACTTCTGCCAACTGGGTACAAAGGGAGCAATACACAGCTAGAGATCGATCCTCTGTGAGGCACAACTGATGGAGAGGAACGACACTAAACATACACTTCCCTGGTTTATTGAGTTTGGATGGCTAAAAGCAACATAGGGAAATGCAGAAGGCAATTGGAGACAACAGATACATAATACAATAATAAGAAGAGAGGCTGAGAGATGTGGCCCAGTTAACAGAGTGTTTGCCTACCATGCATGAAGCTCTGGGTTTGATTCCTAGTACTTCATAAACCAGGTGTGGTAGGTAGCATACAGGGGAGATAGAGACCAGGGGATGGCAAGTTCAGGGCCAATAGCAGCTACATAGTGACTCTGCCAACAACCTAGGATGCATGGGATCTGTCTCAAAAGGAAAGAGAGGAAAATGGAAGGCAAAAGAAGAATTAGACATCCGAGTAAACTTCTCTAGAATTCAAATAATCTAAAAAACAATCCATCACTACATTCAAAGTTCTGATTGTGTGTGTGTGGGGGGGGGGAGACAAAGCCTAACAAAGCACTGTTTATTAAACAATATTAAATATATTAAACAAAATATTTGATAAGATTAATGATAAAGTAGTTTCCTTGGAAAAGCAAAACCTGGAATCTATTTCTGGTAGATAAAATCTGCAGGATAAGAAAGAAATTTTCAAGAAGAGTATAATGCACATGGATTTACAGATGAATGAGAACTGGAAATAACAAATGAAGATAATATTGAATTTTATTTTTTATTCTTCAAAATCACTTTACATGTAACCATTGAAAGCAAAAATTACAATGGTCTATTTTGTGTCTATAACCTGTGTAAAAGCAAAAGGCATAACAAACAATAGAAGGAATATGAGATGCAGTGAAAGAATCAATGACAAAGTGTGAAATGATGCAGCACTGTCTGAAGACAGATTTGAATGAAATGCATATTGTCATCCTTAAAACAACCACTGACAAAATGTTATAAAAACTAAATAATAAACATAGAGCAGATAAAATAGAATTATGATACATCTGACTAACTCAAGAGAAGGCAAAAATCAGTAAAGACACATAAAACACAAAGTCCAACTTGATTCAATTATATTAGTAATCCCATCAAATAAGTATCATGTAAACACTCAAGTTAAAAGACGTTGGTGACTGGCCAGGCATACTGGTAAATACTGTAATCCCAGCCCAGAGGCTGAGGCAAGAAAGAGGATCATTACTTCAAAGACAGCTGTTGCTACATAGCCAAACCCTGTCTCAAAATTAACAAACAGCAAATATATAATAGTTGTTGAACATCAACCTTTTCTAGTACTCAAAAATTTTATCACGAAGATAGAGAAATATTTAAAGTCATAAACTAGGTAACATTAACTCATGCTAACAAATTAGTAACTACAAAACAAAGAATGTTATTAGAGTCAAATAGGAACATTGCCTTAGTATAAAGAGACCCGTTCTTTAAGAAGACACAATGCTAAGTGTGTATGCATCCAAAACTGAGTTTCAAGCGACACTAAATAGCAGCTGGGGTGAAGGATCTCTGGATAAAAGCAATTGCTGCACAAGACGAAGATTTGAATTTAGATCCCCAGTGCCCATATTAAAAGTCAAACAAGGTCTCTGTCTCTCTGTCTCTGTCTCTCTCTCTGTCTCTCTGTCTCTGTCTCTCTCTCTGTCTCTCTGTCTCTCTCTCTCTGTCTCTCTCTCTGTCTCTCTCTCTGTCTCTGTCTCTGTCTCTCTCTCTCTCTCTCTCTCTCTCTCTCTCTCTCTCTCTCTCACACACACACACACACACACACACACAGCCCTAGTACTGAGAGGGACAGAATCAGGAGGATCACTAGGGATTTGGTGGCCAAATAGTCTAACTGAAATGGTGAGCTCTAGCCTCAATAAGGGACCCTGCTTCAAGAGACTAAGATGGAGAATGACAGAGTAGGATCCAATCCTCCTCATCTGGCCTTTGTATATGTACACTACACACATATACATACCACACATTAAATTTTAAAAATCAAAATATATTGACTGAAAACTTGATAGAAATAAAATAGATATTTACATGCAAAAAATCCCCTTAATACATAGATCATACATTTTAGAAAAAGTTAATTAAGAATTGATTATAGGCAATTCCAGGCATCAATTTCAGGCCCAGGAAGGAGACCTGAGCTAACTCCAGGTAAGGTAAACTACATGTAGGGAGTTCCACAACTCCTGAGAAAATAATCAATTAATCCAGGCAAAAGATTAATGCTGATCCAGGATAGTACTTGAGACTCAGAAGAAAACTAGGCATAGAGTTTCCAACTCTGAATATCAGACACGTAGAGGGAAAAACGACATCTCAATCCTTCCATGATTTAGTCCTGTACTGAACACTGTAAAAGTATCCACAGAAAGAAGAAAGGAGGATTGAGTTTAAATATATGTTTATATATACATATATATTTATTTATGTTTATATATACTGGCTGGAAAAAAATGTCTCAGCAGTTCAGAATGTTGGCTGGTCTTTTGGAGCATACAAATACAGTTCCAGCAGTAATGTAGAACAGACCAAAACACCAGCTCCAGGGGATTCACTGCCCTCTTCTGGCCTCTGGAATACATGTGTATACACACACACACACACACACACACACACACACACACACACACACACACAATAAATAAATAAATAAATAAATAAATAAATAAATAAATAAATAAATAAATAAATAATAAAAAAATTTTTTTTGGTTTTTCGAGACAGGGTTTCTCTGTGTAGTTTTGATGCCTGTCCTAGATCTCGCTCTGTAGACCAGGCTGGCCTTGAACTCACAGACCTCTGCCTGGCTCTGCCTCCCAAGTCCTGGGATTAAAGGCATGCACCACCACTGCCCAGCTATAAAATAAAAATTTTAAAGAAAAATAATTCTTATAAAAGAAAGCCTTACCACATGAGCTAACCCCAGATGCACAAGTTCCAACACAGCATGTGGAAAACAAGAGTACTCATCTTCTCCCCAGACCACTCATTCCATAGTTATGGCTGATAAGAACAACTAAAAAGGACTTCCAGATATAGAGTTTGAAAGAATAATCATAATTATGTTCAAAAACTAAAAAAAGTCATTAATGCACTCCAAGAAAACAAAGAGATGAATGAAATAATGAAGCCAAGACAGGAAGTAAAATTCAACAGAGATAGGATTGTGGAAGAAAAATGAAAATAAAATGATCTTTGAAATGGGAATTCAATAAGCCAAGTGAATATCTCAGGGAAACACCGAACCAAGAGAATGGAGCATGCAGGACACAAAGCATGGGGCTTGAATGCAAGATAGAGAAATTGCATCAAAAATTTTGATAGGAAAAATATTTTAAGGTCAAATTTTTCTTTTGCATCTATTGTAACGGTATTTGCAATAAAAAGTATCAGTATTTTTCTATACTACCTTAACTGTTTTAAGGTCAGGAAAGGTAAGGATATTATTCTGAAATTCCTATCAAAGAATTGTGGTAAATAGAGCAAAGAATTTCCTATAAATTATGTTTCTATAAACTCCAAATTTCACTAATAAGTCAAGGAAAGGTCAATAAAAAGTTATTATTCAAAAGCAAATGTCATAATGTCTTAGAGTTTCTACTGCTGAAACTTGACTTACACTTCCACATTGCTGTTTATCACCAAAGGAAGTCACAACAGGAACTCAAGCAGGGTAGGAACCTAGAGGCAGGAGCTGATGCAGAGGCCGTGGAGGGATGCTGCTTACTGGTTTGCTTCCCATGGTTTCTTCAGTCTGCTTTCTTACAGAACCAAGGACCACCAACCCAGGGATGGCACTACCCATAATGGGCTGGAACCTCCCCCATCAATCACTAATTTAAAAAATGCCTTATAACTGGATCTTACGGAGACATTTTCTCAATTGAGCTTCCCTCCTTTCAGCTAACTCTAGTTTTTGTCAAGTTAACATAAAACTAGTCAGCACAAATAACAGTTGTGGATAGTGACATATAGGTGACCTACTTGTTTATGTATCATGCATCTTTTGAAAAGTATTTATAATTGCTAATTTTTAATTAGAAGGTAGAAACATAAAACTCATAAAAAATGCTTTCTAAGTGACCCACAAATTCGCTGGATTTTATGTTTTGTACAGGAACATTTGCATCCCCAGTTTCTTCTTTTTTAAAAAGGAGAGTTTCTTTTTTTTTTTTTTTTTGCCATGCAGTATATTGGGATTTGGTTTCAACAAATGATCAGGAATGCTTTTAACTCTCTGGATATTTTCTCTTTGAAGAGCTCACTTCTTATTTGGACTATGAAAGTTTTTGAAAAATGCCCACTCAAAACCCACGCCTCACTTCTTTTCTACTTCTAGCTGTAGTTCTTGAGCCCTGAATTCAGTCCTTGTAACATCTTCATTTAAATCACCTGTCACTTGGAGACTGCAGAATGGAAGTTTCAGTGAGCAATGTTCAGGGTCAGGCTTTGGCTCTTCTACTGATTCACTCACTCAAGGACCTCAAGGCTAATAACAGAGAAGGATAAGTTATCCACACGTGAAATAAATTCAGATTCCACCTACTCTCCTTGTCACATGACACACACTTTTTAGGCTTGCCAAGGTTGCCCCATAAACATGTTTTGGTTTCAAGAAATGCACCTACAGCGTTACAGGAGCAATTTTTCATAATAACGCAGATACCCAGTTTCTCCGATTCCGGTGATTCTAAAAGCGATACTCAGTCAGCAATGCCTGTAATTTGCTGTAGTCTAAGCATCACCCATTACCTCATGTGAGGCACATTTCATCTATTTACACTACTTGCTTGGCTTCTACAACTATATGAGTTCATGACACGTGATTACATCTTCAGAAGTCAGTTATTTCTTGCTGAGAAAAAAACGTCTTATGATCTCACAGAGGTAGGCGAGTGTAGGTGGGGAGAGGAAGAGATGGAAAGCTAATAATTAGCATGCTGGTGATGATCTTAATAACAGGGATGAGGAGAGAGCTAAATAAATTTGAGCACCAAGATGTACTTAGGGATTGCATTTAACAATTACATATTTTATACCACTGATTTATGAGGACATTAATCACAGATGTTAGTTGCCTACTTTATAGAGGATTCAGGAAGACTAAGAGGGGAGACAGCCAGCCCCGTTAAAGCAGATGGAAAGACAGCCACCCCTGATCTCCACTTTATCAGCCACAGACCTGAACCACAGGAACAATATGGGGGATCTGATCTTGCTGTACATGCTGGAGCATGTAAATTTCAGTTACAGAAATTAGGAGGTTGTGATATCGAGGTTATTTCATTTCCTCCCAGTACACATGGGCCCTTCTGTTCTGAAAGAATTAACACACTCCAACTTAAACATAAGTATTGGTAGACATTTGTATTTACAGGCTCTCAATGCTAGAAGGAACTTAAACATCAATTTCTCAACCTTTCATGTTTGGAAGTGGATTGATTTTTTTCTCTAAATAACTTTAGAATAACTTCATGACATATATATATCATATATATCATGGCTGTCCTGTGTTCTTCAACCCTTCTGCTCTCTCATTTCACCTACATTCTACTATCTTTCCTATCTAAATGTATCTCTCCTTCCAATGACTTGCTTCTAGTTTCCACATATACTTCACATTATACACATATAACGAAAGATTTGAAACTAGAACCTCAAATGAGAGAGAACATGTAGCATATGTCTTTGGGATCCTGGATCGTTTCATTCAATATTTTTTTTTCAAACAATCCATTTATAGGTTCCATTCTCCAAGTTCCATTTTCTCCAGCTCAGTATGTTCCATGTGTGTGTATGTATCACATTTTCATTGTCCACAGGTAAGTTGATGCACATCTAGACTGACTCCATTGCCTAGCTGTCGTGAATAGAGCGGCAATTTGACAATATGGTCACTTAGAAAAATCATCAACAATTTTGCCTTGGAGCCTAGGAATTTCATAGCCACAAGCTTTAACCATGCTTACATAAGTCCTAGATGCCTTTGAACTCATAATGTGAACTCATAATGACTGGCCTTGAACTAACAGATGTCCACCTACCTTTGCCTCCTGAGTTCTGGGCTTAAAAGCTTGTGCCATGCCACCTGTAAATACTTATTTTTATGTTCCTATATTTGTGCTGTTGTCACCCTTGCTAAGTGAAGCTTCCTTTTGCAGTGGAGTAATGGTTAACGTAGAGATGCATTATTGTCCAAACTGCTTAGAACTATAAATGCACTCTTGTGCAGCTGTAGATAGCACAAATCTACACTGTATCTACACACTGTGCCAATTCCTCCCAAGACTCAGGAAACATCAAGGAGTTGGAAGGATCATATAGGAGGAGAAAGAGAGTGAGGATTGCTACAAAATGCTGTCCTGTGGACAGGGCATGACTGCCACACACATGAATTCACTGTACCTATGGTTATATAGACAAGACCTACTCAAGATCAAGGCAGTTAAAAATTGCAGCATGGGGCCTAGGGTGGAGTGCCCATGGTCCCACTTCAAGCTGAGGAACTATTGACAGCTGTTGGTCACTTCTCTTTAGGACTGTAATCATTGATTGGTTTCCCTATAAACCAGTGGATTGTTGTTAGAGTTTTTCTGCCTGGCCCACAGTCAGGACAAATCTCTCTCACCCGCCAGTCCCAAGCCGCTCAAACCCGATCAAGTAAACACAGAGACTTATTTTGGTTACAAACTGTATGGCCGTGGCAGGCTTCTTGCTAACTGTTCTTACAGCTTAAATTAATCCATTTCTATTAATCTATACCTTGCCACGTGGCTTGTGGCTTACCGGTACTTTACATCTTCCTTGTCCTGATGGCGGCTGGCAGTGTCTCCCCCTCCGCCTTCCACTTCCCAGCTCTATTCTCCTCCTTGTCCCGCCTATACTTCCTGCCTAGCCAATGGCCAATCAGTGATTTATTTATTGACCAATCAGCAACACATTTGACATACAGACCATCCCACAGTACTTCCCCTTTTCTTTTCTTAAAAAGGAAGGTTTTAACCTTTACACATCTCTAAAGTCAGCTTGGTATATTTGGGAATTTGGGCGTAGCTTTTCTTACTACTTTCTGTTGGAGGGGGGCGCTGTATCTTTTGGGGAAATAAAGAAAATTTTAGGATCATGGAGTAGTCCGTGAGGCTGTATCATCTGAGTCAGTTGTCTTGAAACGGTTCTGGATGTTGGATCATCTGGGCCATGGTGTCATCGGAGACCTTTCAGGGGGTCTTGGCTGGTCAAACCTGATGTATCTTACTCTGGAATAAATCCATAGCCTCTTGCTTTCTGTGGAAACAAAAGAGACTCTTTTCCAAAGCAACATATCCTTATATCCAAATTTTGAAGTCAAAGTATCTTTAAAATATACATACTGGTTTAACTCAGCTTCCTTTACAATCAAATATCTCTCTGTAGTTAAGAATCCCAAAGACAACACAATCCAGACTCTCTGTGTAATAGTCATCTCTACGTGGCTTATTTTTTATATTAATTTTACTGTCTCTTTAAAGACTTTATTTTTTTTAAAACCATGTATTTGTTTCTATACTGTATATATCACCTTTTTTTTTGTCTCTTTTAAGCCTACGTATATTTTACACACATTTTAAACTATTACATCTGAATCTGTCTTATTATGAATCTGTTGCTTTAAGTTGTAGCAGCTGTGGCTGCTGGCTCCGCCCACCTCAGCTTCCCAACATGGCGGCAGTATGCTTACCGCCAGCTCTGGGAGCTATCGTGGGTCTATGCTTTTATCCAAGCAGCATGTAGCTCAGAAACCTCTTTTTTTGTTTTGTACCAGCAAAGGCTAAATGCACAATGTAGCTTAATGTGCCATTTGCAGAGGCCTCATTCCCGCCATACTGCAGGTGGAGCGTGCACGCCAGCAACCCGCCAGTAGCTCAAACCGGCAGCTGCCGCTCATTTGAGAGAGACAATTAGGAACTGTTTTTAGCTCCGTTTTAGAATCTTTTTTCTCAGGTTTTAGGTGGAAACTCTTGCCACCACGTTGGACGCCATTTGTTGTTAGAGTTTTTCTGCCTGGCCCACAGTCAGGACAAATCTCTCTCACCCGCCAGTCCCAAGCCGCTCAAACCCGATCAAGTAAACACAGAGACTTATTTTGGTTACAAACTGTATGGCCGTGGCAGGCTTCTTGCTAACTGTTCTTACAGCTTAAATTAATCCATTTCTATTAATCTATACCTTGCCACGTGGCTTGTGGCTTACCGGTACTTTACATCTTCCTTGTCCTGATGGCGGCTGGCAGTGTCTCCCCCTCCGCCTTCCACTTCCCAACTCTATTCTCCTCCTTGTCCCGCCTATACTTCCTGCCTAGCCAATGGCCAATCAGTGATTTATTTATTGACCAATCAGCAACACATTTGACATACAGACCATCCCACAGTAGTGGATGGTCCCAAGTCCATGGCATATGGGCAACACTAATTAAATCCAATGGGTTAAAAATAAACCCAAGCAAACAAATAAATAAATATAAAAGGAGGACATGAAGTTGGAAGGGAGTCATGATGGGAGGTCCTGGGTAAATTAAAGTGGGGCACAGGGGTAGTTATTATCAATATACATTGTATAAATACATGGAGTTTTCAAGGAATATATGGATAGATATATGTGGATAGATAGATGATAGACAGATGTAGATAGATAGATAAATAGAAAGATAGATAGATGATAGAAAGATAGATGATAGATAGATAGATAGATAGATAGATAGATAGATAGATAGATAGATAGATAGATGACAGTAGGGCTCCTATAGTTTTAGGAAAGTGGGGCCTGAAAATACTATTACTCATGTCCTATCAAAAGTCACTTCTATCAGTGAGCTTAGAGCTACAGAACCATGAAGAAGAAAAACTTCCTGCCCCCTTCTTTTCTTTCTGGAGAGGGAGTCTAAAGTTCAAACTCACATAGATAATGTGTGGTGATAGGGGGAATGGGGGGACTCAGGCTAAGGTGACACATGGCACCAGTACTGAAAATGCTGGAAATAGTGACCTGCTCTCCATCAAAGTCTCAATGAATTTCAGCCAACGTCTGGCCAAAGATCCTTTTAACAACACTGTAACTCAAAAGTGGTTCATCTCTTGCATGTCTGGTGTTCTGTAGAATATGCAGTGCAGGATTGGGTGACAAGGGAGAGAGAGCACAAGAGGACAGGTGGTCGGGATAATTGCAGACCTAGAGACTCTCTGTGACCCTGTTTCTCAGTCTACAGGAAGGTCAATTATCTCCACCCTGCTAGCCTCACAGGGATGTGGTGAGACACAAGAGACAGTTTCAATCTGGAGGGTGCATCCATTTAAAAGCATTAATAATAAACTCCGAGTCGCCAATAATTCATCAGCATCACATTAAGGGAAGGAATAATAGCACTTACCCTTGGGGTCATTTGACCCAGAGAGAGCCCAGATTTGAATTCTCTACTTCAATCTCCCTGGCTCTGTATTGTATGAGTTTGAATCTATGCCTGTTTGAATGCTGTTTTGTGAACCCGTCTGTCCTTACCTCTGTGGTATGTGTGTCTCGAACAAAGGGCTTTGCTCTCTCCTTTATTAAACAGCACAGAAAGCGTCACATGGGGGGAAAATGAGACATGATAGAAATCTTAAACAGAGTTTTATAAAAGATCACATCACTGACTCCAACTGACACAGGCAATAAACAGGATTACAAACATCATTCTTTATCAAGCAATATCCATATATTATTTATCTGTATATTATTAATATCCATCTAATATTTGTGGGGAATAATCATTTTATAAGATGACTTTAGTCAGCTTTCTGTTTCCAGCCAATGGCTATCACAACACACATAAAACTCATGTGCATTATCCCAGGCAGGGTCATGGATGTGTACCCGACAAGACTGCCGATATATATGTACTGGCTTTGTTTGTAAAAGTTGATTACCTGGGAAATCCAAAGCAAGCAAGGTTGGTTGTTACTGTTCTCTTAAAGCCAGGCTAGCAAACATGCTAAATACACGGTAAGATAGCACTCTTAACTCTTAAGTGACCTCCAATTGTATTATTTTTTTTTAATTAAGAAAAACTTTTTATTCATTTTACATACCAATCAAACATCCCCCTGTTCCCTCCTCCCTCCCCTCCAGCCTCCCCCTCCCAACCCACCCCCCATTCCCTCCTCCAAGAAGGTAAGGCCTCCCATGGGGAGGTACATTTAGTAGAGGAAGGTCCAAACCCCTCCTCCTGCCTCAAGTCTGTGCAGGGTGTCTCATCATAGGTAGTGGGCTCCAAAAAGCCCGCTCATGCACCAGGGATGGATTCTGATCCTACTGCCAAGGGGGCTCTTAGGCAGATCAAGCTACTCAAATTGTATTATTAACTCTACCTGTGAGTCCAGCCAAACTTTGCGGTCTCAGAATGCAAGAGATGTTTTCATAATACGGTATCGCCATGGGAGGGGTTGAGGAAAGGAAACCGACCTTAGTATTTTTAATGGCCAGACTTGAAGCTTAGCTTTTGTATTTTCTATGTCACTCAGTGATCCGCTGGGTGTGACAAACATGTGTTCTTGTACTGTCTCTGACTGTTATTATTTATTTCTCAACATACGTGTTTTACAATTCTATTGCCAAAAGCCGGTAGGTACTTAAGATAAGGCGCTAGGATATCTGCCATGCCATGTTATACACTCAGAGGCCCAACAATTTGTGCCACTTGGAAAACTGTGCTTTGGTTTCAAAAGAAAGCCTGTCCGGACAGTTTTTCCTCTCCTGCTCTAGATACGTGATGGGTCTTCTAAGGGAGCCATTTGATGGGCCCAGTTGCAGCCTGGCTCTTTGCAGGGAAGAGGCGCCTGTCACCGCTCAAGCCTTTTGGCTTTGCTCCAGACAGCAAGGCCTCTTCACCACCCCCACTACTTCCTGGCAGCTGGAACAGGAGGCTGGAAGCCAGTGGCAAACTGTGAAGTCTGGCTGTTTGGGTCTGTCACTAATGACAGCCCCTGCTGAATCATGACTCAATAACTGTGACTCTCGCTCAAAGGGATTCAAGGGAGAGAAAAGAAACGGCCGCTCTGACCTCTAGTCTACCTTCTCCTGGTAGAGAATGCTCCTATAGGCTATTCTGTAGTTTCCTGGGAGGAAGCCAACTGACGGTGTAAAAAGGAAGTTAATGAATTTTTTTTTCCAAGCATTGTTCCTTCACCCTGTGATTTAAAGAAAATAATGGTGCTACTGCAGGAAGGTAAAGACATGGAGAGGAAAGTCAGTACTTGCTTGCTACGTGACAATGACATAAACACTGTGCATGCCACCTGGATGTCTTCAGCTGGAGGAAGACCACGCTGGGACTTCGCTCTGATCGCAGCCTCTGACGAGAAGTTGTTCAGTGGAGACCCTCTTTCTTCTACCTCCTCTTCCAATGCTTCCCCATGGCATCTGCCAGGACCCGCTCACATGTGCCTGTGGGTCCCAGGGGTGTGTGCAAGCGCATGCCCAGAGTTCTGAGACTGCTCTGCCAAAGCACCAGGGACTCCTCAGGCAGAGAACCAGCGGCACTTGGAGCAGCAGAAGACTGCCTGGGAGGTGCTGGGAATGGGAGTTCAAGGATAGGGTGGAGGTGCCTTCCAGACTCTCCTAAGTCACTGCCTGCTGAGCACCCAGGGGCCGGTGCTGGAGAACGTGACACTGCCTCCACCTGCCACTGCTACTGATGTTTCTCTGTATTTTTAAATTCTCACCCTTTTTGTCCCAAGAACACTTGCCAATTTCGCCTCTTCTCTTTGTTCCCCTCATTTTACATTTCTTTTCCCCCTTGTCAGCCTAAATAATGCCTTCTCTTTCTCCTCCACTCCGTCCTCCATTCCCGCTTCTGTGTCTACCTACACTACGTCTACATACACTACGGGGCCTTTTCAGTCTTCCTTTGTTCTCCCCTAGCCTCTGTTTGAATGACTTCCCCTAGGCTTACATTTATTCTTTGTAGCCAGGGTTTTGCCTTTGTCTCTAAAGTGAATGCTCACCAGTGCCGGGTAGACTGGGAAACATAGAGTGCCTCAGCCATCGCCCCACAACAGTGAGAGACTAGGCTGCTCTTAGATACACTTAGCTTCAGAGCCGGCAGGGCTGCTGGTAGTGTTATGTCTGCATCCTTAATCGTTTCTGATAAGCATGCCCGGCGTGAAGATAAAAGAAATCAAAGGCTGGTTTTTCCTGCCTGCTAGTTTTGAAGTCTGCTAGTGCAGTTGCTGGGAGCTTCCATTTTCACTCCCTTCTGGATGAAAAAGCCCGAGCTTCGACTCAAAATCAAATGTTTCCTCATTATTCCCCCAGGCTCCCTTGTCAAACTTCCTAAGGACTAAAAAACACCAAGCTTCATAGTCTAAGACCAAATGTTTTAAACATAGACGATCAAGGAACATTTTTACCTGGCGAACAAGTAGGCTGTTGTAATTTGAACGACTAATGTAGCCAGTGAATGATTTCAGTTTCTGTTTTAAGTGTGGTCCCCACTTGTGGAGGTTGGAATGAAAATATCCCCAACAGGCTCATATATTTGAATGCTTAGTTCCCGGTTGATGGAATTGCTCCGAAAGTATTGGGAGGTATGGCCTTTTGGGAGGAGGTATGTCACTGTGATTTGGCTTTGGCGTTTCAAACGTCCATGCCATTTCTGATTAGTGTTCTCTGTTTCATACTTGCAGATAAAGACGTGAACTCCTTGCCTGCTGCCACGTTCCCCACTCTCATGACCTTGGACTGTAACCCTCTGCAACTGTTCAATGTTTTCTTTTGTAAGTTGCCTTGGTCCTGATGTCTGATCACAGCAGTGGAAAAGTAAGACACCTCTGCAAGATCTGTGGACATGCTATCATCTTTTCGTCATTGGAATACAATGTTGTTGTTGGTTATTTTTTCTACTCTTTGCTCTTTACTCTTTTTTGGGGGGCCACCACCCAGCTCACAAATCAATCACACATAGAGGCTTATTCTTAATTATAAATGCCTGGCCTTCACTTAGCTTGTTTCTTGCCAGCTTTTTTTAACTTTAAATTATCCCTTCTACCTGTTGGCTCTGGGCTTTTTCCCTTTCTTACTTCTGTATATTTTAATTTCACTTACTCTGTGGCTGACTATGTGGCTGGGTGGCTGGCGCCTAGCATCCTCCTCCTTGTTCTCTTGCTCTTTCTTTTTGCTCCTTCCAGATTTCTCTTTCTATTTATTCTCTCTGCCTGCCGGCCCTGCCTATCCTTTCTCCTGCATCCCTATTAGCTGTTCAGCTCTTTATTAGACCACCAGGTGTTTTAGACAGGAAAAGGAACACAGCTTCACAAAGTTAAACAAATGCAACATAAAAGAATGCCACACATCTTTACATAATTAAACAAATGTTCCACAGCATCAACAAATGTAACACATCTTAAAATAATATTCTACAACACAATAAGGTCTGAAAATCTTAACGAAAAGATGAAAACAGAGAAGAGACTCAGTTTAAACAGTATCACAAGCAAGTTTTTCTTTAAAACGCTGTCCTTGATAATTTTAAATCAATGAATCTTTATTTCTGCCACGTGAACACCCATGCATAGATGCCACAATTTAGTCTGTATTTTCTCTGTATATCAGTTAACAGATTCATTTTGAAATGCATCATTCTCTTAACTGCTACTTCATCAAGAAAGCCATTTCATGCCCAAGGAACAATGACCACCTACATAACTCATAATTCCTGAAAGTTCCATAGATTACCACATATATAAGTAGTCTACATTAATTATTTGTTAGCACATAGAATATGATTGTCAGGAATGTATAAATTCAATCACTTGAAGTAAAAACAAATGTTTATGTTATATAGTACACACACATGGAAGTCATCTTTTTGGGAAAGAACATTGGGAAATTGTAACACAAATTGCTAAACGTTATTAATAATAAAAAAAAAAAACCCAGAGCCACATATTGGGGTAAAAGCTGAAAGATCAGAGAGGCCGAGCAGCCAGCCACTAGTTCTTACCCCTACAAATCCTCTGCCAAAAGAGAGCGAGCTCCTCTCTCCACCCTGCCTTATCACTTCCTCTCTCTGCCCAGCTCTATCACTTCCTGTCTGTCTGTGCAGACCTCCAGACCTCTACAGTTAACTAGTGGCTAACTCCTCCTTCTGATTTTCAGGCAAACTTTATTTGTTAGAACACAAATAAAATATCACCACAGGAGATGGTATTTCCAAGAAAATATTAGGATGATAAACAACTTAAACAGCAAAGGATCAGAAAGTGAGCAACTATATTCATCTTTTCTACTTATTCAACATAGCTTTTTTTGTTCTAACTTGCTCTGGGACCATCAAACCTATTAAATAGGCATTATTATTTTTCAAGTCTTGATATCTTTCAAGTCTTACTTTTTTAAAGCAATTAATTCACTAATTAATACATTTAAAACTAAGAGGTGAGGATGGAGTTAGTTGGGGGCTTCTTGGAGAGTCTAGATGATAAGAGTTGGATTAAACATGCAGATGAGACTTTCTAAGATGAAATAAAAGGATTAGAGCATAATGATGCATGTGTCATTGAAGAATATGGAAAAGGGGAGATGTAGACAAATTTCTAAATGGTCTTATTAAATAAAAAACATGGAGCCAAATATAGGGGTGAAAGCCTTAGAGAGATCAGGGAAATAGGGAAAGTCCACCAGCCAATCTTACCTCACCAACTCCACAGCTTCTCAAGAGAGGGACTTCCTGTCTACCCAGACTTATATGCCTTTCTATTCTGCCATCTAATTTGTTCTCTGCCTAGTTACATCACTTCCTCTTCCTGGCCAGCTCTGTCACTTCCTGTCTGTACAGGCCTCCAGAACTCTATGGTTGGTACTGGGATTAAAGGCCTTGTGTCACCATGCTTGGCTCTGTTCCCTAGTGTGGCCTTTAACACACAAAGATCCTGCCTGCTAAGTGATAGGATTAAAGGCGTGTACTATCACTGCCTGACTGCTTTATTTACTTAGCAAGCCATTTTCTCTGATCTCCAGGCAAACTTTATTTATTAAAGCACAAATAAAATATCACCACAGGGAGAAAGACTTTTAAAATAAGTCTAAATTAGATTCTTAGAAGAATGACATTTTACAAAAATCAATAAGCTTGATTTTAATGAATCTGTTGTTGCGGCTTTAGATTTACAAAGATAGTATTGGAGTTCCCATGTCATAATCCCTGTATGCCTTGCTGTGAACACCTTCAGTTAGCATGCATCTTTCTCACTGGATTCTTCAGAAGGAAGTGTCTATGTTAGGATACATGTAACATGTGGGAAGTTTGGCTTCACATTCCTAAGAGCAGACTTTCTACATAAATTAAATTTCTACGTGGAATATTTATCTATTCTGTCCAAATTGTTTCTTTTTATTCAGCCACTTATTTCTATAAATAGGAACTCATAGATATCAATTTCATATTTTAGTATACTTTGGGTTACAAACTAGCAGTATTTTATTTTATTGAATACACTGGTCCAGCTCAGGCCACTGGAAGTACTCTCAACTCATCTCTTCATACTTTTGGCTTTACTCTCTGATGGATCTTTTGGTTTGTGATGCTATAATCTACCTCAACCAGTCTCAATCACTCTTCTAAAGATCCATAAGGACATGAACGACTCCATAAGCTTTGGGAGTCATAGCTAAAAATAGAACTTTATAAATTTGATTTTAATACACTAATTTTAGTATTTAATAAATATTTTCTACTTTTCATATTAAATTTAAGTTCATACAAAAATGGGTGTTTTGCCAACAGAAAAGGGGTTTCTTTCTCTGTCTCGTGTTTCTTCAATTCCTGTCTAGCATTATGGAATCCTCAAAAAAGAGTAAGCTTTTTAATCATTAATATCATATTTGTATAGCAGAAAAGGAAATACTAGCAAAATATTAAAGGATAAGACCACCCTATTAATTCAGATTTTTTTCAGATTTTTTTTTTTTTTTTTGTGTGTGTGTGTGTGTGTGTGTGTGTGTGTGTGTGTGTGTGTGTGGTATGTTTTGAGTTGTTTGAGTGTTTTGAGTGTTTTGGGTTTGGATTTTTGTTTTTTTGCATATATATATAATATATATCATATTACTCTGTTGGCTGTTCAAGCTTACAACACACTAAGTAGCCCAAGATGGCACTGAATTTAGAATGAGTCTCCTATGTCTCTGTCCCAGTTGCTGAGATGACATGGTCACAGGCCTCTATGACTCAACTCAGTTTTAAAGTATGCTTCTAAATCAATGTATTTAATCATTCACAATAATTTGTGTAAATTCTATCATTAAATCCCTTTTTCCACTTGCCTCACTTTTTAATGTTTTGGAAAGAGATCAGAAATATAGGGGTGTAGGGAAGAGATTACTATGAAGACAGGAGATGTGCTTCAGAAGCAAGATCGACACTCATGGCTTTGTAGCCTATGCAAGGTTTCCCCGCTCCAGGGGAAGAAGCTTGTGCTTCTGCATGTCTTTATTACTCTGCTCCAAACTCCCTCTGTACTCTCTTCTCGGTGTATTGTTCTTCAAAAATTCTATTGTTTTATTTTACCTCCCTACTCTTCTCTGAGATACAAAAACACAAACAAACAAACAAAAAACCTTGTCTTTAGGAGCTAACCATTATACACATGCTTGCAATACTCACACACTCACATATAGTCACCCTCATGTATATACACACTACATACTCACACACACAATCATTCACACATATTCTCAAACACACACCCATTCTCTCACATACATACACCTTCTCACACATACACACTCTCATACACACTCACACATACCTAGACAAACATGCACTCACCTTACCCACATATACACAAATAGTAACTACCAGTTTTAGTTACATTTTTTCTCTCATAAGATTTCAAATAGCTGCCTTTTAGAAGCTCACTTCATATCTTCATACTACCATCTCTCCTTAAATGTATATATATATATACATTTATATATTCTTCTATATATCACTTTTATCAACAATTTCCACTAAGAAACAACATAATGCAAAATACAGCACCAAATAAAATACTCAGTCTGAATTCTAGTGCTGACTTGTACATTTATTCCACGTGAACCCTGTGTGTAACTTCCTTTAATTTTTACATCCTTTCTATAAAGATGAGGGCCTCTGTATGAGATTCTTACTGATGCTTCACCATTTTTAATGTAACTGGCTAAAGAAAAACAATTACCATTTAAAATAATGCCATTTGAAACTAATGATTTATTAATGGACATAATGCTAATACATTAACAGATAAGTAATTTGCCTTCAGAAAATATATTTTTCTAGGGTACTTACTAAAAAAGTTAGATTCAAAGACCTTCATGACTCCAAAGAAATATGGTACCTCTACAACCATAATAAATAGCATTAGAATTGATTAAAATCCCATTTTTCTTAGTTTAGGAGAATGCTAAGTCAGTTTGCATTATTTCTTTCTCCTCTGACTTCATGAAAGAAAACACATTACTTAGGTCAGTAGGCTTTCTGAAAACCTAATCCTTTTATTGATGGCAGTGATGTAGAAGAAACTTGAAGTGAAAGAATTGATGCTATAAAGGACTTACTAATAGGTAATTCTTATGAGACACTAAATAGAAAGGGAGCATTGCCTCCAAAACACCTCCCCAAATAAGTCGTAAGCTATCCATACCCGTTACAGATAAGCAGGGTGCCAGGATGCTAATGTGCTGCACACCTCCAATTAGGCCCCATTATCAAAACAAAAGGAGAAAACTCTGACCTACAACAGGCCCTTAGGGCCACCTCCAAAGCTAAGAATACATGTCAAAGGGGCAGCCCAAGACAGTAGGCCTTGGTCACAACCATCAGGAAGTCCTGGTCTGCCATTAATCTCTGTGCTCTATTCAGAAAAAGCCTATTTCTGCCAGGAGAGCAAGATGAACCTCGGTAACAATTATTCAAAAACAGCAGCACTGGAGTACTGAACAAATAATTCTGGCAATATTTTTTAACTTTGTAAATCTCTAATCTGGAGCTGGGACCTGACAGAAATTTCAGGATGACAGTGTTTATGGAATGCATAAACCTAAGGTATACGTAAGCTTTCATATAGACACTTTAGAAGTACATAGTATCAAATTATGTTAGTAAAGTATTCATGACTGGCTCCTCTTTGAGAAGTAGCTAGAGTAAGATATGAACTATAAATAAAGAACTTTTTCCTTTATTGATCTCTAAGTGTGCAGAGTGACTTCCTACTGGGAAGGCACGGTAATATTAATTCTAGAATTCTAGGGTCTTTTTGTGGTGGTGGTGTTTTGCATTTTTTTCCTTTCCTTCATTTTTTTTCTTTTTTTTTTTTTTTGTTGGAGAGGGTTTGTTTTATAATTTTTGAATAGTATTCTTCCTGGGAGAAAGTGAATGATTTAACAGCATTATCTTTTGAGCCTGGGAAAAGTACAAAAAAAGAACTATTTTCAAGAACTGCAAACAGGCAGTATGTGGCTATGATTCCTAACTAAAAACAACAACAAAAAACAAAGGAGATGAGTTCAGCAGTTAGCTTTTTCTGCCTGCAGCTGCAATGAGAGAAGCCTATGATCAGAGTTCACTGAAGACAAAGTGGTCGAAATATCCAAGACACCATGACAAAAAGAAGCTGCTAAGTAGATAGAAACCCAGAAAGTTTCATAAAAAAAAAAAAAATCCCATCTTTGAGTGAATATCAACCTATGTCTGAAAATAAAAGCCTATGTCTATTAAATGCAGCAAAACTGAACCAAGGAAAGTTTGAAAGAGAGAACAATGAAGGGCCATAAACTTAGTGACTCCAAGAATTCATATAGAGCTTGTAAAATCCCATTGGCTAGAGTAAGGATACCTGTAGGATACAAGATGCATCCAGTAGGGACCCAGACATAGAATACTTTGTATATGGAAGTAAAGAAAATTCTTCCAGATTAAATCCACCAAATAGAATAAAACCCCTCAATTATGAAACTAATATGCAAGTACCCTTACCTCCTACCAGGAAGACCTAATACTTTTAATTAGAATATAATAAAATTCAGAAAGAAGGATTGCTAATGATTAATGTAGTCTAGCAAACAAAAGGTCAGCAAACACAAGAGAAAATAAGACATTCTGAAAAACTTCAATCAAAAAAATTGAATTGTAAAAGGTAAAGATAAAGAATTAACATAAACATACATTAAACCATTATCGTAAATGGACTTTTTGATATAAAAGGAGTATAATATGTATTTTAAATGTAAAGATATAAAAATATAACACTTGAAAGCAGAAATATTGAGTGAACTTAACAACATATGGTGCAACATACTATAAAGAAATAGGATATAATTAATAATATATTTATAAATATATAAATACTGTATAAAATGAAGCAAAGGTAGGGTAAGATGAATAATCATTGTAAGAATTCAGTGAACTATGGAAAATATCAAATGACCTAAGATACTACAGCAGTGACTGAAGTCTCAGAAAATTCAAAGAAAAAAAAAAGAACAGAGAAATATTTGAAGATACAATGACCAAATATTTTATTCAATTGATGAAAATATAAACTTGGAAATTCAAAAACAATCCCAAACCCCCATCATACAATCATTAAAAAGCCTCAAGCCTAACAATATTTTAAATAAAAGGCTAAAAAAGGATAATGAAAGGAAAATGTTTAAAGCAGACAGAAAAAAATCATCAAATACAGACAAACAAAAATAAGCATTATTTCATGCTTATGATTAAAAATTACTATAGAAACTAAAGGCTCTATAAAGTTGTCTCTAAATTTGTGGGAAATAAATCTATGACCTTGGAATTCCATAAAGATCCAAAATACCTTTCAAAAGTGGAGTAAATACATGTTTAGGCAAATATCCTGAGATTATTTATCACCAACAACCTTATGATAAAAAATATTAAAGAACGTTACCAGTGAAAGGAAAAATAATGACAGGTAGGAATTTTGATCTATGCAGTAAATGAAGAATACAAGCAAGTTGTGCTGGCTAATTTTTTGTCAACAAGACACAAGTTAGATTCATCTAAAGGGAGGTAATCTCAATTGAGAAAATGCCCTCATAATAGCTGACTGTAGGGCATTTTCTTAATTAGTGATTAATGGCGGAGGGCCAAGCCCATTGTGGGTGGGGCCACCCCTGGCCTGCTTGTCCCGGGTTCTCTAATAAAGCAACCATGAGTAAGACTGGAGGAGCAAGCCAGTAAGCTGCACCCCTCCATGGCCCCTGTGTCAGGTCCTGCCTCCAGGTTCCTGGCCTCCTTGCATTCCTGTCCTCACTACTTTTGATGATGAACTGTAACCCTTTCCTTCCCAAGTTTCTTTTGGTCATAGTGTTTCATCATAGCAATAGTAAACCTAACAAAGACACAAATGGTGTGCATGAGGGTAAACATCAAAGACAGTTTTTCATATGAAGTTTCCCTATGATAGTGATAATCAAACTCACAGTTAATTGTATAAAATTCTAATTAATAATTGGAAATCTGTGAAATGGATAAAAGTGAAGGGCCCAACTTGACACTTTCTTAATAATATTTCAATTATAAATGTGAAGAAAATTAAAAGCAGTAGGAAGTATAAATATAGCTTTCAAATGCTAATGAAATGGAAATAAGAGTCATTATAGTAATGACAGTCAACACAGACTTCATAATAAGAAATGATTAAACAGTCCATTTGAGGGACTGACAAAATGGTTCAACTTTTAAGAGCATACACCACTCTTACAGAGGACTTGAATTCAATTTCCTGCACTCACAACTGCCTGTAACTCTAGCCCCAGGAGATCTGATGCCCTCTTCTGGCCTCTACAGAACTAACAAGTTCATACTCTCACACAAATGTACATGTATTTGCATAATTAAAAATAAAAAATAAACCTTTCCTTAACTCCATGTGGTAGTTTGAATAAATTGTCCCCCATAAGTCTTTGTCATTTGAGTACTTGGTCCCTAATAGGTGGCTGTTTGGGGAGAATTGGGAGGCATGACCTTGCTGGGGAAAGTATCTCACTGGGGGTCACTTTGAAGTTTCAAAAGACTCATTCTATTTCAGGTTAGCAGCTCTCCATGCCTTCTGTTTTTCATGTGAGAGTGTACCTCTTAGATATTCCTCTAACTTCCCTTTTTAAAAATTCTTTGTGTTTTCTCTTTGGAAAATTTGCAATTGTAAATTCTTCTTCTGCTTCTTTGATATGTAAATCATCTCCCACCCTTTTGCTTTGGAAGTGTAATTATCAAGCAAAATGGGTCCCTGTGCTGAATCAGAGCCTAAGTTCAATAAGCAATCAGCAGCCCAGAGAATGCCTAAATCACGTTGATCAACCCTTCCAACAATACCATCAATTTCTCTTTTTTTTTTTTCAAATTAAATTACATTTTATTTATTGTGTGCTTATGTTTATGTGTGTCATAGGACCCTTGTAAAGGCCAGAAGACACCTTGCAGGAGTCAATTATCTTCTTCCATCATGTTGGTCTTGGACATTGAATTCAGGTTGTCAGGATTCCTGGCAAAGGATCATTATCAGCTTAACCCTATAGCTGGTCTAATATCATCTAGTTCTTAGGGCTGTGTGGAGACTAGCTTATATAGTCTCATGCTGGAGAGGTTGAGACTGACGGAATCCTTGAGCCCAGGAGATTAAAATTAATCAGCCTGAGCAATGTAGAGACACCTTGCCTCATCTATTCAAATGGTCCTGTAATTTTTGTCCTTGGGTTCATTTATTCAATACTATTAATCCCACCAATCAAGAATAAGACACTACCACAATTTAAAGCCAAATCTGAAGCAAGCTTTAATTCAATATTGGCCAGGTAGATGGACTTTGGCCAGGTCCATACCCAGGTTCCCAGCAAATGGCCACGAGTCACATTTTGCAGAAGCTTAAAAAGGCAAAACCCACAGTTCACCGCAGTTCCTATCAGGTTCAATCAGGAGCGAGCATACATGCTGACATGCTTGCTACCCTTATACCTCCCACCCACATGTGATCAAGCACAACTGATGCAGATGGGTCAAACAAAACTTGGACGAACAGGAACTTATTCTTAACTGTCTTAACAGCAAA
Source organism: Peromyscus californicus insignis (assembly GCF_007827085.1). Lineage (NCBI taxonomy): Eukaryota > Metazoa > Chordata > Mammalia > Rodentia > Cricetidae > Peromyscus > Peromyscus californicus. The sequence continues at coordinate 19,561,652 of NW_026294458.1, read as the reverse complement.
CAGAACACATAACCTGCAAGGTATGTTTTTTCTACTTTGGTCTCACATTTATTTGCAAGGTGTGTTTTTCTTGTTTTGCTCTCACAATTACATTTATTGATTTGCATACTTTGAATCATCCTTGCATTTGTAAAAGAAGCCAACTTAATTGTGGTCAACGCTTTTTTTCAATGTGTTCTTGAATTCAGTTACCAGGTTTTACTGTGAATTTTTGCATGTATGTTCATTAGGCTTAAAATGTTCTTTTTTAGTTTTGTGTCATCTGGTTTAAATAACACGGCAATGCTGGCTTTGTAAACAGAGTTTGGTACCATTCCTTCTTTTTCTGTTTTACAGAATACTTTGGGAAACATTGGGGTTAGTTTTTCTTTAAAAGTCTGGTAGAACGGTGTCATGATGCAATCTAACCTGGACTTTTTAATTTGGTAGTTTTCATTATTATTTCTTCAACCCCATTGCTTTTAATAGATTTTTAAATTGCATATCTCATCTTGGTTTGATTTTGGTAGGTCATATGCATCTAGAAATCCATCCATTTCTTTCAGATTTTCCACTTTAATAGAATATGTTTTTAAAACATGTCCTAGTGATTCCTGGGATTTCATTAGTGTAATAATTATGTCAGCAGAGAAGAATAAAAGACTAGACTTAGTTCAATTTCAAAATGGTGAGAGCAGATTTTCTTGGCCTAAGAGGTTGCCACCATCAAACCCTGCAGCTTGGTATCTGAGGTACAGAATTCACAGCGTAGGGTGTGGCACTGTCTTTTGTAGTCCTGATTGCGGATAGGGGAGGCCAAGGTTTCAAGAGACCTAGAAACTCCTTTTCTGGATAAACTCCTTTTTGAAACTGGGGGTGGGAGGTAAGCCAGGAGGCCTGGTTTTGCAACTTCCATCTATGGGTTAGGAGTGTAAGGGATACTAAATATGAGTCTCCTCTATCAAATACTATAAAACTTGGATTTGGAAAAAGAATTTTTTTTTAATCTTCCCCACCTTGTAAGACTTTTAGTCAAAAGTTTTAATTTCTCCCCCCCCCCCCCATGAGTGGTAAAACTTTTGTTTACACAAAGGTCCTCTGTTGTATTCCATGGATTTTATGCCCTGGAGGAGTGTCTCCATTCCCCCTCCTATCGGAAACTAGAACGACTCTATTTGTCCCTGAGGGGTCATTTTAAGACTCTTGCTATGTTGGGTTTCTGCTTATGGTAGTCGTAGCTAAATTACATTTCTATTTACTATAAAACTTAATTTTCTGCTTCTCAGAATTGGGTTGTGCCCTGCCTCTGTGAACAGAGAATAGTCTTTAACAAATGTTCCGGGAAGATTTTCTTTACTGGTCTCTCTTCTGTAATCGCTTTTTGCTTGTCAAATCCCCCACCTTGTGGTTTTGGTTTTGCTCTATAAAGAGGCTTGAGAAATTGACTCAAGGTTGTTCTACTAAACTCCAATTTAGGAGGAGGCTGCCAGTTCAGCCCCCTGGTGTGCACAAGAAAGCATGCTTTAATTTGGCCATAATTTGAGATCAGAGGGTCTTTCTCCTCACATCTGTAGAATTAACACCTGCTTCATTTCCTGTGCACCAAATCTTTTCAGACTAGCCAATCAAATAAGACTGTGTAGTTCGACCCAGCCAATGGGGGAAAGACATACTCACCATACTCATTAGAATAAAAGTCAAATGCACTTCCTGTCTCCGGGTGTTCACTCTTCAAGCACACTCTCTTGATCAAGTGTAGTCTGCCTTGTCCAGATGCTTCTGTTGGAGTAGTGGTCTCTTTCTTTTTGACACTGGATTTATTACTAACCGAATTAACTCAGATTGCTTGTTTTTGCAAACTCTGGGCTCTATAGAGTGTGGTGGCAGTAGACTGCTCTCTGGAACTCTATAGGCAGCAAGTTTCTTAAAGCCTTGAGCCTGTTTTATGGCCCTAGTTTTGGGTGGGTGGGGACTCCTTTTCATTGGTATCTGTTGTAATTGTTAATATGTGTGGAGATGAGTTTGAAAGATTCTGAGATTCTTGTGTCTCCAAACAATTCACACAGAGACGCATGAACTATAACAGGAAGGAAAATAGTTTATTAAAGGAGAAACAAGTGTGCTTGGAAACACATCAGAACTGGATCTGGATTGAGGTACTGGTCCAAAAGAAACCTAGTTGGGGACCCTGTGTCCTATTATGGGTCATTTACCTATCATTCATTTCTCCTCCACCTATTCTGCTCTCTTACTTATAGTCAGTAGTGTGGAAGCCATTCTTCTCTTGTCCCTCTTTTCTTTCATATGTTAATCTGGATGCCTCTAGACTCTATTCCTACATCCAATTCTTCTATCGATAATCTCACCCTTTCTTGTCTAGTTTCATTTTATTTTATTTTGTTCCATTTTTTTGGTTAGTTTTGCTAACAATTTATCAATCCCACCCACCCCCCCATTTAAAAAAAAGCTTTACACATAGTACACACAGTGCAGATATCCTTAATATAACAGGACCTGAGACTTCATGTGTATTTTCATTTAAAGTTTTTTAAATAGTATAGATTCTGTGGTGGTTTGAATATAAATGGCCCCACAGAGTCATGTGTTTGAATGCTGGGACTATAGGGAGTGGCACTTTTAGAAGGTGTGGCCTTGTTGGAGTAGGTGTGGCCTTGGTGAAGGAAGTGTGTCACTGGGGAGGCAGCTTTGAGGTCTTAAATGTTCAAGCTACTCCCAGTGTGGGATACAAGTCTCTTGCTGTCTGTGGATCATGATACAGAACTCTCAGCTCCTTCTCCAGCTCCATGCCTGCCTGCACACTTCCATGCTTCCTGCCATGATGATAATGGACTAAGCCTCTGAAACTGTAAGCCAGCCCCAATTATGTGTTTCCCTTTATAAAAGTTGCCATAGTCATGATGTCTTTTCACAGCAATAGAAACCCTAACTAAGACAGATTGCTTCCTTGTATGAACAAAAATTCCTTAACAGAAGTTGTATCTGCCTGGCAACATAAAAAAAAAAAAAGACAAAAACACGTAGAAGGAGATTTTGTGTCTGCAGAGACTTATGGACTGATTGGAGTTTTAGTACTCTGGAAAGACTGGGATTTTATAGGTTCAGAGGCTAATTACATTATCTCAGGCTACTTTTTGCCTTCTAGAACAACCATTCCTTACCCCATTCTGTATCTAAACTAACATCCTTTGATAATAAATAAAAACTTGTGATAATAAATCAAAACCTCTTAGAAGTTATTAACTTAGAACTAACATCATGTGATAATAAATAAAAAAACTTTCAGAATCTATTGACTTTGCAGAACATTAGCCTCTGCCAACCCAAGAGATAAGAATGCAGCATCATGGGACTATAAAATAACTCCATCTCACATTCCTGCTTCTCTGGTATGCCTACAAATGTTTTTAAAGTTGCCTTTATAGCTTTGTTCCATAAGACTATAAAAATTCTGTGAAACTGCTTCCATGTTGGAATATGGAATTTCGGGCAAGCTAAATCTGTGTTCACAAGCCATGGTCACTCAAAATGGCTCTAGAATAAACTATCTCCTATTTCTTTAAGGTGACAGTTGTGGTTTTCACATAGACAGATATATAATAACTTTTCAATTACTTGAACAATGAGTTGTAAAAGATGAATTTGTTTCATTCTTCCACTTTTCCCTGATGAAACTTCAAAGGAGAATTTGTGAAGACATGCTTTTCAGGGACTCTGTACATTTGGAAATAGCTGACTCTGGCGCCGCTGAGCATGGTTAGTCTTTATCTTGCTTTCTGTGTGCTGCCTGGCTCCTCTAGTAACTGTAGGATCATCTGCCAGTTGTGTACAGAACTAAGAGACAGACACCAAGAAAAGAAAAATGTAGGCTTTGTGATCACAATCTGTAATTAAGAAGAGGCTGTCATATCTCTTCCTTCTTGCTTTTATGCTGGATTTTTATATGCTGGAATAATGGAAAGTTAAAACCCAAATCTTCATTTTATTAATTTGAATAGAATTCATGCAGAGAAAAGTACTGAAAATGGACTATTTGGGGAAAATGCAAAGGCACACAACTAATTAGATGCATAAAAATGCTAAACTGCCTTTGGGCATACTCTAAGAATTAAATATTCACTCTAATAAAGTATTCTGATTACTTGAGATAACTGAAAGTGTAGCTAAGCTGGATTTTTAAAAAATAAAATGTTTCCTTATGTTTGAATTTATTTTGCATAGACTTTGTCCACTACAATCTTCTATGAGGATTACCAATGTCATAGGGTCAACATAACCAAAGCATTTGCCATTGCCTATATAGATGAGCAAAACCAATTTCAAGAAATATTTATACACAAAAGGATGTTTATGCCATATATAGGCCTACATTATCTAGGTATAATACCTGGTGAATCCAGTTATTTTAAACATTGTTCTGAAAGTCCAAAAAGAAAATCGAGTCAAGTTACACTTAATTTCCTTTAACATTACTTAGAATTTGTAGCAAAGGCCTTTTTCAGAAGTCTGGGATGCGCAGGGTGATTTAGCAAGACTCTGACAAGTCTAACAAATAAGAGCCCAAGAGTAGGCCTGTTCTTATTCATCTCTAAAATTTTTCCAAAAAGCATAGCATGGAACCTTACACAAAGTCAATACATACAAAGTGTTGACAGTGTCAGACTTTAAAGACTTCAAAATTTTTCATCTGAATATAAGTTGTTGAAGTGTTGAGTATTAGCAGGTTGTTAAAAAATAAAAAGCCCATTTTATCTTCATTCAAAAATGATTGCTCACTTTACTGAGCACCTCCATGTACCTTCAACAAAATCCTCTCTATGGGCTGAAACGCTCACAGTCTCAGGATTTCTGTAATGGGCCAAACATTTAGTAGACCTAGAGTTCCACCTACAGTGATTACAACAGTGTATAATTCTCTACCTCAGTGTCTCAAATGACAATAGCAAATCTGAAATCCTAAGTAGCACTGCTAAGTTCAAACACCGAAGAAGCAGATTATAAAATCCTCTAAGTCACTCTCCCTAACTCTTGGGGGGGGGAGGGGTGCTTTTGCTGTTCATGTTTATCAAGGACTACTTCCTTAACATTTCAGTGTTCTCAGGACCATAATGTCAGATATATTTCTAATGCTGAGATTTCTGTGAGCTCAAGAGGATATAAAATGTGCACACTCCTGTAAAATAGAAAGAAATTAATTCCTTCACCACTGTACAATGTATATGGGAACAGATGAGAGAAAGCCAGACCATCCATTATTCACAAGACCATTAGGCAAATCTCATTTTCTCTGACACATATCGTAAGAACACCAAATGTCCCTCAAGTCAGTGAGTGATTCCATCAGAGTTAGACCAATCAACATTTCTTTCCTGCCTAAGATTTTTAGACCACCAAGCTATTAGAAAAGAAATAAATGGAAAAGAAATAAATTCATATCTGAGTTAAGAGAGTTGAAGGAGAATGAAATAATTTTATAGGTTTGTATTTATAATTTTCTCTTTTTATGAGATACTTTAAAAAAGAAAATATAGGTAAACATAGCTATATTTTAATTAGTAAAGGAACTGACAAGTACTGGTATTGTCTGTCCTTACTTTGTGTGTGGCACAACTTTGACAATCAGTTGGTGAAGTCTCAGCTCATGATGGATGTCCGAGATGATGCCTCCAGCCACACCAGCTTTACTAACAGTCTCTTCTTGTGCTAGCACAATTTATCCCCAATGTGCTGCCACATCCCACATCTCAAGAAAATGTAGCTTTTATTTCAAAGGGTGAAAAATGAGAAAATGAAACAAAGTAAAGTGTATTCTTAAATAATCACATCTTTAAGAGAATAAAAAAATCTATTATTTGGAAAATACCAAGTTTATTATCACCTTCATACTGAATAATCAAAATTAAAAATAGGAAAATACTACCATGCTTTAACAGTTATACACACAGAGAGAGAGACATAGACAGACAGAGACAGAGAAGTCAAAACTGCAAAATATGCATAGATATGAAGTAAACATGAAAAGACAATGTCAAAACAGTGGTAAAACCATCTCATGTATGCTCATATATTAGAATTTGAGCTACATAAATAGCATTCACTTGACATTGTCAAGTCAAGGAATGTAACGTTCCTCTTACTGATGATAAAACTATAAGACATGAAGAGAGATTATTCCCCACTTAGAAGTAGTCTGTACTAAGCAGTGTGACTAACCTTCAGTCAGAATGACTGACTTCATATTTTTCTTCTTAGCTTACAAAATATAACTTAAAAGGATATGTATGAAAAACAAAACCAAAAACAAAGAAATAGACAAGACAAAAAACAAAACAAAACAAAACACGCACTGGAACATTTATAGTGAATCTGACCAGATCCTACTAGATAGGAGTTTATTCCACAGTGAAGGATGATATCATGCCAAGGTGCCCAAAACTGCCCCTCGGTGGTCTTTATGAGTGAATACAGGGTAAGTCTTGAGCAGGTAAGAAGAGTCACCTACAGTGTCTGGAGAGAAAGGAGGAGCAGAAGGAAGTGGATCAGAAATAATTGTAGTCTCTTCGTGCCTCTTGGAACAGATTATATTGTGTGTGTGTGCAGATTAGTATTTGCATTAAAAAATAGACATCAGGAAAGGTGCATGGGATTCGATCTTCTGCACACACAGTGTATGAGTCTGGGCAAGTTCTCATGGTTAAACCTGCTTGGAGGATCTTTTGTTTGAATTTAATTTACAAGCAGCACAGGTCATCACAGGCAGATAGCCCAGAATATGTAAGTTCCAATTACCTTAAAAATTAAGATGATAGCATTATAAACCAGGAAAAAAAAATCTACAGGTAAAGTCTTATCACTGAAAGTTGATCATATTCAATCCTCTGGATTTATCCTGATGTAGACACATTTCTCCTCATTAAGTCCCACGATTATTCTCCAGTTAACTTCAGCCAAGGTTACCAGGAAGAAAGAGCAGGCCATGATCATCCCATACACAGACTTTGTGACTTACATTTGCAATTGCCAGCATTTACAAACCATCTTCCTAAACCCAAAGATTCATCTGGCATTAAGGCTGGAACACACTCAGTATAATTGTGTGGTTTCCCCTCTCTCTTTCTTTCACCTACTCTCCAACATTCTTAGATTTCTAATGAGATGTGAACAAGAAGGTTTCCCTGTTCTAAGTAACCCCAATCATGTGACATCATCGTACTTAAAGATAGTGACAGCAAGACAGGAACATGCCTTATTCCATTACGTCATAGAATTATATAATGCCGTATTACTGCTTGCCCTATTTCTCATGATTATGGAGGTGAATGAAGTAACCTGAGCAATGAAGACCATTTTCTGTGCTGTTTAATTGTTCATTGAGAGCAATGTATGTCCTTCTCATTGTCTCTGCTCACTTTCTGCAGTTTCTACCATGAACGGAATCAATTCTGTGAGACTGTGGGCTACCTCCGTATGAGCCTTCCGTCACTTCCCCGTTTGTGAGGACTCTGTTATAGTGCTTAGATATATAAGGTCATCTTTTGGTTGGCCCTGAATGGTTTGAAGTTTGGAAATTATAAAAAAGAATGCACTGGTTTCATATAGATGCCATAGCCAAATACTACAAACTGTGTGGATTAAGATTCCAGGAGTTTATTCTCTCGTGGTTTGGGTTGCTGGATGTCTGGGGCTAATGTTGTCTGAGACATTTTTGGGCTGAGATTCTAGAAGTAGTCTGCCTTAGCTCTCCCCGGCTGATGAGAGTGCTGTGATTCTTAGCCTCCCTTGGGAGCAATGGCATCTATCCAATTACTGCCACACAGTGCTCTCCTAGTGTGTCTGCCACCCCGTGACAACTTCTTTATTTATTTATTTTTTTGGTTACAAACTGTATAGCTGTGGCAGGCTTCTTGCTAACTATTCTTATAGCTTAAATTAATCCATTTCCACAAATCTATACCTTGCCATGTGGCTAGTGGCTTACAAGCATCTTCACATGCTGCTTATCGTGGTGGCGGCTGGTAGTGAATCTCACTCAGCTTTTCACTTCCCAGAATTCTCTCCTCCTTGTCCCTCCTATACTTCCTCCTGCCTGGCTACTGGCCAATCAGTGTTTTATTTATTAACCAATCAGAGCAACACATTTGCCATACAGAACATCCCACAGCATTTCCCCTTCTCTTTTTTAAAAAAGGAAGGTTTTAACTTTTACACATCTCCAAAGCCAGCTTGGTATATTTGGGAATTTGAGCGTAGCTTTTCTTACTACTTCCTGCTGGAGGGGAGCACTGTATCTTATTGGGACACAAAGAAAGTTTTAGGATTATGGAGTAGTCCGTGAGGCTGTATCGTCTGAGCCAGTTGACTTGAAACGGTTCTGGATGTTGGATCATCTGGGCCATGGTGTCATCAGAGACCTTTCAGGTGATCTTGGCTGGTCAAACCTGATGTACCTTAATCTGGAACAAATCCATAGCCTCTAGCTTTCTGTGGAAACAAAAGCAGAGCCTCCTTTCCAAAGCAACATATTCTTACATCCAAATTTTGAAGTCAAGGTACCTTTAAAATATACATTTTGGCATAACTCAACAGCTTTTGCAATCAAATATTTTTCTTCAGTTATGAATATCAAAGAGAACATAATCCAGATTCTCTGTGTGGTAGCCATCTTTACGTGGCTTATTTTTTATATTACCTTGAGCCTATTGCTTTATTTATTTTTTTTAAATTTTTTTATTTTTATTTCCATGACAACTTCTAGTCTTGTATATGACACAGGATACAACCTAATGACCTGATCTTAACTTGATTGTGTGCATACAGAATGTGGGAGATTCACAAGTTTTCTGGTGAAATAGAAATTAACTCATAGATGGAAATTTTATAAAACGTAACAGCACAGATTTAGGACAATATTTTTTTTGTATTTATATAATAAAAGCTACCCAGAATAATGGTTTCAATGAAGTAGGATGTTTAATGTATATTGATTTGAGTTTAATTGACCTTTGTCCCATGTTGACACAAGTCACTTTATGTTTCCTTAATAACAGTATAGAATAAGTAGAACAAAGCTCTATGTGGTGGTTACTTTTCTGTTGCTGTGATGAAACACCTTGATCAAGGCAACTTATGGGACGAAGAGTTTATTTAGGCTTACAGTTCCAGAGCATTAGAGTCCACATGGCAGCAGCAGCACACATGCCAGCTAGAGGAGCAAGCTCACACCTTGAACCAAAAGCACAAAGCAAAAAGGAAAAGTGGAAATGCCCCATGCTGTGGCATGTTCTCTATGCTGTGAATGTGTTGTTCTGATTGGTTAATAAATGAAGTGCTGGTTGGCCAGTAGCCAGGCAGGAAGTTTAGGCGGGGAAAAGAGAGAGGAGAATTCTGGGAACAGGAAGGCTGAGTCAAGAGATGCTGCCAGCTGCCACGATGATGAGCAAGATGTAAAGTACTGGTAAGCCACAAGCCATGTGGTAAAGTATAGATTATGCACACAGGTATATACTAAGGTACTCTAGGTATTGTATTTATGTTGGCTTGGATGTGAAATGTCGCCATAGGCATTTAATGCATTTGAACACTTGATTTCCAGATGGTGGCAGTGTACTGGGATATTCTGAAACCTTTAGGAGGTGCGGTCTAGCTGCAAGGAGTAGGTCACTGGAGGACAGGCCTTATTAGTTATATGTAGAACTGACCTGGTGAATGCCTGATCTCTCTGCTTTCTGCTACAACAAGATGTGAGCCCACTGTCTCACAAGCTTCTGTCATCACAGATGATACTAACTTCTATTATACTTTACCCATTGTGATAGACTGTAACCCCTAAACCACAAAACCAAAATAAATCTCTCCTTTGTTAACTTGAATTTTGCCACATAACTGACCATAGGAAAATATAAACAAACTGACCAATAGGTGCAAACTGGAAGTATTATTTTTTTTGTTCATGAAGGTGTAATGGTAACAACATTTATGGTTATGGCCTGGATCATAACTAAGTAAATTTAATTTGATCTGATAATTTGGATCTTCAAGATGGAATTTGGGATTTCTGATTCATGGGCCAAGATTTCTTGATACGATGAAATAAGTTAATCTCATCTAAAACATAATCCTAATTGAGAAATTGCTTCCATCAGAATAGCCTATAGGCACATCTGTGGGGCATTTTCCTCATTCAATGATTGATGTGGGAGGTACCAGCCCTCTGTGGGTGGTGCCACCACTGGTCAAGTGGTCCTTGATTGTACAAGGAAGCAGGCCAAGCAAACCATGACAGCAAGCTAAGGAGCAGCTTCCTCTATGCTCTCTTCATTGGTTCCTGATTTCAGGTTCCTAACTTGATTCCCTGCCCTGACTTCCCTTCATGATGGACTGTGGTTGGGAAGTATTAAGCCAAATAAATCCTTTCTTCTCTAGGTTGCTTTTGGTTATTATATTTTATCACAGCAACAGAAAGCTAACTAGGACAGTGCCACATTGAGCCTCAATGCCCAGCATCAGTATGACATCCATTCTTACATGTCTCACATGTTTTTGAATGCACTTGGGTTACAGAAACTACAAAATGGTCATCTAATGTACACAGTCCCTTACCAACTCTTTTCCAATAACAGTAATGCATCACATACCAAAACCATAGCTCACTGATGCCTACAAGTTCTTCAAAGTAAGGCTCCTGACTTTGTAAATTTTACTTAATAAACCAATTAAGCTCTATTTGTTATAATCCCTAAGGGTTCTCCAAAATACAGTGCTCTTGCAATGAAATTGTCTATTTGAAGCATGCTCAATCTGTCTAAAATTGCCGTGGAAGCATTTTACTGTTGTGGGCCAGCAAAATTCAATGAGATTTGGATTCATCTAGCAACTTGAGAGACAGATGGTGTTAAAAAGATACCGATGTAGCAACTTCTATTGATTCTTAATATGCCCCTCTTTCTGTTGTCTTAAGCATTTTCATCAGTCAATGAAATACTTGTTTTGCCAGAGTCAATGATTTGCATAATAACTTGGGAGAAAAAAACATGAGGCAATAACTGAAAACTTAGGCTATTACTGCTGCAAACAGAAGATGTTCCAAAAGAGAAATTCTTAATTTTAGGGAACCATGAATCTTTCATTGCTCATTTATTTGTTCATATATTTATTTACCCAATAAATATTTTTGAGCACTAACCGCTGTAGACCCACTGATAACCACTTGGGAATGGTAATAGGCATAATTAAATTATGATCCCTGTTCTTAAAGAATCTCTCAAGAGGAAAATAAATAATGAATAAGAAAACTCTAAGTAAGTAAAATGCTAAGAAGTGTCATGAAAGATAAATTACTGTCAAATTGAAGCCTGGGAGTGTCTACTTAGCAGATTATTTCTGGGAAAATAACATTTAAGTTAGAGTTTAAGTACTGGGATGTCTCCAATTAATGAAAAGGCAGGCACACAAATCCCCCACTGGAAAATCTGTAAAGAATTGGTGGCCTCAAAGAAAAATGGGCAAGATAGAAATTCTCCATAGAGGTCTGAGATAAAATGGGAAAGATCTAGGTTTTTGAGCAAGGATCAAGGTGTTTTAACTTTACTAACCAATAAGGAGCAAGTCATACTATTTTAGTAGAAGCAGGTTACTTGGTCATGTTTGATAGGTAAGTTTAACAAGAGTCTACTGCAAAGATGTGTGATTCCTGGACTGTCTAGGACAGACAGAATTGAAGACAAGCAAAGGTACAGTCAAGGCAAATTCATAGGGAAAAAATTATAGGGTTTAAAGTTTGACTAAATGAGGACAAGGTCAGGGTGATGGTGAAGAGCTGACAGGTTGTTTGAGACTAGTAAGTCCAATGTAAAAGAGACAGGAATAGTCCTAAAATGAAAATTCAGATAAAAGCACAGGCTTAGGAGAGAATATTGAACATACATGGGATTCTTTGGAAAAGCATGGTCCAATCAGAATATGATGCATGCTTACTTCAGTTTTTCCAAACCACATTTTAAACTGTAAAAATGTATCAGGTGTGGGCTGTGGAGATGGTTCAGTGGTTAAGGAGCTTGCAGTGTTAACATGGGGCTCTTCCTTCAGAGCCTCAGCACTCACAGAAAAAGTAAGGCATAGCACTGGACATGTCATGAAAGCCATTTAAAAGTCCTGTGAATTTCCACATTTGCTTTCAAATATAGACTGGGACTTGTGCCTAAGTTTGTGATGTGGCTTCCTCTCCCTGCATGTTATTAGATGATCTTGTTGCGCTTCCACCTTCTAACATACTGTACCCATAGAGATAATCATTGTTTTTATAAAGTGTTGTCTGTATTTCTCCTCCAGAAGATAGGTTTCTAAAAATAGATCTGTATCTCACATGCTTAGAAATGTGACTATTCATAGTAAATGCTCTATACATGTTTATCCAATAAAATTTTCCTCATTCTCAGATGAACACAAATCTGTTAGAGTAAACCTCAATTCCAGGTCTGTGAAGATCACTGTGGGTACAGAATTGTGCATTCTCTGTCTTTGAGCATATCCAAGATCTTAGGATCTTGCCTATTTGGTGATGATTATGTTGACAGGATAAAGGTAAGTTCTTACTTTAAAGAATAGCAAAACCTTCTATCTACAAACTACTACCACAGCCTATGTTATATACAGAACTGATGTGTACACACACTGGGGTAGAAATTAGATCACAATGTGCACACTGGCAAATTCTGCATTCACTAAGCTTCTCTCTGGAGTCAGAAAGCAGGTTTGCAAATATGAGGATAAAGTAAACAACAAACTGTCTATAACCTTAAAGGAACTCATATTCCCAAAGACACACAGAGTTGCTGGAGGAGATGACCCAATGGAAACAGCAACAGGAAGACATTAAGCCAAAAGAGAAAAATCAATAAAAATAGCAAATTTGAAAATTACATATCCAAGCTAAGTGTCTTAGAAAACTCCTGTACTGATTGGAAGTACATTAGTTTATTATACATTGAAAAAAGTGAAGAGTAGGCAAGAAAAGGTCAACCATCCTGTAAATTGGATTTTTGGGTTGAGTGCAGCCGAGAAGCCTGAAACGGGTGCATTATTAATCCTGCAGCAATTACAATGTGTTCCTTTGGACAGTGCCTCTCCTTCTTTTCTTCTGGGCACTTTCATCTCCACACAGAAGCCATGCTGCAGTCGCCATACTGCTATTATCAAAATGCTAATTGCTGTAATAACAACTGCTCATAAAGTACCCAGAGCAATAGTCACAGCAACAACAATAATATGTGACTTACCAACATGTTTTTTCAATCTGGAAGGACAATATGTTCCATTTTCTGTATCTGTCCTCTCCCAGCTTTACAATCTTCCCTGTGGCCATTTTCCATGGTGTTCTATCCCCACTGTGACTTGATTTAGAGGTTTTTGTCTTCAATTTTCCAAGTGAACATGGTCTTTTAAGTGATACCCATTAACATTCTTGCACAAACATATAAGATACACTTATAAACCATCTTATAAATTTAAATACAAACTATTTTGTCTGTTCAAATCTACCCAATTGTCACTCTCTTTAGTGATGTAAACATTGCAAATCAATCTATAAGTATTTAATTTATATCTCTTAGCTATTTTTATGTATTTATTGTCAAAGTCTTTATTGTACATGGGAAACATGAATGATGTTAAAAACTTTGCTGAAAATCAGCTATTTTAATCTATTTATGAAACAGTATTAGAAGACAATAGAAAGTCCAATTTTCTTGTGATACCATGAGTTTCATCAAACAGAACTTACCCTGAACAGAGCATAAAACACCAAGCATGAATGTAGCACTGAGAAATCAAGTCAATCAAATGATTTAAATGACTTATGACTTTTGACAGAATTTCTCTCTTCTTAACAATCATTTTCTTTGTATTTCCAACCAATAGATAACTAGTCTATAATTCTTTAAAGAATACTTGATTTCACAATTTCTCAGTGTGTCATAGTTCTTATATCCAGAACCACGTCTTCATTTCAGAACAATTTAATATGCAAAATACTCATGTTTCTACCATATTTTCTTCACCCTTCTCTTTTCTATGAATAAATTTCAAGAGGATCTTGAAAAATGGCTCTTCAATGATGAGAATTCTTCAGTCACATCTTAAAGTTATCATCAATACTCCTTTCTTAAAATTAGAATCATTTAACCTTTACATGATGATTTTAATCTCTTCCTCAACCTTGCTCTTTATCATTTATAAATGTGAGAATGGTATCATACTTTATCATAAGAGATACAAAACGAAAGTGTTTTGCAAAATGCATGAACAAGAAGTTGAAAAATGCACATTCTCATATGGTAAAATGAAAATGTGAACATGAGTTGTCAACACTTGAAGCCCAGGAAATATGATTGCAGCGCCAGGTGTGTGGTAAAATCTGGATTGTTACCTGGTCCTTATCTAGAGATTTTACACACACACACACACACACACACACACACACACACACACACACTTACTTCTTGCTGAGGTCAAAGAATAAAATTTCATGAATTTTCAGCAGTTGGGAGCTTTGGAAATAAAAGTACTCGGAATTAGGAGACTCGTACTCCTGCCTTGACTCTGTCAACTGTTTAGATACTGACAGTTAGGGCCCACATTATTTTACCTTCTGTTTTGCATTTTTACATTCATCAAATGTGAGCATCTACTGGGTGTCCCATGCGACCCTTAGTGCTGGCAAAACAATGGCCCTAATAAGCTCTTTAGATTTTTCATGTGAGATAAGAAATTATTGAAACTTTCAGGAGAGTAACGAATTTGGTTTATATTTTGTAAAGATTACTCTTTAATTGTTTTATACATAATGGGATATTGTAGAGGAACGAATGGAACCAGTTCTAACACTTTCACAAACATTATGCACTAGATAGGATAACAATAATCAGGGAATGGTTGGAGCATGCACAGACTTATGGAAGGAATTGTAATTACTAGAAACAATAAGTGACAGAAGTAGTAGAAGCAACTAGAGGATAGTGGCTCCCTACAGTACAGCTGTGTTTCAAGAGACAGCTACACATTCGTTCAGTCGGCCGCCATGCTTGTGAAGTTCTGTATAATGAGTAGTACAAGTGTATTAAAATTCTTTCTCTCAGACGAGTGATGCAGCGTGCTGTTATTGGCTCACACACCACCATTTCCCACTAGGTAAAGTCCATCTTGAAATAATATTCTCTTACATTTTTAGCAACATTGAAATTTCAGAACAATTTTTTTATTTTGTCCATGTCTAGTCATGTAGATATTGTATGCCTGTTATAAGTCCTGAGAAATAATTCTTCCCTTAATTTGACTGTAATTGGTAATTTGGGATTACCAAAGTGGTTTTACCTATTTGTTTCAGTTATTCTATTACTATTATTTATAAAGGTTTAATCCTCCATATACTCTCTATGTATTCTAGGCTTCTAGAGACTTTGTTATGAAGGCAAATCCAAAAATTTATAGAAGCATGAGATGGTGTAAAAAATAATATGCAATGATACTTAATGCAATGTAGGTGAACGTGCCTAAAGTACCACATACAACTTGCTAAGCTGCTAAGTGTTAGGGTAAGTTTTGTGTAAGCATAACATTTGACTTAAGTGTTGAAGAAAGAAGATGGAGTATGATTTATTTTTTGCCTTAGTTAGTTATCTTTCTTTTTTAAAACTTCGTAGTTCTAGTTCACCCTAGTTCCAGCCATTGTATCTCCTTCCCAATCTGAGAGCCATATGAGCAGGTCTGTCTCACACTCCCGCTGTCATGGCAGAGGCAACTCCCACCGCCATGGTGGAGGCCACACCCACTGCATGCCTTTCCCTCTCTCTCTTTAGTCCTGAGCCACAGCAACCCATTCCTCCTTTAAGTTGTTTCTGTCAGGTATTTTTGTCAAGTAACACAAAAGTGCCCGACAACCGTGAAACTAAACTTGGTTGATTTGAATTTTGTCCTCTGGTTTCTGCAGCACCATGTTGTTCAGCATATAGTAATGTACCACTGTTGGTGCTTAGGATTATTTTACACAGATAGACATTCTTGACCTAAATGGTTTTAGTCACAGTTAGTGATCATTAGGAGAAAAGCTACGTTATATTAAGCCAACTAATTAGAAGGCACTTTAAAAAGAAATCGATAGGAAGTTAATTAAATTAAAAGTCAATTAATAGCCGGGTGGTGGTGGCGCACGCCTTTAATCCCAGCACTCGGGAGGCAGAGGCAGGCGGATCTCTGTGAGTTCGAGGCCAGCCTGGTCTACAGCACGAGATCCAGGAAAGGCGCAAAGCTACACAGAGAAACCCTGTCTTGAAAAACCAAAAAAAAAAAAAAAAAAAAGTCAATTAATAGTATGCTGCTACGTTTTACAAAGGTCCAAGGGAAAATTATAACTGTAGATACCATCCTAACAGATGGTCTTGGTGTACTCTCCACACCATCCAGCAATTGCTGAGAGCTCTTCTAGTAACCTTGAATTTATGTAGCATTTTTGTGAATTCTGATCTCTGGTTGGGATACTTCCTCTGACTGGAATGTAGACTTCTACCCACATGCCATCTCTTTTTCTTCTACTCACTTTATATCTTTTTATATCATTGACTGTGTAGTTTGACATATATTATGATGATTCTTATGCATTCGTCATCCTTACAGTGCTGGTCACTCTACAGAGAGGACAAATGCTGGTTGTATCTCTGATTTTCAGCTATGAGTAGAGTGCTTGACTCATGTTTACCAGTGAGTGAATGGACTTATAAATGCAGGATGTAGGTGCCACGTTACCAGGAGCTGAACTGAATTAATTGAGACCCAGGAAGACCCAGGTTCTCCAAGGTCTCTATTGCTTCACTGTTAAATGTCACTTCAAACTTAGCAATGATGATTCATGGCTTCTGAAAGACCATGTTTAAAATAAGTAGCTGTTGCCTGGGAACAGAGCAAACAGGACTGACGAGGTTTTGTGGATTATCTTGTCAAATTGGCTCATATTAGCAGGAAATTTTTATTTGTACAAGAGAGAAAGATAGGGAAAAGGAAATGGAGATCACTGTGACCTCATTATAACCAACAGGGTCATTTGTACAGATTTCTACCATTCCATGACTCTACCCCAGCCTCATTCCAACCACATGAGCTGCTATTCTGACAATGCACAAGTGAAAGTGCCGAGCAGAGTTTGCCCTCATACTGTCCTTCCCTCTCTCCCTTCCTCTCTTCCTCCCTTCCTCCCTTCCTCCCTCCCTCCCTCCCTCCCTCCCTCCCTCCCTCCCTTCCTTCCTTCCTTCCTTCCTTCCTTCCTTCCTTCCTCCCTCCCTCCCTCCCTCCCTTCTATCTATCTATCTATCTATCTATCTATCTATCTATCTATCATCTATCTATCTACAAACCTATTTATCTAGCTATCATCTCTCTATCTATCTGACAGAGCTTGATGTATGGCCCAAGACAATCTGAAACTCCCAATCCTTCCAAGCCTCCTGTGCACAGGATTAAAAGCCTGTGTCATCATACCTATCTTGTTCTTTCATTTATAAGTGGATTTTCATCTTGCTTCCTATATGTACATGGAAGTCTGGGAACCCAGGTTGATCCAATACTGGTGGGTGATCATGACAGAGAGCTGATAGGCAAGTGTATGGAATTCTGTACCCTCTGTAGTTCCTGGTCAGAATATTACTTACCTACCAGCAACTTGCTGCTTGTCACTTAGTCAGTTGATCAACATCCTAGAAAATGAGATGCTTTCTTAGCCAAGTTGACACAGGGAACCAAAAATTGCAAAAAGTCCAAGTTTCTTTATACCAGTGTCTCAAAGCCATCAACTGGTCCAGTATATGCTCTAGATTGGAAGGTTTAGACAGTCTAACTCTATATTAATAGGAGGAAATTAAGGACAAGGTCAGGCCAACTTAATTGAGCATTGATTGTAGTTGATAATATTTAATGATTTCAGAAACCACATTTCACATTTATATAAATATAACAAGAACCCATGTTAAGTAAGACATCAAAGTAATAGAGAAGATATTTGAATTATTTGTATGCTTTCTTTAGTTCATAGCATTGGAATAATCCTAATTGGCCTTTAATTTATCTGAAATCAAGGACCAGCTGTCATTAAGAAATTTTATGTGTTTTTTTCCATGAAAACTAAAATCAAGTTGTTCTAAAAATAGCCAGAATTGTAAGATGAAAGTTATCCAAAAGCAGTATGTAGAAATGTCAGTTCATCTACATTAACGCTACACACTGTCATTGTTATTCTCTAATACTTTAGCTTAGACACATTAAAATGTTATTTAAGCCAATCTCCAGGACACTTAATGAAGAAACACTATTCAAGAGAAGTAACAGGAATTTCTCCCCTCCCCAAATAATAGTGAACAAAGGGGAGTGCTATCAAAAGGAATTTGGGCCTGTGGGTTGTCACTAAAGAAAGGTCTCTCAACCATTGCCAGTAGTCTACAGTGGAGGTATCTTTGTGGATTTCTGGGGACCTCTCTAGCACTCTGCTTCTTCCTATTCCCCTGGGCTCTCCATTCATCATGGTATCTCCCTCCCCATTTTCCCACTCCGTTCCTGATCCAGCTGGTACCTCCCACTCCCCTAAGCTCCCCCCCCCCCCCGACCCTTGCCCTCCACTACCCGCCCCCAGCCCCAGTTTGCTCATGTAGATCTCATCCATTTCTCTGTCGCTGGGCGATCCTTGTGTCTTTCTCAGGGTCCTCTTTACTAGGTAGCCTCCCTGGAGTTGTGAGTTGCAGTCTGATTATCCTTTGCTTTACATCTAGTATCCACTTACGAGTGAGTACATACCATGTTTGTCTTTCTGAATCTGAGTTACCTCACTCAGGATGATATTTTCTAGTTCCATCCATTTGCCTGCAAACCTCATGATGGCTACTAGCAATGGTCAAGAGAGTGCCTGAGCTGACCTGCTCTGGTGATCGGAAGGCCGAACACCCTGGCTGTCGTGATAGAACTCTCATCCAGTGTCTGATGGAAGCAGATGCAGAGATCCACGGCTGAGTCCCAGGCTGAGCCCCAGGTGGAGCTCCGGGAGTCCAATCGGCGGCGAGAGTGAGGAGGGATTGTATGAGCAAGAGATATTGAGACCATGACTGGAAAAAGCACAGGGACAAATAGCCAAACTAGTGGAAATGCATGAACTGTGAACCAATAGCTGAGGAGCCCCCATGGAACTGGATCAGGCCCTCTGGATAAGTGAGACAGTTGATTAGCTTGAACTGTTTGGGAGGCCCCCAGGCAGTGGAGCCAAGACCTGTCCTTGGTGCATGGGCTGACTTTTTGGAGCCTGGGGCCTATGTTGGGACACTTTGCTCAGCCTTGGTGTAGGGAGGAGGAGACTGGACCTGCCTTAGCTGGGCTGACTCCCCAGGGGAGACCTTGCCTTGGAGGAGGTGGGAATGGGGGGTGAATTGGGGGGAGGGCTGGGCAGTGGGAGGAGGGAGGAGGGAGGAATCTATGGCTGATATGTGAAATTAAGTTAATTATAAATTATATATATACATACATATATACATATATATATATATATAAAGGTCTCATTAATTGTTGTCATCAAAGGGAATCAAGAGGATGCCACACCAGTAGACTTCAACTGCGTAACGCTAATTACAAGAGCCTTTGGTCAAGATATAAAGTTTGCCTACTCCAATAGTTAACAGTTGATTACTACAGTCATGATTTCCAGCTTCCTTTTTAAAAATTCAACGTATGGATGAAATGTGTCTGTCAGTTAGCTACAAAAAAAAGACAGCACACCCCATCGACATTAGTAAACCTGTCAGAATCTATTCTAAATCTGTGAAGGATGCATGTTAGCCATTGACATCAATGTCCTTTCAGTGTTTGTTTCAGCCTGTGTCTCCCCCACAATGCTGTGCTCCACAAACATTCTGTCACGATGAAGGCGCCACTATTTTCCACACATTTTTCCCAGCCTTTGGGGCATTACACATGTTCTTGATTTTT
Source organism: Peromyscus californicus insignis (assembly GCF_007827085.1). Classification (NCBI taxonomy): domain Eukaryota; kingdom Metazoa; phylum Chordata; class Mammalia; order Rodentia; family Cricetidae; genus Peromyscus; species Peromyscus californicus. The sequence goes on along the minus strand of NW_026294458.1, from coordinate 19,541,648 downwards.
TTTTCTTTAATTCATTGTCACTCTTCCATTAAGACATCACAAATCTTCAAAGCAAAACAGAATACATTCATAGTAATGGATTTAAATTATGTATGTCATGCCAGAGTTACTTTTTCATTTCTTATATGTTCATTATTTTAATATATCCTTAATTTTTGCAATGTAACTTTTAGAATAAAAGTGAAATAGTCCCAATTTTCACCTCTGTATCCTGAAAGCGTAGTATATAAACAACACTCATAGAGTCTAATTGATGTTGATGGTCTGTTCTTAGTCCCTTGATATCTTATCACTAGCTCAGATTGTTATATGAAAGAATAAATTAGTGATGTCAAAATAACTATCACTTTCTTTTGTAACTACACCTATAAATTTTAGCTAGTGATGAAATTACTCATTACGTCTCACAGCTAGACTGATATATTACAGAATTTGAGAACTGTACTTATCCATCCTTACACACCCATCACCTGGGATATGACACTCTCAGTTTATTTAGTGAACAATGTTGCCGAGGGCATTCAATAAAACAGGATTATGTTAAACACTTGAGGAAAAAAGTAAATGAATAAATGCAGCTGGTGGAGATAAACTGAGGAAGTCAGCTAGAGCAATGGTTCACCTTGACCCCTCTGAGTCAGACAAACAACAGGAAAATGTAAATGTTGTTTACATTCCAATGCACTACAGTAGCAACATTACTGTTACGAAGTAGCAAGAAAAATAATTTTATATCCTGGGATCACCACAATATGAGCAACTATATTAAAGGGGGGCAGCATGAGGAGGATGGAGAACCACTGAGCTAGAGGAAGCACAGGTATGGCTTTACTAAGGGGTAATTTGGTGAAGCTGTCCATGTTGACCATGAAGTCGACATGTCCATCAAACAGCTGTTTTGTAATCTAAGATGCGCAGATGGTGAGTAAAATGATGCTACACACTTCAGTGCTCCTCAAACAGCTCCACACCTGCTTATCTCCAAAAGGATCACTTTAAATTAGTTAAAGGTGGAAAACAGAAAGAATGCAGACATGTGGTGGTATGGGTTGACAGGCAGGAGAGAAAATAGAAAAAGGAGGTTAGGGAAGAAAGGAAAGGACAGAGGAAAAGGAATGAAGAAGCAGGGGTGGGAGGAAGAAATGGGAGAGAAAGAAACAAGGAGTGGAAGAAAGGAAAGAAAAGACAGAAGCGATTTAAACACACCTTAAAACTTCACACATACACTAGGAAAGGTAAGTACTTCAAACATACACATATGTATTCTTTTTAGTGTTTTTCTTCATTGTGAATCTCAATTGCTGAGGGCTAAATCAATTGCAAAGACCTACGTCAAATACTGGTATGTTCTTTTGTTCTTATTCCCCACTCCATTGCACGCAACCTCTAGACAGAATCATTCTGACACATGTGCTACACATCTTTATATTTTCTTTGAATTATACTTAGTTTATGTTTGTAAATTTTTACATTAAACAAACATTGCAATTCTTTCTCAATAAAAATACCATAATTATGAAAATTTTCAAACATTTTTTCTCAAGAATTTGCACTAGAATTTGAGCTCTGCCTACTCACAGGTGGCCTTATGGGACTAAAGTAGGATCAGGTCCTTACACAGTGCTTCCTATAATAGCCTTACCAGTCCACACTCCCATCAGAAGTACAAATTGCATTAGGTTTTCAGAAATGGGCTCTCTAGTATGTAATTCCAATTTTCTGGATGCTTGAGTACTTGTAACTCTGCTTTCCACACTGCAATGACTGACCTCTTAAAGAATAGCCCCTAAATGTGTGAATTGTGTACATTCAATTGGACTGTCATCTAGGACCTACCTCTGGCCAACTATGGAACTTTTACCAACTCACTTTCTTTTTCAATATTTCCATCACTGTACTCATTTAAGCAATTATCCATTCATCCAAGAAAAATCAGTCATGCACCCACTATGTAGCCAAAAACTGTGTCCCCTGATGATGTCTCCTGCCTGCAAAGGAAGCCTTCACACTCAGCACTCTGAAGGCAGCAAGCAAGGGTCTGAGTGCTACTGTCAGAGAACTTTTGAAAGTTCTGGGAAGTTCTCCCTGGGAAAGACACATTAATTTAAGATTCCAAAAAGGAGTGTATTCCTCCAAAAACCATGGAAGCCCAGTAACTTAGGGGTTGAGAATATTAGCATGCCTTGCATTCCATATAGATGGAAATGATGTCTACAACAAGCCAAGAGGAACAACTGCCCACCCAGAGAAGGGAGGAGGGACTACATGAACAAAGTGAAAAGATGAGTGTTAGCTAGAGGGTCAGGAACGGGGAGGTGATACCCAACCATGAAGAACAGTGCAGAGAATGAAAAACATTTGATTAGAGAAAAATATCTAATGTGTAAGCATTCGATGAAAACTTGAAGGATCACCGGGCCTTTCCATTTGTTTCTTTGAAATCTACTTCTGACAGGACACCTACCAGCCACAAGTGGCTGCTGAATGCTTCTAAAGTGGCTGGTCTTAACTGAGATGTATTGTAAAAATAAACATCAAGTTGCAAAGCCTTGCTTTAGCAATCAACAGGAAGTACGTATTGAGAATTGCATGTTGGTTATATATTCAAATGACAATCCTTTGGATTTATTGGACTGCATATATTCTATAGTATGAAATTAATTTCACTTATTTCCTTTTTTGGCCCTTTCTGTGTGGCTACTGGAAAACTAAAAATTATATGTATGGCTTGTCATCTATTTATTGGACAAAGCCAATGCTCATTTGTCTTCCAGGCCTCTGTAGAATGCTAAAGAGAAATACTTTCTGATGATCTTCTTATTAGATATGTGTAGTGCATTGTATTATGTCAACACTGAGATGGTTTCAACTAGAATCCCAGGTAGAACGCTATCAAAATAGATATACACTGAGTAGATATAGCCTTCAAGGAGAGCAGTGTAGAAGATTATGTGGGAGTTCAATATGCACATATCCCATTATGTATTAACAAGATATGTGCTTTGTGAAGACCACCACTTAGAATCCCGGCTTAAATTTTTCCATCAGTAGAGCAACTGAGAATAAAGGAGGGGGGAAATGTAGCAATAGTACAGTGAATGCCACACGCTCTAATCAAATGGCAAGGACTGTTTTGTAAAGAATGAATTTTTCATGAATGCTCTTTAAAAACTATCTTGCTAGGATTATTTTTCTTTGATAGGGTCACCTCAAGAAGCCAATTAATTCTTATTGAAATTTTCTGATTGATCTTTTTCACATTTGAAATAAGAATTAGTAAAAGAGGGCTGAAGAGCTGGCTCAGCAGTTAAGCGCATACCCTATACTTGGACAGAACCCCAGTACTATGCTGTTATCCTCACAGCTACCTGTAGTTCCACCACCAGGAGATCAGATTCTCTGGGCAATCAACTGCACTCACATACACAGACCCACCCCCCTTGTACACACACACACACACACACACACACACACACACACACACACACACACACACCACATGCACATACCCAACCCCCACACGCACATACCTACCCCCCCACATACATACACACCCCCACATATACATACCCAACCCCCACGTACACATATCCCACCCCCATGTACACACACCCAACCCCCACATATACATAATTAAAAATCAATATTAAAAAATAATTTGTTAAATAAGTTGTAAAGAATGTATTACATTCTGGCTTTGCCAACCTAGTTGTCCAAACATTACTTTTGACCACCTCAGCTCAGTAGAAGAAACTGATACACTCAAAAATGAAATGGTGTAGAAAGTTGAAGAATCAAGCTACATCTAGAATACAAATATGGTTCTTCCTGTGAGAAAATTTATCACTTTTATTACCTACCTTATCTATAGTTTTGTTTAAAACACAGATGACTATGTAGTCTAGAAAACCTTTAACTAATTTAAAAACTGTCTTATATGATGACCTAAGTATAGGAACTAACTTTTTATTAAATAAAATAACATTTAGAGAAATATACCACCATGAGACTGTACAGAGGTGCTCTCATTGCCATTCTATAATTAATAATTATGTAGGTATTAGAGTGTTGCATTAACAGATTTAGCAGACTTATCCTGTCTGTACAGTTAAGACAAGATTGTGTAGCATGTTATTTGTTTATGGACTGGCAGTCACTGTGGCTTTTCTGAAATGCCTCATTTACTTTAAGAAGTGTTGTGGATTTTGCTGAGGAAAGAGGACCAGGTATTTAACTCTAAACATTTTCTATGGGTGGGCAGCTTCTGCATTTCATCTGAAGCACTGAGCTTTAACCATGGCTTGAAACATGACACTCTGATTATTTTTAAATCCACTTAGAGGTCATTTAGTTTTCAATACATTTTAAATCCAAATCAGTGGGCTAAGCAGGAACTCCCAATAAGCCATTCACAGCATCATTAACATCTTTCCTCTCTCTCTCTCTCTCTCTCTCTCTCTCTCTCTCTCTCTCTCTCTCTCTCTCTCTCTCTCTCTCTGTGTGTGTGTACAGGTGCACATACCTGTGCATGCACCTGCATACACACGTCACAGAGTTAGGGCAGGTTTCCAGGTGTCCTGCTCTGTCATTTCCCATCTTATTCTTTTGAGGTGGCTTCTTTCAGTGAGTCTGGAGCAAGGATGACAGCCAGTAACAACAAGCAATCCTCCAGTCTCCATTCCCTACAGTGGAGGGTTATAAGCACAACCCCTGGCCTTTTACATGTGCACTCACTATTAAAATCCAGATCCTTATGCTTGTGCAGCAAGTGATATGAGTTACTGAGCCTTTTTCCCAGCCTCAGCCTGTCAGGTAAAAAAATCCTTCACCCATGATGTTTTAAAAATCATATGGTTACACTTTATACTTATGTGGCACAGGTTAAATGGAGACCTTTTACTTTTTCCCAAGTCAAACAAGACACGTGGAGTTTTCAGATATTTTGCTTTTATTTAGACTTCTTTTGGGATTTATGTATGCATGTGTGTAGTTAGAAGGGGTCTTTGAAGGGAAGAGAAGACATCCCTTCAGAAAACTGACTAGAAATGAAAAGTTAAATAGAAATATAAAAGCATTACATTTTGGGAGTTTTAAGGAACCCATTTAAGGTCCATTCTGGATACTGTATACTAAACATATATTTTTTTCAGTGAGTAGAAGCTGGCTAGAATACAGAGGAAATGTCTATAGGGATCCAGATAAGTACCAGTCCTGGATTCATTTGTCACTAAACCGGTGGTGGCTTTACTGTATTTTCTTCTCGTGTCTCTTAGTAACAGAGCAGTAGACAAAGGGGCTGATGGAGTGCAGAAGAAACCCTCTAAGCCTGGCTTAAGGGACAGAAAAAGAAACTCAAAATTTTCAGAGAAATATAAAAAACATTAACAACATATCCCTCCTTAATTTTCCTTCCCTTCTGTAACCAAGCCCTAAATAACCTTGGGAAACAGCAGCATCTCTGGGAGCCCAAATTCCGAGGGCTTCATCTTTTTACTCCCTTCAAGAGCGCAGTTGTGATTCAGAAAGCAAGCCCGTCTTCACTACTGTTGGCTGCCCTTCCTGTCCTTTCATTCATACCCAACATGGACATACCCCAGAAGTGCTTTGAACTATTACAAGTCTAACTTGTAATATTGAACTATTGCAAGGCAATGGGGAAGGTTCCGAAGGACCTGGAGTGAAGCAAGGTGGAACTTGAAAAACCATTCCAAATTGATACTTACAAACTAGATTATTTCCCAAAGACTAAGAACTGAACACATAAGCCACTAGTTATGTCTGAGGCTGGCCACTAAGTCTCTCAGGATCTGACCAGATTCAGATCAGCACTTCAAGAACTTCTGATAAGATCACCCCATGATAAGCCCATTCATTGTATGTTGAAAATATCATAAATCTACAAAATGCACATTAACCACCTAGCATACCAAATACCATAACTTAAAAACATAACATGCAATGTAGTGTTGGTTGCTTGTGGCTGACAGGAAGCAAGATGGTGTCAATGCAATGCATAGCACTGGCTCAGGATAAGATAGCAAAATTTTGATATGAGATTTCTACTGCACGCATCTCACTTTCACACCATAATAAAGTTGAAAAGTTCTAAATCAATCCATTCATTATAATTCAAGGACCATGTAAATTACTGTAACTGCTTTGACAGCTATTCTGGAACCCCCTCTGTGAACCCATCCAGTGACTGTTCACTGAATCAATGTGTTAACATTCTGTTTTATATTTAAAGAGGATCCAGAGACTTGTAAGAACACATGACATTTAAAATGTCCAGGAGGCGATAGCAAATCATGTGGAATTTGAGTTAACAGGAAAATATGAGCTTGCTTAGAAAAAAATAAGTCAAAGGACAGCACTCTGAAATGAGGAAGAGGTTGGAATTAATGTGACCCCTGAAAACAAAAGACCATGGAAAGTATGCCAAATAAACAGAAAACATAAAGAAATACCATCCTGGGGAGTTTGGAATTCTACTCACAAAAACAATAACAAAATTCTCCCATGAGAGAATCAAGAGCAAAATGGAGCTGATGGAAGAAACAATAAGTGAATTTGAAGATATATCAACAAAAAGGGATTCCATCTAAGCAACGTGCAAGTATCAAAGCAGTGAAAATACTCTTAGGGATCTATAGGGTAACAATGGAAAATCCAGTGTTCATGTCCTGAGAGGCCCAGGGAGAAAGGTGCTGTGAAGTGAAGAACTGAAGAAAAATAGCTATAATGGGCCACAATTAGCCACACAACAAGATCCACAGACTTACACTGTGGTGGTTTGAATAGGAATGGCTCCAAAAGGCTCATGTGTTTGAATGTTTGACTATAGGAACTAGCACTATTAGGAGGTATATCCTTGTTGGAATAGGTTTGGCTTTGTTGGAGGAAGAGTGCCAATGTCAAGGTAGGCTTTGAGGTCTCCTCTGCTCAAGCTACATCCCATGGGAAGGTTGCTTCTGCTGCCTGTGGATCAGGATGTAGACCTCTCAATTCCTCTCCAACACCATATCTGCCTGCACACCACCATGATGATAATGGATTAAGCCTCTGAAATTGTAAGCTAGCCCCAATTAAATGCTTCCTTTATAAAGTTACCATGGTCATGGTGTCTCTTCACAGCAATAGAAACTTAGAAATAACTAAGACAGAAGTTGGTACCAAGGACTATGGTATTGCTGTGATAAGCCTGACCATGCTTTTGTTTAGAAGAATGTGGACTTTAAGAGTTTGGATTAGAAAAGTAGTTGAGTGCTCTAAGTGCTGCTTAATGAGCCATACTCATAGGAGCATGGAAGACAGTGGTACTGAGGGTGATTTGAACTGTGGGGGCCTGGTTCAATAGGTTTCAGAGGAGAAGAATTTTAGTATGTGGCCTAGAGACCATTTTTGTAATATTTTGGTGAATAATGTGGCTGATATTTGACCTTGTCTGAAAAGTTTACCTGAGGTGAAAGTGAAGAGTTTTAGATTAATTCCATTAGCAGAGGAAATCTCAAAACAGCCTACTATTGACTCTGTTGTGTGGTCATTAGTGGTCATTCTGATGCAGGTCTATAATGAAAAAGGATCAAGGTGAGAAAGAAAAAAATACAAAATGTTCAATTTGAGAAACAAAGGAGCACCAGGGAGTAGAATGGTGCTGGGTCCTGTGTTCAAGGAGCTAAAGATTAAGAAATGGAATAAAGAGAATGGTGACCTCAGGGCAAGATCCCAGGAAGCTAAGTTTCCAACTTGTGAAAAGAGATGAAAGAAAATCTCAGAGCCAGATATGGCTGTGCATACCTTTAATCTCAGCATCCCAGAGACGGAGATAGAAGGATCTCTGAATTCAGAGATTCAAGACCAGCTTGGTCGACAAAGCAAATTTCAGGACAGCCAAGTTTAGGCAGTGAAGGAAACCATGGAAAACAGAAAGCTAGTAAAGATGTAATTGAACAAGGGGGCCATGTTCCAGCCCCAGCAAGCAGAACTTTGCAGCTTTGATCACATGGTTCCAGCTTTAGAGTGAAGGATAGAAGAAAGGGATTATGGAATCTCCCTCTGTGACTAAGGAAAGATGCTGAGACCATATATGTGGTGGGGGTATCCCTGCATTGAGGCCCAGAGTGGCCATTGAGTGAAGCGGTTAAGGTGAAGCCTGGATTGCCTTGGAGCCCCCAAAATATTGGTAATGCCAGAGCCGTGGGATACCTGCTGAGGAGAGCTGCTAAAAAGGAATGGAACTAGCCCAAGAGAAAGGAGTATGTTGCAGTCAAAAAAGCTGAAAGCCATTGGAGCTCCGAAGAGTGCTTTGGCATCAGACATGGAGATGTAGAGTTTGGAGTTTGTCCAGCTATTTTTTTTTTGTTTGTTTTGCTGTGTTCCAGTATTTCCCCACTTATCCTGCCTTTTCTCTGCTTTGAAATGGTAATGTATATCCTGTGCCATTATATGTTGGAAGTATGTGGTCTGTTTATTTTAATTTTGATTTTACAGGGAATTACAATTAAGAGATTGCACGAAACTCAGAAGAGATTTTTGAACCTTGGGCTTTTAAACATTGTTGAGAGCTTGATAGGATACTGGCACTTTTAAAGTTGGACTTAAATACATTTTTGCATTATGCAATGCACAAGCCTATAGGGGTCCAGGAATGGAATGTGGTGGTTTGAATATGTAAGGTCCCATAGACTCATGTATTTGAATTCTTAGATAAAGGGAGTGGCACTATTAGGAGGTATGGTCTTGTTGGAGTAGGTGTGGCCTTGTTGAGAGAAGTGTGTCACTGCAGAGGCAGGCTTTGAGGACTTATATATGCTCAAGCTACGCCCATTGGGACAGCTGTTTCTGCTGCCTACAGATCAAGATGTAGAACTCTCAGCTGGTCTCCAGCACCTTATCTAACTGCATGCTGCTATGCTACTTGCCATGAAAATAATAGGCTAAGCCTCTGAAACTATAAGCAAGCCCCAGTTAAATGTTTTCCTTTATAAGAGTTGCCATGGTCATGGTGTCTCTTCACAGCAACACAAACACTAAGACACACACTTTAGTGAATGTCATATAAGATCCACGTAGAGACACATGAAAATCAGACTGTGGAAAATTTAAGAGAAAAAAGAAAGAAATTAAAAAAAAAATTATACTTTGAATATGATATGTCCCCCTAAGCATGTGAGTTTGAACACATGGTCTCCAGGTGGTAGTGGCATTTGGGAAGGCTGTCGGCCTTCGTAGGTGGAGCCTTGCTGGGGAATGTGTGTCACTGGAGGCAAGCCTAGATGTCAGTAGCTCAGCTCTACTTTCTGTTTACTCTCAGCTTCCTGACTGTGGGTGTGATTGACAAGGCAATCTCCTGCTGACAGTACTGTCTCTTTCTCTGCTCTTACGCTCTGATCCATTCAAAGTGTGAGCCAGAATAAACCCTTCCTCCCTTCAACTGGTTCTTGTTAGGTATTTTGGTTACAGAATTAAGAGCAATAACAAATGCAAATTCTGGCAGCGCACAGAAAATAGAGACGGAGTCAGAGGGCAATCACTAAAACATGAAGGCAGAAGTGTTTTTTAAGTGTGGCTCCAGGAGAAGCACTGCCATCCTGCTAGCATATCTTCAAGAATGAAAGAAAATTAAAATAGTTTCAGATGAAGGGGAAAATGAAGAGAATCTGTTACTAGTCAACTTGCCTCACCCCTGGCATAACTAAGGAAATTTGATTAAGCTCAAGGGAAATGAGGATTCCAGAAGAAAATCGGGATCTTCAGAAACGAAGAGCAACAGTGTGGGAATGATGTGAGTAAATACACTCTCGTCTGGAGTTTTAATACCATGAGTGAAAGCAGGGAAGAGAAATCAGAACATCGGTGAAGTGCAGTGTCTGTAGCTAATTACAAGTGAGAGGCTCAGTGGGCCCACAGAGTGGTAGGCTTTCTACTTTCAACCCGAGTTGGTAAAATATTAATTCTAAGTAGATTTGAGATTAAATATGTATATTGTCATCTCTGGATAAACTGCCTGGCAACCAAAAAGAAGTTGGATAAAGGAAAGTAAAAAGAACTAAGAAAGAAAAGAAAGAAAAACTAATAATTTAACAGTAAACTCAAATCTAAACATACACATGATTATATTAAATATAAATTGATTTGTACTTTATTAAGAATAGAGTCTTTTCTCATATAATATGTCTTAATTGCAGTTTGCCCTCCATCTACTCCTCCTAGATCTTCCCCATCTCCCTTCCCATGTGGATGCATTCCTTTTCTTTTTCTCATCAGAAAACTAACAGGCTTCTAAGGGATAATAATGAAATAAAATATAATAAGAAAGGCAAAACTTAACACAGTGATGCAGGACAAGAAAAACAGAAGGAAAAGAACCCAAGATAAGTTGCAAGAAACAGGTATAGATACAAAGACCCACTCATTCACACATTCAGGAATCCCATAAAAACATTAAACTACAAATTTCATGATGCCATTATTTTTTACCACTGTATAATACTCCATTGTGTAAATGTACCACATTTTCTTTATCTATTCTTCAGGTGGAGGGCATCTAGATTGTTTCCCAGTTCTGGCTATTACAAATAATATTGCTGTGAACATAATTGAGCAAATGTCCTTGTGGTGTGGTTGAGCATCTTTTGGTTATGCCATCATGAAATTTGTAGGCAAATGGATAGAACTAGAATAAAATCATCCTGAGTGAGGTAACCCAGACCCAGAAAGACAAACACAGCATGTACTCATTCATAAGTAAATGTAAGACACAAAGCAAAGGATAACTGGGCTACAATCCACAACCCCAGAGAAGCTAGGTAAAGAGGAAGACACTAAGAGAGACACACATGGATTGCCCCAGGAAGTGGGAAAAATTAAGATATCCTGGGTAAACTGAGAGAGGGGAATAAAGGGGAGGAGGTAGAAGGGGATGGGGGGTGGGAACATGGGGGAGAGATGGGGAAGGAGAGCAATGAAAGAGATATCTTGACAGAAAGTATCATTAAAGGGATGGGGAGAAATCTGCAACTAGGGAAAACCCCAGGAACTCACAAGAGTGTCTCCAGTTAAGACTCACAGCAATGGTGGAAATGGTGCTTGAGCTAACCTTTCCCTGTACTCAGATTGGTGTCTACCCTAATTGTCATCATAGAACCTAGATCCAGTGACTGATGGAAGCAAATGCAGAGACCCACAGCCAAGAACTTGGCCAAGATCCTAGAGTTCAGTTGAAGAGAGGGAGGAAGGATTATAAGAACAAATAGGGGTCGGAATCATGATGGGAAAAACCACAGAAGTAGCTGACCTGAGCTAATGGGAGCTCATGGACTCTGGAATGACAGCTGGGGAGCCTGATTGGGACTGAACTATGCCCTCTGAATGTGGGTGAAAGTTGCGTGCCTTGATGTGTTTTTGGGTCCCCTGGCAATGGAACCAGGACTTATCCTGGGTACATGAACTGGCTTTTTAGACCCCATTCCATATGATGTTAATACCTTACTCAGCCTTGACACAGTGGGGAAGAGCTAGGTTCAGCCCCAACATGGTATGACAGCCTGTGTTGACTACCCAAGGGAGGCCTTACCCTCTATGAGGAGGGGATGGAGGTGGAGTAGTTGGGGGTAAGTGGGAGAAGAGGAGGGAGGAGGAACAGGGATTGGTATGTAAAAGGAAAGAATTTTTTTTTTCGAGACAGGGTTTCTCTGTGTAGCTTTGCGCCTTTCCTGGAACTCACTCTGTAGCTCACTCTAAGATGAAGGGAGAGAAAAGTAAATAAATGAAATAAAAATAAAATAATAAAGTTAAAAAAAACCCACAGCTGCAATATGACATTATGAGACAAGGAACCTCCAACGATGCCTTTGAGTTTATATTCTGTTGACTATCTACTACTGTAGTAAGTTTGTTTCCCTAGGAAACTCTCTTGAAGAAAACTAAATTTTCGTTTGCAAGAGAGTATCAATTGGAGATGGTTCTGCGCTAGGAATAGGGCCATGTGTCTACTTCTCTGGGACCCCATCTGGTGCGGGCCCATACAGGCCCTGTGTATGTGGCCTCATTCTCTGTTAGTTCATATGTGTGTAGATACTGTTGATGTAGAAGGCCTTGTTTCCTTTGTGTCTTTCATTCTTTCTGACTCTTACTCTTTCTTCCTCCTCTTTTGCTGGGTTCCCTGAGTCCTGATTCTTGAAAGGTGGGGTATGATGTAAACATTCTGAATAGGACTGAGTGTTCCAAGGTGTCTCACTCTCTGCATATTGTCTGGCTGTGGATATCTGTATTTGTTCCCATCTATTGGAGAAGGAAGCTTCTGTAATGATGGCTGAATCAGGCACTGATCTATGGGTGTAGCAAAATGTCATTAGGAGTCATTTTATTTCTACTTTGTTTTAGTAGAACAACAGTATTTGGTTTTACCCTAGATCCCTGAGCTATCCAGTCTCAGGTTCTAGATCACCCAAATCGTGTTGGGTGTGTGGTTCATCTTCTGGAGTAGGCCTCAAGTCAAATCAGACATTGGTTGATGACTCCCATAAGCTTTGTGCCATCATTGCACTAGCATATCTTTTTTGTAGGCAAGACACAACCGTAGATCACAGAGTTTGTAATTGGGTTAGTATTTATGTTTCTCCTTTGGCACCCTAGAGGTTACTTCTTGTATCAAAGATACTAGAACACAGAAGTGAAGGCTCTATGTAGGCATTAGCTTGACTTCTCCATGTTCAATGAGTTATGTAGTGTTGTCTTGTGTAAATAGAGCTTTGCTGTCAGTTTTTGGAGAACAATCTATAGTCTTGGTAGCAGCCAGAATTGTTTGGTGGTTCTTTGTCCATGGAACTTTGTCCAACAATTCAATTAGATATAACCCAATCCCAGTACTAGAAGATTCATTTGTTAACAAGACATGTCCAGGTGATCTTCAGTCTCCCCCAGTATTTTGCAATTTCATTGAGATCACCTTCATATATGTATTTATTTTAGGAATCTCCTACTGTATTAGGTTTATATATTACTCTCCAGCTAACCCTTAATTTTAGCTGTCATTCCCTGTATTCTCTCACTTGTGCCTCTCTTCCTTCTCCCTAACCGCTTGATCCTCCCATTCCAGCAGCCCTACCTCTAGCCCTGGCTCCATCCAGTCGTATACCTTACTTTCAACCTAACTTCTGCAGTTCTGTGGATTATAGCTTGGTTATCATTGACTTGACCTCTAATATCCATATCTAAAGGAATACATAACACATTTGTCTTTGTGGGTCTGGGTTACCTCACTCAGGATAATTTTTTCTTGCTGTCTATTTACTTGTGTATTTCATGGTTTTTTTTTTAAATGGCTGAGTAATACCGCATTATGTAAATGTATTATATTTTCTTTATCCACTTATCTGTTGAGAGACATCTAGGTTGTTTCTGGTTTCTAGTTACTATTAATTGAGCAGCAATAAATATGATTGAACAAGTGTCTCTGTGGTAAGATAAAGTGTCCTTTGGGTAAATATTCAGGAGCTGTATTGATGGATCTTGAGATAAATCAATTTCCAGCTTCTTGAGGAATTGCCACAGTGATTTCATAGTGGTTGTGTAAGTTTGCAGTCTGACCAACATAGGATGAATGTTCCCTTTACTGAACATCCTCTCCACCACAGTCTGTCATTTGTTTTATTGATCTTAGCCATTCTGACTGGTGTAAGATAAAATTTCAAATAGTTTTGATTTTCATTTTCTTGATAAGTAAAGATGTTGCTTATTTCTTTAAATGTTTCTCAACCATTTGAGTTTCCTCTTTTGAGAATTCTCTGTTTACATTTGTACCACATTTTTCAATTGGGTTATTTGTTTTCTTGATATCTATTTTTCTGAGTTCTTTATGTATTTTGGATATTAACCCTCTATCAAATGTGTACTTAATAGAAGTCCTTTCTCATCCTGTAGCTTACAGTTTTGTCTGGATGATGGTATTCTTTGACATACAGAAGCCTTTATTGAAGTCTCATTTATTAATTGTTTATCTTGGTGCCTGTGCTAATGGTGTTCTGTTCAGAAAGTCTTTTCCTGTGCCAATGAGTTCAGAGCTACTCCCTACTTTCTCTTCTATTAGCTTCAGTGTATCTTGTTTTATATAAAGTTTTGTGATCCATTTGGAGTTTAGTTATGTCCAGAAAATTAAGTGAAATTTGTAAAAAGACACCATTTATTAAATTTTGTTATTTTGTGTATGTCTGGGAATAGTATGCGTGCCACAGTGGTTGTGGATGTCATAGGACAACTGTGAGACTTGGGAATGTAGGGTCTGGGAATGGAATTCAGGTTGGGCATCAAGTGCCTTTACTCACTGAGCCATCCCTATATCCCAAAACACACATTTAAAAGATAGATATTTTCAGGTTGGATAAAGACTGTTAAACAGTCAAATATTCTACATGGTGTAAACCATTTTTATTTAATAATCAGGCAACAAATGTATAAGATTATTACTTGATTAAGATGCAACAACACCCATATTTAAAGAATTTTCTAATGTCTTATCTAGTGTCCCTAATGTATAATCAAATAAAACAAGATAATACAGTTAATGAGATAATAGCCTATCAGGACACAACTCAAAATTCAGTGGCATTGGAGTCCTGACTCAGTCCAAGAAGATAGTGTAACTAGGAAATCCATTAGAGAAGCCAATGACTATATATAGAGGGGGTAAACTATGACTAAATGGCACTAGACTCTATATTGATTATATTGAATATATTGCTCATAGTTCTTTTTTTCCCCAATTCCCAAACCTTTGAGTTTATTAATCAAGATTTCTACCTTAATTCAAATTGGCTGTCTCTTCCTATATGAATATATACATATAAGGACACATATAAATCTCTCTCTCTCTCTCTCTCTCTCTCTCTCTCTCTCTCTCTCTGTGTGTGTGTGTGTGTGTGTGTGTGTGTGTGTGTGTATGTGTGTAATGCATGATTTAATGATGGGGATACGTTCTGAGGGAAGTGTGTTTTTAAATGATTTCCCAATAGTGAGACAATCAGAGAATGTGCTCACTCAGCCCTGTATGTCATAATGTATCATACATCTTAGCTATGTTTATCACTGATTGCTTCTGGCCTACAAAACTGTATAACATGATACCTTACTGAATTTTCAGGAACTAGAAGATAATAGAATTTATGTTATAAACATAACTAAACATAGAAAAGATAGAATAAAAACACTAAACAACAGGAAATATTGAGCTCTGTTATACAGTTGTAGTGCCATAACCATTGTATATGCAGTCTTTTTTCTCTCACAGTTCTTTAGAGAAATAAAAACAATATACACTTATGCATTTATTATATATATGTATGTATATATACAAATACATGTACATATATATAATCCTTCCATGATAGACACTGTAGGGTTCTAGAATGTCCTCTCAGTGTCATTGTCCATGTGCTAAAGATTTTGTCTCTAGATTGGCATTATTGGGAAGTAGTACAACCTTTAAGAAACAGGGGACAGTAGATACTCAGGCCATTGTGACATAATGTCCTCCAGGAAATAGTAAGAACCTAGCCTGTCCCTCTCTCCTTCACTTCCTAGCCTTGAGGTAAACACGCTGCTCTGCATACTGATACAGTCTCACTACAGACCCCAAAACGACAACGCAAATGGATTGCAGTATAATTTTCAAAACAGGGAGTCCAAATTAGCTTTTTCTAAACTGTCTCAGATATTTGTTATAGTGGTAGAAATATATATATGGAGAGAGTGAGACAGAGACAGAGAGAGAGAGAGAGAGAGAGAGAGAGAGAGAGAGAGAGAGAGAGAGAGAGAGAGAGAGAGAGAGAGAGATTTAGTATGATGAATTGGTTTATACAACTCTGCAAACTGAGAAGTTTCAGTCTGATATCTCAAGGTGGATATTTAAGAAAGGCAGTAATATAATTACAATCTAAACCAAAGGCTTAAGAACCCAGAGAATTGATGGTGCAAATCCCACCTCATCAGAAGATTAGCATCTAACCCAAGAGGCAGAAAAGTGCAAGACGTCTATTTAGTTTGGTTTTTATTACTGTGATAAACACTATGACCAAAAGCAACTTGGGGAGGAAAGGGTTTGTTTCATCTTACAGTTTATATCATAAAGGGAATTCAGGGTAAGAAATCAAGATAGGAACCTGAAGGCCAGAACTGAAGGAGAAGACATACCGGACCATGATTTACTGGCTTGTTCCTCATGGCTTGCGCAGCATGATTTCTTACACATTTCAGGACTACTTGTCCAGAGATGGTATTACCCGTGGGCACTTTCACATTGATCGTTAATTAAGAAAATGCCTCATAGACTTATCTGCAGACTAATCTGGTGAGGTTATTTCTCATTTGAGGTCCCCTCTTCCCAGTTGACTCTAGCTTGTGCCAAATTGTTCAACCAATCAACCAATCAACCAACCAATCAATCAACAAACAAACCTACATTACCAAGAAACAAACAGCAGTAGCTGCAGCAACATCAACAACAAAAGCTAACCAGTACAACTTACTTCATCTTTTAGTTCTATGTATGTTTCCAGTGCACTACATGATGACCACCCATATGGGTGAGGACCATTTACGCTACTGTAGTCACTAATGTGAATGCTAATTGCATGAGAAGACATCCTCAGATATATACACCAGAAATGATGCTTAATCTGTATCTTCCATGATCAGTTTAATATGTAGAGTTGAAGTTATGCTAGGTCTGATCATTTGTATCATTTCTTTTCAATGGGACAGAAGGGGCCAAATTATCTAAGAGACATTTACCGGTAACTTGGGTATATTCTGTTTTGATGTCTATACTTTGCATTATGTGGGTTCTGAGCACTGGAAGTCAGCATAGTCTGTAGTAAATGTCTAACTTTCTTTCCTTGATCACAGGGGCATGTCAAGGGGAGTGTGTGAGACATGCTGTTTTTTGTTTTTTGTTTTTTTTATCAAAAAGGATACAGGTATATGAGGTATAAATGGGCTTAAACGATTAGATATTGAAACAAGAGCCAATGTGTCACATAGTATTCTGAAGCAGTCTCACATTTCTTTTCCCAGGCTCTCATTGAATCAGTCAGAGAACATATAGAGGAAGAGTCCTATGCTGTGTCTTGCTTTCTCTGGTATAGTGATGAGCAGAAAAGAAAATGCCAAACTGACAGTATTATTAGAAGCAAGAGCGTGCTTTTTACCAAGTGTAGAGAAAGCAATTTTTAGCTTAATTCTATCCTGATACCAAATGTTCAGATCTAAGGGAATGAATCAGATCAACAAGCATAGGCTAAACTGTGAGGAAAAAGTGAACTCTTTTGCAACTGCCAGAGAAGTATGTCTCAGTGTATTTGTGCCAAATAAAGTGGTCTTGCAAATGTTGGGAGCAGAGGCAAGAAATAAAGTTGGTTGTCTAGAAAGATCCAGATTCTAAATGGATGTCTTTGTTTTGTTTTTTTTTTTTTTTTTTTCCCCGAAGCTAGTACTTCAGGACAGCAGCCATGTGTATTAACATCATCCAGATACAAATATGTAATGTATAAATAAGCTCACACAGTATGTTTGCTGGAAAAAGAAACATCAGATAAAAAGAGATGGTGCTTGAATCCACTTGAATATTCAAGCAAGTGCTAAGTTCTACCTCAAGCCATTCTTTTGTGTGTGTTGTTGGTAAATTCTTATTTGGCATTCTTTCTTTGTTCACTATTTTCTCCTTCACATGTATTTCTGTTTTAAACTAAATATATATGTATATATAACATATGTTTATAAACATATATAAAATATAATAGCTTCATTGAAAGCTAATGCAGACAGGTGAAAACCTGAAATTCACCTATCATACAAAGTTTCTTAATTTATTTTTTATTCATTAAGTTTGTCCTCTGACAATGTCAAATGCACGTATAGTACATCCTCTTTATTCAACCTCCTGCTCTCTTTCTTTTCTCCCACCCACCTATCTCCATGTGTTCTTCCCATGAGCCCCTTTCCCCACATTCTTGTTTTTCTGTTATTTTTGTAACCCTTTTGATTTTAATCAGAACATTCTGTGTGGGTCAAGGGTTTGGAACTATCCACTGAACCCTAATGGACACACCATTTAGTGCACTCTCCAAGAATCTATCACCAGTCACTATTATAGCATATAGGGTTAGGGTCCCATGATCCCTCCCTAAAACATGATTGGATGTTCACAGGTGTTGTGAGATCACGTTTGCAATGGCTGTGCCATGCCTTGAAGACAGTATTTTTGCATATATTCCTCCTTATCTTCTGATTTCTTTCCTCTTTCTTCCATGATGTTTCCTGAGCCTCAGAGGGGGTAGTATAAACGTCCTGTTTAGGAAGAAGCACTAAACTGGCATTTATTCCTAGCATCTTGAACAACCATGAAACTATGCATCTTACCACTATTTATTTCAAATAGAAGCTTCTCCGATTAAGAATGAGAACAGCATTTGTCTATGAATACAAACACAAATATCTAGACTAGTTTTGTGCAACGGTCATGTCAATTTAGCTAAAAATATAATTGTGAGGCCCCCCACTTTAGGTCTATGACCTTCCCAGCCATGTTTTTTTTTTGTTTGTTTGTTTGTATGTCTTGTTTTTAGGTTTTGGGGTTTTTTTTTTCCAGATTGACAGTATTTGACATGTATTCCATCCTTTGGAGTGGTCCTCAGTCTAATCTAAGAGAGATTGGTTATCTCCATAACAGTCACGCCATTATTGCATCACTTGGCGTATGTTATCTGACTAGTTGGCATTTAAATAATAAAATATATTATTCATACCTTGATAAGAACATTGATGCTTTATCCCCCTCAGAAGTTTGCACAGCACCATACAACACCACAAAAGCTAGCCAGAAAGGTGAAATCTTTCAGCTTGCTTTATGTTTTGCACCCAAAAATGTATTGTGACTTTAGAGTAGGGTTTTACTGCCTAGCTGAGGTGAGATATAAAGAGGAATGGCTATGGTATTGGGCGGGGTGGATATATAACTTTTCTAACCGAGAACTCATAAGAAGTACATGATTCTGGACCACTGAAGTTGTTGGTTTTTTTTGTTTTGTTTTGATAAACAATTGTTTCTAACATTACCACTACCCAGTCATATAGGATACTTTTTAGTTTGTATTTTAATGGGATCATAAAGTAGTGGGTTTTTATTGACACTTTCACACATTTTTTTCACTTTGGTTAGCTCTTCCCCCCTGCCTCCACATCATCCCCATTTCCTCATCCCCCATTCCTGCTTGAACATTTCTACTGCCAGTGTTCCTGTCACGAACATCACATCCTTTCTACTTTTATACCACGTATGTTCTACTTGCCCAGTCTTTATGACCCCCACTGGCCTATTTCTAGTTTCCTGGATTCTCCAAGTATTCCAAGGTCTTTAAGATCCCCACTGGCCTATTTCTAGTTTCCTAGATTCTGCAAGTGTTCCAAGGTCCTTAAGACCCCCACTGGCCTATTTCTAATTTCCTGGATTCTACAGGTATTCCAAACTAAACATGTAAAGCTAAAGATTCAAAGCTTATATCCACAAAAATGTGTGGCATATGTCTGTTCAGGCCTGCATGACTTCACTCAGTATAATATTTTTTCAGTTGCAACTGATATACAGGAAGACTACTGATTTTTCTGTAATAATTTTGTATCTTGACACTTTGCTGAAAGTAAATACTTTCAACTTTAGGCATTTGCTGGTGGAATCATGTTTTTTGTTTGTTTGTTTTGTTTTGAATGTATTCAACCACATCATCTGCAAAATAAGGATTTTCATAATTCTTTTTTCCTATTTGTACCACCTCCTTTGTCTCTCAATGTATTACCCTACCTAAATTTTTAGTACTATGTTAAAAAGGGATAGAGAGAGTGGAGATCCTTGTCTTGCTCCAGGTTTTTAGTAGAAATGCTTCTAGGTTTTTGCTGTTTAGCATGATGTTGACTGTGGTAAGGTTGCATGTTGCCTTTACTATGTGAAATATACTCCTTGTGTTCTTAGTCTCTCTGAGGCTTTCATTATTAAAAGATGTTGGGTTCTATCATTATTATTTGCTTCTACTAAGATTATCATGCAATTTCTGTCCTTGAGTCAACTAATACTGAAAATTAATTTATTAATTTATATATGTTGAGCCATCCCTGCATCTTTGGGGTAGAACGGGCTTGATTATGGTGGATGATCTTTTTAAAGTGTTTTTGAATTCAGTTCAGCAGAGTTTTATTGTGTTTATTTTTGTGTCTATGTCTATCAGGAAGACTGGTCTACAATTTTCTTTTTTTAGTGTGTCTTTATCTGATTTTGGCAATCGGATAATTCTGCCTTCAGAGAAAGGTTTTGAAAGCAATCTTTCATTTTCATTTTATGGATTAATTTGAGAAGCATCAGTTTTAGTCTTCTTTAAAGTTCTGGAAATATTTTATGGTGAGTCCATCTGGACCTAGGCCTTTTTTTGGTTTGAAGTTGTTCTTTTTTATTTTTTAACTTTTATTTCAATCTTGTTTTGTTTAAATTTGTTATCTGTTCTATGCTTAGCCTTGGTAGGACATGCGTTTTGAAATTCATCCATTTCTTTTAGGTTTTTCAATTTGGTGAAATATAGATATACACCCTTATGGTTCTCTGGATTTCATTGGCATCTGCTGCAATTTCTTCATTCCCATCTCTAATCTTTTGGTCTTGGGAAGCTAATTTGGCTAAGGATTTATCAGTTTTCATTAGTTTGTCAATAAGAATCAACTCTTCCTTTCATTGATTTTCAAAATTGTTTTTCCTGTTTTTGTGTAATTGATTTCTTCTTTGATTTTAAATCATCCTGCCACTGTTCAATAGTGTATCATTTAGTCCCCACAAATTTGTATATTTTCTGTAATTCTTGCCATTTTTATTTCTAGTTTTATGCTATATAGTCAGATAGAATGCCAGGAGTTATTTTAATTTTCCTGTATTTTTTGAACAAGCTTTATGCCCTAATATGTGATTGATTTTAGACTCCATTCCTTGGACTGCTGATAAGAATATGTAACCTGTAGCATTTGAGTTGCATGTTCTGCTGATGTCTGTTAAGTCTATTTTATATATAGTATCATTCATCTTGACTGTTTATCTATAAATTTTTCACCTGTATGACCTGTCTATTGGGGAGGGGGAGGGGGAATTGAGGTCACCTATTGTTGCTGTGTTGGGATTAATCTGTGACTTTAAGTCTAGTAGTATGTGTTTTATGTAATTGGTCATGCGTGTATTCAGTGCACGCATATTTAGAACTGTAATGTCCTCTTGATGACTAATCACCTTAATTAGTATGAAGGGTCCTTCTTTATCTCTTCTTCCATGTGTTACTTTGAAGTCTGTCTTGTCATCTATCAGAATAGTGACTCTTGTTTCCTGGTTCATTTGCTTGGAACACCTTTGTCCCTCCTTTCGAAGTTGTTATTACTCTTTGGTGTGGAGGTTGTTTCTTTCTTTCTTTCTTTCTTTCTTTCTTTCTTTCTTTCTTTCTTTCTTTCTTTCTCTCTTTCTCTCTCTCTCTCTCTCTCTCTCTCTCTCTCTCTCTCTCTCTCTCTCTCTCTCTCTCTCTCTCTCTCTCTCTTTCTTTTTTAGGCAACTGTTATGAAGCAATCTCTCCTGAAATAAAACCTCCATCTTGGAGGGAATATCCTTTAGACACAATATGTTCTAATATGAAGTGAAACAGTTCATCTTTCAGGTGCATGTCACCCTGACCACAGTCCATGATGTGTTAGCATGTGCACTGAGATGTGCCTGTTCTGACTGTTGCTAGCCATCTGAGTGGAGCTGTTTATCATTAGGAAAGCTACATCTAGGTTTCATGGTGGCCTTTATCCTAGTTGTCTTGGTAACAGAGCCAATAGACTCTGCAAGGTGATCTGGCTAAAGTTTCTGGGTACTTCATACAGAGTAGTGATGTACTAACTCCATTATAACTCGTAGGAATGAAAGAAAAAAATCCTTTTCCACATAGCTCTAATATGTTCCTATTAGCGTCTGACAAGGGACACTCAAGCAGGCTATGTTTTGCATATGAAGTAGAAACAACAAAGGTTCAATTGTTAGAGAGAAACCATTATTCTGAACTGAACCTCTGTGTGTATGGCAGTGAGGGAGGTGTAAAGGTGTGTGTGTGGGCACATGTATGATGTGTATGGTGCGTGTCTTGGTGTGTGTGTGTGCATGTGCATGTGGAAGCTAGAGGTATTGTTTCTCAGGAACCATTCCCCTTGATTTTTGAAGGAGAATTTCTTAATGGGGTCTGGGACACCATTAGGTTAGGATACCTGACCAGTGATCATCAGGGACCCTTTTGTCTCCCCTTTCCCAGCACTGGAATTATATAAGCACACACTATCATGCCAAGGTTTGCTCATGACTGATGGGCATCAGCTGAGGCTCTTGTGCTTGCATACCAAGAGCTATTTCTTCAGCCCCCAAGAACTCTGTATCAATAGCCTTGTACAGTCTTGAGGGCCTGTAGAATCAGGATGTGCTCAGTGAAAATGGAATGTGCTCAGTGCAAACCTAAACAGCAGTTCCAACTTGTGATAGTGACTTTCAATTTCTTACCCAGTGTCTAAGTCACTCTCACCCTTATTAGTGCAATTCCATTTTTTTTTTGTTTTTTCAATGAGACATAAGCTGATGGATCCTGAGAAAGATGCTCTCCTGGCAGGGAGACATATCTTCCTACAACCTTTTGGCTTTTTTCTGAGCGTAAACATGGAAGTGGTACACAGAACTGGAACAACCATTAGGAATTATGCATAAGGGCTCTATTATTAAAAAAGTACTAATTATTGCAGACTTTATTCCAAATGTTTTTGATTGCTCCAAATAATAACTACCAATTCTGTATTGATTTTACGTTTAAATGCCTCCTAATTTACTTACACTGCTATTTTCATGGTTGTGTATGTTTTGTGCCAAGCATATCGATTAGAAAGTATAGAATTCTAAGATAAATCTGCATGTATAGAAAAGAATTACTCCAAAGAATTTAGTAAGCATCTCATAAACTAAATCCTAAGACAATGAGCAGAAATTTTAGGCAAGAAATTAAAATAGAACTGGCTATGAGAAAGCAAAGCATGGGTAGGCTGATGAGAAATTCATAATTAAAGGTCTCTTCTTAGAATGTCTTATTGACCCTCTCTGCAGCAGGAAAATACTTCTAAAGATAACAAAATATAATGGATAGTCAGTGCTAATACACAAAGGTGAATATAAATATCACAGAATAGTGATTAAAATACACTGCTTTAGATGAGCTTTCAAAAACTAGAAAAATGTGATAATGTGAATAATATTTTCAAAATTTAGGAACACTAATTGTGGAAACTTGTATTTAGAAGATGCATGTTTTCTTATAGGATGTATTAGCTCAACTGCAAAAATACAAAGTCGAAAGTCAGTGGAAAATCAAGATAAGTTTTGAGAAAACGGTAGCTCAAAGATTTGATGTTAATATAAAACAACAACAACAAAAAAACCCAATACCATCCACAATTGGGAGATACGGCTTTGGAAATTTAGTATATTTACTCTCATTTTGAGTGTTCAAACATAGGATATTGTAGAGTTTAGGGAGATCATGCATGCTGGCCAAATGCTTTCGAAGTTCCTCATATCTGAGGACTCTCTAGAATCAGTGCAGGAGGTGACATCTTGAGCATTTTGCAATTACCTACCACTAGACGTACTTTGATAGGTATTGGATGACTTAATATAGTCCAAACCTCTGATGCAGAAGAGCCAATCAGCACTTTCCAGCTTCTTTGTGTCATGGTCATCTAAAAGAACTAGGTAGGATGCAATGTGTTGAGTCACTCTCAAGCATGTCACTTCTTCTCATTTTTGTCAAGAGCTCCCAAATATCTCCTTTAGGTTTGTATCCCATTTTTCTCTATCTGTGTACTTCCATTTGTGGTCCTTTTTTATCTGGAAAATTCATTTTATCACACATTCAAGTGAAAATTCTTTGTCTCAGAATTTATGGTTTGTTTCTACCCATTCTGTTGATTCTTGGTTATACAAGTGTCTTAACTACACTGGCGGACAAAGATTTATCACTTTTATTTAAGGTTGTGTCCATTCATTTTTTTCCCTAGTGACTGATGGTGCCTTCTTTATAGCAGGCATTTCATAATGTTGGAGGATTATAAATGTTTGGATAGTATCATCAAACCTCCAACACATCTCAAATTAGTGTCCAAGATGATTCTTTAAAATGCACACATGCAGAGCAGTGAGATGTGAGTAGATTTCTTTTTGCAGGGGGTGTTAAAGAGTGACTTTATAGATGATGCGAATAAAGCTAAGAAAAACCAATTACAACTTATGTCCCAGTGATGATATTGGAACCTCTTTGTGAACTGCCAGTTTGTTCAAGAATTCTGGATGAACAACCAAAAACTCCCCAACAGATAAAGGACTCAAATCCAGAAACTGCACTGACAACATTTTTTAATAACTTTTCATTTTTATTAGTCTCAGCTCAGTTCCTTTCCAGCCTCATGTTATGTACTGTTTTCTTGCTTTATTCCTAAGTAGTTCCCAAACTTGGCGCACATATGGCTCTCTTTTAAATAATTTCCTCTGTCAGATGGTCCTCTTTCATCTTGGTTTCTACAAAGCAGTTATCTTTTCTGCTTTCTGAAATCCCTTCCTTTCTAGACTCCATTTCTGCATCATCAGTGGTGTTCAACTTCTAAGTGACATGCCACTGTAACACATTTTCAGGGGCATCCTATCGTTCATGTGTCTAACTTTCTTAGATTTCAGAGATGATAATTTAGTTTGTGATCTCTAAAGTCAGCCAAGTATCTAGATGAAAAATTATGAATAATGAAATAAAGGTTATGTACTCTAATTCTTGACCCTAGAGGAGCAGGTGTCAGGTCACCACAGGTATCTTTGTAATTAGAAAATATTATTTACCTTTGAGTGTTGAGTAAAATTTAATTGATTCCCCGTCTGTAAAGCCATATCTTTTTGTGCACAACACACTTTTTCAGCCATGCAATTTATCATAGAAACACTAAAAGAAAAAGAGAGACTTCTCGGTGAAGTTTAATGTTTGTTTTGTTTTGTTTTTTTTAAGTGCCAGTATTCTACATGCATGAGTAACTCAAGATTTTAATTTCTTTTCACTTCAGGAAGGTTGTGGTGTATAAACAGTTTACAAAGCTGATCTCAAAAAAAACAATGACTTAAATAATCTGTGCTTTAATGAAAAACAAATATTAATCTGCTTGGTTTCTCATATAACATGTTTATTAAAAATTTTTAGTGTCAATCATTTGTTAATATTATAACACTTAACCTTGAAATGGAGCTAATAATGACTCTATTTGTGGCTATATATTTTAGATTTTTAAATGGCTTTGAGTAAAATGAATGCTACTGTCATTGTGTTGTGCTTGGATGCACAGACAAAGAAACAGCAGCTCATTGTTTCCAGCTAGTAAAACTAATGCTGCAATGCTCAATGCATTATTTTAATGCTGTTATAGTGTTAAGCGCTCTCTTTTTTGCTTTTATTTGTCATTGAAGCTCAATATACCATCCCTGAACATTAGCAATTTTCACTCAATTTGGATTTAAATATTGACTTTAATTATGGTCACCAAAATGTCCTGATAAAGATCAATATGTCACTTCCTTTGCCTATCCTTCAACCAGTTTTCAAACCTCAGATTGGAATGAGATTTCTATTGGGAATTATAGCTTTCTAAGAAACATTTTAGACATTAAACTATTGCTGCATCAGAGGAGATTAAAAAATAACCAATGTTCTGAAGGAGTATGTGCTTTAGTATTGTTCCCACCTGTTTCTTTTTTTATTATAAAGTGGCAATTTGTACTATCATTAGAAATATACATTTATATATAAAGTTTTGCATTCAAGTCTCTTTATTTTTGACTACCTAATGAAAGTCCACAGATCAAATAGAAACTTTATATAATATATCCTCATTTCAGAAGCATATGTATATATACACATATATATTTGTAGAACAATCCACAGTTTTAAAGGTGATTCTGGCTTAAAAAATGCTATTTACAATCTATGACAGAGTAATAACCTCAGCCTTTAGTGGCATTAAAATGAGCAGGGAATTTTTAAGTTTGATTATGTCTCATCTTGTGCAGAAAAAATGAAGCAACTTCATGGAAAACCTTTTCAAAAGCAAAGCCTTGTACACTAAGCCACAGGGTATAAGGGTAGCTTTTCTATTTCTGGGTCTATGTTTTAAAATATAAATCACTGTTGACATACTCATGCTTCTTCTCCAAGCAACCAGGGGTTCCAGATTGGACCTAAAGACAATTCAATACACAACAACCAAGTTACACTCCATCCTTCCCTCTTGTTTCAATACTCTCAACACTTCTCTGTGGCATGACAGAATCACTGATTGAGAAACAATACCTAGCAACAGTATTGCCATGTTCTTAGGTAGAAGAGTTATTCTGTATAAATATCTGAATTAGAATGAGGCCCATAATGAATCACATTATATTACATAGATGTCTATTCACTGTGCCAATCCATAATGGCTAACAATGTCTTATGAACTTCATAGATGTAATTCAAAACCCAAACTATCACTATGATCAAGAAAAGGATGGCTTACTGTGTTCAGTCTCCTGAAGCACAAGGTCTCTAAGTTAGCAAATAGAACTTCAGCACCATTTGTTTCTAAACCTCAAACATCTAGCTAAAATATCAAGTAAAGAATATTGACCAAAAAGCCATTCTATGAGACTCACAGAATTTTTGTTTTCATTATGAAGACCATTCACTTAAGACATAAGGGCTCCGATAGTTCTCTACTAGAGTCCTTTCCTGGGAATATCCCCTTGCATTGTTTTGGAAACTACAAAAAGGAAACCCTTATTGCAATTAAAGGAGATGAGATGATTGATGAGTTGAAGCTAGGAAATAAAATAAAGATGATCACAGTGAAGATATCAGTTGGAAATCAAGCTGAAAAACAACCATCGAAACGGGCTCATGTTTTTAAGTGAAACTGGACATTTATATGCTTATATTTCTTCATGGATTTTAAAACTTAAGTCAGTGAATATTGGTTCTATTTATGCTTTTCATGTACTTAAAAGGCAACCAAAGACTAAACAAAGGTTCACCCTGTGCTCTAAACCACATTTTTCTAGGCTTATGAATAAAAGGAATGTGAGGCTTTCAATTTGTTTTTGAAGTCAGTTGTAAATGAAGCAAAGTTAATTTCCAAAACACATTTACAATTGCTAAACACAATGTGGAGGGAAAACTAGAGACAATGTGAGTGGTGAGAAAGCTTTTTAATTACTGATATGATAGGGACAAAGGTGTGTCTGTATGATGAATGATTGACAACCACTGAAAATAGAGATGGGATTTTATTAGAGATCAATATCAGATTATATTTTCATAAATAATGAGCTTAAATTTCTATCATGAAATCATCAATGAGATGGGCAACTGTGATTTCCACCAATTGTATTTCCTGTGGACCCTCAGCTGCATTATGGTTGAGTAAACATATCACCTTAAAACCTCTAGGCACTTCCCTCTAAAAGAGCCCATGACCCATTTTGTTGAAGCCTCTTTATTTTTTTTTTCAAAGAAAATAAGGCTTTGTGCTTGGGATTTGTTTGGTCCTGGAAGTGACAGGTGTATTTATAATCAAGCTGGATCAATAGTGACAATGAATACAACTCCTGAATACAGCTCTTTAAGTGGTTATTCTTTTCCTAAGAGAGCAATATTCCTTATATAAAAAATTAAATGTATCTGTTACTTTCCCTACATTCTGATTTAAAATGTGTACAAATGCCTTGCCTTTGTGCGTAACTGCTGTTCTTTGTAGTTTTAAAGGAAAATTCCTCCAGTACATTTTCTGCCATTGTCCAGAGAACATAATTAGGATACTTGATAGGACAAGAATCACACTGAAGAATAATGATGTGTAGAGGGGAGACACTACACTGACCTTGAAAGAATACAGCAACCAGTGGAAAGGTTCAAAGTGAGGGCCAAGATCTTCTGCAAAGTATGTGTTTTAGGGGTCATATTTGGAATAATACATGCTGGACAGTAGAGATATAGGAGAAGTTACATGCTAAGTCTTCTCATTATAATATCCATAAATCTGCAAACATTTTTAACATTCTAGTTTGGTTTGTTTTAATTTGGATGTCTCTACACCCTTCCTGATTTCCAGGCCTAAGTAGATCTAGTAATTCCAGAATGCCATGGTATAACTTCATGCCTTTGTTAATGTTTTCTAGTACTTCAGTATTCCTAACTGTGTGTTTGCTTGCTCTTACATGGAGTTCTTTTTCACGACACAAATCCACCGACAAAACACTGTCTATTGGAATCAAGGCTGTTAATTCCACATTTTTTTTCCTCACCATCCCTTGAAAATTCCATGTTTAATTAGTTATCTTCTGTTTTCTAGAAGACAGAATTATTGCAGTCTAGTCTTTTAAATTGGATAACACTAACAAAGCTACTGGCTTCATAGATGGTAAGTTAGGAATCTCACTACCACGCCTCCTGATTTCTCATAGAGTTTGGAAAACATCTACACATAGAAGTCTGGCAAAGTAAAAAGGCAATTAAAATTTGCTTTGACTCTAAATCTCAGGCTTATTTCCTTAGGCAAAACCCACTTTCCTTCTTCCCTGCTGCAAGATATGGTAAAAAAAAAAAAAAAGGACAGCTTTCTATGACAGCTAGACATGCACATAAACACTCAAAGGTACCCACAGATCAACACTAAGACTGAATGGAAAAAAGCAAGAAGCCTGTGCTTCTTCACCAGACATAGCAATGGCAGGGGGTTCCCTACATCTTCTCAGAAACACAACAAAACCCTTTCCCCTAAATGTCAAAAAAATAATGAAATCCCAGATCAATACCTAGATAAAAATATGATATTCTTTTAGGAAAAACTCTTTACAAAGGAATTAAATCAGCTAATATGATTAAATTCAACACAAGATTTTCATTTTCTAAAATAAAAAAAATATTATCAACATCAAGAATAATGTTTAAAACCTTTCTTCACGCTAAATGGCCCCTGGCTATATGTCTGACAGACATTAGAAGAATATAATTTTGACATGTTCAAATTTATGATTGAAAGAATGTCCTGGAAACAGGATGTAATTGTGTATCATTTACAGAAGTCTAAAGAAAATACAAATATGAAACAAAACTGCACATCACAGAATTCTCTAGAACGTAAAGGCATTTACAGTTCAACAACATTTTTTAAGTGGCTTTCTCAAAACCTTTTCCATCAGTTCAATGACTGTATTTTGTCTGCATTATAGTCTTCATTGCAACTAGCCCTCTGTTAATAACAACACACTTAAATTTAGTGTTTGTGGAGTCCTGATTTATTTTTTTCTTTGCTTTTATGTGCAGTAATTGTTATGCATGTGAATTATCTACCACATTGCAACAGGCAAGCTTTGGTTCAATTTTCTTGTCCTACACAAAGGAAGATTTTGAGTGCAGAATCTCAGCTACTAAGTCCTGTGATGCCGTTTTATTATTTTTTCTCTTGTTGGGGTGGATTTATTGGAAAAAATTGGGGAAGGGGCGGGAGGAGAAGGGAGAGGGTGGGGAGGGCAGAACAGGAGGAGTTCTCAGCTATGTAGAGTCTTGATTCACAACTTTGCCGCCATTCATGGTGGGTGTTCCCGAGCTTTTTCTTGAACGGCCTTGCTTTTCTCCAATTTCATGTAGCGATGGTTCTCTGTACATACACACTGGAAGGCAAAAAGCACAAAAAATTACTTATGATGATCAATATAGATATGGTTTCAATTAACTTCCTGAATCTGACTTTAGAATGTTCAGAATATTTAGAATATTCAGAGCATCCTTCATCAGAAGTGATACCTGGATGAGGATAGAGAAATAGAAAAATATCAATTTATTTCCTTCATTGGCCCAGACTTCCTTCACCTAAACTAAGGCCCAGAGCCCATGTACAGTTAGCTACTCTTCAATAGGGAATGTGGCTATTCAATGGAAGATTAAAATCACATCCTCTCTTCTCTGTCTGCCTCTAAGTTTGTCATCTGAGAGCTATCACGGCTTTTGTTCAATTATCACTTAGAATGAGTAGGGTTTTCCAGTTCATAGCTATTCTTACAAGATAAATCACCACAATGAGCCTTTTAACCTCACTGGGCTGTTATGATAGAGACGAATGTGTCTATATAGGCATATTTTACTTAAGCATCAGGAGTTACTTTCCTTCTTAAAATAAGAACAAATAAATATCTTTGTCTATTCTGGCTATTATCACTACAATGGTTCAGTAATTTGCATGGTGCTTCCAAAATCAAATAGTTTCTTTTCTTGGGTAAGATTGGGGAATTTACATCTTCAGGAGCTGGACTATTTGGTCCATAGGCTTACTTAGTTGTTTATTGTCTGTCAACCCAGGCACACTTTTATGATGGAAAAATGGCATTTTTATCAGCAGGAATAGGTAACAAACATCTAAAATGATCAAGAAATATAAAAAAAAATGCCATTCATTAAGATTTTAGACAACATGTTGTAGAGAATACAGGATAAACTGTTCAGATCTAAGCTATTCCACTACTTCCAAAACATACAAAAACACAAAAATACAAAGCATGTTTCCTCTGACACTAGTTCAGTAAAAAGACAGGTTTTTTTTCCCCCAGTGTGTTAGTAGTGTATTTAGCAGTACTATGCATTTATACTGAGTATGGGTATTGTTGCTGTGTGACTTATGAGCCATTAGTTGTGTGGTGAGTTTGGGATCCTCTGCTTTTACTAAGCTACCAGATGATGCTGATGAAATACAATACACGTTCTCTGAGTAATACAGAATATAGATATGAAAGATGCTTTTTCAATGTCTTATGCAAGAGTATCACACATCTATTTTTGAATGACATGTTTAAACCTTTCATTTATTTCCATGAATATTTCTAATATCTCCAAATGCTGTTGGTTGAAGTGAGTGCAACCTATAGGTAAGCTTTGCACTAATAGCTGAGAGAGTTGATTCTGATGTTTTCAAGTGGTGTAAATAGGTAACTCAACTTCTTTGACAATAACAATAAGAATCCTAGAAAAATCTTATAGTATAGCCCACTAGATTGTTGAAGTCCCTCAAGAGTCCTAGCTCTTAATTGTATTTCTGTTTTGAGGAAAGTAGAGCAGGTACCAAATCTCCAAGGTGAAGGCAAACTTTTATTTGTGCATAATCTATCCACTTATCTACCACTGGCTAATGCACAGGGCAACTCAAATGTAATGAAGTGATTCCACTGGCAAGCAGTCCACAGGCCGCCAGGAAGCAGTTTTCTGAACTCCACTACCTAATTGGCTGTGAAAACCCACAGTCTCCAGGCTCCAGCACAGATCACTTAAATCATCATCTCAATGGATAAAAAGAACCTTTCTGTTTAAATACCCAGAAAAAAATATTGGACCTCAGATGACTTCAAGATCATCTTAGGGGAACACTTGAAGGGTGTGATATTGCTTGATAACCACTAAATAATGTCTTTGAATAGTTGATTTCTTAGAGTTGCACCATCCCTTCTGTTCTCATTATATAGATTCTACCCAAGTTATACATTTGAGCATTTATTTTATGTATTTACTATTTCACACATATACACAAAGTACTTGAAGTATAAACACACACATATTAGCACTAAACTTAGTGCTACAGGCAAATTTTCCAATAATTGAACCCTACTGGCCATCCTTGAAATGGAGTCTGCAAAGAAATTTCCAAACTGACCTCTGGAATTTTGTAGTTTATCAAAGTAAAACTTAATAATGCTACAACAGAAGATGCAGTTTTTCTTTTAGGGTAATTCAGTCACTACTGTTAAGGATTATGTCCTTAATTATGTCACCAGCCTGCGATGGCGTCCCAGCCTAAAAAGCGGGTGTGCCCTCTCTGTGTTTCCTCTCTTTCTGTACTCTCTCTCCTTCCACCTGCCCCCTGCCTCTGTGTGCTCTTTCTTTCTCTCTCTCTCTCTGTCTCTCTCTGTCTCTGTCTCTCTGTCTCTGTCTCTGTCTCTGTCTCTCTCTTTCTCTCTCTCTCTCTCTGTCTCTCTCTCTGTCTCTGTCTCTCTGTCTCTCTCTGTCTCTCTCTGTCTCTCTCTGTCTCTCTCTGTCTCTCTCTCTCTCTCTGTCTGTCTCTCTCTCTCTCTCTCTCTCTCTCTCTCCCTCTCTCTCAATAAAGCTCTAGAAAGGTAACCATGGATCGTGATTCTTCCGCCAACCAGCACTCTCCTCTGTTGGCATGGCCACTGCAGGCGGCGGCTAGCCACAAGCGCGGCGTAACCAACAACTACCCTCTTTATATACCCTATTAAACTGAATAATAAAATTCAGGGTTTTCATAAACCAAATGATTAACAAGTATGTTTTCCAGGTCACTGAAAGAAACTGTCCCTCATCCACCCAATGAATCAAATAGGTATTTTATTCTCTACATTTCTGTTTACAAAGTGGATTTGGATTGTAAGACAAAGAAAAACCAGGTCATTCTGGGAGTTGCATGCAAGTACAGAAATGGGAAGGAGCAAGGCAGCGAGGAGAAGAGGAAGGGTAGGAGGGAGGGAAGGAAGGAGGGAGGGAGAGAGGAAAAGAGGGAGGGATGAATAGACAGAAACAGAGACAGAGAACTATTAAACCAATTACTTTTTCATTATCATTTACAAGTCCTGGGACTCAGCAGAACATCTAACTTTAGACTGTAACAAGTAAAGGGCTCCAGCTCCCAATCAGATTTTAGAACCAAAATGTACTTTACAGAGTGCAACTGAATTCAGTTACAACATGAAGAAAAGGGAACAGGGAAAGGACAAGCACTCTTCAGTGTGGTGACAGCCACCTCTACTAGTTGTAATAACTTTCTTTGAGTCAAGTTCTGAATACTTCAAAATAAATCATGGAACAAAATTTAAGAAGTGACAAAGCATAAGATGTCTGACAAACATATTGTAAGTCAAAATGTAAACTGTTAATGCCACAAATAAATCTGTCATTTTGAAGTATTCAAAGCCACTTTAAATCGATCCTCTCATTTACTGAATAGAATAACTTTGTGATCACCAGAGGTAAGAAATTATTATCTTCATTTTTAAACATAAATAAAAGTAAATGACTTCCCTAATATCAAGGGCTGAGCAGCAGCAGAGCCAGGATGAGCCTGTCTAGTCAGGAGAGCTGATCTAAACAAGAATCAACACACTAACTGATATTAGACAATATTTACGTTATTGTGGTTACATATTAATCAATATTAAAAGTTGGTCTTACTTTCACTAAATATTGCTATTGTCATCAAGGAATGATTTTGAAAACAAATATGACATATACATGCTAAAAACAGTAAGTAGAAAGTAACAATTGTTGGCAGGTATGTGAAGAAATTGGAACACTTACACGTATTGTTGCTCAGAGTAGGTGGTACAGCCACAGTGAGAAATGACAATTGTCATCCTTCCCAAGAGATAGAACCTATACCTTTTCTGTTATTTTACCTTTAAATTCTCAGTGCTACTTCCAACCTTATCAGATTCACATGAGAATAAGCACCTACTGCAAGAGTGTTATGGTTGAGAAAACCTGGTCTAAGGGACCACATCATACTTTAAATGTCGCCTAGGAACAGTTTACATATTGAGACAGCACACATTTGTACACACACTCACTAAGTGGCACCCCTCCATTATTTTCTTAATGAAGCTCAAGCTTATAATGTGAGGACATGATTTTTGCTGACTTTGTTCTGACAATAAAACCATTCCTCTTCTCCTCTTCCTCATTTTAATAAACACCACCATCATTCACCAGCTGCTCACGTACCAAGCTTGACAGTCACCAATGATTTCTTTCTTTCTGTCTAACATCCTGGAGCCATTAAATTAGAATGCTCTACTAGGTCTAGCATCAAAATAAACAGAGTCATTCTTTCCTCCTTTAGACCCCAGGGTCTGAGCTACCTCCACCGAGAAAAGATTCTAGCACTTTGACTTGCAATCTTCCTCCAAGTGTGTAATGCTTTCCCAAAACATTAAACAGAAAACCTAATGCCTTATGGCAACTACAAGGTCTCAAGTTCTCTGGAGTTTAACAAACCATTTTCCCCTAAAATCAACTGCATCCAGACAAACTGCCATTCTTGTTCATAATCAGAAATATTGGATTACCTCGGATGTTTGTAACTCCTGTTTATTTTGCCTGGACAAACACTGCCCTCAGATCATTGGTTAATATTACTAAATTTCAATGCTTTTTAAATATTATTAATTCATAATGTCTAATGAAAGATTTACTTCGATCACCACATAAGATGGTTTGAGATATTTTTTTCGTTTGGGACTAGTCTCTAGTGACAGTTTTAAGTGTTTGCCCATTTGTTATTTATCCACATAAATGCATAGAATTGTTTTCTTCAATAGTACCAAATTCCCTCTTATGGTGAATGACACTTCACTAAGTGTTCCATGATCATTTTCCATATAAATATCAAAATGCTCGTTGCCTAATTACAGGTATCCCTGTTTGGGATACAGATGAACTTCTTCCTCAAAGTCAATGAATCTTTCCCTTCCTCTAAAATCCTGAATCTTAATCCCTAGAACGTACTTGTGTGACTGTAAAATGAATGATTTTGAATGGGAGTGAGCACTGCGAAGTAGGTCACATTTACCAAGATTTTTAGTTTACTGATATTTTTTATTTTTAAATCTCCTTTATCTTCACAGGCATAAGAATATTTCATGGCAAAGAAAATGAATCAGGAAAGCTAACCACAAACCCTCCCTTTCCTCCACAGGAACATATGATAAGTTGTAGAGTCTAGAAAACAAAGAGCACAAAGACCTTTGCTTCTAACAATCTCCTGAGTTCCTGTTTGTTAAAGTGTGACAACCTCCCCCAACACACACACACACATACACACACACATACACACACACACATACACACACACACACACACACACAAACACACACACACACACACACACACACACCAGCAACAGCAGCACATAGAACTTAAGAAGGGACATTCTTGGACACAGCGCGACTCTCAGAGGGTGAGGTTCCAACACTTTGTGCTTTAACAAATCCTCCAGGAGATTCTGAAGAACACTACTTACAAAGGTGCCACATTTAATTGCTGTATGAAAATCAGGGGTGTCACCTTCTAAGCAATGAATTCGTGTATATACATCCTGCTTGTGCAGATTTTAACTCTCAAACAGAGAATTCACAATCACAGGAATCATTGAAATAAATAAGCTGATTAGTTGTGAAAAATGACAAAACCTGTGTGTGTGTGTGTGTGTGTGTGTGTGTGTGTGTGTGTGTGTAGGAAAAGTGTGAGGTCTGAAGTTGGAAGATAGCATGTGGATCTGAGCTAATTACTTTATGCTTCTTAAAATGAGTTTTCTCCCAATTAAAATGGGGATAATAAGCTATCAGCTTATTATCAAGGTCTTGGTGACAATCAAATGATAATCCGTCTAATTCAACAGATTGAAACAGCAGTGTTGGACAGAGAGGACAAGGCTGCAGAGCTGTGGCTCACTGACTCCTTTTACACCACTACTCGATTCTTTACAGATGAGAAAAAAATGGGGACTTTGAGTGGTGATGTGGCCAGCTGTGACAGTCACCAGCGTCAGGAAGTAGGTTGTCGGATGTTCGTACAGGGCCCTTGCAGTTGTTACTAACAAATTCTCCATCCAAATGGAGACAGCAGACCCTCTGTTTTGGGTGAGACTCAATCCATTTCTTCTATCAGTGTCTATGAAAGAAGAATTAAATATGACTAACATTTTTTATTACTGACAGTTTAATCAAATCTTCTTTGGCCTTCTCTAATTTCCAAGAAATGGAAAGGTTAGATTGCTCTGTAAGTTAATGTACCATTAAAAATACCCAGCTGTCTTAATAGCAGATCATAGAAGGGCCTGGGCAATTAGCATGAAGCAATTTCACACCTTAATTAATGTCACATGGAATCTCTCTGGAACTGTGGGAGTGAGTTAAACACTTGTTTGAAGGTAACAGGTCATAGGGAAGTCCCCAGTATGCTGAAATGTTTATAACAGAGGTTGGGAAATTACGAACAACAGAAGATTTATGTCTTTATCTGAAAAGAGAGAAGAAACAATATTCAAGTGTAAAAGAGAGATAGAAGTGAGTAAGGAATGTGTTGGGGGACTTTTCATTAAAGATTGGGGACTTTTCATTAAAGATTCATCTCAGAGACTAGCAGAAAGTTGCTGTGAAGAGTTACAATTGGGAAAGGGAAACTCAAAAGGGGAGGGAAGAAGAGAGGGTGAAACAGGAAGAAGGGAGGGAGAGACAGAGAGTCAGAGTGCCAGTGTGAATATCCTTTCCGCAATATGTTGTGCCAGGGAAATTTGGGGAATCCATCTCTATGTAGTTATCTTTAATATGGTCCAGCTCAAAAGAGACTCTTTGCATATGAACCATCTAGTTCTTGTTCCTGATGATTTTATGTATGTTTGTGGTCTTCACCTTCCCATTTGGAGCTTCACAACCTTAGGAAACCAGGGTCCTTCTCTTTGGTGACTGACTCACTGTGTAGCTGTGGAAGGGATTCTCTGCTCTACAATCTCAAGTTGAGATTTTCTTCATCCTATGTCATATCCCTCAGCATTTCTTTAAGATAGAAGACAATAAGGCAATGACCATTTTTCTAAAGAAAAATATTTAAAGGCATTTTGTTTTTAATCTGGCAAAATTTGAGACGCTGAATACTTCTATAGGGATGGGTTTCAATTGATAAATACTTTGGTAATATCTTATTTTCTCCAGTACTCAGTCCTGGAAACTTAAAGTCTTTGGATAACACACACACACACACACACACACACACACACACACACACACACACACACTGTTTTTCAGGAGGAATAATTTGATTATAACTACTCAACCACCTGCAAGAGCTGAGTAATGAGCTTATGGAGGAGGAGGGTGGAGAAAATGAGGTGTTTGTATCTTTTTTCTTTGTCAAAGAGTCTTTTGCCCTCTATCTGATACTGGAGGGGGAGGTCACCCAAAGACAGTTTAAATCTGGGGTGTCACTTTTCCGTGGTGGAATAATGCTCTGAGAATCAATGAGCCTGTGCTGTTGTCGTAAATTCTAGGGACAAGTAAGTAGAGGCTTATTTGTAGCGTACATAGCAATGGGCTTAAATACCAAGTCAATCCATCCAGCACATGTATCTGCAACCCCTCATTAACATTGTCCTTACATGGAACACCAGAGAGTGAAGGATTGAAGGGAATGGGCAAGTGGGTAATTATTATCATGTTATTGGTGTAAGAATTACAGATCCTTTAGCTGGAAAACTTAATTTTAGGAATCTTAACACTCAAATGAAATCAACACAGGAGTGGGATAAAGGCAAAGATGTTTGAAGAAAACAAAAACAATCACAACACTAAAATAACACACTTTGGCTTTCTACCACCTAGGGCTAATCTACTTCACAAAAGAACAGCCCACTCATCCTGCAGTGCTGGGATCTGTCAGGGTGGTAATGGTATAAGCAGTGGTTTAACAGATTTATAAAGAATTTCTTGAACATTAAAAATTAAACACCCAACAACCACTTGTTTAAACAGATACATGCTTAATTGCTTGCAGTGCTATTATTTCACATTTCTTTTCTAAAACTGTCTTCCAGTTATATGCTTTATAATTAGACCATGGAGAGATCATTAGAAAAATAAAACTCTTTCCTTCAAAATACAGTTTATGGCTAGAATACCTTTCATCTTAGGTTTTGATTCAGAAGAAATAGACAAGGAAATAACAAATTACCAATGACAGAAATAGCCCATAAAACTGTACTTTATTCATTCACTAATTTAATAAAGGAAATATGTCTAAACTATTTTATATGTAAATTTAATGCAAGGTTCCATCAGAGTGTGTGACTTTACACTAAAGTACTTACAAAAAGTGCTGCACATCCTATCAGAGGAGATGAGACATTACCTCCCATCCTTAAGGGATGGCTCCCATTTTTATCTATCTATCTATCATCTATCTATCTATCTATCTATCTATCTTCATCATCATCATCATCATCATCATCATCTATTTATTTCTTTATCTCTCTCTTTCCCCCTCTCTCTTCTACATTTTATTTTATTTTACATATGTAGGTGTTTTGTCTGTATGTTTATCTGCATATTACATGCATACAGTGCCTGAAAAGGCCAGAAGAGACTATTAAATCTCCTGGAACTGGAATCACAGCCAGTTGTGAGCTGTCATGTGGCTGCTAGGAATTGAACCTGGGTCCTCTGGAAAAGCAGCTGGTGATCTTATCTGCAGAGTGATTTCTCCAGCTCTGTCCATCATGTCCCCTTCCTCCATGGTAAGATATTAATTGAAGCTAAAAATCTGTGTTTGTAGACAAATACTACTATAAATTATTGATACTCTTAAAAGGTTTGGAGCACTTTCCATATAATGTTTTAAACTAGTCTTTACCTTCCACAGTAGGAGCCTGCTTTTAACCAAAACCCAAGCATACAAGTTATTCATATTTTGATTTTCATATGTGTGTAATGAAAAGGTGAATACATAAACAACTCCATAGTATTACATATTGAATT
Organism: Peromyscus californicus insignis; assembly: GCF_007827085.1. Lineage (NCBI taxonomy): Eukaryota > Metazoa > Chordata > Mammalia > Rodentia > Cricetidae > Peromyscus > Peromyscus californicus. The sequence continues at coordinate 19,502,911 of NW_026294458.1, read as the reverse complement.
TAGTTTATCAAACTAACAATGTACCTGTTAGACATCAGTATATGTGCCAAAGCCAAAAAAAAAAAAAAAAAAGCAACTATAAACTTGTGTGGGGGACCATACAATTTCGTTGTCAAAAACTTTAAAAATTATTTATCCCAAGTTGCTTTACATAGTGGGAAATTAAGAGCATTAAACATAATAAGTATATAAGCATTTTATATCTTATTTATATATTATATAAGTTTATAATAATTGTTATAGCTCCTTGTTGAACTGGTCTCTTTCTTTGCCTCTTTATATGGTTTATCTCAAAGTATATTTTATCTGATATAAATATAGGTGGTTATGTCTGCTACTGTTTTCACTTAGCATGGAATGTCTTTTTCTGTCTACTCACTGTGTCTATATATACTAGGGAAGGGCACTTCCACTGGGCAGCAAACTGTAGGACTGGGTGACTCACTGAGTTATTTATTTCTAAGATTATTAAATCTTCATTTTTTAAATGCATTCATTCTAAATCTTATTAGTTTTTGAGGTAAACTTTCCCTTTTTATTATCATATTTTAAGTTAACAGGTACAAAGGCAATGCATTCTTAATTATTTTTAACTCAGTTTGAACATTATACTCCATTAATGGTCACATCCACTCATCTTCAATATTTATTTTTATATCACTTCATAAACAGTTGTCTTAATTCTTCTGGGTTGAAAAACCAGCTTAGTATGTGGTTTTTATCATGGTCTATAGTGGTTTGAATGAGACACAGGCCCCATAGTTTCAGGCATTTGGATACCTGGTCTACAGTTGGTGATAGTGTTTGGGAAGGTTTGGGAGGTGCTATCTTGCTGAAGGAAGAATGTGACTAGGAGTGAGTGGGCTTTGAGCGTTTAAGACCTTGCTCTACAATGGATTTGCTTTCTCTGTTTTCTGTTTGCAGCTCAAGATGTGAGTTCTCAGCTTCTGTTCCTGCTGTCTAATTCCATGCTGTTACCACCAGGCTGGACTCTAACTCTTGAGAACAATAAACCAAAATAAACTTGTTCTTCTGTAAATTGCCTTGCTCCTGGTGATTGATCATAGCAACAGAAAACTAACTAACACATGGTACGGCATTTCTACTTTGCCATCTCATCCTCACTGACTTCTCTGGGTAGCTGGATATTCATAGCTTGCTCCCAATCACAAGGCAGTATAATGTAGGGTCAAGTGCTTAGGCACTGGGTCTGGGATTCCTGGATTGTAATCTCACTGTTGAATTTTTGTAGACTTGTGATTTTGGACACTTTACTTATTGGTTTAAATATTAGTCATCTCATCTATAAAAGAAGAATAAACTAGGGCTATTGTGATTCTTTTAAATAGAGATAATATATAGAACCTGCCTAGTGAATACTAAATTGATAGATTGTATATAGCAAGAATAGTTTGGAAACCCACCAGGAAGGAAGAAGTTCTAGTACACAGAAAAGAAAAGTCTAACATAACCTCAATTATCTTTCTTACAAATAGAAACCCAATGGTATAAAATATAGCTGCATAAAGAATTGATGGAGAATGTTTCAAATTTTGCATATTTTGACAATTATAACAGAATATATATGAAGCATAAGGACCTGACAAATTTGTGTTTATCAAATAATTTATAAGAGCATAAATTTCTTCAAGGATTTGCAAGGAGTTTTATTTCTACACTGTAGTATATTTCAAGAGAAGAAAAGGACAAGCAATCATAAGTAGACATGGGTTCAAGAGCATTGATTCCTTTTGTCTAGTAATTAGATTACATCCACAGCCTTTCTGACTTCAGACCAGCCCGTGTCATCCATGTTCATGGAAGTTCAGCACTTGACTGCTTGAGGCAGACTGCTCTGGTTTGAATTCCAGCTCTGTTACTTATAGATTCCATGACTTGGAACTAATTACACACTTATTTCTTTGCTTCAACTTCAACATTTGTGAAGCAAATTATTCTAGAAACTACTTCTTAAAAATGGAATAAAAAATGAGAAAATAATTGAGGCATACTTTAAAACACCACCTAGAAGAAGAAAGGATTATAAAACTTGACCAATATTGTTCGATTAAGTATACTTTGTTTTTTAAGAAAAATGGCAAATACATCGATAGAGAATTAAATGGTCCTTGATGAGAAAGCAGCCAAGTTTCCATCTTCCGAAGTGAGTCTCATCACACACCTAGGAGTTATTTCCTGCAAATGAAACTCATCAAAGGACCTTGGAATTAAATTCAAGTATTAGTGAATCCAATTTCAAAACAGAGACTATTTTCCTTCCAGTGTCAAGGGAAAATCCTTATAACTCACCAGGAAAAGCAAAATTAAAACAAACAACTAAAATGATGCCAGTAAGAGAACCTGAGACATTCTAAGGTGAAGAAGCTTAAATCCAGAAGCAGAAACTGATGTCTCGGTGCCCACTCTACCACTGTTTTCCTAGACCTGAATCTATATTTGGCATGAAGCCATCCATCATCTCCTCTGTACCTAAGTATGGCTAACCGTCTAGGTGTTGCTACCGAGGTGTTAAGATTGTGTGGCAGCTATTGGAGACTATGCTGACATGAAAACATGCATAGATTTTTCAATCCCTGCTAGTTCTTCTTTGCCCTCTGAATCTGGAAGGGTCACACACAGTGTGTGTAGTTTTGCTAAGAGTGCAATGCACAGGTTTAGCTCTATTTTGTGCATCATTCTGGCTACACTGTGCAGATCTAAAGAATCCCAGCAAGGCACTAAGATGAAAGATGTGAAAGATTCAAGCAGTCAAGGTCCCCGAACTGGGACACCATGGCACCATTTCTGGAGAGCTCCCCTCCAGATTCAGTTTCTGAGAGGATAGCATTAGTAACCTGCCATTGGCACACGTTGTGTGAGGCCAGTCTTACTTCTAATTTATAGCATTGTAACAGTCTTCTTGTACCTTCCCTTATTTCTACAAAATGCAGCAATAAGCAGAACACTGAAGCGCATCTGGGACTCTGAGCACAGTCATCCCACGCATTTCTTTTCGACATGTACACAAGGCCATCCGCCCCAAGAGGAAATTCAACTAACCAGAGTACAGAACCAGCTCCAATTAAGGAGGCAGATTATAGATGTTTCCTTTGGGGGAATGGAGTGGAAGGGGTTCTGCAAGACTCCACCATCTATATAAAGAATAAATAAAACAGATTTTTTAAAATATATTTTTCTAGCTTTACTGAAGTTTGTTAATAGCCTTGTAATACTGTTGCAAAAAAAAATGAATACATCAGCTTAACTATTAAAAATGATACAGGAGTTGAAATTATTATTTGCCAAAGCATTCCTAAGAAAGAATATATTTCCTATAGTGGTAGTATCTATTTCTTAGGGACCTTCTACTCAGCCCTACAAAGCAGGCACATTTCTGCCTTTAACCATAGTGTACGTGAAATGGCATTGTCTGGATGATTCTCCTTGTCCCCATTTGTATGAATCTGGCCTAGTCCTTAATGATATATTCCTTTCTGTAGAAATGACAATACTTCCTCTAATTCCCAGTTCCGCTACACCATTGCCATTAGTAACCATATTTCATACCTCTAGGAACATATCCTCTGGAAAATATAGTTCTTAATCTTTACACTTACTTGTTTCTTCACATGTTCAACTGAGAACTGATTAAATATCTCTTTATGATATGCTAAATAGTCCACATGACAAAAGAGAGGTGAGAGAAAAAAACAAATATATTCCATTCATTCTGAGAATGAGTTAACCATGAATAGGCAGAGACAGTGGAGCAATGGGCATGGCTAGAACAACACGATCAGCAGAAAAACATAGAGAAGATACGAGAAATAATGCCTAATTCTTCTGGTAAAGAAATCAGAGAAAAATAACAGCAGCAGTATGGACTCTTTAATTCATTCCTTGCAAAAGTTAGTAAGCAGATGAGTGGATGAAAATTAGGGCAGGTGGGATAGAACACATGAGGCCAACTATAGTACAAGGTCAGTTTCACATGACTAATGCTCAAGGTGTGAGAAAAGGCTCAAGAGGCATTGGGAGGAGTGACTGTCCCCTTCCACCCAGCGTTCCGAACATAACATAATGTGAGCTAGACTGTGATTGACTGCTATAGTCTGCTATAGTCACATGTACTGCATGAACACTGAGCAGCTGGCACTGTGCACACTCTCCAACTGACCACATCTATAACGTTCACAGGAGAGCATGTCAGACTCAGTCAGGGCTGCAGTGCACTGTCTCCATGCTTTTCATTTCCTCCGAGAAGGAGACTGAGCCATGGTTTAAGTTAGTATCATAGTTTCCAGAGAAAAATTCTATATTGATAAGTGTCAATATATAATTAATTCTTTGGTCTGCATTGCAAATATGACCACTCATCATCCTAAGTAGAGAACTTTGGAGGGAAAAAAAAAGTTTCTCTCAATGGGCTTACTCCCTGCTCAATTTGAAACACTCAACACTGTTTTAAGTGGTGAAAGACGGGCAAGTGTTAGGGCTCAAATGAGAATGGAAATTCTGAAGACTAAATAAAACAACACACTATTGTTCCTTACAAATGTGAAGAAAACTGGCACAAAATGTTATTGTATTTTCTCACAGGGATGAAGAGATCAGCATCACACCTATTTATAAAACTAATTGGAAAAAAATTAAGCTCTGTAATAATAGTATTAATTTTTTCAGAGGTATTCTAAAAAATTAAATAGCATTCAACAAAGAAGGAAATTACATTCCAAATAGTAACTGACACTAATTTTCTATATTCAAAATTTTCTAACTTCCATATTCAAGCACATTTTTTCTAAGTGCCACATATTTACAAGAGTTCTCTGCTCTCTATTTTTCTCTTTGCTGTGAATATTCTTACTATATTTTCTGAATCTTTGCTCCATCATTTCACTTCAGGCAGAGCCTACAACAGTACAGGAGACAAGAAGCACCATTCTCAACACATAGATCAGGGTCCAAGGAAGAAAAGAAGTTGCTCTCATACCTTCAATAGGTTTTGGTACAAAATGAGATGAGGGCTTAGTTTTCTTCACTCTGTTCCCCTTCATGATTTGACCTTCTTTATTAAGTCCTAGAAACCATGCGCGGCCTGATTCCTGCTGGCGATACAGGGTTGAAGAATAGATCACATAGTAGTTTTCAAACACAGACTCCTTAAATTTGCATTCTGGGGTAAAAACGTCCTGCAAAAATAAACACAGTAAATGGGAAAGGAATTAGTAAGGAATCAGCAATGGCTGCATCCAGCCAGTCTCAAACATATACCCAGTGTTCAGAAAAAAGCAAAGGAAGCTGGACAAAATTTCAATTAGCACCCACATAGAGAGTAATTGTACAAAATCAAAACTCAAGATTCTTTTTACAACCAACTTTTAGTTCAGAGAAAACAACTGCTCAGATACAGTCACTCATTGGAGGCTAAGGCCCTACATAGGTCTAAAATCTTAGCAAGTAAAATGTCTTATAAATCAGTGTTTGGTCAGTCCTCATTTTAGTGGCTGTTAGCATGGACTTAAAACAGTAGAACTTATCCCTAGGAACCAAAATCAAAAGGCAACCACAGCCAACACAGGCACACCAGATGTTTTTGAAGGGAATATTCTATACTCACAAAAATCTATGACTCAGCAAAACTTGTTCCCTAAACGCATCAGTATGCTGTTACTTTGCTTGATGCCTGTAGCTTTCCCTTTAATTCATTTAAAATGTGGCATACTTAATAATCAGAACTTAGATATAACAACCTTAGGAATAAGCAGTAGGAGAAAATACTCCTATTGAAGAATCCTCAATGAAACATAGAAGGACGCTGTTATTCCAGGAAGAAATCTTAAGACCATCTACTTCAGTCTCATCTCTTAAGTTAGAAAATCCAAGTGCTAAAGAGTTAGTTAAAAGATGCATGAAAGTAAAATTACAAGCCAATGCGAGAATTCCCTCTTAATTGTGTCATAATTTCAGACTCGCCTCTCAGACTCACCACTTCTGTTTCTAATGATGTATAATACAATTTTTAATCAATACAATAAAATCCTATCTTAAAACATCAAAGAATTAAATGTGTTTTTCTAGAGATAAAATACCTCTCCTTTTGAGATAAGCAAACGAAAAACGGGATAGCATGTTATCCAGCTATAACCTAGTAACCCCCCCACACACACCGCCAATCCCCCTAATGCCACTCCCTCTTCCTTTCCAAACATGCTTGCCAAAAAACGTCTTTGTCACCACATGCTGGAAAGTTTCCAATGTGAAGCCTCACAATTCAGTACATTTAAACAGAGAATTCCATAAGTGATGACTGTGTAAAAATAATGCTGGTAGGTTCTTATAGTATCATCTATAAGAACCACATCCTTATAGATGATACTCCTAAGAGATAAACAAGTAGGAGGCTAGTGAAGGCTGTGAGTGGTAAAGATGCCACCGAAGGAACTCCTTTGATTTGAAAATGACTTTCATATTACTGAACAAAAATGAGACTGAGAAAGTGGGAGCATAGTAATAGTAGTAATAGTACATTAACACTATTTACATTAAAACTAGAAATGAGACTTCTTAGAGAACTCTTCATTCTAAGAAATTATCCTGGTAATCTTGGAAATACATGACAATAACATACTCTGTAATATGGTGGTGGTGGAAACTTTCCAGTTAAAAGTGTTAATTAGGATAAAAATGTGGAAAAACTGTAACTCTCGCACATTACTGGTGGGAGCATAGAATGCTGTAACAGATGAGAAAATAACCTGCATCTTCCCAAAAGAGTAAACATAAAGTTAGCAATGATCCACCCGTTCTCCTTCTAGACATGCACCTATAGGAAGTGAAAACATGTCCATAAGAAAATTTATAAATAAATGTTGATAGTAGTATTGACTACAGAAACAACTCAAGTATCTATCAAATGATGAGTAGATCTACAAAATGTGGCATAGCTGTATAATGTATTACTGTTCATTGATAAGAGTAATAGGATACTGATTCATATGACAATATAAATGAGCCTTAAAACTATTATGCTAAGTGGAACACAAAACCATTAGGCTCCATGATGCAAACACTACATGTTATTTGATTCCATTTATATGAAATATTACAACAGGGTTTGTAATATCACATATAATGAGCAAACAATTTCAGAGATGGGAAATAATGGATGTCAAGTGCTACCATGGCGTTGGAATAAAACAGAGAATGACTGCTTCCCTGGAGAGACAGAAATGAGTCGGAATTAAGTAGTTCTGATATTTGTGCAACTTTGTAGAAAAACTAAAATCCAACAAACTATCAGTCTTTAAATGTGAATTTTATTGTGTGTAAGTTATATTTCCATAATAAAGAATCAGAGAAACAAATTGGCTGGAGAAGATGAGGGGAGAGAATAAAACCATTCTTACCTGGCAACACTGGTCTTAACAATGTGTGCTCTTTATGACATTATATCCATACTACCAAGGAAGAGTAGAATCATTGCCAAGTATCAGGATTAAAGAAGTACAGATTCAATTAGTGAAAATTACAAGGCTTTTCAGGTTTTGATGCTAGGCACTGAACCCAGGCCTTGTGTATGCTAGGCAAGTGTTCTGTTCTGAACTACACCCCCAGCCCAGTAATGGTCTGTTTTTCAAACTGATGCACTCCCTGAAGCAAGCTAAGATTAAAAGCCATTAAAAGCGGTTTATTGAGCTGGTTGGTTTAGAGGCTGAAAGGGATCTAAATAGATGGTAGAAGACAGAGAGAGACAGGGAAAAAGAACATTTCACAAAATACAAAGCCAGAGACAGACATGGCTCTCCCAGTCCTTCTGAAGACCACACTCCTGGTTGACCTAAGGCACTTCCACTATGCTTTCCCTTTTAACAGTCCCACTACCTTCCAATATTGTCAGTCTGTAAGAAAACCAAGGTCCAGTTTTCTTGTAGAACTAAATCGAAAGATTTAGAAAAAGTTTAAATTTGGCTATTTTCTTTTAAAACTAGGCTGAGGAGTTGGGGAGAAGACTTAGTAGGTAAAATGTTTGCTGTGCAAGCATGAGAAACTATGATAGATCCCACAGAACCCAAATGAAAATGTTAGTGTCTGTATTCTCAGTCTGGATCAGCAGAGACAGAGGGATTTCTGAGACTTATTGACTAGCCAGTCCAGCTGAAATAGTGAGTGCCAGGTTCAGTGATTCCTATCTCTTACCTCCACACACATGCACATTCATGAAAGTGCACACACACACACACACACACACACACACACACACACACACATATATATATATACACAAATATATATATACATACACAATATATATACATACACAAATATATACATACACAAACCCAAGATAATCATGTATGCTTTTATCTCTTCATCTATCTCAATACTAAATAAACATAGTATTATCCCTAGATGTTAAGGAGCTTTGAGATTCCAGGGAGAAACCTCATGTCATCAGGTATCCTTGGGCAATGATTTTCAGTATAACCTCTACCATATAACTGTTATTTCAATTTCAACATACAGTTGGGCACCAGTGAATTTATATTATATTTTCTATTGCATTCTTTTTGTATAGTAAAAAAATAGAAATCTTGGAGTGCCTAGCAATTAAGATTGTGCTTCCAGCACCAATATATATTATGTCATGAAACTTCCAAGTAAGTGGCTAAAATCTGAATTTCATATTTTTCAAGTGAAAAAGGAGACATTTCAAAAAAAGAGTTGATACAGATTGGATACAAGTTATAAACTTTCAGAATTTACACAACCCCATGTTAACATTATCCATGTGACAAAATGATTGTTTTGTCACATAACAAGCTATTAAATTCTGTGCTTTTGCCACACATTTGTATGGTGTCTATCATCCAGAAAGGCATGCACAAGCATACTTGAAATGAAGTACACAGTCATTTAAAAGTCTTTGGCCAAGACTTAGACGATCACGTATATTCAGATGGATTCCAAGATTATTCAACAACTGTCCAGACTGACAGCACATCTCTTTCGTGTGCAGTGAAGACAGTCTGGGAGCCAAAGGTGACAAATGCCTTGATCAATACCGAAATACCTAGAATGCCTTGATCAATACCGAAAACAGAGCCAAGGGCAGTACAATGAGGAAGAATTTTCCCTCTTGAAAATTCACATTGCAACTTGTGAATTTTCCTAATGTCTGTGATCCTGCGCTCTTAGCTTAATATAGAAATTACAGTGAAGTTTATAGAAACATGTTTTGATGAAGCAGAATCTCCCCCCGCAGCGCATCATGTATGTAGAAGAGGGCAATGCTTTTGATACAACCCAATCAGTAATTTAACAATTATTCATTCATTAGAATATGAATTACTTCCATAGAGTATGAATAGATTGATAGTGTTCAGAAAAAAATATTTATCAGAGTTTGCCGTGCTTTGGTTGCACAGCCTTAGAAGCCTGTGACAAGCTCCTTCTCACCTTCTGAACATTTCTCCAGCCTAGCCTTGTTTTCAAAAGTTCAGAACATCCACCCAGCTCAATCTAGATGATGAATGAATGTCAAATCATCCCCCAAATCCATTAAGCTCACCCCAGTATCCCTCCCAAGATCTTCCCATCCCATCTGGTTCCAGTCTGACCCTGTAGAATTCCAGATTCACATCTTCAAAGCGTATGTTGTACTTGGATGCCCTTTCATGTCAGATTTATTCCTGACTCCTTTTTATCCATTTAGCTTTCTGGTCTACATGGTTTCTGACTTCCTAGTCTGTAGTTGACAACTATTTCATTCTTGGCCAGGCTTTACTTTTGGCAGTACAGACAGTTACTAGTTTCATTTAAACGCAATTTCTTGGAAGATTCAAATATCATGAAGAATAAGGAGGTGGAAATTCAGAGTCCAATGAACATATAGAAAAACTGCCCTATCTTTTTTTTTCATAGTTGACTATACTGACATAGTTCTCATTAAATGCCAGTTCCTGACCACACTGCACTTCCTAACTGAATGATGATGATGAAATTCTCTTGATCTCTCTATCCTATAGACCCTTGAAAGATGTTATTCACAGTAACATTAGGTGATGTTGAGCTTTCCCTCCTTCAGTTTCTCAAAGATTTTTTTTGTTGTTGTTTTTTTTGAGACAGGGTTTCTCTGTGTAGCTTTGGTGCCTGTCCTGGAACTCTCTCTGTAGACCAGGCTGGCCTCGAACTCACAGAGCTCCACCTGGCTCTGCCTCCCAAGTGCTGGGATTAAAGGTGTGCACCACCACTGCCTGCCTAGTTTCTCAAAGAACGTATATATTTTTTTGTAGTATTTAGTGTGTTGTCTGTGTCATCATGGTTTGTCCTCCTCCCATAGACCCACCGCACTTCAGTTCATGGAACACTCTTCCTTGACACATTTTACAAATCTCAGCACATTTGGCAGTCATTTTATTCTTGTTGAAATAAATAATAAGAGTTACACATCAGGGAAACTGTAATGAAAATATACAACAATATAAAAGTGACTGATGGAACAGAGTTGGTTGTGATATATTAAACACAATATTTAATTTTGACTTAGATTTTTTCTTATCTATAAACGAATAAAACAATTTTCATATTAAAATGTTATGAAATTAAGTAAGATATAAATATTACTTCCTAAAATCTCCTTTCAAAATGAAGATTTTCCTTCTAACTTTACTAACAGATTATGTATACCATTTTAATGTCAGTAAAAAGCAGAGGCTACAGGTAAATTTGATTCAAGATGAAAATCTAACACTTGAAAGCCATATAACATTCATATTTTCCATTGTCTCCAGCTTTCACACTATACTTACCATTTTCTCTTCTCAGCAACCATGTTTTACTCACTTTTAATGTTTTATTTTCTGGTGTGGGATGTTTTGACTGGACTGTGAGACTTCAGACTGTCAGTAAAGTTTGTCTTGAATCAGGAGATGGAACCAACAACTAGCTGAACAAAATTAGCCCTAGAGAAGCCAGGAATTTGGATAGAGAAGATGTATAGGAAGGAAAGGGTAGGGACTAGAGGTTGTGCTTCCTTTTGGTTCGGGGACAAGGGAAAAGACACGTCTCTTGTGGTATCTCTGGCCAAAAAGCAAGGTCAGCTAGTTGCTACTCAACCTCTCTGAGCTGGTTTGTCAGCTCAGCTTTTGATTCCTGAGTTTTATTGATAAATAGAGCAAGACTTAATTTAAATCTATATATCGCCGTCCCCAGACCAGAAGCTCTGGCCAGATCATGGCTTGAGTGGCCAGTGAGGTGCTGACTGTGGGACTGTGGGGCAGCAGACAATAGTTAAAATATTAGTAGATTCATGGGCAGCTGCTAAGCCAACAGAAAAACATCAGTTTACTAATAAAGAGCACAAAGTTCCTAAGTTAAAAGTGTCAATTTACAATTTCTTGTAATAGTGATATCAATACATAAAATGAATAAAATATAAAAAGAGACTGTTCCAAAATATTTGAGAAATGAATAGTAAACAATTTGATGAAAAATCATTTGGACTCCTAAATTTCTGGTGTATTGTCTACTGATAATTTTCCTTCTGACCTTTGGCAGATCAGTTAGCCTCCCTAAACCCCAAATGTCACCAACACAAACAGAAGATAAGATTTCTGCAGACACAGGAGTCACAAAAATCAAATTATGTAACACTTATCTTTTGATACCTACAAAACCATGGAATTATTTGGAATTGTTTCCCTTTCACCAAATAGTATGATAATTTAAAATGTTTTTGTATTTTCTTATTCTGTGAAAATGCATTAAAAGTATTGAAAGTGAATTTATTTGGTTTTTAGTTAAAGCCAAATCTTTTTGCAGTGGTAGGCATGGAAACTAAGTATATACTAGACAGGTTCCCTATCAGGAAGCTACAGCCCATTCTCATCACAACCTCTTCTGTTTCCTCTGGTTTAAACTATAACATGTATACTTTTGAGCCCAGGTAAGAATCTGTGATTTGCATAGCCCTGTGTAGTTAACATGGTAAGATGGCACTATTCTGCACATTCCTTCCTTCCTCTTTTGTAGTTGGTATGATCATGAGATGAATATGAAGTCAGTGAATGCACAGTCCTTGCCCTCTGGCCTCTGTTTTCCTTACTGTTGCTCAAACACAAGTGGCTCATCTCTTTCCCCTTGCTCCTGACAACCTCTTCACTTCTTATGCATCCTGGTTACTACCTCAGAGAGACCTTCCTTGCCACCATGTCACTACCTCAGGAAGAGTACAGAAGCATCTTCTCAAACCACTTTCTAACCTTTATCTTGATATTTCATTTTTCATAACATTGCCCAAGGTCATTGAAAAATATGGACCGTTTAAAGCCTTATGAAGGGGGCATTGTGATTGTTCTATCCCCTGGATTCTCAATAAGTCTGGAAATAAAAACTATTTAGTCCAAAAGGATGAATCTGGTGAAAGGACATCCTGGGACCTGACTCACTCAGCTATGCATTTCTACATTATGTTCACAGTGAGGTCATTTGTCTTCCTGGGTGTTCATCTCCCTCAATGTAAAATGTAACTGTCAGAATTAATCAATCACAAGTATATCTTGTGTTTTCACCTCCCATGGGCTTACTATTCACACCAAAAGTAATTTCTTGAATGTGAACAATTTCTATAAAATATCATTTCGAAAGTAGTTCTAACCTTTCAAGAAATGTTAGTATATTATTAAAATATCATGAGGAAAAATTTAACCGGAGAAAATAAGCTGTGTGATTATTTGAGCAGTTACGATAATTTTATGGTATTTAAAAATCACTTTCTTTCAAAGGCTCCTTTAGTTTTTATTTTCTCTTTTACTTTTCTGGTGAAAATCCCCCAAATAACTTTTTTTTAACCCATGGCTCAGGCTGGCCTCCACCTCTCAGTCTCATGTGATACTCCTGGCTTAGCCTGCAAAGAAGATGGAATCAGAACCACATACCACTGTGCCTGGCCTCAAAATCTTAGAACACTTTTATCAAATGAAATCATCTCAGCTGTTGCTATGTAGTACTGTTACTGAAACATGTATAAGAAAGAAAGAAAACACAATTACTGGTAATCCTCATAAACTTGGTTTGTATCTAATGACTCCAGAGCAGATTCCTTCCACAGAGCCCTTTGGATATCTGGCTGTAAACTCTGTGGTCTGTTCACTTTGCCAACTGCCTTTTGATCAACAGGACTAGAAAGTCTTAGTGTGTTAGCAGTTGCTATGTTAACATGTTATCCAATATAATGATGTTAAATCAACTGAGAAAATTATTGTTTCCCATTTGACAAGGGGCAAAAAAAAATGCTATATTGCATTACTTCAAATGAGGATTAACCCTCCTCCCTTGGTAGCTTTGACTACAAGTTCAATGTTATAACTTAAAAAATAAATACAAATATGGGAACCATTGTCTATACATTTTTTAGTCTTTTTTTTTTTTACTGGAAAATTACTGAGAGTGGATTTCTTTAAAAATCAAGATTCCTTGTTAACTCGTTCTTTGCCGTGTCTAGGGAGACAGTAAAGTAAATGCACAGCACATGAAATAATGCTACCAGGGGCACTGGAACTGCAACTTTGGAGGCAGTTAGACACGCATGTTTAAATTCCCACTGTTGTACCTTGATCCCATTTCCTGACTTCTCTGAAACTCAGTTTCAACATCTATAAGTCAGAGCTAAATGTCACCTCCACTGTAAGGCTGCCACCATTATCCAAGAGAAGGCAAGTGCGTCAAGCCTATTCCACCTGATATTTTGCACTCTTTACCCCTCATTACAAGCTTTAGGTGCTAGCTACTGCCACAGATGAGAATGGGGCCAACATGAGCAGCAGACTAATTTACTTGGGGAATCTAAATACTGTTCTGTACATGCCTTAAAGTGTGAAGGGTTGACCAAGACTACCTTACATAGGGTTCAATGTGGCCATCTATCTGCAGAGTGCACAGAGAATGCCATTATCAGCTTTTCACCACCTTCAACTGAAAAGTCATACCCTGAGGACACTTGATTAGCCTCCAGCAAGAATCCTCTAAGAATGAGAGGTGAATATGGGAAGGGAAAGGAGCCCAGAGGGTGAGAGGGTGTATCATCTTACATCTCACTGTTATCAAAATTGTTTCTACAAATGGTTTAGAGGCAATGTATATCTATAATAGAGATTGGGCAAAGACAGAACAACAAAATATTTGCATGTAGCTAAAGGGATGCTGGGAATAAACAGGAGTTAAATTCTCACATTACAATGTATCCTTTGACCCACTTTTAAAGTGCAGATACGGAAACTTATGTGCAAAATAAGTATGCTGAAGATTTTATATTCATAGCAAAGGTGTTGGAAATGTCTAACTACTGAAAACAATTTGTATGTTTTTCAAAGCGACAGTGATTGAGTAATATCAGTGTTTTTCCACATAGGATACTATACAGTTCTCGATGTGACTAGAGCTGATCATTCCGTACTATTCTTGAAAGACCTCCAAGACACATAATAAAAATATCTCCACGAAATTAAAAAAAAACTTTCTGTAAATATGCATGCACTTGGATATACAACCATTTGTATTAAATACACACACAGTATAAAATATATTTGGGCATTTTTGTTAAATATATAAACCCAAATTAGTATTTGCTAGTATTGGTCTTTGAAAAAAAATCTACTGAAGGATGCCCACAGATAATGCCTGCCTCATGAGAAGGGATTTATATGGCTAGAGAAGAGCTAAAAGAAACAGAAATTTTTGTGAATATGTATGTATTATATAATTGTTTGTATAGCAAATTCAAATAGCTAATTAATGAGGAAAATCAGGAGCCAGATACCATTAATGCTCCAGCCATATATATCCTCCAGCCTCCCGTGATGGAGTGCATTTACTAAGACCTAAGACATGGATGCTGAGGTGGAAATTTACTTCCCCAACTTCCCAACAGAAGCTTAGAGACTGTAAGAGTTTTCCAAATGATTACCTGACTCCATGTACAGAAATGAAACTGTTTTGTGAAAAATTATTGCACAATTCCTGCACTCATCAAGCTGAAGGAGGAGGAGTGCTAAGAGTCCAAGGCCAAGCTGGGTAGCAGGCTACCCTGAGCTACATGGCAAGACTGCATAAAAGTAAAAACAAAACAACCCCTAAAAGACCAAAATTAAAAAAAAATTGTTAAAAGATCAGTGGATATTTCATTAAGTGAGTGTCACAAAATAAGCTAGCTAAATTGAGGGAGAATAAGAATAAATCTTTTATCAGAGAAATTTAGACTTTAGTAGAAGGAATATATATTTAAAACAAAACACTCCTTGTGATGGCTATTGCTGGTTGTCAACTTGACTATACCTGGAATGAACTACAGTCCAGAAGTGGAGGGTACCCCTGTACCCCTGTGATCTGGATCTTGAATTGAGAAGACACATCTTTAATCTGGGCCACACCTTTTGCTGGAAGCCTATATAAGGAAAGTGGAAGAAGGAAAGATTTGTCCTTCTTTGTCACAGTGCACTCACCTTGATAGAATATCCAATGAAGCCTACTTCTTTGAGATTTCAGCATCTACGGAAGACCAGCTGAGACACTCAACCTCGTGAGACTGAGCAACTACTAAATTGTTGGACTCTCCATTCCAGCTAGCAATTGTTGGACTAGTTGGACTGCAGCCTGTAAGTCATTTCAATAAATTCCCTTTATATATAAATAGAGAAGATTCATTCTGTAACTTCTGTGACTCTAGAGAACCCTGAATAACATATTCTCTTATTTGAATTTTGATGATTTCATTCAGTAGACATTCCATGATTTGACTTGCCCTTAGTTTTCAGTGGACTCCATGATCCCCTTCCAAGAATATCTAAGTTTATTTCAAATCTTGGATTTCTGAAATACAATGACATTTCACCTGTGGTAACTGAGTAAAACTATTTGTATTTGAGGCAATGTGTCACCAGAGGTATGACATATAACTACTCTATTAGTTACTTTTCTATTTCTATAATAAAACTTAATGACCAAGGCAACTTGTAGAAGGGAGGGTTTATTTTGGACTTACAGTTCAGAGCAGTAAGAGTCTGCCAAGGAGAGCTGCCAACAGGGAGCAGAACCAGACCAAGAGAAAGAAGTGTGTTGCATTCAACAAAGCTCAATAGAGTTGGTGATCTGGAGTGTTTTGACAGACATGGAAATGTAGAGTTTAGAGTTTGCCCAGATGGTTTTGGGTCTTGTGTTGGTTCAGTATTTCCTTGTTATGCTCCCTTCCCTGCATTTTGGAATGGTAATGTATAATGTAATAACATTATATGTTGGAAGAATATGATCTGCTTTTTTATTTTGATTTTTACAGGTGATTACAGTGAAAAGATTGCAGGAATCTCAGAACAGACTCTGAACTTTGGACTTTAAAACATCCTTGAGACTTGATAGACTATGAGGACTTCTGAAGCTGGACTAAATGCATTTTGCATTATGATATTGCTACAAGCTTATGGGGGCCAGGGGAGTGGAATGTGGTAGTTTGAATATAATTGGCCCCCATATTCTCAAAGGGAGTGGCACTATTAGGAAGTGTGGCTCTGTTGGAGTGGGTATGGAGGAAGTGTGTCACTAAGGGAGCAGGCTTTGAGGTTTCCTTTCAGGATACCATCCACTGTCTCAGTTGACTTCCTGTTGCCTGCAAGATGTAGGACTCTAGCTATTCTTTAAACACCATGTCTGCCTGCATGCCACCATGTTCCCCACTATGATGAGAATAAACTGAACATCTGGAACTGTAAGCAAGCCACCTCAATTAAATATTTCCCCTACTGTAGTTGCCATGGTCATGGTGTCTTTTCACAGCAACAGAAAAACCCTAACTAAGACAGAGTCCATTACCATGAGGAAGAATTGCAGCACCAAGCAAGGGGAAGAAACATCTGAGAGCTCACTTCTCCAACCACAAAGCCTGCCCCCAGTGACATCCTTACTTCCGCAAGGAGCCATACCCAAACCGTGTCCCCAACTGGGGAATAATTAGTCAGATGCCTGAGAATACGGGGTCATGTCATTCAGACCACCACAAGTGTGTCCCGTCATTGAAGGGACACCTCTCCAGAACTTGGCATGCTCACTCTTTAGGTTTAAATACAGTGTCCCAGGAGTGTCTGCAACTCCAGGTGATTGACTGTAGTGATGGAGGAATTCAGGACATGGCTGCTGCTGGGAAGATGAAGGCCTGGGGAACATGGCACACAGCACCTGAGATGGAGAATGTCTAGAACGCTGCTGTCATGTACAACAGACACCACAGATCCTGTTGGTTTGTGTGTTTGTTTAGGCATTTGGGGGGAAAGTAAAATTATATTTTTAAAAAAGCAGCAAAGCAAAGGAATCCTGGGAACAGATGTCGACCTGCCATTCTACTCTAAGAGTGTTGTTCACCTACACCTTACAGACCTGCTCTGAGCTGGCGAACTCAAGCCTGCATGTGCTGTCACATCAACCACTTCCACGTCAACAGCCTGAACAGAATCTGCTAGACAAACAGTTCTGATGGCACTGCAAAGCTAGAGCTCTGTTTAAAAAGGTTAAAAAAAAAAAAAAGTCTCCTGTGACACATCTTGCTGTGATGATGAGTCCTCTGCACAGAAATTCAAAGTAAACACATTTACCTCCAAAAAGGAATTGGGAGAAAGGAGCCCGGCTCACTTTGTGCTTTTCTCTGAAGTCCTCCTGGGCTATGGAGTAGCATTTCACTCTCTTGTGATTTTTGACATGCTTTCATAAAGACAAAGAGATTGCAAACATATTTGTTTGATTTCATAAAAGATGCTGAACACAAAGGAAGTTCTTAGATCTGTCCTTAAGATGAGCAAAAGGATTCTTAAAATTTAGACCTGAGAATTTTAGAGTTGAGGAAAGCAAGGCTGGGCAAGGGGGAAGAAATGACCCAATCAGGGCCACAGGGTTGGCTAATTGAAGAGTTGGGGTCAGAGCCCAGTGTCCAGTCCAGAGATGCACCCCCAGCATGACACTCTGGTGCTTTGGTTGAGTTTTGCTCTTGCACAAATTAGCAATGGCTTGAACTTACAATTACATTTCCAATTAATTAGATGTTCTTGACCAGTGAACTTCAATTCATGTAATAGTTGTTACTTTGATTAACTGCAACAGTGAACACTTTGTCTCAGGCCGCTCTTATCGTAGGTAGCAAAATTTTCCTCGTATGGTTCGGTAAAGCAAACTTACATGAAGTTTGAGGACACAAAAATGTGACAAAGGGTGATCATTTTATGTAAATTAGGTAAAGATAGAACAGGTTTGATGGATGATCTTACTAGGGATGGTTAATGGATAAAAAAATCATTTCCAAAGTAGAATCAGCATTTCTGAACAGAGAGAAACCTGAATAAAAGGCAAGGGCAGGCTCAACCACTGTCACACTGCGACCTAAGAGTCTAATAAATGCACATTCTGAGTTCCATTCATTTGTCCTCATGTGACTCCCTCCCCAGTGTGTGTGTGTGTGTGTGTGTGTGTGTGTGTGTGTGTGTGTTTGTGTGTGTATACATGTGGAGGTCAGACATTGATCTTGGTGAAGCCCTCTACCACTCCCAACCTTATTTTTTGAGACAAGATCTCTCATCAAACTTGGCAGATTTGGCAAGGTTAGCTGGTAGGTGAGCTTCGGGGTTTCCTCTGCCTCTGCTTCCCTAATGCTAAGATTGCAGGTAGATGCAGGTATGCCCAGCATTTTATGTGGGTTCTGGGAAGCCCAAACTCGGGTCCCCATGGTTGTGTGACAGGCACTTCAGTGAGGAAGCCATCCTCTCACCATTCCTACAGTGTAATTTTCTCTAGAAAACCAGCGGTTGACAAGTCTCTTCCTTGGAGCATCATCTTAGACGTTGTTAAAAATAGTAGACAAAGCCGGGCGGTGGTGGCGCACGCCTTTAATCCCAGCACTCGGGAGGCAGAGCCAGGCGGATCTCTGTGAGTTCGAGGCCAGCCTGGTCTCCAAAGCGAGTTCCAGGAAAGGCGCAAAGCTACACAGAGAAACCCTGTCTCGAAAAACCAAAAAAAAAAAAAAAAAAAAAAAAAAAAAAAAAAAAATAGTAGACAAATGTCACATTCCTCCAAACGTGCATGTTTCTCTCTCTTCCCATTAACACAAAGTTTGCCTACAGATTCATGCAAATAATGATTCAGACCTGCATGATTATCTTTGTCCTCTTTCTTTATCCTAAGATTACTGCTAAACAGCTAGTATGTGCATTGGTCTTTTGCCTTTTACCCCATGGTAATTTGGTTACAATTTGCATATTTTTATTTCATATGCTGTTGCTGCAGGTGGGCTTTCATGTGGAGTGTGTCCTCTAAGTTCTGTCTGTATGTCAGTTTCACCTGTTTTCCCAGACCGCCTTCTTATTCAACTCCCCACACAGTATCCCGGACCTTGAAGACCATCCTTCCATCTCTGGACTCCATCACAGAGCTCTATTTGTGTCTTTCTGATTATAACAACCCCTTAATGCTTCACGTGTTTTTACAGTGAGGACCTCACTAAGCACAACTTGTTTGAAACCAGAACCTTGGTTTCAAAACACAGTATCCGGCTACAGCAGCTCCGGCTACAGCAGCTCCGGCATGACTGTGGAGGGGTGGGTAAGCTCTGCCTGTGCCAAGTGTCCAGGGTAATTTGACAATGTGGCTCAGGTAACAGGTCACCAAGCCCAATACAGAGAGTGTCGATAGCTCAGCTTTCACTGGACAACTTCTGGAACTAAGCAACAAAATTCAAAATTTAACCCAACTATTTGCATTTTCATTCTTGAAGTATTTTTAATTGAACTTGAAGAGTTATATCTAACCATCAATGAATAAACATTGCAACATCTAAAAAGTAACAGCTTATTGTTTGAGAATGTATTAACTTTACTTAAAAAGAAAGAAAAACACTTAAGTATAAACAAAAACATCCATTCTCTTCAAGTCCATAGCACCCCAGAAAAAATACATGTTTGAATCGGTATTTTTTCTGTGCTGGCTTACAAAAGATAATGACTTCATGTCAGGAGCCTTATAAAAGATTATTTCTCTCTTGAATTGAGAACCA
Organism: Peromyscus californicus insignis; assembly: GCF_007827085.1. Lineage (NCBI taxonomy): Eukaryota > Metazoa > Chordata > Mammalia > Rodentia > Cricetidae > Peromyscus > Peromyscus californicus. The sequence goes on along the minus strand of NW_026294458.1, from coordinate 19,482,831 downwards.
ATTACATACTGATATAAATATATTTTAACTTTGCAAACAGATATTAACGTATATTAATCACAGCATGTAACTGATGCCCTTGGCCTTAGAGAATGTGAGGAGACTACTAATGCTTCAGGTATGAACACAGAGACCAGAAAAGGAATTATTCAACACTAAAATACACCATTTTGTACACTGAAATGTCTCCGTATGCCTACCACTCTACATAAAATCTGACATAAAATGTCATTTGATAGATAGTGAAGTGTATGTACATGACTTAGTCATACAGATGTCTGGCACATATCCAGCAGACTAGTATCAGGAATAGCAACTTAATTCTTTAAATAAATTCATTCTGAAACAGTCATTTTGGCGAAATAAATGAATAAGCTAATTCTGCTTTAGATTAACAAGTGTAAAAACTATCAGTTCCCCTTCTGAGTAAGCCTGTCTACTGTTTCAAGTCTTGAGAGAGGGAGAATTAGTCTCTCCCAGAAATGGGCCACCAAACTGGCTTATCTAATACAAAGTGGTTAGTCTTGAAATCATATGTACATAGCAATGAAAATAGACTGAGCAAGTTTTACTTATATATTTATGCATACATATGTATTAGTAATAATGATAATTAATAATAATAATAATAATAAAGAAGCCATTGATTTAAGAGATAGTGAGGGGGATTGGGAGGAGTTGGACATGGGAGGGAATGAAGGGAGGGAAGGAAAGGGGGAAGTAATGCAATTGGATTTTAATTTAGAAAAACAAAACAAAATTTTAAAAAGGTATCAGTTCTGTTTTTCTTTCTGTGGAACATTACTTTATAGGAGAGAGGAACAATTCTGTTTCATTTCCTGTGCTAATATTTTTTGTTTTGCTCTATACAAAAATATAATGAAACATTAGGTTGGTGGTTTGGAATACATTTGACAAGCATTGTTAATACGGACCACGTCTTCTGCTAAGCATACATTGTTTACTTGTCTCCAACTTCAGTTCCAAAGTTTGACTCTCAATCTTTGATAAGCAGTTGACCTTTGCCCTTTCAGGCTGCTCCTGAAAAGTGCCGATGTGTTTAATTACAGATAGTTTTCAGTTTGATATTTTAAATTTCCTTTCTCCTTTGTATATGTTTGGCTTAATAGAGATAATGATGAAAGAAAGTGGAGAGGTTTTTTTTGTTTTGTTTTGTTTTGTTTTCTAAACCAAACACCATCGTTTTGTAAAATGGAAAGACCCCACCATCAAAGTCAACTTCGGTCAAGTGTTCTAATGAGAAGCCAAGTGGCAACGTGTCACAGCGTCTCACCAATTTAGCTTGTAGTCAGGATGAACAGAGTCCAACCATTTTCTCTAATAGAATCAGCATGCAAATTTCCAGCACTCAGCTTTTGAAAAGCTGTGTTTAAAATTACTGTGTGGGAGAACAGAACAATATGGGAAGAAGATGTTATGTTAGACTCCACAAGTTTCTGACGCATATAGTTAGTGGTGTTGGAGCAAAGGTAAAAATCTATTTAGTATATCTGCTGATTTCTTATAAATTGATCAGACTATAAGCAATGTATCTGCCTGTAGTCTGTATTTCCTTGTAGTCAATATATACAATATTTTACATATATTGTATATGTAAAATGGCTACAGACAGGTCAGATAGGAAGAGGAAAGGGTTACTGTGAGGTTTACAAAGTAGTATACATTGTATTTAGTTCCAGGGTAGTTACTGGCATAATCATATAATAGATGTAATATTTCAGTTAACATTCAATAGTCTGATCATGTTCTAACATAGTTTGATAGTATATCCATGTTCTGATGGCTTTTTTGGATGACATAAACCGAAGTGTCTCATGGAGTCAAACAGTTGGCATTATGAAGCATGAGATTGTAGGTTTCCTCCATGAATAAGGAGGAAGGTGTAGCTGACCCTTGAAGGATGTTTAAGCTTTAGTAGATAGCTAGTGAAAGCAAAGAAAAGGAGGGAGGAAGATAGGAAAAGAAAGGAGGAAATGGGATGGAAAGAGGATTGGTCACTTTTTATCAGCAGCTGTAAGTCACCCAGGGTTGATTTCCGGCAATTGAAGAGCAGCAGAAGGTGGGTATTGGAGCCAGAAGATCACGAGTTTGAAGCTCGCCTGTACTACATAACAAAACAGCCCAAACTAAGCAAATTCAAAGGTAGTATTGCCATGAACTAAGAGAAGAGAATTGGATGACAAGTGTGAGTGTGTGTGTGTGTGTGTGTGTGTGTGTGTGTGTGTGTGTGTGTGTATGTATGAGAGAGAGACAGAGACAGAGACAGAGACAGAGACAGAGAGAGACAGACAGACAGACAGACAGACAGACAGAATGTAGACATTCCTTTCCAATTCCAACCATGGAGTCATCCCTGTGAAGCTGACAGCTTGAGGTTTTCCAAGGAAGGTGAAAGATGTATTTATTCAACCATCTGACAAATTGCTCTATTGTCCAGTAATAAGTATATGATGTTATAACTTAATAATCATGACACCCTATGAATGAAATCTAGAGTTTAAGTCACTAATGAGGGGGCTTGACTTCAGAGGCAGAAATTCTAAGTGTAGATCTTTCGTGTTCTATACTCCACATTACCCAGTCATTTAGGAGAGCATTATTCTGACCTTCCCAAAGGTTACTATGGCATTAAGACTGAAATTATGCACGTTTTCTTCTCAATTTTAAGTGTTTTCCTGAGAACGTACTTAACCTCCAATTCCATAATGCTGCCACTAGGTGGAGTAGTGGTGACTTGGTTCCAATGGCCTTCAGTAGATACCACCAAAGGTAGTTATGGGTCCATGATTTTCCTTTCTCTTTCTTTTCATTTTTCTTTAAAAAACTGCAATGGGCAACTAAGATCTAAGCTTCCAGAGTAAGCGTTCAGAAGTAATTGTATGGCACATGATACCTGGATTAAAATACATTTTCTGAGGGGTAGAACAAAGCAAAAGAAAACCTAGGGCTTTGATTTAAAACACTGGGTTTTATGTCTGGCTGGACCATTTGTTAGTTGGGTAAAAGCCAGCATGCTTCCTGATTTCTATGTACCACCGTTTTATCACATCAACAGTTCAATCATCACACTCATTTAAAATTTTTGTTAGAAGATAAATGAGGCCATGTGTTGCAATGTGCTTTGGAAAGAACAATTGGAAACCACCCAGATATAACCCATGAGTGTTTGATTTAATCCTAGCAGTATTTTCAAGTTCATAAGATTTCACATAGAAACCTGATTTCTCAGTTCTCGTTAAAAGTCTGAAGTTCAGGCAACGTTAGATCCTCATTCTTCCTACCTAGGAATTAGCTGAAGGCCTCTGACTGTCCCCTCCCCTCAGTCCTTGGGTGTACCGGCTCTGGTTAGAAGCTCACTCAGGGCTCTGATGCATTAATGTCAATGAGACTACATAAGTACTTTCACCCCAGCTGACAGCTCTTGAGCATAGGTCTCCTGACCTCTTGTGCCTTGTTGAAACTGTCCAGGAGGACTTCCAGAGTCTCTTTGCTTTCCCTGTTTGCTCTTCTGCCTCCCTTCCATGCTCAGAGGAATCCCAAGAAGCAAGAAAACACAAATTCCATCATCTCTATAGGAACTGACCTTCTCTTCTGTGACACAACCATACTTTTCTACTCCAAAATTACAGAAAAACCAGTAGTGTCCGAACAATAATCACTCAGCCATCAGGTTCATTTACTTAGCTCATAATTATATTGAAAATGTAATGTTGGCACCTGTTTTCTCCTCTGCCCTCTATTATGGACAGAATTATGCATGGCATTAAAAAAATCCTATATTGACGCTGAACCCCAGTACCTCAGAATGTGACTGTGTTTTGAAATAAGGCATTTAAAGAAGCACTCGCACACGCCCACTAACATGAGGCCATTAGGGTGGATGTTGAATTCCTCTGACCAGTACGTTTTTAAAAAGAGGAAATTTGAACATGCATGGAGACAAGTGTACACATATGCCCTGAGAGATTCAGGGAAGGAGCAGCAAGAGGGTGGCCACCAGAAAATGAAGGGGAAAGGCTACAGAGGAAGCTGGTCCTGCAGTCACAGGGATCTTGAACTTCAAGGAGCTCCAAGATGATCAACAAATAAATTTCTGTTGTATACATAACTTAGGCTGTTGTAGTTTGTGACAACACCAAACAGGACTTGATAAAGCTTTTTGTATGTATTTGAAAGGTAGGAAAAGAAGGAGTTACAGAAGCCTAAAACATGGAAGGTCAAAGCGAAATGGGGATAAAAACCAGAAGGAAGAGTCATGGAAGCCCCGGAGGCACACATAGTCAGTGAGAATAAGGAAAGAGATTTTTGAAAAGAAGTCTTGAGAAAGAGGAAGAATTTAGAACATTTTGAATTTACATTGTCTAGGCTTGCCATTGTTATCCATATACTTCTCCAGAATCAAATACAATGGCCAAAGCTCTATAGTTGTCACATGAATAAGATGTATTTCAATAACAAGCAAACTGACACATCTTTTACAAGGTAAATCTGGAATAATGTTTTATTCTATAAGAATTTCTGTCAATAATTATTTTAAAGGAAAAATGATTAATTGGTTGAAATTTAGTCCTGTGTCACAGTCCCAATAGTCAACCTGAAAGCAGTTGGTTACTCCAATGACAGTCATGTCACTACTGGACCAGTGCATCCACCCAGCAAGCAGGTTGGTATGGTAGCTCGTAGACCTCATAGCTGGGTAAAACCACCCATGACCTTCTTTCTCTAGCAGCCTACATAGTAATGCAGCAACTAGCCAGCAAGCAGAAGGCTTCTAGCACAATTCCACTTTGACTGCACTGCACTGTATCCGACAACAAATGGCTGTTTTCTTTCAGCAACAAGATCTTATCGTCTAGTTCTGATGGCCAACCAAGAACAATGACAACAACTTGTATAGTTCTGGTAGCCCCTGGGGCCTCGTGGACCCACATACAGCCCTGAGATGTTTCTTTAATAACCAGTGGTGTCTGGGAGCTGTGTTATCTACCTATACAGGGCACCTCCCTTCATATATGCTTTTAAAATTATTTTTAAAATTAATTTGAAAAATAGTAGGTGCCATAGGGCCTTTTCATACACAGTTAGTTTTGGCAAACTCTGCCCCCGAAGACGTATCGCCCCCAACCTGCTTGCTCATCCCCAATTAAACCTTCTCCTCAAGGATCCCTCCCTCCAGCTTTCATATTACATGTTACCAGAAAATGATTGCAGCATACCAGCAGGAATGAGGATTCTAAAGAGGTCACTGTGTCTCTCATTTAGCTCTGAGCCAATACATCCAAAAGATTGGAATTTCCTCAGGAACCTCCTGCTGTGGGAGAAAAAGGTTGGATCCTGGGGGAGCTTGTCTCTCAGAAAGAAATTTCATATAGCTCAGACAATTTGTTAGAGACAGCAGCAGAACTGGGCCACAGCGATGATGGGCCAGGACTTGACCAGGACTGCTAAGGTTTGACAACCTCTTGCACTCTGTTTAAACCTAAGTTTCATGTCCACACCCCAAAGACCAGAGGCTTAGTGTCCTTGGACTCTGATACTCTTTCCAATGGGATCGCATTAAGTAAGTTTCCTTTCTCTGCTTTCACCAATACTTTTTTCCACTTTTATTGGCATATTAAGGATGGGTGGGTAAGCCAAGCTTGTTGGGTTGCCAGGACACAAGCTCTGATCCCCCAAATTCCAGTAGCAAAATGACCTCTTCCAAAGAACATCCATTATCTTTGTCCATCTTTTTTAGGCTACTGTAAGAATAAATTGAGAAAAGCAACAACAGATACTGTATAGTTACACAGGGCTACTATAATGATACCCAGTATTTTTCCCCCCAAGAAAATATCTTTCCCATCAGTATTTCTAGTATCAGGAGCTACTTTGACATAATATGCAGAAATATTTTCATAAGTAGCTTCAGAAAACCATGAAGACAATTGTGAGATTAGTGAGAGTCACCTACATGGAAGAACAGGATATTTTAGGGCAATGTAAATACCAGGAGTGAGTCTACAGTGATGGATGAAAGACATCATACATTTATCCAAATCTGAAGAATGTACAACAGCAAAAGCGAACTCTACAGTCAACTGTGAGCTAAAGTGATAATGAAACAATGCAGGGTCATCGGCTCTGACAAATACGTCACTCTTCGCCGGGAACTTGATAACGGAAATGGTTGCCCACGTGTCTGAGCAAGGAATATTTGGAAACTCTCTATCTTCCTCTCAGGCTTGCTGTTATTCTAAGATATTTTGCAAAAACACCCATTGAGGAGTAAAGAAAAGGAGACAGAGAAATCTACAAACATGGTGAAGGACTTCCCAGAATGTTAGACCATTAAACCGTTTCTTCTTGTTATCATCTTATTTGTGCTCCTCTTGTGCACAGGCAGTGCTGGGTATCATCAGTTCAGTGTCTGTGTATGCATCATGATCAGCTGCTCTGATAAACTTTTATGAAAACTTCTGATAAAAAAACATGAAGTCATATTTGTTACACAACTCCATTTACAAAAGACAGATTAGAACTGGAAGCCTTGGTCTCTAAATTTTCTCTTAGTGAAGAACAGACACAAATGACTGGTGATTTAATGACCGTTTTATGAGCTGATCAAAAATAAAACAACTAAACTATTGATTAGGCTTATCAGTAAGAAGGCAAAATTTCTTTTCCTCCCTTTCATTATCTCTTACATACACATACACAGTCCTGTTATACTATAAAAGTAATAAATTTGTATTTTAAAAGGGTATTCAATAAGAAAGAACTCACTAGATGTTTTATTATAATTAATAAAGGATTCTCCCATCTTCTCATTTACAATTGTTTATTTATATCTTAGTATCATAGAATGGCAGTATCTTTTTTAAAAAAAAACAAAGTGCACAATCTTTGATTTTACAAAGAAACATGCCCTGGGTGGGGAAAACATTCCACTGAAGTTTATTTTCAATATGAGACAAAGCAGCTTTAGATAAATACAGTTGGATTGTGGAGAAGTTCAACAATCACTTCTGGAGAGCCACAGTGACTTTGACTCACATGTCATCAGAAGATACGTAGTGTTTTACAATGTGGGATAGAACATCCAGGCATGTGACACTTTATGTATGAAGCACTTTATATCATAAATCTTCCATGTAAATTTGGATAAATTAACAATCTAGCTATCATCAAATGGTGACCCTAAGAATACTTTCAGTATCCATGCTTAAGAGAGTCATACTAGACTTTGAGATTGGAATTGATGAGTTTTGAGAGCAGGATGAGGTTTGACCCAGAATCCAGAATCACTGAGATTTTGTCTTGGTGACCTGGGTTTCCATGAAGTGTTTGGGAACCACAGAGGCTAGCAACAGTTTCATATGTATTTTTAAATGTCTAGCAACTTTGATCATTTCCCATGATATGTCGTGACTCACTTCATAATCTTGCTGGCCCTGCACCATACATACTCTGGATTGGCACCATCCTCATTAAAGCACAACTCTGAGAAATTAATGTGATGTGAGATGCAATCTAGCTGAGCCAAGAAGAGAACAACTTTAAGACTTATGCTTGGGGTAGACGCTGCCCACCATCAGTGTTCAACCATCAAAGCATGTCACAAAAATAATCAGGACAGGAGTCTGTCTCCTTCTGTGGGTGATGAAGGACCCACAATTCCATAGCCATTCTGGTATCTTTTTCCATTAAAGTAGATCCTCAGGGGAGTTTCCCTTATCATCAGTCCCAGCTTTGTTTCATTATTTTTTTTTCCTGGACTCCTCCTGAAGATAAGATTTCTTGTTTAGACCTGGATAACAGGTCAATAATAAACCTTAAACCCAAAGTCGTATTCCATGTCAACAGAATTAAGTCACAATCATGACTCTACTTATTCTGGGATAAGTTCTCAATCCATGTTGAAACACACATAAATACCAGAAAAGCCTCCTGCCCTCACCTTTAGAATGTTTATCTCCAAAACTGTTTGTATATGTACATCAGTGTGACTTGCTGGAGGATAACTAGGCTGGCATGAAAAATTGCCTTTGCCTTGGCCTTTCAAGCCTGAGTTTATCTGTGAGTAAATGGCATCAGACTTTCCCTGGTTTTCTTTTTGCTGAATGGTACACACTAGGCTAGTCGGTGTGGGCAGGATTTAGAAAAAAGAAAGGCATCGTCTTCCAGAAATCTCTATCCTTCTAACTCACAAACTGCTCTATTTGTGTCTCTGACATAACTGTCAAAAATAAATGTGGAAGATTTTAAAGGTAGTCACACTCTTTAGAAATGTGTAGCTTCCTCCTTCTTTAAGAAGCTGACTAGCTGAGTGTGGTGCCAGATACCTTTGAGACCAGCGACTGGGAGGCAAAGGCAGACAGATGTCTCTGAGTTCAAGGACTACATGTCAAGTTCTGTGCTAATCAAGACTGTTATAGAATATCATTTTAAGATGTGTTACATTTGTTTGGGCTGTGGAACATTTGTTTAATAATGCAAAGATGTGTTGCATTCTTTTATGTTGCATTTGTTCAACTCTCTGAAGCTGTGTTACAGTGCCTGTCTAAAACATCTGATGGTCTAATAAAGAGACGAATGGCCAATAGCAAGGCAGGAGAAAGGATAAGCAGGACTGGCAGGCAGAGAGGATAAATAGAAGAAGAAATATGGGAGGAAAAGAATAAAGAGCAAGAGAACAAGGAGAGAAGGATGCTAGGGGCCAGCCACCCAGCCACCCAGCCAGCCACAGAGTAAGAGTGAAAGTAAAATATATAGATGTAAGTAAAGGAAAAAGCCCAACAGGCAAAATGTAGATGGGATCATTTAAATTTAAGGAAAGCTGGCTAGAAACAAGCCAAGCTGAGGCTAGGCATTCACAATTAAGAATAAGCCTCTGTGTGTGATTTATTTGGGAGCTGGATGGCAGGCCCCCCAAAAGAGCAAAAGCAAACAACACAGGACACATAGTGAGACCCTGTCTCAAGAAATAAAGAGGTGGCAGGGGGTGGAGGGGGTGGGGGGAGGAAACAGATTTAAGTTGAGCATGGTGGCAAATGCCCATAATCCTGGCACTAGCAGCTGGATGGCCATGAGATCAACTGCAGCAAGACTCTAGCTCAATAAACAAACCAAAGCAAGAAGAAGATGGAGTGATCTGCCAAATATTCCAACTTTCACTTCAAAACTGCAAAGCTTTTTCAGTACACTGGCCTCAAGTCCACTGTGTTCCTACGGGGACGATACACGCCTAAAGCTGTGAATTGTGCTGGCTGAGAACAGTGAAACCTAGGGATACTCCTTCCTCCACGTACACAATTAAAGCCAGGTCAAGACTGAAGCTGACACTGGAAACACAGAGAGATGCATGTGTATTACTCTCCATGACTTTTTTTTTTCTTCACAGCTGTACCTGTCAGGAAATTTCCACATGTGTTGATTTTCATACATTTAAATATGTACCATTCTAAAAATAAAGTGCTAGATGCTGCTGGAACTTTTCTCTTTCTACTCATGTATATTCTATTCGTGTGCCCTTTTGTGTGTCTTTTTCCTGAAAGCTACATTTTTCCTACAAGTATCCTTATTAATTGTTTAAAAATCAATGCTAAACTTGGTGCTTCAGAGTCTCTATTATTTTACATTAAGCAATAATATAAAATATCAAAGCATATCATTTTATAAGAGCCTGACAATTTGTATATGGTATGTGTTTTACAGAATTCTCACCAAAAAGAAATTAAAATCTACACAGTACAACAAACGTTAAATTTTCAAATTTATTCTTTGGTAATTTCATGCATGTATACATGTGTTTAGATCATATTTACCCCTCTCCCCTTCCTTCCAGTTCCTCTCAGACCTTCTTCACATCTGCTACACAACTTCATTTCCTCTTCTTCTTCTCCCATATGAATTTTGGTTATTTAATCTCTCTGGCAAGGATTTACAGGATATCTATTTCAGATCAGCATCTGTACAAGGGTTGATGTTTAAGGAATACTGATGATTGACTCTGATCTCATGTCCTTTATAGCTAAATGGACAGAATCACCACTACCTGACATTTTGTGACCCATCTAGCTTAGAATCAGAGCTAGGATGACGTTGGAGTCCCACCTGTGGCCAGCAGGGACCACTGATGACTTATTGACTTCAGCAAAGACTACTTTACTTTTATTTTGGAGCAACTTTTAAACTGACAAAATATTTTTCGTCATTTTACTTACTTAGTTCTTACTCTCTAACCCTTAGCTTGAGTTGAAATGAAAGTCCAGTGTAAATAAAAACCGTGTAGGAAATGGGGCGCTGAAGTCTGTGATGATGCACATTGAGGTTGTAAATGCTGAGATGTTCATATAGTATTTGTGACCTCATTTGCCTTACCCATAAAGTGGAGTGAGGAGGGAGGGACAGCAATGTTGCTCATATTTGTTATAGACAAATGAGCACTTTAGTCTAATGAAGTGCTGAGGACATTGGAAAGAAAGAAAACTGAGATACGGAAAATATAGTAACAGTTCAAAAAGACCATGAGCTCTTTGGATTTGGCATTCCCCAGATTCCTCATGCTTAGAATGACTAGTATCAACATCAACCTGGTGAGTGAAGGGGATGTTTGTGGAGAGGCAAACATGAGTAGCACACTAGTGTCCTCTGCCGAAGAGGTGGCCCGTGTTCCACTCACTCAGGCCACCTTCGGCATTTCTACTGATATGGCTCATTACCTAGAGAAAGTCTTCATGTCTCCTCAGTAGTTCATTCACAGACCTCCTCCAGATGACGTAAGCTTTTCATCCTGGAAGCATTTTCAGATGTGCTTTTCAGCAGTCAGCTGAAGCTGTGCTAGGCTGAGCTAGCTTATCTTCACACAGTTTTAAGAAGAATATGGCAAGATACAAATGAGAAGAACTAAAGTTGGTATTGTTACTAAAAGTACTCATACTGACACACTACTTTGCTTCACTGGATGTCTACATGTAAGAGAATCGAAATAGAGCTATACTTATCAGCCTGGACAAAACTCAACTTCAGTGAATCAAGGACCTCAACATAAAACTAGAATCACTGAAGTCAATAGAAGAGAAAGTGGGGGATAGCCTCGAACTCACTGATCAGGAAAAGACTTTCTAAACAGGACACTGAGATTAACAATTAATAAATGGAACCTCATGAAACTGAGAAGCTTCTGTAAGGCAAAGGACATCATCATTCAGATAAAGTGGCAGGCTGAAGAATGAGTAGAGGTCTTTACCAAATACTATCTGATAGAGGGTTAGTACCTAAAATATATAAAGAACTGAAAAACAAACAAACAAACAAAAAACCTGGAAAACTAGACATCAAGAAAAAAAATAACCCAAACAAAAACTGGGGTACCGAACTAAGTAGAGTGTTCTCAAAATGTGAAACACAAATGTCTGAGAAACAAAGAAATGTTCAACATCCTCAGTCATCAGGGAAATGAAAATCAAAACGACTTTGAGGTTTTATTTTATAGCAGTCTTAATGACCAACGACAATAAAACACATGGCAGCTTATGCAGGCAAGGGTCCCTGGGGCAAGGTGAACACTCCTCCATTGGTGGTGGGAGTGCAAACATGTACAGCCACTATGGAAATCAGTGTGCCAGTTCTTCAGAAAGCCAGGAATAGATCTACCTCAAGATACAGCTATACTGTTCTTTCGTATATAGCGGAAGGACTCCACATCTTAGTACAGAGACACTTGCTTAGCCATGCTCATTGCTGCTCTGTTCATAATAGCCAGAAATTAGAAATAGCCTTGATACCCACCAACTGATGAGAAGATAATGAAAATGCAATACATTTACATAATAGAATATTATTCAGCTGATAAAAATAAAATTAGGAATTTTGAAGGTAAATGGATGGAAATAGGAAAAAAAACAGCCTGAATGAGGTAACCCAGACTCAAAAAGATAAATATTTTATGTTTTCTCTTGTATAAGGATGTTAGTTTTTAAGCATTAGATTGGAATGCTACAATTCCTATAACCACGGAGGTTATGTATAAGTAAGAGACTAGGAGAGAGGGGAACTTCTCCCAAGGAAGGAGAAATAGAATACGTAACTATGAAAATATTTGGGAAGACAGGGCAGAAGCATTAAATGGTGAGAGGGATGGAAGAGGGGGTAAAGAAGGAAATATAGGAAGGGTCAACAGACACTAAGGCATTTGAGGGGACCTATGGGAATCTAATATAGAATCTTCTTAAAATATATACATATGTTAAAAAAATGTAAATGGAATTGCCAAATAACAGGGCATACAATGTCTCAAGTAGACCTTTTGCCACCAAGTAAAACTCTCCAGTGCATGAATGGGTTATACCTAGTTGAATCATTGGCCAAAGGGGATCACTGGCCAAAAGGGACCCATGGAAACACCCAATATTTCAGGCTATTTTCAAGGCTATTAATTGCTCTCCATACATTGACGGTACAGACTTGTTGCTGAAGACGATACTTACAGATCACATTTAACATGGAGAAGTGGAGCTGATGCCTAACTAAAGGTTAGGTTTTACTACCAAGGTGGTAGCCTTTGCTCAGCCTGACTAGCGTTCATGGTCCTCTGCATGCTATCAGAAGAGAAAGGTAACCACCTACGCAACTGCAAGCCCTGCAATCTACAACAGTAAACTGTCTGCATTTCATGCTAGTGCGATAGTGGCACAAAGGTTGTAGGAGTAACCAATCACTATCTGATTGGATTTAAGGCCCACTCCAGGAGATGGAACACATGCCTGACACTACCCGGTGGGCCAAGAACCTGAGACTAGAGAGGTCATGAGCCTAGGGGATAATCAAATATTATTTTGCTAAATGAACATTGAAAAAAAAAAAAACGACTCCTAAAGACATTCTGCTATTGTCATAGATCATTGTCTTTACAGTATCATCAGAGAAGCTTCATCTTGTAGTAGATGGGAACTAACACAGAGACCCACAACTGGAAAATGTGCAGGGAGTGAGAAATTTAGGAACATTCAGTCCTAAATGGAACATAATAGTCGAAACCCTTCCCCTCAAGGCTCAGAGAGCTATGGGGAAGAGGAGGTGGAAAGAATGTAAGAGCCAGAAGGGATGGTTAATTCTAAGGAAACAGTACCTTACAGACAGAATGGGACTGATGCACATATGAACTCACAGGGATTGGTGGCATACACAGTGCTTGCATAGGTTCAAGCCAGATGGGGTCCCAGGGCTGAGAGGGGGAAGTGGGAAAGCTTCCAGCCTTAACCAAGAAGCTATTTCCAATCGACATCTGCCTTCAAAGAAAAAAATAGTTTTTGCCAATAGAGTTGAACTGCATATATAAACCACACTTAAGGGTGGGCCCCATGCCCAGCAGTAGATGTTCCAACACAAAATGAACTCAGTGGTATTTTTGTCGACTTTTTGTCTCATATTTGCTTTGTTTAAGCATTTATTTTTTCTTCCTGGTTCTTTGCTTATATATCATGATTTCTGCTTTTAAATGGTGTAGAGTTGGGTGTATGGGGATGTGAGGGGGATCTAGGAAAAGTTGCGGTATGGAAAATTCATCAGAACATATTGTATGAAAAAGTTTTTTTCAGGAAAAAAAGAAACTTCAACAAATGAAAGAAATGCATTCCAGCATTATTTCCCTTAATGTGTACACTAATTCCTGGGGGCATATTCACTATGAGGAATTACCATGCTTCCCAAAAATGACTTAACAAGGTAATTTTTTTTTGTGGAATAATATGCATTGTGATTCTGGACAAGACATGTTCCTTCTCTTGGGATCAATCTCCATTGTCAAATTGATTGCATTGAGGAGTACCAGTGGTATTAGGCCAGTGCACCTCAGAATGTATCTGTGAGTCCATTTCCAGAAAGAACCAGTTAAGAAGGGAGACACATTCTGAATGTCAGTGGCACATTCCGAATGTTAGATATCTTCATGGATTAAGAAAGTCCACTATTACAGGCATCACTTCTCCCTGCTTATTGCCCACTGTGAGGTGGACAGCTTCCTCCTACACTGGCTTCCACCACCAAAATGTTCAACTTCGTTATGGGCAAAGCATCAAGGGAGTGTAGCAGTATAGAGTGAAATCAGAAGTCTTTCCCATTTTTAAGTTTTTCTGACAGATATTTAGCTCACAATGATGCAAAGGTAACTAATACAGAAAATTGGTGTCTTAGAAGTTTGGTCACTGCTGTTTTTAGATTATTTGAAAGCAGCTGTAGGGAGACAGGAGGTAGAGAGAGAGGCTTGGTCTGATCTTAGGCATGTTTATTTGAGTCAAGGGAGCATTTTATCATCCATGTGTGCTAATGCCAAAATGCCTACAGAAGAAGATGGGATGCAGCCTTTTATAGGGGCAGAAATGACTTCCTCAGTCCACAAGGAGAGCTTGGAAGTGTAGTCTTTCAGCAGGACACTATCATTCTTAACTCTGACAAGATATAAAAACTGCAGGGCAGGTGTTTTATTTTCTGCTGAGAAGGGTTGGGGGAAGGTAGTTCTGGCTCCATTGAAGAGAGGGTCCTCTGGTTACAAAGCACAGGGAGAGTCTTAACTTGATTGCCTGTGATGGATCAAGCAATTACCATTCTGTACTCCTGAAGAGACTTGAAAAATAAAGATTGGAAGGCTAGAAGCAGATGATTTGGCTAGAGTAGAAATGAGAGATTTCCCAGGAAGGTTGGGGGAGGGGTGGAGGTGGGAGAGACAGGGAAAGTAGTTGCAGCATTGATTCAGGGTGACAGTGACTGGTCCCATTGTCTGGACTGCTGCACCAAAATGAGCTAGCAAGAATAGCAAAGAGCTGCAGAACATCCAAGGAAGGGAAAGGAGAAAATAAAGGACTACTATAAAGAATTATTTTCTGCCTTGGAATAAAAGAGATTAAGCTCCCTTTTAGCCAGAGTTTTCCCACAGCATCTAAGAGGTCTTTTTTTCTCCTTTTTTTTTTTTTTTTTTTTTTTTTGTAGATGTATCTGGAACAAATGGAACTGTTGTAGGGTGACAGCTATTGAGAGAGCTATCATGGAACATTTTGTTTGGGTATAGGATGAAGTTCAGTAAGTAAAACACTTAAAAGACAGGGTAAAAACACAATTATGAGGATAATAAGGAGGGAGGATTGATTAAGGGAATGAGCCAGAGTTAGAAGGAACCAAAGGCCCATACATAGGAAGAGGCTTGTGGTTGAATTTTTGTCTGGCCCTTGTCTCTAAGCATCATCTAAAACAGGGTAGGATTTGTTGGTGTGGAAGCAGCATTGTTTGAGGAGGGCACGAATCCCATCCTTAGCAGTTGTCAGACCTACTTCCTTTTAATTGTGGAGCACTGCAGCAGCAAGGAGTTTGACGAGGCCCTGAAGGATGTTAACCCGATTCGTGCTGAGACAGAGAAGTTAACTGACGCAAAGAAGTCCAGCAGTTTTAGTTTGGAATCTCACAAACAATATCTGGAGTGGCAAGAGGAGGGGTGGGTTGGATGGCCCATGACCTACCCATTACTATCCTTTCAATGGTCCCTCAAAGGGCTTTCAGGGGCTGCAATCTTTTATGGAACTGTTTTAGGCCTGACGAAAGGAGGAAGAGGGGAGCAACAGTGAGAGTGTCTCAGAAGAGGGTCCATCCCAGGCGCCATGATGAAGATTAACAGAGGGAAAATTTGAGACTACAGGTCAGGAGGTAATACTTGAACTTTATGGGGAACATTAAGAGACAGTTACATGAGGCAAAGGTTTACATCAAGATTAGCATACGGTTAAATATAAAGTTAACTTAAGGTTCAAGGCAATTGTTCAATGGGCTGGACCACATACCAGAGTTCTGTAGAAGGATAAAATAGCTGTAATTAGCTGTTTGTTTACATCAGACCCCTATATAAGGAATAATCACCTGGAAGCTTTGTGAAAGAATCCAGTTAAAGTCAGCATCTAATGAATGAATCTGAACAGAAAGTATCTAAGTGATAACCCTCCCTTTCACATATGTTCACATGATGAACTTTGTATTTTTGTTCCAAGTATTAACAATACCACCTATTATTTAATAAATAAAAAGGAGTATCTCAAGTAAAACACAATTTTTGGTTAGAAACAATTTGCTAAGGTAAGTTTTTTTTTAAGTCGTAACTATTACCTTAAATATAGACCATATATGGCATTTAAAAACATGACTTAATACACATTTTTGTTAATATCAAATCATTATAACTATATTTCAAGATCATATAGAAAATTTTAGGTTTCATGAAGAGACAATTTAATTTCAAGTTGTATTCCCCCAAAAGAAATGTTTTTCAATTTCCAATTTAAAAATACTTCCAGGGACAGTGATTGCTTTCTCCTCAACAGGCACTTCCTCAGAACACATTAGAACAGTGGTTATCAACCTGTGGCTAAAGACCCTTGTGGAGTTAAAGACCCTTTCACAGGAGTCACATATTAGATATCCTGCCTATCTGATATTTACATTATAATTCATAACAGTAGCAAAATTACAGCAAAATTACTACTTCATAGTAGCAACGAAAATAATTTTGTGGCTGGAGAGTCACCACGACATGAGGAACTGTATTAAAGGATCGTGGCATTAGGAAAGTTGAGAACTGCTGCTCTAGGAACACCTAAGTTACTACCCGAGTCAGTGACTGCCATGTCAAGAGTAAATAATGTACTTTACGAAGTTTTCTAAAACTAACTCTATTAACAGACCCTTATAAAGTTTCTCTACAACATTTTCATTCCATGCACTCAACCAACAGATGAAAGATGAAAGCAGTCAGTCATGTCAAATCTGTAACAATTCACATGTAACTTGCTCTGAATGACAAAGAAGGCTGACGCCAACTCTACTCCTTCTGCCAATGGACAACTCTCTAGGCCACTGCACACTGACAGCAGTGAGTATGCTTCTTAACATCCTTCTGTTTTAAAATAGATTGGTTGTTTAGAGGCATAATTTGTAAAACCAAATTAGATGAGCTTTAACAAATATTGCCTTTGGGAATTTCTTAGAAAACATTCAAAGCATCACTGAGGAAGTCTGTGTACTGCATATAGGGTTTAAGGTGAGACTACATACAAGTGCTGGCTCTGAAACCCTCTGTCTGGGTAGAGACTAGATTGCATTCTCAAAGCACCAGGTTTGAGAGAGTCTCCTTCATCCAAGTCTCCTCCTCCTGAAGAACCTAAGGGATTGGGATATCACTTAATAGAATCATGTCTTGACTCTACAGATATAAAACCAGCTGTCAAAGACACTTTTTGAATATTCTGGATAACGTTCCAATGCTGTGAGTTTGATGACAGTGTCTGGGAATCTGCCTTTAATGAGGGAACATGAGTGGTTGGGGTATGGATCCTAGTTAGCTTTTTCTAAGAAGAATTGAATGCCAGAGTAAAGGACATGACCAATCTAATTAGCATGCAAGTCCAGTTCCAGTCAGTGATAGGTTGAGGTGCAAGGTTCCCCTGTTCACACTATCCTCATATGTCAGTTCATGAGATGTTGGGAGCAGAGTGATTGCGATTTGCCTCTCTGTTGTCTGAGACATTTAGGATGTATGTGTAGATTCTGAGGTTCTCCACTGGACAAGACAGTCCATGCCCCTGTTATGTGAGACATGGGGAAAATTTATCTTTCCTGTAGATAAGGAGGGTTTTGGTTTGGTTTGTTTTTTGTTGTTGTTTTATTCTGGTTTGGCCATATTGTTAGAGCTGGTCAGGCAGAAGCAGCAGACTCCTGGAAGGCCTTATTTTCCATACAGCCTAATCATATAATGAGGCTAGCATGCAACGTACTCTTTTGGGATGGTGCTCCATCCGAGGGAACTTGTGCTTTATCCAAAGGAACTACTTGAGCCTGAGGACTTCCTGCCATGTAAGTGCATTGTAAACTTAACTCATTTTACTCAAGAATTCAATCTTTCATAACCAATTTTTAAGCTGTGCCTGGTTTTGAATATTATTTTACATTAAACAAACTTTAAACTTGTTTTGCTCCACTTGTTTTAGGCTTAATTTTGACAATATATGCAGAATACTATTTGATGGGAGATAAAAATTGATCTCTCACTCCAAGCTTATCTCTGTAAATAAATTATATCTGTACTTAGCATGACTGACCAGTAACTTGTGAATCTTAATTATCTTTAACAGTTTATAATAAGTTAGTAACTCTTTTATAGGATTAGGATTTTATAATTTTATCCCTGTTAAATTTGAGCTTTAAAAGATATAATTCTTAGGGACTGAACTGTGGTCAGGATATAAAGTAAATAAATAAATACTCAAAAATATATAATTCTTTAATTAAAGGTCCTTTAGTATCAAAATAAACTTCAAACCATAAATAAAGTCTACAAAAAGACTGGGGGCCTCATTTTTTGTTCCTTTTAAAGTGTATTTTCACAAAATACCAGTTTCTTATATGATTCAATTTTCAAACAAACCGTCTTGGAAGCCTGATATTGCCCCCTTAGTCTAAAAAATGGAATACAATGATAAGTAGAGATATACCACATAATCACTTTAACCAAGATGGCCATAAATTTACATGGCATGCTTCCATACTGATGAGATTGTCAGCCAGGATGACTGCAAGCATACAGTTACTAGGTCATCAGCCAGGATGGTGTCAAGCCACAAGGTTTTTATTTACCATAAGATGAACCTAGGTCATCAGCCAGAATGATGGCAAGCCACATGGTCCTATAAGGCGAGTCCATCAGGTACATAACTCTCAATTTTATAGACCATTATAACATGTTCAATGAATTTAGAAATCCTAAAACACAAAAGTGAAAATGTCAACAAAGCTTTAAAGATAGTAAACAAAACCAAGGGAAGAGAGTTAAACACCTTGCCATTTGCAACCTTCTATGAGCCGTAGTTTTTTCCTTAATTGTTCTCAAGCACAAAGTATCTTTTCCGGGGCCTGTTGTGTTTTGCTTCCCTTTTCTGTCAGTGAGTCAGGTGGCTGGCCTGACCCAGAACAGGGGCTCTGGAGGAAACTTAGATGAACGTAATCGGGTCTGGAGCAGGCTGGCTGAATTTCAACTAGAGAGCTAGCCTTTTCAATAGAGTAAAACAGCATGGGACAGTTTTTCAATATTATCCATACTCAAAATACAACTGAATCCCTACAGTCCTGATCCCAGTGGTCGACATATCTATAACTAATTTTTGTGTGTCTGCAAATGGGGCAGACTATCTGAAATGTTTTTTTTATCTCTTAAGCTGTTAAAGATACAAGCAGGATTTTCCAAGTTCAGAGAGGAACAGACACAAGCAGGCAAAAACACAAGGCAAAAGAGCACTAATCTCTCTCTTAGGAATAGGTACAAGTTTGGAAGCCCAGGAGAAAAGACAACAGGCATTCTGACTCTTGGTGGGGATGCAAGTCAGAGCCATGATAAGGATTAAAGCGAACTGTGAGTTATGTGGGGGAGGGGCCTCAGATCATACTATTATTCCCTCTCAGGAAGTTAACTAAATCAATTTCGGTATTACAGTCAAAAGTTCAGAACTTGGGCCATCAGTGGACATTTGTGCAATGTATATTGAGGCCAGATTTGGGCTGACAGCTAAACAAGTGAACTCTGTGTGAGGTCTCCCACATGGAACTTTTTAGATTAGCCTGCAGTCAGGCTGAGGATGTGTATTTTGGAATGGAGAATTTGGAACCCATGGAGTGGCCCAGGATCAAGGTAAAAACAGGGGTCAATATCCAGTCCTTTAGAGATCCTTCAAGTCTGAAAATGACCAAACATACCTAGAAAGCAACTATTCAGGCAAGGGAACATTGTCATCCAGGTGAGGAAATGGCCAGAATGCCTACAGAAGAAGATGGGATGTAGCCCATTATATGGACAGAAATGACAGTCAGCAGTATGCAGGGGAAGCTAGGAAGTGTAGTCTTTCAATAGGAATCTGTCAGCTGTGACTAAACCTCAGAACTGTTGTTATTGGAGGGGATGGGAATTCAGCCGATTTTAGAAAAGCAGGCTACAGTAGCCCTATGATGGAGCAAGCAGGGCTTAGCAGATGATTGTAGTGAGAGATCAGAAGGCCACAATACTGAAAAAAATTCAGAGAGTGAAGACTTGGCTCCAAATATTTCAGGTGGCAATGAAGAGCTTACTGAGAATCTGACTAGAGACCGCTCATGTTACATTTGGGCAAAGAAGATGCCCACATTTTATCCTTGTCCTGAGATTTTCAGCCAGGTTGGATTTATAAGTCATAGACTAAATTAATTTTATAAAGGGAATTTCAAACAAGCACAGCCTTAAAGCTGTGGTATCGTTATTTCTGGCTGCTTTTAGCCAGGTTCATACTGAGAACTGAGTTGAAAAGGCAGAATAGAAAGATTTGAAAAATGGACAGGTAGACCAAAAAAAGAACACATTTAGAGTGGACAACAAGAGCATTATTGTTGAAATGATTACCATTACTAAAAAAATAATCAAGCACTTTGAACCAGGATAGGAGGAAAGACACCTTGTGTGCCTCTCGGGAATTAGTTTTTCCTTAGAATAAAGAACTCCAGGACACACAAGTGAATAGAGAAGAGCTTTCCCACGTCCACCACTCAGGCACTCATGGGCCACTGCAGCTATGGATCAGGCCACCTGTAGAACTGGTGGCAAATTTTGGTCTTCTTGTGATGCTCATTTTGCAGGCATGGAAAAATGCAAGAGTTAGGGGATCATGGCAGCTTCTACCCAGATTCCAAAGATGGGTCCTGGAGGATAAGCAATGTATAACTGGGTCCCCAGGTGAGCAATGAATGAAGCGGTCATGGTGAATCATAGGCTTCAGTGGGAACTCTACGATGATGGAGAGGCCAGAAATGTCTTGTAAGAATAGCTGCAGACAACGGGCAGATCTAGCCCAAGAAAAAGACATCACAGCCTGCAAACAGTAAAGCCTTAGGTGTAGGGCTTCACTTTGGAACTTGTGTCATACAGCATGCTTGCCCTGGATGCAGACTTGAAGCCATAGGCAGAGCAAACATTTTATTCTTATTATCCTATTCCGAGCTTTCACAAATATATATCACAGGTGATAGTTCAATCTGAGTTTCATACAAGACTTTAAAGTTAGCCTTTTGAACAGTGTTGGAACTATGAAGACTTTGTGGATTCTTAAATTTGGATTATATTTGCGTTTCATTAGGAGATGGGTGTGATGGCTTGGGGGCAGGGACACAAGGTTATGGTTTGGATATGAGGTGTCGCTCTCAGAAAGACTCATATGTGAAGGGTTTGTTCCTTGGGTGGTAGTATTATTTCAGAAACTTTTGGGAGTGTGACCTGACTGAAAGAAGCCGGTCATTGACATTCTCTCTCTCTCTCTACTTCCTGATTCTGGTCCTCTAAGAGATTTCACTCTACCCCACATACTCTTGCAACTATGATATTCTGTCTCAGCATGGGCCCTCTGAAACCCCTGAACCATAAGGTACAAGAAATACTTTTCCCTTGAAGTTTTATGTCAGGGTTTTTTTTTTTTATCATTGCAACAATAAAACTGACTAATATAGCCATTGGACAGACTAGGAAAGGGTGACAGCATATCTAGACTCTCTGTCTCACTCTGAATTTGGTTGTCTCTTGTAAGCCTTCCACCCTTTAAGTTTCTTTATGCTAACAAGTGGCACTGTCTTTTATATTATATCAGAAGAATGTGCTCCTTGCAGAGGCAGAAGAACCAAGTTCCTCTGTAGATAGACATGAATAGGCATACTACTTCAGTACATTAAGGAACAGTGGAACATCTTATTTTTGACAGTCAGATGAAAAGGCGAATGACAGTGTCTAAGGTTTTCACATGAAGGGTTGTAGTTCCAGAAGATCTCAGACAAACCATCTGTTTGGTGTAAAGGGTCAAACTCAAGAAGGCCACTGCTGGACATCTGTTTACCAAGTCAGCTAGCTTACAACTGGATCCCTAAGAATGAGATAAACTCCTGAAATTTTCCTGCTGCTGTTTTAGTTGAACTCTGCATTATCACCCTCTTTCTAAAAGGCACATATTGATGTATATTACCAAAACATTTCCTGTATGCATGTATAGGAAGAAATGGAAAACAACTCAAATGGAGATATGCAGAGAGGGCAGGGATAAATGCAGAAAGGAAGGAATTGAAGAATAGACCTAATCTGAAGGTTAATTTTCATACATATGAATAAATTACATTTTAAGGAAATGTCCACATTTGTCATTTGACTTGATCCTCAACAAACTCACCCTAGGCCATCCATCTAGCAAACTGCCGTGTTAGGCCTGAGAGACAATCTCATATCCATCCTGATATGCATACCACCATAGTTGACCCATAAGCACTGAAATTCAATTAGCATAGTAACTCATTAAAATCATGTTTACCCTTTTATTAACTTAAATTCATATTTATTTAACTAGATGTCTCATTAGCTCATTACTGCCTGTCAGTCAGAGAAAGCAAATGAATGAACGCCGTTCACAACAGCGCAGTAATTAATGATTGCTAATAGCAGCTCCATGTTCATGCACATTGATTTTCAGATATGGAATACATATTGATGACTTCTGGGGGAAAGTATTCTCCTTTATGTACCAAGAACACATTTATTGATAGTTATTAACAACCTACCCTTTGAAAGACCTCTTCCAAATAACTTTTTCATGTGGCTATTTCTTCAGTGCCTGTTACCTAATTGGATCAGAATCATTTCATCAAATGCTTTTCATTTATATCACTTAGAAGACAAAACAAACACATAAGTGATACTTCCTGTACGTAAATGTTTCAAGAGGCAGAAAAACTTGAGTTCTCATGTCAGGTAGCAGGGTCCTGTGCTTTGTCTACAAGAAAGCAAATCTCCAAACACTTAAAGCCATAGGTAACTGGTGGAGAATCCAGTCTCATTTGTGGTTGGACTTGGATAATATGACCCCACTCTATTTAATACAGGTAAATATACTGCTTTAGTGAAACATGCATTTTGTTTTTATATATACCCCGAGGAAAATGATAATTTGTGAGATGCTTTTTTATCTGCATATATGTGCATGTGTGTGAGTGAATGATGTATGGCTGTGAATGGTTTTTATGTATGTGTGTATGTATGTATATGTATGTATGTATGTATGTGTGTGTGTGTGTGTGTGTGTGTGTATGAATGATGTGTGTGTGCCCACATGTGCATATGCACTATACATACACGCATCCTCATGTGGGCAAGTGCAGGCACATCTGTAGAATTTTGAGTAAGGCAAGGACAGAATAATCTGGGGCGTTAGTCCTTAGCTCATACCTTGTTTGAGACAGGGTCTTGTTTTACACCACTAAGTGTGCCAGGCTTGTTGGTCTGCATGTTTCCAGAGAGTCTCTTGCCTCACTCTCACTCCAGACCATAGGTATGATGGAACTACAGTGCACCACTGTACCCACTTTGATGTGCTTATGGAGATCTACTACACTTATGGTCCTCACACTGGCATGCCAAGAGCTTTAACCACTGGGCAATCTCCAGAACTTGACATATAAGAGTTTTACTTTCATCAATGACAATACTGTTTTTCAATTAAAATCTAAAAATCAAGAAGTATTTCATTTTGTCTTATAGCAGAAAAGAAGCAGGAGGAAGAGATATCAGTCTGCCTTTTAAGGTCTTGTTATTGGAAGTTGGAGACACTAGATATCCACCTGCTGGAAGGAGGAGAGGTTGCATGGATCTAACAAGGTTTTAGGAGTGAAAACGTTCTACAGTATGCCGAGGAACCACCTAGTGAAGCCGATACACCTGGAAAATGTGCTTAAGAAGGTATCATTACTTTTATCATTGATTTTAATATTTTTATTACTCCATCAATAAAGAGAGTTGGGAGTGAAAAATCTAATCTACACAATGCTTGATGGTAAAAATAAATTTGTTAGTACAATTGACACATCTGGTTATTTTTAAAACATTAGCCCTCATATTCAGAGGGGAAAAGGGAGTCAGAGACAGCTGTTTGGATCTTTTAGAAACCAAATTCTTTAAAAATATTTTGTGCTTGTGTATGGTGTGTGCACACATGCATGTACATGTTAACAAATATTCTTTCCCTTCATCCAAATGGCTGACAGGACTAATTAGACATTTTATTTCCTAATAAGTTGTTACTTTTATGCACATTTGCCCTGTAACCTGTTTTTCACCTTGACCTACATTAATTATCTTTCTAAACAAGATCTTCTCAAGCTAGAAGTAATTAGAATTCTGTGAAATTGACTAATGAAGTACAGCTTCATTTTCATTCATACGCACACAAATTTATTGAATGGTGTCAACAAAACTGGGATTTGGAAGGCTGTACCAAGCCTTTTGTAAAGACCGCATGCTTACATTTTAAAGGAAATATGTTTTTATAATAGCTTAAGCATGTCTAATAAAGGATGGGATACATTTATAACTGTAATTTCTATCCTAGGCTCCCCTGGGTCCAGCTCAAATACAACTGATTGCATTTTTTTTTAAAAGAATAATGGCCAGAATTTTGTGTAATTAAGAACAATTAGTCATGTTATTCAACTGATCTGATCATTTTATTGTACAATAAAAAGAAAATCTGTCCATTGGATTGTTTCAGATTGATACAAATATTCACTTTCCAATCAGATGGGTCAGACAAAGGTTACCTAAAGACTGACATGGAAATCAGTCAAGGTGTCTATCTAGTCTGGGATAAGTCTGGCTTGTTTTATCTCCACAGTAGGCAGATGGGAGTGCTCAGAGTCCTCAGATGGGAGAGAATCCCGTCATCCTTATCACAGTGTAACATGAGTCTAAGCAAGCAAAAATTCCCACAATACGATAATGACAGAACCTGCCTCTTTCTGCACTGTCTGGTACAGTGGCTACAAATCACTTGTGACTATGGAGCACTAGAATGTGGTTCTCATGACCTCATGACTTAGAAACTAAATTATTACATTTTAGTAGTTACCCATTTGTAGGTCTAGAGTCTGCTGCATTGGACAGCAAATACATTATATATATATAAAATATTCACTATGCATACATATATATATTTATACATTTTCTATGTCTTGAGACACAATGGGCTTACTCAGAGCCATTTTATGACCACAGGTTTAAGACTGTCCATTGGATCCTGGAGGGCTTACCAGTGGTTGTACAACTGATGGCAGTGACTCTCCAGTTCAGTTGAAGGGGCAGGGCTCTTAAGCCCAACCTCCATCCATGATTGATTGTTGACAGTTCCATTAGTGTGCATATTTGGCGTAGCCAAGTGAAACTGCATTGAGTTCATGATTGAAAAGGTTGTATCATGCCCAGAAGATACCATTCAGTAGCCTCTCTTCTGTGTATCATCTAGCTCTTGCATTCTTCCTGCACCTTCTTTTGCAATATTCCCAGAGCCTTAGAGTGGGTAATATAAATATCTCAATTATAGCTGAATATTTATCCTCAAAGCACTCTCACTACCTTGAAGAGTCATATTTCTGTATTTACCACATTTCACTGAAAAAAGGAGGCTTCTCTGATTAAGGCTGAATGTAGCATTTGTCCATGAGCATCAACATACATAATTAAAAGGTAGCTTGATATCATGTAAATTTGGCTAAACATCATTGGTAGATTCTTCTTTAGGGTCCAAGGACTCATACTGAAGACCACATAGTCTTAGCAACCTGATTTTGGACAAAACATCAGAAACAAAAACAAAGACAGCAACAAATGCTGGAGGAAAGAAGGCATCTTCAACACATGGTGCTGAGAAAACTGGATGTCCACATGTAGGAGAAGAAAATGAGACCCTTATGCTTCACTCAATAGAAATCAAGTTCAAATGCATCAAAGACCTCATTATTAAATGTGAAACCTTGAATTTCTACAAGAAAAAAGAGGGATCTGACTGCAACATACAGGACAGATTAGGACTTTCTAATTCAGACTCCCTTTGCCTAGGAAGTACAGCTCCCAGTCATCATGGACCTCATGAAACTAAGAAGCTTCTTACAGCAAAAGAGACAGCCAATCAAGTGAAGAGGAATCCCACAGAATTGGAAAAAAATCCTCATCTATACATCTAACAGAGGATTAATATCTAGTATATATAAAGAACTCAAAGCTTCAAGAAAACCAACCAATCCAACAAACAAACAAACAAAACCCTGAGCTACTGAAATTAACAGAGTTCTCAAAAGACAAAATACATATGGTTAAAAACATTTTAAATGCATACAGCATCATTAGTCATCAGGGAGATGCAAACTGAGAGTAACTGGAAATTATCTCTCACCCTCATTTCAGAATGGCCATTGTAAAGAAACTGTGTGATTACAAATGCTGGCATGGATGTGGGGTAAGAGGAATCCTTATTCACAGTTGAGAGGGATATAAACTGGTGCTGCCACTATGGAAATCAGTGTAATGGTTCCTCAAAATCTAGAAGTAGAAACACCATATGACCCAACTATAAGAGCCTTTGGGAGATCTAATTAGGGCAATCATCAGAAAAGTGACTAATTTAATCTACTTTAGAAATTCTCCAAGTGTAATGAATTTTTAAAATAGATTTGTACTTGGTCAAATTGCAGCTAAATTCAAGATTTAAGTATTCTTCATTAAGTACTCCACATTCCAAACGGGCTTCCTGGAATCAGAGCCTTGTGCCTTTCATAGGGCTTACTGAGAGCTGGGGGAATCACCAACTACGATCTTGTCACTTATTCCCAAGTTAACTTGAGAAAGGGACTAGAAATAAGAGAGGTAGATTGGGTCTAGCTCTTTTGATGAATCCACTGCTCAGGAAAGTTAGCAAGATCCCTTCTGGATTTCTGGATTAGGAGAATGGAGGATACTTAACTGCTTGAAGCCAAACCAGGGGGATTCTCAGGGCAATGGCCATATAATTTGGGTCATTGCCAAGGAAGAAACTAGCATCTCCCTTGACTGCATGCTTGCTGAATTGAGCAAGCCACCAGGCCTTTTCTAGTGGTGTGCTTTGAGTAGGGATGATCACAGAGCTCTTGTAAGACTGCGGCCTGCGCCAGCTAAAGTGTGAGACACAGAAAAAGTGGGAAATACAGCCCATCTTTTATGCAGAGACTTAGAAATCAGATTGCCTCCTAGAATCAGTCATGGCGGAGGCTGTGATGTGGTGGTGTCCACAAAGGAGAGTCACTCATGCTCTCTCCATTCTAGTTCCTTGACCTTGGAAGGACAAAGCAAAAGTCCTCTGCTTTCTTCATGACTCTGCATACTGAAGGTGTAGTTGGCTGTGTGGGAAAAGAAGAGGATGTTCTGCTAGGAGACAGTAGTGAAGTGACCCACTCATGGCATCAACTGAGACACATTTACTCCCTCCTCTGAGATGAACATTACATCAATAAAGCCACATATGTGGTTTATATGCAGACTTTTACATCAACTGAAGCCCAGGCAGCAGATGGATGGTGGATAGCCCAGAGCTATGTCATGGACACTTCTCCAACTCTCCCATGTTTCTAGGCAATAAAACACAATCTCAGCCGGGCGGTGGTGGCGCACGCCTTTAATCCCAGCACTTGGGAGGCAGAGCCAGGCGGATCTCTGTGAGTTCGAGGCCAGCCTGGGCTACCAAGTGAGTTCCAGGAAAGGCACAAAGCTACACAGAGAAACCCTGTCTCGAAAAACCAAAAAAAAAAAAAAAAAAAAAAAAAATCTCTGCCTTTGTTAATATTCTTCCCCTACCTTTGAAACTAAAGACTTCAGGCCCAGAATGAATAGATAGGATGAAAACCTTACAAAATCTTTTCATTCATTCTGTATAAACTAAAAACACAGTTCTAATCTCCAAAAAGAAAGAATGAGAAGTTGAAAACAGATAAGCGTTTATGCTAAAGTGGACATGTGACTGGAGAACACTAGATCCCATATGTCCTTAAGAAGCAAAAATGTAACTGTGAACAATCAGTTCAGATGACTCACTAATGGCCCTTTGAAAAGACATGCTAACATGGGCAGGGCAAGCCCATGAGGTCTCAAGCCTACACAAAGAATTACAGTCAACTGAGAAATGCTGAGAACAAGAGGAACAGTCTTACCCAGGAGGAATATGTCAATTAGTTATACAAAAATCACACAATCATCCCTGAAACCACACAGACTGTGCAGAAAATATTTATGTACTTAGGAATTTACATGTACCTAGAAGTATGTGTGTAACAAAAATTAATGAAAAAAAAGAGGCCATGAATTTGAAAGAGAGCAAGAAAGGGTATAATGGGAGGATTTCAGGAAAGGAAAGGGAAGATGAGGATGGTGTAATTATATTATAATCTCAAAAAATAAATAATTAAAAAACAGTCCAAGCTAAACATGAATGGGGGAAAGGGCATTTGAAAACCATTATTATATAAATTTCCTAAAATATATACATATATAAAATGAATTTAAGTAGAGTTACTATATAATATGGAAGATAATACTCCAACTAGATATTGTGTGATATCAACACTCATCAGTGAAGCTTTTTTATTTTTTATTTGCTGTAGATGGGAATTAACATAGAGACCCACAACTGGACAGTATGCAGAGAATAAGAGACATTGGAATGCTCATCTCTGAACAGGATGTCTTTATCACACCTTTCCCCTCAAGGCTTAGGAATCTATGAAGAACAGGAAGTGAAAGGATTATAAGAGACATTATCAGGTGGTGAATGATTTTAAGGAAGGAACATTTTCCAAACACAATAAGTAAGATGCACATATAAACTCACAAAGTGTCTAACAGCATTCATAAGACTTATACAAGCTCAAGGCATTGAGGAGAGGTGGTGGGCCAAAGTCCACCCTTAGCCAAGAAGCTATTTGCGATTGATAAAGTTGTGAGAGGGAAATGGCTTTTTTTTTTTCCAATGGAGTGACACTGGATGTACCAGCTACACTCAGGATAGGCTTCACACTCAAGAGTAGTTGGCCAGCACAGAACTCCATATTTTTGTTTTGTTTTGCTTTCTTTTATTTATTTATTCTGCTTTCTTTTCTCTCCTTTCCTTTCTTATTTTAAGAGAGAGAAAGAAAGAACAGGAAGTTGCATGATAGGGAGGGTTAGAAGATCTGGGCAGAGTTGGGTAGTGGAAAAGAATGTAAAAAATATTCTCAAAGAATAAAAAAATAGAAACATGAATGGGGGATTTGACACAGGACAGTTAGAGCAGTGAAAAGCACTTTTTTATTTTTTATTTTTTCAAACAATGACATAGTACACTCTTGTTTCTATCAATCAGGCTGAAACTACTCAATTGAATATGAGGTATATTTCTTTGTTCCTCTGGCCCAATTATTATATTAGTAAATAAATATTTTCAAATGACATAAAGGAATAAAGGAATAGTTTAATACTTTATTGACAGAGTGGCTGCATCTAAGTCCCAAGCTTTGAGCTAGTTCTAAACAACACAGAGAATACCCTTCAAAGCTTCCTATGGACCTTTCTTCACATTAGCCTCAGTTGTACCATCTTGTCCTGTGGGTGGTGGCTTCGATTTTTATTGACAGCCTAAGCTCAATTTCAGAGGAAAGAACAAGATATGCTAAGAAAAACATCCGGGCTTTGGTGTCTGAAATGGGTTCAAGTCTGAGCACTTTGTTTTATTAATAAGTTGGTCTTGATTAAGGGCCTTACTTAGCACCTTTGTGCATCCATACATCCATCAATGAAATGGAAATAATGCTTCATAATTTTAATGAAAGGAGTTAATGAAACATGTAAAGTATATAGTAGTACTGGGGTTTAGCACACGCCCAAATGTTACCCATTCCTAATACAAGAAGGATTATGATGTCATGGTTCTTAAACTTAAAGGCTTTTCATGAAGACAGATATATATAAAGACAATGGATAATGTGCACTGAAATGTAATGATCTTTTTCAGACATGAGCAGAATGTTAAGAGGATAAAGACATAGATGGCTGACTTCACCAGGAGCTGGAATGGTGCTATCTGAGTGAAAGCTTGCAGCAGGTACAAAAGGTGTGGGCACAGACCAATCCAGGCATAGCTAAAGGCAAATGCAGAGAAGTGTTTGCTATATTTGGAGAGTGAGGAGAAGTGAAGTGTTGCTGGAACATATGGCATGTAAGGGAACGGGGATCAGGAAATGCTGCTATCACAGCAGACAGGGTCAAAACATGAGGGACCATCAACACTCTGCTATGGGGCTTGGCTTCAATCCCATAAGGGATGTGAAATGCAGACAGGAATCCAGAAGTGGTTTTAAGTGGCCAGGGAAATGAGTGGAATTGTTTTTCAGGAAATAGTATTTTGGCATCAGAGTGGCTGATGCATTCGAGTCCAGAGAAAAGGGTTTAGGTGCAGCAACAGCCTCCTGGCTGGGCTCCCTGCCACCATTTTAGACACACTAAAACCAGGGTGACTGCAGGATGTGCAGAGCAAACCAGTTCGCAAAGCTGACCAAAGGAAAATCCCACTTAATGCTTGCTAAATCACAGAGTGATTCCTTCCACAGCCAAACATTCTTTGCTTTGTAAGAGGATTCATTTGAGGATCCCAGGGTTCCCTTAAATAGCTCATTTCTCAGTGCATTTGGGCATCTTGCAGGCATTAGCCACTTGGTAGAGGAGGGGAGAGGTGAGAAAACCTTGAAGATACACCTTTAGGCTTTTTTTTTTTAATTGAGGATATTCATGGGAAGAAAATAAAACATTTTTGAATTTACCATTTATCAATGAGAACAGGGATTAGATTTATAAAATCTTTGATATATGACTTACAGAAATAAGAAAGATAACTTGTTGTCCTACGCTACAAAGTGGTTCCCCAAATTTTAACTGCATAACTCTAAGAACTTATATGACAATATGAATAGTCAATCTGATAGAGACAGAAACACAGAGGCTAAGTTTCTGAGCACAGAGTTAGCTATCTCTAAGTCTGAATGGCACACACACAGGTTATGTTAATTGCTTCTCTTTGCCATCAGGCATTTCTCATTGGTCATCAGACAAATGCTGTTCATTGCTACATGAATTAGTAAAGCATGTACTTGAATTTGGAGCGTGTGTGCGCGCGCGCGCACACACACACACACACACACGCGCGCGCGCACACGTGCACATGCAGCATTCTGACATGATTAGCCAATAGGAATTTTATTATGAATAGATTAATTTTTATCTCAACAGAGTAATTTTAAGATGCATATAAATGTTGAAGAAATTCATTGCTAAAATCAAGCAAACCAAACAACACTTTTGGGAACCTCTTTTGAGGACTGCCTTCAAAGCATTTTTGAGATATCCTTCCTGGAAGCAAATCCTATATAGTGACTTTTGAAGGGTGAGCAAGTTTCAGTTTGAATCTAATCATTATACGTTTCCATGTGGCAGACATCTCACCTACAGTCAATGAATGTCTCATTGCTAAGAATTAATATGCATAGGCTTCATAAAATCCTTACATTCCATGAGGGCAAAGAATTTCTTACTGAAAAAGAAAAGGTGTGTGCCAGCAATTGGAAGCTGCATTTCAGCACTCAGTCTTAATTTTGTAGATGTCCAATAATAAAACATATTTTTATAATAAGTTACTTTAAAAACCAGAAGTAATTTTCATTTCCTTATGGGTATATGTAATGATCTCATTGAACTAAGATCAACACAATATAAAAAAATAAGTATTATAGTTTTCACAAAACCTGATTAAAATAAGCATATCTGGATTGAAGAAAGAAGTACTTTGTTCCTTCCTGTTTCTCCCAGCTTCTGTGGTCATCATCACTGAATGACAAGCAACTAGCTACCTTGAACCCAGAGGTATGTAGAAAAGCAAAATGAATGAGTGAGTGAATGAATGAATGAATGAAAGAATGAATGAAGATATACTCTGGGTGACTGATGTCTTCTGTAAACCATATGCTAGCATGCTAGGTTTGGACCTCTAAACCTCTTTGTGTAAGAAAACTACATCTCTGTTAACACTTGTATTTTATATTTTTAGTTAGTAAAATGAAAAATTAATCTAAATGGGCACCATTTATATCAAAAGAAAAATTGTCTGTGTCTGCAGAAGTCATGAAGATAAACACACAAGACAGATTAAGGGGAAGTCATGATCATTCTGAATGCCCTACTTTGACAGATAACCATGATGTAAATAAAAATATCCTCTCACTGGCGTGTTGGATTTTAGAAGCAGAAATTTATATCCATGACCACATTTAATCCTTGATGTAATTCTGTGATAAGCAGCAGGACTTCCAGTTCCCATGGAAACAGATGATGAAATTAAAGCTCAGAGGGACCTGTTCAAGGTCAGCCGATTCCCACTGGGAGAGGCAAAAACCAAATCCTTTTCCTTAAATCTACTGAGAATCTGAAGTCTCTATAGGTGAAAATTAGTCATGTTGTCACATTCTATGTGTAACTTGATTCATTTGTTTGCTACTGTCATGAAGGAAAACAGACAGGAGGAAGGAAAGAAAAAAGGAAGGAAGAGAGGGAGAGAAAGAGGGAGGGAGGGAAGGAGGGACAGAGGAAGGGAAGGAGGGAGGGAGGGAGGGAGGGAGGGAGGGAGGGGGGAGAGAGGGAGGGAGGGAGAGAGGGAGGGAGAGAGGGAGGGAGGGAGGGAGGGAATGAGGAAGACACAGGCAGGCAGGCAAGCTGACAGGTAGGCCAGCTTAAATTTGGCTGCAGTAGACTTCCACTGAATTTTTTTTTCCTAGCGGTATTGAAGTAAGTGACTTGCTTTACCTCCTCACCTTAAATAACCCAGAATCATCTTCTATATGTATAAATAGAGACCAGCGGCTTTCAGACATTGGCAAATGGCAGTAAGCAACTGACAGTTAAGAGAAGGAAAACAAACAGGCATGCTTGCCCTAGGAGGCAATATCCAGGAAACAGCATTAGACTCACTGATTCAAGAACACAGAAATTGCAGTTTAGGGATTCAAAGTGGCTAGAATCTGCATGGCAAAGTCTGAAGTAGCAGAAATGTGACTTTAAATTACTACATAGCCTCATAAGTATCTGGATGAACCGCGGAAGGAGACTGACTACCCAAGGCTTTAGGTATGAGGCCTGGGAAAGGACTAGAAAATGGAAAGAGCTGAATCTTAGAGCTTATAGGAAGCTGGGAGTAGGTAACGTGCCCATAAGAGTAGATGAAGCTGATCATTTATGAGGATTTGGGCAGTGTTCAGAGAAGGGAATTTTATCTATAATCTCATACTAATCAGATCTGGCAAAGCAAACACCAGAGTCAGCAGACAAAAGAGTGGGCACCTGGGTTTTTAAAAGACAAACAAATAATAATTGTAGGATTGTGATTGAGAACTAACAAGTCATTATTGGTCATTACCTCTTGACTTTCTATGCATGAAGTATGGCAGTATATAGAGAGACTCTATTGCCTTTGAGAGTATACTCTAGCAGAGGGGGGGCATAATAATGCAATAAGTACTATATTAAGAGAGATAAGTGCTGCTTAAAATATAAATGGGAGTAAGGTACTGGTATACATGAGTGGGGTGTTGAAACAAACTTAATAGGTTCATACATTCCCCAAGACAGAGGAAGCCAAAGAGCAGTGGGGGCCAGGAATCTGAGAAAAGTAAGCAAAGATTAGAACAAGAAAGAGGTAAGAGTAGAAATGTCCCCATGGATTGGATCCTGCAAGGCCAATGAGACGTCTTTGTTCTTTAATGGAGATTAGAGGGGAACTCAAGGTTTAAAGGATGGGTCTGACATGGGGTCACACACATTCTGAAACAGCACCCTGGCTGCTGTGTAGATTATGTTCCAAGGGACACTGGGAAAAACCGAAATGACAGACAGCAGGCTATTCTAATACTTCAGAAAGGTGCATTTGTCTAAGAGTAAAACTATGGACACGTGAGAAATGGTAAGATTAAGCATACATCTGAAAAAAAAACCAGAACTATAAGAATTTCATAACAGATTACATTAAGGTATGAAAGAACAGAGGAGTATGGAATGATTCAAATGTTTTTCTTGTGGTTTATTCTTTGTGTGTGTGTGAGGTGGAGCTGGAAAGGTAGACTTACTATTAACTGAAAAAAGAAAAGGCACCATTTTCCATATTATTGGACATATAAACTCCCTGACAGCTATGCTAATAACACACAAGTTTCTGTGAGAAAAAAATCAAAATAATGTATGAAATCTATAGCCAGGAAATTTTGAAATAATTTTTAAAATGTATTTTCCTTCCAAAGAACATAATAAACTCTACACGGTTGTGTATTTCAGAGGAAGTAAGAAAACACAGAAGTTTAGGTCTTGCTACCAAGTGGAGCCTCTCCCACATTAAACACAGGAACACTAAACAGCCCACAGTGCTTCCCCAAATAGCCCACTGTGCAACTTGAGCAGCATGTATTTGCAATTTAACTTCTGTTTTTGCTCAACTTATTTTGTAAATGCATTTCCTCTGTGTTGTGATGCCATCATTCTTATAGTCCCGCACAGCAGGACCCACCTTTAAACACTGAGATTACCAGAAGTGGATGTTCTTCATATTGTGTATTTGGCTCCAAGGCACTGTATGGTTGTCATGATTCACAGTTTTATTCTTTCATAGGCAATAAAAACAGAAGGGTTACATAGCCAAGATTTGGATCTCACCGACTGTGGGTGTCATTTTACAGATGTGAAAACTGAGGACCACAGGACGGATCATGAATGATCAAGGACCGGCACAAGCCAACCAGTTAGTCTTGGGGCGAAACTGTATGAAAAGCCATCCTGAAGAAATCCCGTGGGGAGAATGGTTAAGTTCAAGCAACTTGTTATGCTGAAGACAGTAGGTGACACGAAGTTGCTGTCTGCTGCTGTCTCCCTGGTCCCTCCACCCAAACTGTTTGAAATCACAGTAAACAAGGCCAATAATTTACAGAGCAGGTCTCACCGCCAAAATAAAGATTTTTTTCCCAAGACCGTTAAGCGCAAAGGTCATATTTAACACCAACCTTTTTAGCCAGCCCAGACTCAAAGCAGTTTTAGGATTCATCACATAAAAGTCATAAATAATGTGCTTTCTCTTTGTATGGTAATCTCACCACTCATATTTTCTCTCCAACGTGAAAACACAAAGACATGGGAAAGTAAAAAGGAACATGCAGACAAGGTGGTCGCCCCTGTTAATGATTTCAGTTACCCCCGCCCCCAGCTTTGCTGGGGTACACGGCTAGCAACAATGTCACGTCACACAAAGAGACGTATTTACAAACAAGTGTTCTGTCTCACGGATAACTATGCTTGTCAGAGCTATCTGCCCACTCCAGAACTGTAAACCACCGTGGGTCTGCAGCTAGGCTCTGCCTCCAGGAGAGCCTGTCAGAATATGATGTGCCCATCTTTAATCAACGTCAAAAGTTTTGCACAGAGGAGTTCACACAGAATGCTGTCATCCTTCCAGGCAAGGAAAGGTTGCATAGTGTCACTCTCTCTCCTTCTAATAGGAAGAACTGCCCCGGTGAGCCACAACCAGAACCTGAAGGTGAGTGAAGACAATGGCTGCCTATTTTTAGGTCCCAGTTACTGTGAGTGGGCCTCTTACGTATTTATTTTTATTTATTTTTTTGTGGAAACTGTATTTGCAGTCAGTCAGTGGGGACTACTGGATAAACTGGCATAGGAACTTCCCTCTAAAGAGGGTACTCACTTTATATAGGCTCACAACTTTAATAATAACATCCACCAACATAAATTAAGCTCACATTTTACAAAGCACATCCCGTTTTGCACCCTCACTTATTTTTCATTAATCAAATTTCATTTGCAAGTTAATATCAACATTTTGCTCTAGTAATCCACCCAGGAGACAATTTTCTTTTTTTCTTTTTCTTTTCTTTTTCGGTTTTTCAAGACAGGGTTTCTCTGTGTAGTTTTGGAGCCTGTCCTGGATCTCGCTCTCTAGACCAGGCTGGCCTCGAACTCACAGAGCTCCACCTGGCTCTGCCTCCCAAGTGCTGGGATTAAAGGCGAGTGCCACCGCCACCCAGCCAGGAGACAATTTTCAAGAAAATGAAGTACTTACCCAAGATCACCAAGTGACCAGGCTACTTGATAACTTCCTTTTCTCTCATGCCACACTTCACTGTCTTATTTAAGGAAATTGCTATGTATATTGATACTGGAATTTATTTTCCAAAGAATTGACTTAGCAAATATGAACAGAATTGTAATGACTGTGTCTCATTATGGCCTATACATAGACAGTCAAACTCTCAGAAAACCACCTACAGACCATGAGAGATGCAGCTTGTCACCGATTTAACATGACAGAACAGCTTCTCAGTCTTCAGGGTCTCTCACTTTGGGGAATCACTGTGGAAATGGTAGCCATAGGACCCTGAAGGAGCATGTCCCAGGCTCCACAGATGGACCTATGGGTCAATGCCAAGGAGTACCAGGATAAGACCAATCTAAGTCAAGGAGAATTATGTTGTCTTCCTTCAACAGTTCCCAATGCCCCTATGTGACAGTGCTATTTATCAATCCACTGAGAGTCATTGCCTGACTGTCATGCTCTTCACAAGGCCACTTCTCAACTCACTAGCCTCCTGCAATGGAGACAAGCCTGTGGCTGTAACAGACATCCATACAACTGTGCATCATACATCAAGTGCATACTATTCTACACCCATTTATTCCTGTGAACAACCCATGAGCTCAATGGGACACCTTACAGTTAAGGAAATTAAGATGTCAGAAATGGAAAGGCATTTCCTAACCTTTCATTTTTTAACAAATGAGAGAACCCAGAACTGAAGCTAGAACAGCAAAATGACAGTGGGATTTTAAGTAAGCAATTAAAATTTCTCTTGCAAATCTTGTGTTTTGCTTCTTTTATTTGAAAATGCTCATTTGGGGGTATGGAGGGAAAGGTCGAGTAATAGGGATGTGATATATTTTTTGTCAAAGAACATTTGGAACGATAGGAAGTGACAGTCTGGGTCAATATCAGCAGAAATTCTGCATGTGGCTGTACTGTCAGATGGAAAGGATCTCTGACTACAGACTGTGTAAGAGACCATTTGTATTTCCTTGTTTCTAAACAGTTCTAGTTGCTATGATTGAGCAACTTACATAAGAGTGAAAACCAACAAAATGAAGGGGATTTGGCAATCAAGTTGTTAAAATTTATTTAAGGTGCCAATCATAAGTGTGCTGAAGTTATCCATTGGGTGGCTAGACCAAAGGCTAAAGGCTGTGTTAGATATCAACATTAGGACAAAATTGATTAGGGTGAACAGCTGTGATCACAGATGAATGGCTGGAAAGGAATAATTTTAGGACTTTTCATTTTATGAAGAAGATTTTTGATGAATCTGTGCCACACACATAGACACAATGACAATATTCCTTCTGGGCACCATCATGTATAATGCGAACCTCTCCCGAGGAGTGGAGAACTCATTCCTAAGGTATTGCAAACAAGGCTGGAAGAAAGTCTTCAAGTTCTCAGCTCTTCATAGGTCTACAAAGGCAGCTGCCATCTACAAGGTCAGCAGCTCTTTAGCATCCATGTCCAACTCCTCTGGATGTCCAGTGGCTCATCCTGCTCACCACAACACAGAAGAACTGGTTCTAGTTCTCATCTGTCCTTTAGAACTCCCTGTGGGGACTTTTCTGTCAAACCTCATCCTAAACCATCAGCTCTCCCTACTTGGCCCTCATTGCATGGCTTTCTACAAAAGTGTGGGTAATACAGTTCCATTCTCTAATCACACACTACCCCACTCATCTCCACCTCTAAGTCTGTTTTGCTGAGCCAAGGTTATGAAAAACAAATACTTAAAACTCATACATCAACTTAAAAGAAGCACTTCCCACCTTTACCCCACTACTGCAAGGTATAAGACCCCAACCCTCCACAGAATTGTTGATGGATCTCCATGGCAACTGTCAGTTAGAATAAGCATGCTTCTTCTATTAATATTTTTCTCATTTCTGATTACCGAGAGTGCAACTGCATTAGAGTAAAATGGCCATTACAAACAGTGGATATAAGAATCTTGCATTCTGATTGCCTCCTCAACAGCCTAGCAGACTCTCCATCTCTTCTCTCCTAGCAGATCTCCAGGCATGAATTTGCCATCATCCTCCGAAGGTCTCAGCACCACCTGAGAGCTCGACTGTTAGAGATTGTGCCAGGTGCTCTTTGGAGCAGTCACATAAAACAAGTCCATTTCTTTGATGTATTTTAATTATTTGGCTACACAAAACCTCTTTAGTTTCCCCAAAGGCCTCATGGAGACTGCCTTGATTTTTTTTTTAAGCTATTGAATCACAAGATGCAATCTTCAGACTTCTTGAAAATGTTGCTGCCTTCCTTGTTTGCTTCTGCTTCCTTGTTGGAATTAAGGTGGTGATCATGGTGATGATTAATCCGTTGTATAAATATCTGAGTTTCTACTATATGCAAGGCACGGCACCACCTATGTCCCTAGCAATGGAGCCCATAGAAATCTCATGTTCCACAATAATTTGGGGAACCATTTACTTTTTTCTCTGTGACTCACTTCCAGATATTTGTTATGAAAACAGTGCAGTGTATTGTTACATTCTCTGACCAATAACCCCCATGTAGTTTCTACACAAAATCTGTAATTCTTTTCCATTTACGGGTCTCCAAGTTACTCTTCCTTTTGCTTCCGGGTACAAAGAATTGTTCTCGAATCACTCATAATCTGAGTCTGTTGGAGATGGGAGAGTGTCCCATTACGATGTTAAGTAGTCACTCACACTGGCAATGGAGGTCATCCCTTGCCAACCTCACAGTTCTCCCTGGGTTACACCCATTGTCTGGAACAATCAGACAGAAATTGTTTTCCCAGGTTTTTAGCCTCAAATGTAAAACAAGAACTCTTTTGCCTGGAAAGTAAATGAAATTGCACATTGTTCTGTAGATTGTAATTTGTATCTTACAGTTTTCATATATTAAAATCCTTGCTTTCCCTTTAAATAAAAAATATCTCCATATCCTACAATATACAATACCTTTAAAAATGCCAGACAATCAGAACCTTCTGTGAACAATTTCACACAAAAGAAGTAATCAACTTTTCCAAGGCAGTCAGGGTGGAAAACAATCTCTAGACAATTATCTTGTCCCTTTGTCATTTTTATCTTAGAAATCAAATTTAATTCTTAAGGCTGTTGAGTTTTAAAAAAAAAAAAAAAAAAACCTTCAAAACCATCATCTGGAAGTAAGGCAATTGGAGCCCAGGGAAATGCAGAGCAGACCGAACTTACACTCTGGTTTCCCTTCCTATCACTTCATTGTACAGTAACTTTTTTATTGCACTGGGTGATAAATGTCTCAATAATTGAATATAAAGGGAGTGAGAAGATGAATTCACTGAAGCAGATAATTTGATATTTCCATTGTGTTTGCTTTACTTGATTATCTGTATGGTAGGCTGTAGGGTGTGGAGGAAGCCCTGAGTGAATGAGTTCTATGTGAATATATGCTGTAGACAGCCAGGTCAAGGCCACCAAAGCTTCAGACCCATGGGAAAATGGCAAAGCCTTTGCTTCTGGTCCTAGTGTGAATGTTAGCAGGGTACGCATAAAGTGTCTGTCCGCTTTCTCTGCTAGGATATTTGTGGCCTGACGACTGCTCTCTTAACAAAGATTAGCTAAGCCTGTCTCCTTAATCCAGCTGTATGCTATAAACTCCACCTCCTTGTTTATCTGTATGCAATAACCCTGTCTCCCAGTTGAATTGTATGTAATAAACATGCTGAACAACCTGGGTGCTATGGTTTCTCCATCAGAGTGCCCAGCCAAGTTGACCCCAGTTATTTCTCTCTGTGTGTTTTTGTCTTTTCTTCATTCCCTCACTGGCCCTAGTCAGATCTGCCCCTGGAGATGTGCTGGAAGGGACAGCAAGGGAAACAGGCTTACTGGGTGGCATTTGCCACACCTTTAGTAGACAACATGATGATCAAAAACGTGTTCTGCGTCAGAGAAACACAGCTTCAGATGCATACTGTGCCACCTTCCCATTCTACTGGCCTCCTGTCACTGGGCCAGGCATTAAGTTCTGTTGCCCTTAGTTTTCCTAAAAGAGATGATGGAAGTGCCAGCCTCATAGACTTGCTGTGAGGATAAAGATGAGTTAGTACGTGTGTAATCCTGTAAAACCTGCTGGAGTGCATATGCATTGCTGCTGCGACTGTCCTTACTTCTAAATTCAAGAATTACTTTTCCCCTACTCTTTCCATGTTTATTTTTAATTATCAACCTTTTCAGTAACATCAAGCTAAGGTGAGAAAATCCCAACCAGGGGAAGATATAGGTGGGTGGAGCTGACTCCATTACTGTGGACAAATGTTCTATCTTACTGAAAAGACACACACAGAAATCACACAAAGCATTTTGATCTATGCAGTGTCTGTAAACTTGTCTGAATTACTACAAATTTCTTTATAGCCATTTTAAAATAGATTCTGGACAGCTTAAAATGCTTAGTATTGTATTCAGATAATGGGAAAATCAAATTTAAAGGCTTTAACAATGCTTTCCTTCAAATAGATTTAAAATTATATAATGTATCTAGTTCTTTTAAAATCTTCAAGTGGCTGTTTTCATCCCTCCCCCATCCTCCCATCCTGGGTGTACAAAGAGACACACTAACTGAAAGTAATTTAGTCAGGCAATTTACTTTTGCACAACAGTGTGCAAAGACTCACACTGGGCTAGCAAACACACTGGGGTAGGATGGTCACTTGGTTTTTATCTGATCACGGGGTGGTGACAGTATCTCACCCCATTGGTGGGAGCTAGGCCTCACAATCCGATGTGACTTGTTAATTCATGAAAGGAGAGGGTATGATAGAGAGCCTAATTTCAGGGGTCTGGCATCCAGGTTTTAGACAAACAGACAGGAAATTGCCAAGATCAGGAAGGTTTATAGAATACTGGCCCCTGCCAGGCTAGCCATCTTTGATAGAAAAACAAAACAAACAACAAACAAAAAATCTCTCATTGTTCCCACTAGTAATCTCTAATTTATAGTAAAGAGTTACTGTTAAGTCAAGAAATAAATTGTATTAATTAACCTTTAAAAGGGTGACTTTATATAGATAAACTGAACACACCAGATTTGGATGCATTTTATGCTACCCTTTGTGCCTTTTTTGAGGCCAGTTAGTCTTGAGAATATAATTTATGGGTGTGTACAACAGGGTAGGTACTTTGATTAAATCTGGGGACAGGTAGAAAAAGAGGAAGAGCTGTTCAAGTGGTCATTCTATTTGGACAATATCAAATTCCAGTTGTCTCTTGTTGCTTGACTTGCTGAGTATTTACAGAATGCACACCTTGATCTATGGCCACAACGCAGTCCTCACTTCCTGGTCCTGGACTTTTCAGTTGTCCGCTGTTCACCTAAGTTAGATTTTGCCTTGGAAGTGGTTTATATGGACAGTGCAATGTTATAAAAATTGCATAAACATCTATATTTGTAACCAAACCACTAGAATCTCTGAGAAGTGGTTTTCTGACCGGCTTCCCAGGAGATAACATGAAGAAGTTTAAAAAAAAATAAAAAGCACCCTCAAGATTATTCTAGTATATATGGCTTTAGCTTGGGTATTATGCCTGTAAGGCTCCTCAGGCCTCATGGGACATTTTGCTGGGGTAGAATAACAGGGATCAATAAATATGTAATCCTGCAAAGGCTGCCTGAGCTCAAAAGCATTGCTGCTGTTACTGTCCTTATTTTAAATTCAAGAATTACTTGAATTTAGAATAGGTTTTTTTTTTTTTTTTTTTTTTTAAGAAGGCAACTAAAACCATCCATGTCTCTTGGTCAGGTACTAGAAAACATGAATTACGATGGGGAACCCAAAATAAACAGAAATTTTCAGGAAATCTAGGAAAGGGATTCAGGGAACTGACTTTTTAAAAAAAATATGGTTACATATATTTTTGGAGACAGGTTCTAACTCTGAAGACTAGACTGGCCTCTAACTTGAGATTAACCTGCCTCAGTCTCACCATGGCTATGATTTCGGGTGTGCAACACAGCTTCCTTCAGGTACAGCATGATGCTTTGATACACACATACAAAACAGCACAGTAAAACCAGCCACTTAATTTTCCTATCATTTTTGTAGTGAAGCATTTAAAATTACTGTCTTAAGGGTCAAAGTGCATATTGCATTATTGCCGACTATAGTCCACCTGAAGGCTATTATGTGAAAAGGAACAATCCAGGCACAAAAGGACAAAACTGCCCATTTTATACATGAACTCTCTGTAAAGTTAACTTCACAGAGGTAGAGAGTAGGAAGATGGGCTTGGGCTGAAGATGAGGAGTGGGGGCACACAGAAGTTGCTGGTTAAAGGGTACGAAGTTACATATGGATGAGAGGAACAAATTTTAAGGAATCAATGTGTCACCAGTCAGTTCAAGTTATTCTGATTCACAATCAAGGTTGAGAGCAACCTCACCTTGCATGGTATTGGAGACCTCAATCAGGCATTGCAATTTGCTTCCAATCAATTAAGTAACTACCTTAGTGTACATTTGTAGACCCTAACTGAGATCCTTCATCATATTCTCCCAAAGTCTATCCTTCTCCTGAATTTCCTGTTTCTTATAACAAGAGGTTACCAGCCAAGCCTCAGGCATCATGCCTCTGCGTGTGTGTGTGTGTGTGTGTGTGTGTGTGTGTGTGTGTGTGTGTGTGTGTGTTACTGAGGACTGACCCTAGTGAGTGCCTTAAACATACTATGCAAACACTCTACCACTGAGCTGTATGCATGTCACCAGACCTTTGTTTATATTTAATTTTCTGCTTTAGTTTGTTTTCATTCCATTTGGATTGACTGAAGTTTGGCTTTTGACGATCTATAATCTACTATTCTTCTCATGTTATGCCTGTCTCAAGCACTATTTCTTCCTGAAGCCTTCCCTAAGCCATCAAATCTAATGTAATTTTACTCATAGTATCTGTTTTTCTTTTTATTACATCTCGAGTGTATTATTTAGTCTACACACACACACACACACACACACACACACACACACACACACACACAATATACTCACGGTCATTAGGAAATATTATGAGTCAATGAATAAAAACAATTGCCTTCTGTGATCAAAGTGCTATGCTAAACTCCAGATGACTCATGAGTATTGATCCATTGAAGTATGAGTCTTACCACCTTAACAGATGCACTATGTCACATGGCTAATCCAAGTATGTGATACACAGAGCTCAACATAGTATTTCATCCTATACCAAGTTAGAGACCAGCCTGGATTACCAGATACTTTATCTCAAAATGAACAAATAGAAAAAAATAAAGAAAAATTTATGGATAAGAACACAATTTCCAAAAGCTAATTTAAAGCCTTCAAAACAACAGGAGATGTGACTGGGTTTATGAGATGTGGCTATATTACTGTGGTTTACCATGGAGAATTCTGTGGGAATCTTCTCCTTTTCATCTTCATTAGCTCCCTTTATTATCACTCAGTTTTTCTGGTGAAATGAGACATAGTAGTCCTCTGAACATGGGCCAACCACTAGTATCCACTGCTTAACCACTTTAACCACTGCTTAAAATCGTGCAGAAGACAAAGAAGCAAGTTAATATATTTGTGTGATTCCATAAGAAGTCAGCTTAAGGGATAAGACTGGGTGGCAGACAGACAGCAGTTTAACCATGGCTAGAAGTTTTATCTGAAGCTTGAAACACTCCATTGCCCTGGTTGAGCAGAGCTCTCTCCCCTCTGATAAAGCCTTCCAATTCTATTTCACACTCATGCATGATCAACATTTCCTTTTCCTCTAGATAGTCTCTGTGTGCTCGGGCCTCCTAAACATATTTCCACAAGTTCCTCACATTTGCCTAGAGTCATTTTATTTATAGATCTATTTTTGGTTTTATGAGACGAATGCTTAGCCCAGGTTGAACTTGAAATCATTATGTAGCTGAAGATGATGCTGAACTCCTGTTCTGCCTGCTTCCACTTCTCAAGTGTTGGGACTCGGGTGTGAGCTTCCATTCCTGATGCCTTAGTGCCCTTATAGGAGCGAGTAGTCATTCTTCAGAGGGGTCAAACAATGGGAAGATGACAGGAAGGCTGAAACCATGCCTCTGTGGTTCTGACCAGAGCTTATCATGGCTTGTTTTCTGAGACACTGGTCTTATTCAAATGAGAGCTACTACTGGGTCCGTGTATACAACAGTGGGGACGGGATGGGTTTGGGAGCTTCATATGAAGGCATTTTCTTTTGTAAAAACAAATACTTTCCAGCACCAGGTAGGTTAAACTGGGAAAGACTTTCCCTCTGGAAACTCATGAAATGGGTTACAACTTCCCTATCTCACAGAGATACCTGATTCTCTACATTAGAAAACAATTCCCTTTGTTTCTCTCCTCGTTTACTTTTGAGGTTGCAATATATAAGTATATCTATCATTTCTCCCTTTTCTTTCCTGCCTCCAAGCCCTCCCATATCCCCATCCTTGCTCTTTTTCCAATTCATAGTAAAGCGTCTTTTAAACATTAATGGTGTTCGAAAACGGGGCTGATAACAACAGCACAGGAAGAAATGACTTTGTCTTTTATATTGCCACAGAGTCCTTTAAATATTAATATTCATAACTGAATTTTGGATAATGTGGCTCAGGACAATTAATGAAAAAAGAGGCCATTAATTTGAAAGAAACCAATGAGGTGTGTATGAGAGTTAGGAGGGAGGAGCCTGAAGGTAGACATTATGT
The DNA here is from genome assembly GCF_007827085.1 of Peromyscus californicus insignis. Classification (NCBI taxonomy): domain Eukaryota; kingdom Metazoa; phylum Chordata; class Mammalia; order Rodentia; family Cricetidae; genus Peromyscus; species Peromyscus californicus. The sequence goes on along the minus strand of NW_026294458.1, from coordinate 19,438,037 downwards.
AATTGTATTATAATCCCCTGCCAAAAGAAGCACCCAATTTTAAAGAGTGGACTGTGGGAAGAAAAAAAGGGAGATTCATTATTTATTTATTTATTTATTTATTTATTTATTTATTTATTTATTTACAAAATTGATTGTGTATTTGAGGAGCTTGAATAAAACCACAGACTTAAAAAGGGCTTAAGATGAAACACTTCAAAAACAGAACACATAGATTGGGGAACGATGCACAATGCTAATACAAAGAATATAGTACAAATCTTGGAACTCTGAGCATAAGATGGTCAAACATTTATTCATACATAAAATACAGTAAATTAAAAACATATGCTAAGGATCTTCCAGACCACTGGTGCAAGGGAAGGCACACTTTATAGAAAAAAAAAACACTTGTAATTTAATATCATGAAGATTTAATGGTATGTGGACTTAAAGACACAAGACAAAAATGAAGGCCTCTTTTAGTGAAAGAGAGATACTAACAACTAATACACTTGCCCTCTAATTCCAACTCAATTTTGAGAGAGAATTTTGGTATGTAGTCGAAGCTGTCCTCAAACATTTCATCATCTTGCTTCAGTTTCCAGAGTGCTGAGGTTATGACTAGCACAACCATGCCCGGCCTCTAAATTCATTATTGGTCATAGAAGGATTTGGGGAGAAGAGGAACTTAAAGGAGCAAAGAGAGAGACTATGATGGGAATGTAGGACATAGATCTTGGTTCTATCAAGTCAGTGAAGAAAATCTCATGGAGTCCATATTTCCTATTCTTTAGTATTCAAGATTAGCCCTGTATTTCACTCATCTACATTGCAGGGAATTGGACAGGGTCCCTTGCTGAGATCATTTCACCACACATCCACAAGAAATTTGGTTCCCACCTCAGACACCTTTGCATTTAATTAGAAGGATTTGCTAGACTCCTTAGATACAATAATTGAATTTCAGATGTTTTTCATTGAAAAGTGTCAGCATCCAGAGACCCAGAGGAGTAAATCATTATTAACATATATTCTTGCCATCAGATTTCACCTTGCATAGGGTTCCTTGGGAGGTGGAATTGGCAGAGGCCAGCTGAGTTGTGAAAATATATCCTTCTTAGAGATTCAAAGAAAATAATACCATCTTGGAAAGAGGCCACGCTGATTCATGATACACTTATTGCATATGAAACAGGAGAAAATCCCAACATATCCTTATGAATAGTTGGCTGATACCTATTAAGTTATCCCAGTACAACACATTAGAAAGCGGAAATCTATGCCATCTACCAGATTAATTGCTATTTATGGCAGACTGACTTCTCAATCTGGCTCCTTTTGTGGAACATATTTCAACTATCTTTTCTACCTTAAGAACAAGCCAGATTTTTGGATTCAGACAAATGGAAGATAACTTAAAATGCAATCTCTCCATTTTGATGCAGATGGAAATGTCTCCATATTTCATGGCCCTCCAGTTTGGCTGGATAGCTATCCTCACTGCTTTTTGCCTCTTTTCCATTCTACCACTGTCCAGCCTTTATCATAGACCCATAGAATGTATGTTTTATTATCAATAGGTTCAGATTAAATAATGTTAAAAAAAAATCTTGGAATTTTCTAAGACAAGGCTAGCTCCTTTTAGCTATATACCTTCGACAGATTTTTGCTTATCAAAGGCGCGCCTGAACACTGACTATTACAGGTTACCTAGGAAACTCACAGCAACTACACTTAAAAACAACACAAAGCTCTCTAACTGAGACTCGGTGCCATTTTTAAAACCTCTATTTTGGGGATGGTAAAAGAAATAGTTAACAAGTGGAGACCAGTACACAGCTACTGCTTTATTTAGGTTTCCCCTTTCTACATTATTCTGTACTTCTATGCCTGCTAGAGTAGCTGTTAAAAGAATTAAAACCTAACATAGAGCAAGAACAGTGCTCTATGTTAGCCTCGCCCCTGTCCACAAGATGTAACATTTTAGGCCAACCAAAGGTGTGAAAGATGATTTTTTAATTTTTAGATCTTTTTGGCATTCACTATTGTGAGAAGACTGTGTTAGTAGCTTTGTATGATTATAACAAAATACTTATCTGCACATACAGGGTAGTGAGTATTTATTGTGGCTCATGGTTTTTAGTGCATAATGGTGGGACAGTGTGGTGGAACAGCTTATACCAGGGCATCCAGGGATCAAACGTCTGTTAAGTGGTTTTCTCTCATTTATTCTATCTAGGCCCCAGGCCTACGGGCTGGCTCCACCCATTCTGAAGCACCCTCAACTACAAACTGAGATGTGCTATATCAGTCTCCTAGGTGCTTTCCAATCCAATCAATGTGACAACGATTTGTAATTGACTTTTTTAAAAAAGTTCCATGTACTTGCATGAGTTTATGTGGACTACATGCATCCAGGTACCCAAGGAGGCATGAAGCGGGCATCGGATCTCTTGGAACTGGAGTTACAGGCAGCTAGGAACTGCCCAATGTGGATGGTGGGAACAGAACTCAGGTTCTCCAAATAGCAGTAAGTTTTCTTAACCATTGAACCATCTCTCTAACTTTGACAGTCAATTTTGAGTCAATATAAACCTTCATGCTAACCATCTGTCCTGCTTGTCTAATCTAATCGTAGTTGATGGTAATGGAAAATTATTAATGGTTCACTATTTTATCTTACATTTTTCTAGGCATGGACATTTGTCTTAGTTAATTCCACTCTATACAAACACTATTAGAGAATAAAAGCGAATTAGGATAACGTCACCACGGAGAGCTGAAAATGTACAGCTGAACTGACAAATACCAATTGCAGTGTGCAATTTTAATACTTTACAATATTTACTATTGAAATAATATGGTCCTCTTCTATCATTCACTATCACAAAAATGACAAAAATTTTCCCTTCAAATCCTTGTCATAATGTAATAAATTATACCAATAACGTGCATCCTCATGGTTCATAAAATGAAGAGATAAAGTCCGTACAGAGTGAGATGTATTTCTGAAAGCACCTTATTGGCTCTGAGTCAAGGTCACCTTGGCTGCAGCCTAGTCCTATAAGTACCACTGAGAAAATGCCTGGGGCTGGAACTTGGTCTGATAACCTGAGAGCTGTTGCAGTGTTTTCTGAAATCCAATTACCAAGTCCTTTATTACTACACGCAGACCGTGGAGCTTTTCTGTATTTGAAGGTGTCATACACCCATAGTTTCATACAAAGAGGCCAGAGAAGTATTTCTGAATGGTGTGCTGATGATGGACAGAGATGTTGGAGATGATGCCAAGGATGAAAAATTCCATCTCTCTAAAACTCACTTTTCTAGTGTACTCAGTTAAAGGCAAATGCAAAACATTTCACGGGAGGGAGAGATTTTTCTTTCCTTCTTTCTCACCAACACTTCTTGTTATACAGTAAATAGAAATTATGTAAATATGGTATAGTAAGTAAAGAAAACTTTTTGAAGATTAAATCTCAAGGCTGCCATGTTTCAGTTTTATGTGCTAAACGTCTAACTCTTGATGGTCTCCTTTTATAGTGATTAATTGCAGTTATAATCCTACGTCAACAATTTGTTTGATTGAAAGGAAAGGGAAAGTGTGAAATGTCTTACTTAATGTCAATCAGGCTTGGATATGAAGGTGAGTTTTGAGCTGCAGACAATGCTAAGGGTGGTCCAGGCTAGCATCCTTAGTGAGGCCCTTACAGTGACTCTTTCTTCTGCCGTGTATGTACCCTGGCAGGTAAATAAATCACCAGGAATATTTGATAAAATACGGATTTGGTTTCTCCACTCTGAATTCTGATTTCAAATATGCTCATCAGAAGTCCTGGCATTTTGCCTTTTTTACTGTCAGTGGGTACAGTGGAGGTAACCAACAGCTTTCTGATGAGATTTAAGCCTAATCCATAGAAAGGATTTCATATCTGGTACTGTCAATCTGGGCAAAATCATTTATCTGGGGAGTTCATATATCTAAGCAGGGAAATGACTCGTTATTTTGAAAAGCAGACATGGCATCAAATTACCCTCAAACTCTAATACCTATTCCCATAAGTAAACACAGCTCTCACCTCTCATCCGAGAAGCTTCTCCTTGTGTTAGCTGGTGACTAACTCAGAGACTTACACCTAGTCAAGTGCAGGGAATAAGTGACTTCCCGATGCTTAGCAACCATTCGACATCTGTAACACTACCATTTTCCCAAGGCTCAGGCAACACTGTGGAAGAGGGGCAGGAAGATGATAAGCACCAAAGGTTAGGGAGGTGCCCCCGATAAGGAGTGTCTTCTGGATACGACAGGATCATGGCACTCATAAAGGTACAGCAGCTACAGCCGCCACCACAAGACCTTCACAAGGTAAAGCCAATCAACATTCCAGAATGGACCGGCAGGGCTTTAGGAGGCCCTACCTTTAGCTGAGAGCTAGTGGCAATCGATGGCTGCTGGAGAATGGAGTCAGTTTTCTTCAGAGGGCGGCCTTTTGTAAGCTCCTCACACAAATGCACGGACATGCACACGAGGCAGCACCAATTGGTCTCAGAAAGGAAGTGGATATGAAGTTGGGGAGGATTTAAGAGAAGAGTTTGGGAGAAGTTGGAGGAGGAAGAGGCTTTGAATGTGACCAAGATACATTGTATGTAAGTGTGAAATTGTCCCAGGCGGTGGAGGCACACGCCTTTAATCCCAGCCCTTGGGAGGCAGAGGCAGGCAGATCTCTGTGAGTTTGAGGCCAGCCTGGTCTACAGAGTGAGATCCAGGACAAGCACCAAAGCTACACAGAGAAACCCTGTCTCGAAAAAAAACAAAAACAAACAAACAAAAAGTGTGAAATTGCAAAAGAATAAATAAAAAAAAGAGTATGACAGAAAATATGTTCTCAATGTTAATTAACTTCAAAATATCACGCTGTACACAATAGTTTTATCTGCCAATTAAAAGATAATAAAATAAAGAGAAAAATGTAACTCTTTCTCTTCTGTCGATACAGCTGAACATGAACTACAGGAGGGTCCAGACAGTAAGACTGCAGCTGCTTTAGCTTCCAGCCTTGGAAATAGAAGCCACTGCTTTATGATAATTTGTTATAGAGCCGAGCTCAAATGGGTCTCTCTCTTTTCCTTTCTCTCTCTCTCTCCCATATGATCACACACACACACACACACACACACACACACACACACACACACACACACACTCACACTCACATACACCCCACTTATGATAAATAAATGATGAGCAGCTTTATACACTCTCCTCATGCCTGGTCTATTATATCTATTTTAGACACAATTTTGGAAAAAGATGTAACACCCAGCAAGCATAACTCTCACACCTTCACAGATATTCCAATCCTCTGTCTGAGCTGGTGATGTGTCCTCTCCCCTGACTGTGACAAGGCCTGCTAAACCTCCCTTCTCCACAACTAGACTATTAAGCAGGCAGTGGCGTACATATCGATTGTTTCCTCGTGTTTCCCTCCATTTGTTCATCAGAATATGTTTAACGACGGGAAAAAGATCTCCTGCTATGAGGAAATGCTAAAATCCCACTTCATTTCTGTGCATAAAAGGGCAGAGGAGGTGAGCAATAATGGTAGGAAACTGAGGAAGAATTGATTGTAAGTCAAGGGCAGTCCTAAGTAATCCTCATTGACAAATGCAGGTCAATTACTGCTCGCTGAAGCCCAAGACATACAGCTGTTACTTTTAACCTGTGCTGGAAATGGAGCAACTTCAGAACAATTAGAAGAGAACAATTCAGGGAAGAAAATTGTAAACAACAGAAGCTCCAGGAAGTTGTGGAACATTCAATGTCCTCTTTTCACTTCCTGTACTCTCTGCAAGTGCCTGTTCCTTAAAACTGTGTGTATTTGTTTATAAGAAATAAAAGTGATAGCGGGGAAGAGCAGGTGTCGGCAGGAGGCCACAGAGCCCCAGTTAGATAAATGCTTCGGTGATCTACTCTATAGTACGGGGTGGAGGTTGATCGTGATCATTTCAAAATTACTGAAAGATTTTAAATGTTATCTTTGCAAAAAAAAAATGACAGCTCGGTTAGGTAACAGCTATGTTAATGAGTTTAATTTAATCATTGCATGATGCATACATATATCAAAACATCACATTGTGCCCATAAATATATGCACTCACTATCTGTCAATGAAGAATAAAACTAAGATAAATGACTAAAGAGAAGCTCTACTGTGGAAGAAGCAGTCCCTGCCTCTGGGGCACCACATCTTCTTCTGCTAAGCACATGACACCTAGTCACGCCAACTGCACTGCAGGCACTGAGGATACATAAAAACTGAAACAGTCCTAGCATAACCAACGCCGTTCCCATCACAGCTGCATCTGTCTGTGCAGCAAGGTCTCAAAACCAACCTGTCAAGGCTCATCACCTCTACGCAGTGTTCTCTGACAAGACACTAAAAACGTTGGGAACTTAATCACAGTCACCCTGCCTTCAGGGATTTTCCGCCCAGAGTAAAAAATGACACAAGCTTGTAGTATTAAAGATAAAGCAGAATCACCATCACTGTTTCAGGAAAGAAACTGTAGTAAGGAGTGCATACCATATTACAATGAAATCCACAGTCCATGTGTGCCTGGGGCGCTGTAACCAGCAAGACAGAGATAGAAGAACAACACTGCTTCACTAATTTCCTTCTAGCCTTGCTTGCAAGGTTTCAGTAATTATTTTGTACAGCTATAAAATTCTGTGCCTGTCAGAAAAAAAAAGGATGGAAAATAGACAAGAGGAGATCCAGGCGATCTGAGCTTTGGATTAATCTGTTCCATCATCTCAATAACTCTATGAGTTACATGGATCAGAAGCTCCATCCTGAAGCCAATACTATAGAGTGTGTTATAATGTGGGAATGAGACCATCCTTACATCTCTCAGCTACTTGTGCACTGGGACATCCCAAACCAATCATCTGTATTCTAGGAACTGATATGTGGCTGATGCCCAATAAATTTTATGTATCAAATGGATAAAAATTATATAAAAATTGAGCCCTTAAAGGGTCAAGCCCAGAGAATTAATAAATGACTACTTGAAATTTAGGCCATAAAATACTTACCACTTAGCAAGTAATATTGGCAGAGTGATTATTTACATGATGGTATAATATAAATGTTGGTTAAAAAAAGGAAAGAAAAATTAAATTATACTCTATTAGGTTAATATGTAAGAGATCAAACATCACTTTATACTACATAACACAATGTTACATTTTGAAAATAAATTACAGGTTCTAGAGAGTACAAAGGTCAGTTTTAAAGAACATAAAATCAACTAAATGTGAATTCCTATGTTAATATATATTATAAATATATGTTATATATGTATATATATTATAAATGAACATAATGTAGTGTATGTACAGCTGCAGAATATTATATATAGAGAGAGATCTATTCAAAAAGTCCAAAGAATAAAGTTCTTGTACTCTATTTAATAATTACAAAATCTTAAGTTGAAAAAGCTAGGAAAAGTTGCATTCAATTCAGTTTTCTTGTCAGTAAAATGATAAAGTCTTCCATTCAGAAGACTTAAATACTTATAGAAATTAGATACTACATTCTGTGAGAAACCATTTTCAGAGATTCACACTGTAGCCCAACTTGTCCTGTAATTTGACAGAGAAACACATTCCAACCACACTGCTAAGGAGGATATGCACACAGAAGATGAAAAAGAGCAAGCAGAAGTAAATATCACCAATGTTTGGAAAATGTAGATTAATATGTTGTATGCTGAGAAATTTCAGTGGATACATAGTTATAGGAACTTGCTAAGACTTTTTCAGCACACACCTGCCCTCCATTTGTGTTTGATGACTTTGTCTTTCAGACTAAGTCGCTCTGGAGAGAGTAATTACTTTCACATACTTCGTTTGCGGTAGGTCCAATAAACAAATGCATGAAGCTGACTTTGAGAAATGGTGTAACACTTTAATCTGAGATGATTTAGGAAAGAAGACACTCACATCCAAATCATCTGAAAATAAAGCCTCTCAGAATAGAAAAAAAAATGTTTTTATTGAGTAACTGTGACTGATTTGGATGAGAATTCATGTGAGACTGACCTGGAATCTCACACAGAAAAAATAACATTCTATTTTATCTTGCAGTTTTTTATTGTCCTAAAGGTAAAGGCCTCTCTATATGAAATTTAATAGGACAGTAAGAGGGCTTGGAATACAAGTAATGACAACCGAAATTAATTCAGTATATCAGGTCAGATAACCCCTTGTGCTATGAAATGAAGTTGAAAATATAGATAGCAGACATGGTCTCAGAGCTTTCTAAACAGGACTCACCTTTGAATAGAGCTAAACATTGTAAGCTGAGAATGACCTACCTAAGAAAATCATTTACCTTTCTCATCTTTAAGTACCTCAATAAAGTAGTTTAGATGTACATTCTCTAGACATCGCTAAATTTAATTGAATATGAAATGCTGAAAGTTCATCTGGAGTAATAACCTAGATTAATTTTGTCTGTAAAATGTGAATCTTTGCTATTCTCTCTGGCCTTTTATCTATGACGGAAAATTGAATTCTGTACATATCGTTGATACATTATTGGTGTAGCTTTCAATAACACTGGACAAACCTTAGAACACAGGAAAAATCTAGAAATGGATATTTAAACAGGTGGTCAACTTCTTTCTCATTAAATGAAGGTTTAAAAGTTAGGAGCCAGAGAACTTGAATAACAAAGTAGGATTAATTGTTACTTTAGACAATTTCAAAGAAATGCTTTAAATTTGTTTTTTCATATATTTCAAATTAAAGCTATTAAAATGAGAGGAGGTTGTTGTGAAAGCAGAAAAGAACTAACCATACAGCAGGAATTGTTGACTAGCAGCAAACGAATATCAAATTTGATACACAGAATTAATACACTTGTTCCATGGCTTGATACCTAGATAATTATTTCTCATTAGATTATTTGAATTAGATCTGGCAAACTTGCTATAATCTCTCCATAGTGAGGAAGATTGAGACAGAGACAGAGACAGACAGAGAAAGTGGAAAACAGACAGAAAGGGACAAACAGAGAGAGATATTCATCACCCATTGGCATGCTTGATATCCATAAGATTCATCATTGTTCATCTTTCTTGCAACAATAGAAGATGAATAGATAAGGACTGGCTACATCTATTAAGATTTTGTCTCATTTTCTCCACCTAATCATCTGTCACCTGTAGTGAGTCATGATCTTATTTTCAATCTCAATATTAAATATAGGATAAGATGGCTTAAACAGAAAAATAACTTTAATTCGGCAGGAAGGCTTCAGTGATCACAGTTGACATGCATAGCAGAGGACTGTAAATGAGGCGCTGAAGCTATGGTAGGTGTAGGAGGGAACCAGCCTCAGGCAGATCCCAAGTCTCTGTGTTATAAACAGGTTGCACAGTCCTCTCTTCTCATTCTTCTTCAGAGGCTTCCTACAAACCCGGTGTGCACTCTAACTCAGGAAAGCTGAATGACTTTGATCATTCCTCATCAGACCCTTTGAGAAAGCATTATCAGTAGGATGGCACTGGGCCTATCAATAGTGAATCTGGTTTGGCTGACTCAGGTTGAGTCAGTTCCATCATTGAGATCACCAAATCTGATGAAAAGCAGATTCTGTACAACACTCATTGGGAAGTAGTCCATCATTCTGAAAGAGCAGAGATTTTAGAGTCATATCAACCACAATGCCAATCCTTAACATGAGCGTAGTTTCTATTCAATTTTTCTAGTCTTCTTACTTACAATATGATAGACTAATAAGTACAGGGTAGTATAAATTACTATAAGTGTAATAGGTTCAGTGAGATGAATAAAATGCTAGCTCTTTTCCAGTCTCTTGTTGGCTAGAGGGTAATGGTAGGAGAGCAGGAATTTGTCCCTACTTCCTTGGTAGTGCTGAAATAACGTGAGCTGGTTAATTCTAAGGGTTTAACTGCAGCCACAAATTGAAGATAGAAAACCCAAGTAAATATCTGAGGGTTTAGTGGAAGTGGGGAGAATGAAAAGTGTTAAGTATACATGTTAAGCATGGACACATAGGTCTCAGAAATAGGCTTTGTGATGATGAATCTTGATCATCAACTTGATTGGACTGAGAGACACCTAAGAGATTATTAAGGCATACTCCTGGCTATCTCGCTGAAGGTGTATCCAGAGATACTTAGCATGCAGAACTCAACTGAAGGGGAAAGACCTGCCCTGAACATGGATAGCGCCAGTCAACAGGTCAGAATAGTAAATGGAAGAACAGGAAAAGAGAGGATGGAGGCCAGTAGTTGTAAGCTCCATTCTTCCTGATGGGTCTGCTGCTATTTCCACAAATCCTCAGACTGAAAGCCTCTGAGTCTTCACCCTTGAGGGTCTCAGTTGAAATGCTGCTCAGTTCCTGTCTCCTCAGGCCTTATATACCGTTCTCCACGCAGCCATGCCACTTCCTGGGATTAAAGGCAGGCGTGTGTGCTTTCCAAGAAAAGGCATGAGATCTCAAGTGCTGGAGTCAAAGGCGTGTGCCACCACTGCTGGAATCTGTTCCCAGTGTGACCTTGAATTCACAGAGATATAGCTGGATCTCTTCCTCCCAAGTGATAGGATAAAGGCCACTGTCTGGCCTCTATGCCTAATCTAGTGGCTGGCTCTGATAAATTTATTAGGGTACACAATATATCACCACATCCCCTAGGGCCAGATATCTGAAGACTTGGTTTCAGGTTGGTGGTGCTGTTTGTGGAGGATTAAAAGATGCCACTGGAAAATATACATCATTGAAGGTGGGCTTGGAGAGTTTAAAGTCTTCTACCACTCCCAGTTTGCTCTAGCTGCTTCATGTTGACGATATGAGCTCCAGCTTTCTTTTCCTGCTGCCATGCCATGCTTGATGCCTACTGTTGTGCTGTGTTGGACTCTTACCTCTCTGAAACCGTAAGCCCAGATAAACTCTTCCTTCTATGAGTTGCTTCTGGTCATGGCGTTTTATCACAGCCACATAAAAGTAACTAATACACAGAGAATTGTGAATGCTTGTTTAGCTTGCTTTCTCCATTTTACTCAGTAATTCTTTTGCCCACAGAATGGTACCAACCACTGTCAGAGCACAGCTTCCCACCTCAGTCAACCTAGTCTAAAATCTCTGTCACAGACATGACCAGACATTTATCTCATAGGTGATTCTAAATCAAGCTCAAAATCAGTATTAAGCAACTGAAAAACTTCTTAGATTTTTTCTTCCCAGCACTGAAAATAATAATCACTTTAAAAAAGATGATAGGATAAAGGCCACTGTCTGGCCTCTAAGGGAAATAGCTCAGCTTTTTAAGTGCTTGCCACACAAGCATGAGGACTGGAAATTGGATCCTCAGCATCCACATAAACAGGTGTGGTGGTGGGTCTGTATTGCCAGTACAAAGGGTATGTGGAAGAATATAAGTTGGACTCTAGAATTCACTGGTCAGTCATTCTAGCCAATTTCTATATTTTGTGAGAGGCCATGTTCCAGAAAAGAAGACACTCAATCTTAATCTGTTGCCTCCCTGCATGCACAGATACACATATCTCAAATATTTTCACACACACACACACACACACACACACACACACACACACACACACACACCAAAAAAAAAAAGGTATGAGCAATCAACTTTAGAACAAGGCTACTATGACTTATCTGGTTTCCCTTACTACTTCATATCCTCTGGGAAATACTGCCGTTTCAGTGAATTTAAAATGGTATCCCACTTGAAAACCATTCATAATCTGGAAACCAATTTAGATTTATGGATGGGTTGCAAATAAGGATGGCAATGTACATCGAAGAATTTTATTTTAGCTGATATTATATGCAAATGATTAAGCTCTGAGTTGTAAGCGACACAAAAATACTGACTTGAATCTTTTCAAACTCTAGTAAATTAGCTGACAGAGCACAATGATTATATTATGCAATTTCTCTTTCCATTTACCTGAATTCTGTTCACCTTCAGTCTTCTGTGTCCTAATCTTTCAATACTACATTTAAGTCCTTTGAAAAACATCATATCTTGCCAGAAAATGTATTTGCCCTTCAACTCCTTAGAGCTTCTTTTTATATTGCTTACAATTTCTCATTTTATGGTATTATTGTTACTTTATTGGCTATATATATTATTAAAAGATGTATTTTTGGCCAGAGAGATGGCTCAGCAGATAAAGGTGAATTCTAAGGACCTTAGTGTGATCTCTGGTACCCACTTGGTGGAAGGGGAAAACCAACTCTTGCAAATTGTCCTCTAACCTCCACAAAAAACATGGCACATGTGTGCGTCGAACCCTACTGTGCAGACACACAGAGACAGGCATGCACACAAGCCTGCATGTTCATACACACATAGAGACTATAAATAAAAAAATTTAATAGTTTATTTAAGACATAACTGTAGTGAGTAGCTTTTCCAGCTTTGACCTGGAGGTACCACCCATATTGAGGCTTCCGGTAACTGTCAAGCCTACGAGGCAGGGCCCAGACAGAAACCCTTAAGACCTGAGATCCGGATATGCCAGCTCTCTTGGTGCCTGGATCCTGGACCCTGGAGGTAAACCAAGCAGAGTTCTCCAGAGAACACCACTGGACTGCACTACACCTTTCCTGGACCCTGTAACCTATCCCTTCACTTGTAAGTTACCCCCCAAAATAAACCTCACTTTTAACTATGTCGAATTGCCTTAATACTTCCACCAATACATAACTCTTACTTTTTAGGATATGCTTTTCTCCAAGATAAAGAAAGGAACACTTTTGGCCTTCAGGAAGTCAATTTCAAGGAGAAAATAAGAGCAACCTTAGGTATCTGTACAGTAAATTTCAATTCTGAAGGCAATGAAATAACTTCTCAGTTATTAAAAGCAACACACAAATATGCACACAATGAGTAAGACAAAAAAAATGTACACAGGTTTCAAAGACAAAAGAGCCTGTCAGGAAATAGCATGCCAGGAATGAAGTTAAGTATATCTACCCTTTCATCTGTGTCTTTATTACTACTGTGTCATTGTCACCTTAGCCATGCCTGACTTGTGACTACATCAAAAATCATCTTTACGAAATTAAATACATACGTACTATATACATATATTTTAAAAAGAACAAGACCCCCTCAGACTTTCATATTGTATTGCACAAAGCCCCAGTATAAAATTTTAAGAAATCTAGATGTTAGAAACAAAAATCCATGGTATCAGAACCTAGGGAACATAGCTGAACTATGCTCCGAGGAATCATCGCATTATATATTCATAGAGACTAAGAAAATGAATAGGCACGATAAGCATGCATCTTTGGGAATTAAAGGATTAACAAATTTTAGAAAAGTTGAAAGAAGAATAGTGGAATTAAAACAAATTACTGAATCATAAAAAAAAATACTGTAGGATTAGCAAGTAAATATAAAAACAGGATGTTGGAAAGATAAAATAAGAGGAGTCAGCCTTCAGTTTCCTGGATGCCTGCAGCCCCCTAGATGGGCAGCTGTTTGTTGTGAGCACCACTCTCCACTGAACTGAGCATCGTCCTGCCTCTCTCCTTATGAGATGCCAGTATTCTCGCCTGACTAATTGTAACAACACTACGGCCTTTATCAATTCTCTTCTTGGGGAATCGAAATTGCCCCAGTTGAGAATCACTGAAGCAGCTGACACAAAGTGAGTGGAAGGGCTGGCGAGATGGCTCAGTGGTCAACAGTGCTTCCCTTCCTCCTCTTTCTGAGGATTAACGTTTGTTGTAACACTCCTGGAAGGTGGCTCACAACTGCTTGTAACTCCAGCTCCTGAGGATCTGACACCTTCGTCTAGCCAGCTCTGAAGACACCTGCATGCGCATCCCAGCCCTCACCCCCGACTTGGCATGTGGAAAGCTAAACTACACAGATAAAGCTATCTGGAGAACTTTAACATTCAGAGCACTCCAAGTCTGAGTTCTCTCTGGACCAAACAGTTCTCTTCATCACAGAGTGAAGTCCTAGTCCAGCTGAACATCACTTCCCCTTTAGAAGGCTTCACTTCCTAGGTTCTGGCTGTGACGGTGGTACGCCTCTCCCCTCATTGTGGATGCCATGATTTAGATTTGGAATGATGAGCAAAGGCTCTGATAGTGAAAGCTTGTCTTCCGCTGTGTGCTGTTACCAGGTGGGAGAGCATTTAGGAGGTGAGGTCTGAGAATTAGAGAGACGACTCTGCAGTTCAGACCATGCACTGTTTTTGGAGAAGGACACAGTACAGATTCCAGAACCCACATCAGGTAGCTCATAACTACCCATGACTCCAGCTGCAGGGGATTTAACACCTTCTAACTTTCACAGGCACTGTGCTCACATTACAAACCCCACACGTACGCACATAATTAAAAGTAAAACCAAATGTTATGAAAAAGATGTGAGATCTAGTGGAAAGCCTCTGTTACTGGGGTTTGAGACCCTCAACACCTCCCTTCTCTGATTTCACATGTTGGCCACAAGGTAAGTGGCTTTTTGTTCTCCCATGTGCTCATATCATACTTCACCACTCTGCTCCATCACAGGCCTCGAAACAAAGGGGCCAAGGGACCATGGGTTCAAACCCACAAAACTCTGACTCTAAACTTTTCCTCTTTATAAGTTGATATTTCAGGCATTTAACCACAAAAGCAGAAAACCGCCTGGGAGAGACTCAGAAATATTTAAGCCAGCAATAATTATGCACTACTCTCTACTTATCAAATGTTTACTGGGAATCAATCCCATGCCAGATGGCATGTAAAGAGCAGAGAAAGCTGCAATATTGTGGCTCTGCTCTTAAGAGCTCACACCAGCTTCACACAGGAAGATGAGGATTTAGTGGAATTTGATGTAAGTCATTCTGTTCAGCCCAGTGGCCGGAAGCAACAGTGAGAAACCTGAAGGCCGAAACAGCAACAAACCTAGAGAGTCAGAGATCCTCATGAACCAGAGGCTACACACATGGGGCTTCATGGAGGTAAGATGGCACAGAGTTCTTGCTTCATGGTATTGTATACCAAATTAGTTTGAAAGCTGTGATTAGTGGGCTAATTAACGTTTGACTCCTCAGTTGGAGATGCCCCTTTCACATCCACCTGGCTCATTGATTTCCAATAAGTTTGCTTGTGAAAGCGTTGTGATTGTGTCGGTATCTACAGAAGCCAAACTAGTAGGTCCTGGGAGGAAATCCACATCTGAGGGGGATTCCTAGTTGATGCATCCCATTATGAAATTTCATGTAAGTCAAAAGTTTAAACATAGATACACTTTCAATGCAGACATGGAAATGGTAGCTCTTGTCTTTAAATAGCTCCTCAAAAGAAAAAAAAATTCTCTGATCAAATGCAAACTGTTCATAAATTAAAAAATATGAATTCCAAACTTTATATTGTCAGGATAATGATTAAAATATTTAGTGTTATGAATTAATAAAAATATTCAGAAGACAGTAAAATAATTGCTTGGCCTCTTCTGGTGACATAGATGATCACTTAAAATGGAAAGAGGGGAAAGATTAACAACACAAAGTACAATAGAATTCTAAAAGTCATAAACATATAAATGAAACAAATCACTTTGCACCGTAGATCTTACAGTTGAACAAAATCATCGTAAATACAAATTGTGCTGAATTCTGAGTTTTGAAACATTTAACATTTTCTAGATGGAGACATCTTTCCTTTGACTCAAGCTTTAAGGACTTACTTTACCTGCTGCAGTGACCATTCTACTTAGCCAGTGGCTCCATTGGCTGATACAAATTTCAAAGCAATTTGAAAAGCTACAGCAGCCCCTAAGAACACAAGCATGTTGGGAATGGGAGACTGGTGACATGAGAAGTTGCTGAGAGAGGATTAGTGCATCCCTTATGCTAATCCCAACCTGCAACTCTTTCCAGCCTCATCCCAGAGACAGAAAAAGACTCAGGATCCAGAAATGACCTCAGCAAGGAGCAGTTGACTCTCAACTTTGCATTACTGAATACATTTTGTTTGTTTGTTTGTTTGTTTGTTTTTCTATCAGGAGACAGAAGCATTTGTTTGGAGTCTATTAGCTTAAAGGTCATTTTATTTTGCAGTTGTCTATGCGTGCAATTAGATATGGCTCAAAGGGCCCCACTCACTTCACAAGTATCTATTCAATATAATTTAAAGTCCAGCTAAATTTCACTCTATCTGAACAGTCCAAGAAAAGGATTTCAGTGATATGATTGTGATAATATCATATACTTAGTTGACCATTTTCCAAAACCATCACCTAGAGATTACTGGCAGAGCTTGACAGCTCAAGGTTAAGAATTTAATTGTCTTCTTATATAGTTAATGATTCTCCCATAGTTAATGAGGAATATAGAAAAGAAACCCTGAAGATCTTAAAACTGGAAAGGATTTTAAACATGTGCATGCTTAAGGCACAAATAATGGAAAAAATGAGAGAAACGTGATTCTGAACAAGAACCTACTTCTGAAATTTTTTAAAATACAGACCAAAACAACACACACACACACACACACACACACACACACACACACACACACACACACACACACACCTCATTCCTTATAGCAGAGCTCAGGACATGAACTTAAATAAAATGGTGAACTCAAATTTTATTGGAATCCAAACACTAAACTTTGTAAACTGAGCTAGCTGATCATTTGAGTTTCTTTAATAGTCTGTGATGGATTGTGAGGATTGTAAAGAGGAAGGATGATTCATAAATGTGATCTCTTCTGTCACACATTACTGTCTAGTAACAGTAGTACCAACTGACAGCATTTGCTTTTTCTGGGACAGATTTCATCTATCTATTAGACATGATACACAGGTTCAAAGGGGCTTGAAAACAAAAGCCACAAGCGGAAAATCATTGTAATAGTCATGAATTAGATGTGTTTGAAGTCCACACTACCCCTGAAAGTTTTCCATAAATGACAGTCCTGATAGTCTCTGAAACTGTTTCCCCATCCATAGATTTGGCCCAGAATGGAACTTTCTCCGGCCCTCTGTGCAGTTGCTTTGACCTGTTTTAACATGTTTATGTTGTCTGAACACAGGAAGTGTCACTCTTCACACCGTGTAAGTTACATTGAATAACTTACCACATCCTCCAGATGTGCCTTCTGTCACTCTGTGTTTTACAAATAAAGGCTTCCGTATGCATTCCAAAATAACTTAATTTTTAGACTTCTGAACTAAAAAAAAATGAAACCTTAAGAATTATTTACAATATTAACTTTTTCTACTAAATTTTAGCTGCTTGATGAGCCATAATATTATTATACTTATTTTTTTTTGCATTGAAGCAAATGTTTTATTGAAAAAGATCAACAAAATTTGACTGGATTTACTATTTTCAGTCATGACTATTTTGCTTTGCTTAGAAATATTCCCTTCAGAAGTCCGTTTTATTTTTTAATTTAAAATTCTTAATTAAAATATGATTACATTATATTTCTCCCACTCTTTCCTCTCTAGCCTATCCCAAACACTTCCCACCACTCCCTCTCAAAATTCAGGCCTCTATTTTTTTCAGTTGATATTGCTACACATTTATACACATACATACCTAAATACATAAATATAACATGCTCAGTACATTTATTGTTTCTTAATTTTTAAATTTGCAAAATATTTTTATTAAAATTTTATTGCAAGTAAGTTACAAATAAAATAAAAAACATTGAGCAATGAGATGAGCCAGATCCAAAGCTTATACATCTAAGTTAACTTCAGTGTAGTCAGAACAGGCATTATGAAGCTGTAGAGCTTTTCACGGGATGTTACACTTTCCTAGTCAAATATATTCACTTATCCTCCAAGACACACACAAAATGAAAACTCCAGCACAGAGTCAAAACCAGAAAAACAATTCTCTTTATATTCTCTCTCATGACTCCTATGCTTATTACCTGCACTCCATCCTTCCAAACTTTCACTACATTTAGTCACCAACATAAAACCAATATCCATTGCTTAGCCAAGAGTTTCGAATACTGTATTTTTAACTTTTCTGTTGCTGTGATGAAAAACCATGACCAAAGGCAACTTACAGAAGACAGAGTTTATTTATCTCACTGTTCCAGAACAAGAGTCTTTAAGGGCAGGGCAGCAAGCAGCAGCAGCAAGCTGACTGATCACATTTCCATCCACAGGCAAGAAGCAGAAAGTGAGCAAGAAGGAGGACAGGACTGTAAATCCCTCAGTGACAGACTTCCTCCAGCAAAGCCTCCCCTTGCCAAACTTCCAACAAGTTCTGTTGCTTCCCCAGGCAGCAACACTAAGTAAGGACCAACTATTCAAATACATGGACCAACAGGGGACATTGTTCATGCACACCACAGTAAATACGTTAGTTTTATCAACTCTTTTTGAACTCTAGGATGTGGTTATGAAAAAGCTCCATCAACCACAGCTAAAATTGAATAGTTGCAAAAATTAGATAATGACTATAACAGCGCTTTTTATTATCAAGTTCATATGAATTCAATGCACCGTGAGATTTTAATAAGAAGCATAAGCTCATTGAGGGAAAACAATTCAATATAACTCCCATGACAAATGTCTTTCACAAAGCAGATGCTTTTTTTACATGAGCACTTGGCTAATAAAATACTATTACAGAGAACTAAGATGTGATTCAGTGCATTGTTTTAAAAGCCTGCCCACCATTATTCACAACAATACTTGCATCAGAGAGTCAACAAAGCTCTCAGGGTAGAACAGTCGGGCTGCTTTAGTCAAATTTGTGATACAATTGCAGACTTTGTTGTCCCTGAATACTTAAAGTACGATAATGCATTAAAAGGGCTTCTTTACCACATCATGAACAGGGGGAGGGAGGGTACTGCTCATTGTCTTTAGTACTGTGGGACCTAAAGCAGAGAGGGGCTCCTGTTCTCAGCACAGAGTTTGAGTCTTCCAGGATTGAACGTTCAGCTCACATGATAGAGAAATTTGCCTCCTTATTTCTGTTTATTCTGGTAATCTGTTAAATGTGACATTTGGCCCTAGGAATGACATTCTTTGCCAAAGAGTCATCCACAGAAACAGGTTTTGATTTGGGTATACACTGCCATTCATGATGATGAGTTTGATATAAACTCAATCCAGGATAAAAACCCAGGGTTCCTTGATCATTCTTGCGCACTATAAAAACTTCTACACATTGTAGATACTGATCTCCATACCTTCCGACCTTCAATAGAAAACTATTCTACCATTATTAGCATAAGTGAATTTGCTAAACAATATTAAATTTTACAAAATTAAATTGTATTTCAATATTAAAATTCTGTTTGTAACATGTATACCTCATTAAGGAGAATAGTGTTTGTTTCATGGTAGCAATAACTCGATGATAAATATAGAATGCTAAGAACATTGCTTTTCAAATATTTTTGTCAACTGAGAAAAGTAGGAAGCAATATATACAGCAATATATACAGCCTTCATTTTAGTAAAAATCCAAGCACAACAAGAAATGGAAGCTTTTGATGCCAGGAAGAATTCAATGAAATATGGAACAACTAAGTACATTCTTAAGCTTTTAATTTATATGGACTACCAAGGAAGGACACAAGTTAATTCAAATGCTAAACTGATTATGGGTCCATAGTGGAAAGCTACTGAGGCACAAATTTGCATGTTTTTCCATCCTCCTAGGAAATCACTCCCCTGTTCTGGGACTAAAGGCACATACTGCCATACCACAGAATTTACTTTTTGTTGTTGATCTAATATGACAGGTCTTTATGGCTCCTGTAACACAGCACAAAATTCTCCTAAAAAAAAATAAAAAAACCTACTCAGCTCTCCCTCTGAAATCAGCATATATTCTGTGTTAGCATTGCTGATGAAAAGTCACCCTCATTCTGCCAGGGAAGACACTTCACTTCCTCTCCTCTTTTCCTCCCTGACTTTCTTCTAAGTATTATCTACAGAAGATTTAATCGCTTATGACTCATCTGTGCTAAGTATTCCTATAATAATTGGACATATAGCCACAAATATGATAACAGTAACTGCATGCTAGTATGAGAGGGAGAGAGAAAGAGAGGGAGAGAGAGAGAGAGAAAGAGAGAGAGAGAGAGAGAGAGAGAGAGAGAGAGAGAGAGAGAGAGTCAGAGACAGATGGGGTGGAGTCTTTCAATGCACATTTTGGGAATTTTGTGTCATTAAGATCGGCCCGACTCATATGTGTATTCTCTACATCTAGCACAATAACAGGCAGGAATTAGATAACCATTAAACTTCGTATTAATGCTCTTATGACTTGAAAGACTACAAAGAGTTACTGTTATATCCAATAAGCAAGGTTTAGACTAACTCTACTTGATAGACTGTACTATACACAATCATCTGGTTTTGATCCTTACCATAAATAACAAGTCCTCATGTTTATTGTCCTTTGTTTTGGAGTACTGGGGGTTGAACCTAAAGTCTCGAGCATGCTGGGCAAGCACTCTGCCACTGAGCTGTATTCCCTTGTAACCACATCTTACTGCCCCTTTGAACAGTAATGCAATGCTCTACAGAGTTGAAGCTACAGAAGAATCCTTTAGGGAGAAGACAAGTCCATCCTCAAATCAAGAAGATATTTCATAATGAGAATTCTGAGGGGCTATTACACATGTCCCAAAATAAGTAAACCAGAGGTGTTTTAACTCAATCCAAGGAAAGCAGTTTTCATTGCAATACAATGAAACATTCAGGCTTCAGAAAAAATGATACTCAACACCCCTAATTGACAGAGGAAATGAAATGTGTGTTCCCAGTTGTTTGCCTCTAACTAGAATTAATGGCTCTGGCAGGTGTTCCCTACTGCCAAGTATTTCAAAAATAACCACAGTGTTCAAATAATACAATGATCATCTTCATTTGAGCAATGAAAGCTATGTACAAACTGTGATGGGAGAGTCATGAAAAATATTTGTTAACGTATTACCTAATTCATGAGACACCTACTTCTGTGAAATGTAAAACAAAAAGAGCCTCAAGAAAGATTAATGCTAATAAAAAGCACTGTATAAAATGTGATTTTTCGCTTTGCTGCATTTCAGCCTTACTCTCATTACATCCTCGAGGAAATGATTTTTGTCTTACTGCCAAAGAAAACTAGGAAAAGAAAGTCAATCCTACAGACAGCTTGGCTATTTAAAGGTCTGAAATACTATTCTTTGACAATATATTGATTGACTGATTCATGGGCTCACAGATCATTTCTTACCAATGGAATATAAAATACATTGACAAATTGAGATGGCAAAGTGCTTGCCATGTAAGCACGAGAACTTGAGCCAATGTCCAGCACCCACATGAAAAGGTATGGCAGTGTAAGTCTGTACCCCCAGTGCTGGGGAGGCAGAAACAGAAGATCCCTGGAGTATGTTGGCCATTAATCTGGCTGAATCTCCTAGCTTTGGGTTCAGTAAGAGACCAACTCTCAAAAAATAAGGTGGATAGCAATAGAAGAGGACACTAGTGTTAACCTGTGGCCTCAGTGCACACATGTGCACACACACATACACCCACATATACCTGCACATACAAAAACAAAGAAAGAAAGAAGGAAAGGAAGGAAGTGAAGAAAGAAAGAAGGAAGGAGGCAGGAAATAAGGAAGGAAGGAAGAATGGAAGGTAAGTAGGGAAGTAAGGAAGGGAAGGGAAGGTAGAGATAACAGGAAAGAAATTGTGTTATCTCTATTTTTTCACTGAAGGAGAAATGTCCCCCGACGTTCAGTGAGCAGCAGGAGCCTGTGATCTCTGACACTTGGTATCTGAAGCCCTCCTCACCTTGATGCTTTTACAGGTTATGGCATTACTTCCTTCAGCAATCAGAGGACTGTATTTCTGAGAACGGCAAGGTCACTTTACTGATTTTGGACTTTTCCTCTAGACATAGAAATAGTTTAATTAAAAACAAGGGATGGGGAAGGAGGTAGCAAGAACATCCTGAGAACACATGAGTCTTGGCAGGGCCCTCACGTGTTACAGAAATACCTAACAATGTGCAGCGAGGAGAAGGGACGGGGTGGAGCAAAAGGGAAATGGAAAAATCTGGAAGGAGGAAAGGAATTAGGAAAACTAGCTTTAGTAAACTTAAGTAACCAAGAGCCTGAGGAAACCATTGTGTCCGTGTGGTTTTTCTATAAAATATGCCAAAATTATAAATTAACTCAATATTGAAATTATTTAAATTGAATACAAAAGGTAGGATGTGGCTCAAGCCTATAGTTTGAGAGAGGAGACACTATTATTGTAATTATGCTTTGATTCAGGAAATGGTGGCATATGCCTTTAATCCCAGCACTTTGGAGGCAGAGGCAGGTGGATCTTTGTGAGTTCAAGACCAGCCTGGTCTACAGAGTGAGTTTCAGGACAGCCAGGGCTACACAATGAAACCCTGTCTCAAACCCTGTATATATATATATATATATATATATATATATATATATATATATATATATATATATATATATATATATGTGCCTCACATCATGCTTCTCATGGTATTGCAAGAAAGCTGACCAAATCCCTGACACTATAAGCATAAAAACAATTAACTTTTTTCCAAAAGTTAACTTAATTTATGAAACGTATTTGCTTTATAAAGGGAATGAATCATGTATTATTGTTAACAGTACATTGGTGATTAATGACATGTCTATCTAAAAGTAGATATCTGAAATACTGCCTTATTCTTTTTGGTGAACTATTTAATTTAATAAAATAAAATTATATTTATTCATCATGTATAATGTGATGTTTTGAAATAAATGTCCAAATGGAACTAACTAATATATATGTTACATCACCGGATTGTGACTTTTTATGGTAAGTTGTACTCTTAGGGATTTTCAAAGGGACAATTTCTGTGGCCACCACGCTATGTAATTGATCACTTAAATATTTCTTTCTTGTCTATCACAAATGTGTAACATTTGACAAATATTTCCTTATCTTTTCCCATTATTCCTCTCCCAACCCCTGGTAAACATTATTGTGATTTAATGTTAAGTTTGAAATCTTGTACATAAGTGAGATCATGCAATAGTTATATGTGTGGCTTATTTCACTTAACATAGTATCTTCCAGGCTAATGTATGTTGTCTATAAAATACAGAATTTACTTATCTTAAAAGACTGGAAAATATTTAATTGTACATATGCTACACTTATATTATCTATTCACATATCACTAGCTGCCTTAATATAATGAAACGTTTTTATAAATACTACGCATGCAAGTTCAAAAGCATGTCATAGCTATCTTCAGCATAGTAGTACATACAGGATATTTGACAATTAATACCTAAAGATGAACACAAATGCTATTTCAGAATCATGAACAAAGGACAATTGCACTGGTTGTGATACTGGACCATATCATTCTATAATCCAACTTTGCCTTGAAATATCTGATTATCAAATACATGAAAGTCCAGATATGTAAGCATTAAAATGTAAAGTTGGAGATGAGCTGGGTTGTGCAGGCTTATAATCCTAGCTATCAGCCTGGGCCATGAAATGAGCTTAAGGCAAGCATGGGATACTTAGCAAGACTCTGCTTCAAAGACAAATGCTGTAAACCTTTTCAGAAACCACCCACCACTGTGAAAGTCCTCTCTGCTCTCTCTCTCTCTCTCCCTCTCTCTCTCTCTCTCTCTCTCTCTCTCTCTCTCTCTCTCTCTCTCTCTCTCTCAAACACACACACACACACACACACACACACACACACACACACACACACACACAAGTTAAAATCTTGCAACAAGGCCACAATGCTCCCATGAGGTACCACAGCATAGACAATAAAAAGTTCAGTGTGAAGAAAGGGTTACTTTTGGGTTGACCTTGTTGGCCAGTGAGGTCCCATAGGCCCCAAATATTACAAGCTACTTTTGATAATATGGATTGCTGTCCAGAACTTTACAGTAAAATCCTACCACTGATGACATCACATAATTGAGTCACAGAACAAGAAGATATCAAGCTAATGCTGATCTGGAAGCTTTGTGCCTATAGGGGTTTTGTTTGTTTGTTTGTTTGTTGTTTTGCTTTTTTACTTGAAGATGCTATATACCCTACCAGAGGAGAAAAGTAATCATCAGTGTTAATCAGCTATGGATCCTATGAACTGCAATACTGACTGGCCTGGTAAGACATGCCCGCTGGTGCAATAGCAGCACAAACATTATGGGAGTAACCAAACCATTATTTGATTGGACTTAAGGTCCACTCTACAAAATAAAATGCACACCTGGCATCATTATTTGGGCCAGTGAACTATGGATAGATGGGTCATAGACCTTAGGGAGAACCTACTATTATTACTCTGCTAAATGGGCATAGTATTAAACCAACTGCTAATGGGTGATCTTTATACTCACAGATTAATGCATCTCTCAGACCTCACAAGAGAAGCTTCTTTTTGAAGTAGATGGTGATTAACAAAGAGACCACTGGTCCATGGTACAGTGAATGAAACATTGTGGAATTCAAAGTCCTAACTGGGACATCTACATCACATGTCCCCTCATCAAGGCTCAGGGATCCTTGTGAATGAGGTAGTGGAAAGAATATCAGAGCCAGAGGCAGTAGATGACTACAGGGAAACAGTTTCAAACCCAACAGGCTAACTGCACATATCAACTATTAGCTGTTATGGCATGCACAAGACCCATGCAAGCCTAAGCCAGACCAAACTTCAACATGGAGAGGGTAGTTGGGAAGAAATTCCACCCATAGCCAAGGAGCCATTGGCAATTATTAGCTTTTGCGAGAAGGAAAGTCATGTTTCTTTAAGTGTATAGCTCTGGGCAAGTTAACCATACTCCAGAGGAAGGCTCCAAATCCAGACTATGTACACACAGCACAAATTGGACTTGACAGATATAGAAACACATACAGAACACAAAATTGAGTAGGCAGGGAAGTGTGGCAGCTATGGGAAGTGTTGGCCTGACTATTATCCAAACACATTGTATGAAAATTTCAAAGAACTAATAAAAACATTTAAAATAAATTAAATGAATAAACAAAATTTGAGAATGAACTAGAAATACAGTTCAGTCATTCAATGCTTACATAGCATGTGTGTCATCATGGGTTCAATCCTCAGTTGTTCCCCAAAGCAAACAGAAACATGAAATGAAAAGATATTGCTTATGTGAAAAGTAGTCTAGACTTAACTTACAGTTCACAGCTTAACAATTCACTTCAAAAAGTTAAGTGTGTTTACAGGATAAGAAAATACTTTCTTATGATGAGTTGGCTCAGTGTGAACACTTACAAACTTCTCCAAAGCACTGAAAACATTAGGTATCACTGAACAGCATTTTTGCTAAGATGCAAAGTATCCATTCTGTTGAATGCACATCACCCTTGAGATGGATGAGAGGTCATGGAAGGAAGAAGTAAGCAGGGCTTAGCTCCAGAGGCAAAATGATTAAGATATAAATGGCAATCCCATAGTTTACAAAATGTGAGACCTCAGAAAAAATTCCCTATCTGTTGACACCTTCAGTTTGTTTTCTGTAAAAAAAAAAAGAAAGAAAGAAAGAAAAAAGGAAAAGAAAGAAAGAGTAAAGAGCCTTCCTCCCAGGAAAGGCTATGGTAAAGAACAAACAGAAATATCTCAAAGTGAGCACTTCATTATTAAACACCAATAAGAGTAGTTGTTAAATTAACCATAGAGTTAAACATTAATACTAAAAATGTGTATCCTAGAGACATTAATGATGACAACATTAATTATACAAACATTGCTAATGCTAGTATTAATAATATTAATATTTATAAATGGTATTAGTTATTAATAACTTTATTAGGGAGGGTGTTAATTTTCCATTTGCATCCAGAAAAGGCCAATGACTAGGTCTAGGAGTCAGGTTTGCACATTAAAATGCAGTTTGTTCTGGAGAGGGAAACATGTCTCAGCCCTGTGCATTAGGCACAGCTAAGTTGATTGACAGAGGGAAGAGCGCCATGGTGCTTACACAAGTTTGAATTTTCAATGCACTATGGGAATCATGCTGATGTACATAACAGCATAAATTCCAATAATGAATTGCAATTCATAGTGTGATAAAAATTGTATCGAAGTCATATCCTGTTTTACATATCAAATATAAACACAACTTGATTCTCTGTTATTATTTCCACTTTTCCACTTACAACCTCTGATGAGTCATAAAGGCAAATATGCTATTATTGTTTAAAAGCAACCTCGGAAAAATTTATTTGCCTAGAATTAAGTTTACGTGGTCCTCATGTCTGACAGCTTCCTCAATGTGGAAGAGAGAAATGTTACCTGGGCCGTAGACAGCTATGCACATACATTTTCCAAGAGGTATGGGCATCATTAAGTCGGTGGAACACCTCCAGTGGCCATTAATGGCCTTCTCGAGGTAATGCAGCATCTAATGAGTGCCAGCCTGACAGAACTCTGCTTGGCATTTCACAAAAATGAGGTAAAACAGCCCATTCAGCAAGATTTATAGAGAGCTTTGTGGCACCGTTTGTGGTGTGGAGGGAAACTGCAAGTCACTTCTGTTATGGCTGATATTGTTGTGCTATTTCAGATGATGAATTTATAGTCATAAATATTCAGGTTCATGGCGGAGAAGAGGGGCCATGGCTAGTTGACTTTTGTCCTGTCCACTTTCCTTCACCATAATCTTCAGCTGGTTGCAAGGGAGCACACTTCCTATATGACTGGGTCATTTGCGTTGGATTTTCAACTGTGGATTTATAAAACTGACAAAGTATATAACCGCTTAGTAAAAGAAAATTTGCAATATTCTAAGCTAGTCTACCTTTTCCCCTTTGAAATGAAGAGTATATATATACATATATAAAAAGGGGAAAAACACCTTAGGACATTTTTACAGTAATTTATACTTTTTTGCTTTATATTTTCTGGTAGAAAAGCTATTTCCTCGAGGCATGACATGACCATTGGCCATGGTGAAGCAAGTTGCCATGATGGTCAACAAAGACCTTGTCTGCAAGCCAGGAGTGGAAACAAGCTGAACGGCACGGGGTAAGTAGACCCATCGTTATAGAAATGAGACTGTGAACATTCCTGCCTAGGAGGTTGGAAGGGTCAAGAGAACCTCACATCAGATGCCAGACCACACTCTCCTAGAGCAGCACATGACATTGAGAAGTGCCAGAGTGTATTGAAAGTACAAGATTAGCTATAGGTTGGCATTCTTTCCATGATTGTGTAGGACTTTTTTATTTATTTATTTATTTATTTATTTATTTATTTATTTATTTATTTATTTGGCAAAGCAGCTGCCTTTGAATCACCCATGTCCCCGTAAATAACCTGAATTAACTCAGTGGTGTATCAAAGTGGAATTCTTTCATTAGCTTGTTGATGCCTCTTTGAGGTGAACAGACATTTCTTTACGTCTCCCCAGGAAGAATTATATAACAAAAATCTCTGTTAGAATTACCTGTTGCTGAATTAAACGCATACAGCTAATTTACACAC
Organism: Peromyscus californicus insignis; assembly: GCF_007827085.1. Taxonomy (NCBI): domain Eukaryota; kingdom Metazoa; phylum Chordata; class Mammalia; order Rodentia; family Cricetidae; genus Peromyscus; species Peromyscus californicus. The sequence continues at coordinate 19,410,499 of NW_026294458.1, read as the reverse complement.
AAAAACTTAATTGATTTATTAATATATAAATATTTTAGCATTTTATAGTTACTTAAACATTTTATATTTATTTATGCAATTGTTTATGTGTGTGGTTGGTGTGTGTTGGCACACACACACACACACACACACACACACACACACACACACACATTCAGGCCAAAGTAGACATCATTTCAATGAGATATTTCATGGTACCTGCAGCTCCACAGTTTTGTTAAACTGGTTGACCAGTAAACCCCAAGAGTCCTCCTGTCCTTCACTTCGGTGTGGAGACTGTAGATGCCATCTCACTGTGCCTGACCTCTCTATGTGGGATCCAGGAAGCTCAGGTTCTCCTCCCTTGAAGGGGGGAGCTTTCTTTACCAACTAAGTCATCTTCCCAATCTCTGATTATATTTGTTTTAAACATTTAAATATTCTTTAAGTAAGGCAGAGTAAGTCATCAATGCCCTTTTTTGATTTATAAAAATGATACATGATAGTTTGCATGCCATTTGGTGTAGTATATAGCTACATCCAATGTATTTTGTGTCAAAATATGCTTAACTACTTATTTTTGTTCCCTTAAAAATGGTTTATATCTGAACCAATTTAATTAAAATAATTAAAGCAAAATATACTTCTTGGGTAACAGTATATAAATAGTAAAGTAGGTTATAAAAAGCTTGCTGGAGAATAGTTTTATTTAAATTAATCAATGTACTTATTTATGGATAGATACACAGATAAATGGCACAGTACATGAATGGTGAAAATTGAGTGACGGAGATGGCTCATAGGTTAAAAGCACTGATTGCTCTTCCAGAGAACCTAGGTTCAATTCCCAGCATCCACATGGCAGCTCACAACTGCTGTAAATCCAGTCGCAGGGGAAGTAACACCCTCTTCTGGCATCCATGAACACCAGGCATGCACGTGATGCACAAACATACATGAAGGCAAGCATTTATGTGCCTAAAATAATAAAATAAAAAATTTTAAATAATAACCTTGAAAATTCTTGAACCAAGACAAATTGTATAGTGTTACTTCAAGCTTTGGTATTTTCATTTGGTGAGCTTGGATATGTTTAGAGCTCAGTCGGAAGTTAATTTCTGTCTTTAACATTTCTATTTTGAAGTTTGGATTCCCAGCATTATGACTCTCAGAAAAACCTCATGGGTCAATAGCTATTTTCCATAAGCTTGTAAAGTGTAATTATGTTCTGATAGAACAAAGGGTGACAGCTCCAGGTACTTGGTGCTTGCTAAGCTATCTGGCCCTATGTGAAAGTATGTAATATCATCCTCAAAAATCTTGTCTGTACTGTTATTGTAGAATGTCTTTTCTATTTTTCTGGAGTTTACTGAATTCTATAAGGACTAACTCTTATTGTTTTGGGGCACTTTCTTTGGTGTTAAATCCCTGCCACAATTTTAGCATTAGCATTTAACAACAGAGCTAAGATTTCAAATGCACATCCCAATATTGTAAGAGTGTTTTTTTTTTAATTTATTTTAATTTATTTTGCAATACAATTCAGTTCTACATATCGGTCACGGATTCCCTTGTTCTCCCCCCTCCCGTCCCCCTCACCTTCCCCCCAATGCCCCCCCCCCATTCCCATCTCCTCCAGGGCAAAGCCTTCCCCACAGACTGAGGTCAACCTGGTAGACTCAGTCCAGGTAGGTCTAGTCCCCTCCTCCCAGGCCGAGCCAAACAATCCTGCATAGGCCCCAGGTTTCAAACAGCCAACTCATGCAATGAGCACAAGATCTGGTCCCACTGCCTGGATGCCTCCCAAACAGATCAAACCAATCAACTGTCTCATCCATTCGGAGGGCCTGATCCAGTGTGGACCCCTCAGCCATTGGTTCATAGTTCATGTGTTTCCATTCATTTGGCTATTTGTCCCTGTGCTTTATCCAACCTTGGTCTCAACAATTCTCGCTCATATAAACCCTCCTCATTCTCGTTAATTGGACTCCCAGAGATCCACCCAGGGCCTAGTCATGGATCTCTGCATCCAGATCCCTCAGTAGTTGGATGAGGTTTCTAGCACAACAATTAGGGTGTTTGGCCATCCCATCACCAGAGTAGGTCAGTTCGGGCTGTCTCTCGACCATTGCCGGCAGTCTGTTGTGTGGGTATCTTTGTGGATTTCTGTGGGCCTCTCTAGCACTTTGCTTCTTCCTGTTCTCATGTGGTCTTCATTTACCATGGTCTCCTATTCCTTGTTCTCCCTCTCTGTTGTTGATCCAGCTGGGATCTCCCGCTCCCCCAAGCTCTCTTTCCCTCGACCCTCGCCTTTCATTACCCCCACACATGTCCAGGCTGTTCATGTGTTATTTAGCTTCCTATTTAACAGCAACCAAAATAGAACCTGCCCATGATCTAAATGTCCTCTCCCCAAATAACAAAGAAACAGCTGGTGCTCCGACCCCTGTGTCAGCTGTACACATATTTCTTGTTGTCATGTACATCCCCAAGTCTTTAGACAATTTCTTTTAAATCTCGAACTTCATCTGGAGACTTCAGCTTTTAACATTTATATTAATAGTGCTATAGAACAATCATTTTCTACACTATGAATGTGTATTACTCTTATTTGCTAATAAAAAGCTGATTGACTGATAGCTGGGCAGGAAGAGATTGAGCATGGGAGCCAGACTAGGAGGATTTTGGGAAGCTGAAGGGGAGAGTTGGAGAGTCTCTAGCAAACCCAGAGAAGCAAGATGAGAATGCCATACTGAGAACAGGTACCAAGCCACATAGCTAAACATAAATAAGAATTATGGGTTAATTTAAGTGTAAAAGCTAGTTAGTAATAAGCCTGAGCTATTTGCTGAGCATTTACAACTCATATAAACCTCTGTGTGTTTATTTGGGACTGGGCAGTCAGGACAGGAAATATCCATCTACGTAACAGAACAGCTTTCTTCATACATTTGGCATCAAAGCCATCTTGATTCCACTATTAGTACAATGATGTTTAAGTGCAGTTCATCTGAATCATGTTTTAGTGCTGGTTCTGCTGATTGGTTGGGGAAATCAAAGGTTCTGGTTATTGGGTGGTTTATTCATAGGGGAGAAAATTCTACCTTGCTAACAGTTTCCTTTGGACATGTTCTCATACCCAGAGCAAACAACTGCTGTTGCCACAGCAGAAGAAAACCTTAAGAAAAATGCCCATTTTCTTAAAACTCTTTAAGTATTCCATGTTGTAATTGACACATAACAATTCTAGGAAGCAAGTACCCTCGATGAGCCAAATTTCTAACACATATGTTGAATATGTGTGTTTGTACATTTACCCCTACCATCTGTCTATCAATATTTCTTATATAATTGGAAGTTATTCAACTGAATATATACTAACAGAGGATTAAAAAATAATTCTCTTGAGAATCTAAAGAAATTACTTGGATGCATTTAAGATTCAACCAGAACAGCTTTCCTTGTGTCAATTCACTACAAACTCAAGGGCGACTCCTCTATTTAGTTCCTTTTTCAAGGTCATGGAACATGGAACAGAGCTTGATTAATGTGGCTGCAAAACAGAATCAGACTCAGAAAATATCAGTCTCATATCGAAGAAGGCTTTGCTAGGAAACTGAATAGGAAAATTTTTGCAATGTAAATATTGCATAATAAGCTAATAGTTACATTGTATTTTTATCACTTAGGGGGATGAATAAGAAATATAAAGTAGATGCTGAGGTATAGTTGCATGGTTATAATGCAGGTTTTTAGCAAACGAAATGCAGGCAACAATTATTTCCATAAAGTAAAAAAAATGAATAAGCTGAACACAATTGTGTTGTTATTACTGCTAAAACAAGGATATTCTGAATGTATGGGGAAAAAATTCAATAAACTCCTGACATGTTATGTAAAAATATGCACAGAAACACTTGTTTTTTATCAGAAAGAAAAAAAAAGGAAATGTTTAAATGTAAAAGAAGGCATGCTTTATCTTTTCAAGGAAATCTGTAGCTTGAAGGTAGTTTTAATATATTTACTCCAAGGATAAGCAATAAAGCACTCATTGTCACATAAGATGCAATATGAATCTTTTCCACAAAATTGTGGAAATGGGTTAAGTCATATTTAAAATGTTTGCATCAGACACAGCAAAAATAAATAAATGAAGACGCAAATAAAAAACAGTTCAAGATGTAAGACCGATGACCTCATGGAAACCTAAGATTTTCGGCCTGTTGCTCGAATTCAGTGTTCTGGACTTACCCTGGAAAAGAGATTTTATGTTCTTCTCATGTGTGTCCCTGATACCTAAACGTCTTCATTGTTGATGCTCTCTTGCTTAGGAAAACAGAGATTCAGCCTGAGTTTACTACATGGGTTGTAACATATTCCAGGGTCATTTACAGCAGTGGTTCTCAACCTTCCTAATGCTGCAACACTTTACTACAGCTCCTCCTGTTATGGCGATCCCCCCAGCCCCAAACATAACATTACTTTGTTGCTACTTCTTAACTGTAATTTTGCTACAGTTATGAATCGTCATATTAATATGTGATAGGCAGGATATCTGATATGCGACTCTCAAGGGGGTTGCGACCCACAGGTTGGGAACCATCGATCTTCGGCAGATAAAGCTGACCGTTTCCCAGTGATGCGGGAAGGTTTCTGTTCTGTCTGCGAAACAGAGGACTGGGTCCTGACAAACCTAATGAATTTTATTAGGATCCAGCTTCTGAAGAAGAAATAGCAAGGGGGGAAAGGCCATCAGATGAGAGGGTGTAACTTTTACCATAGCGCAAACCCCAGAGTTGACAGAGCCGGGGATGGGCATAGGTACCTCTGGCAAGATGCAGATCCAAAGGACTCAGGAAGCTGGGTGTGCTCATGAGAAGGCTAAGCCTGAGTGTAGGGGTACGGAGGCCTCACCACAGGCAGTCGGGCACACACCACGGACTACTCAAGGGCTACAGGAGAGCTACAAGTGATCATCCTGCAGTAGAAACTACAGTTAAGGACTGGACGTGAGAGAATTTAACAAGAAATCTTTAAGTTTCCCATGGAAACCCTCAAGCAAGGAGAATATTTCAGTTTCAAAGCCAAGGCCCAGAGTTCATTAGTCTACCCAGATGAACATGACCTTGCTAATCTGACAACTCTTTTGTTCTCTCAGCTTACTTGTGGTGAGGTTAACACAGAACTTAACAGTAAGTGACAAAGTAAGATGGTCTATTTTTCCCTCTTGTTGTTTCTTTATTGAGTCAAGCTTGCAATCTGCAGCATAGATTGGCCTGGACTCCCTATCTATCCCTTACTAGCCTCAAACACACGGCAATTCTCTTGCCCTCAAATTACAGATGCAAGGCTCCTGTTAAAGTAAGACCCTCCAAGTAAGACAATCCAGTTTTGTGTTTACATCTCAGCTGCAGGCTTCCACTCTGATTTAAAGCATCATGTGCATAAGGGTGTGATTTTTTTTGGTGGGGGCTGATTTAATTACTGTTAAATTTAACATCTAGTTACGTTAATACCCCAGACTGAAATGCAGTTACCGAAATAACTCCATCTCCGTGTGTGTGTGTGTGTGTGTGTGTGTGTGTGTGTGTGTGTGTGTGTGTGTGTCTATGCAGATATGAACACACTGAGGACACATAGGAATGAGTACAAATCATGTCCTCTGACACAAATGTGAAGAGCAAAGAGAGGAAAAGTCTGTCGTTCACACTATAAGACATGTTTTGCTTTATAGGCTGCAGACGGTTTGTGTAATGAATTCTAATGAATTTTGTGTGTTACAAAATTTTACAAAACACAAAGTCATTGCATTTCTCTATCAACCAAGAGAGCATGTTGAACCATTTGTCCTGAACAGGGGAAAGTGTTTGAAGAAACAAACATCAACAACAGTCTATGGAGAGTTTCCTTTGGCTTGTTTTTCTGTGAAAGCACCTACTTGATTTTTCTAGGATGGGCAGTAATTGCCAAAGACAACAGCAGCCACCATGTTGGTGGTTAAAGAACTAGAAAATGTGTTCACAAAACGACATGCCCAAAGGAAAGAAGAGAACAGGTTCCCAAAGGGGTCCCTAAATAGTATTGTTAAAATCCACACTCATTTGCTCAACATCAAAACCCAGCAATTGCTTAGCAATCCTTGGTGACAGACTGCTATTAATTTTGTGCTGACTCCATACATGTAAATTAAAGCATTGCCAGTTCCCCCACGTGATACCTCTGACATTTGCTTTAAGCAAGTAAGCTGGCAACGGGAGGCATAAACTTTGCTCTTAATTCCCCTGGCCTCTGAGCTAGTGATCACTTTGTAAATTTCTGGAAAGATATTTAAAAAATACTTTTGAAGTTAAGTGTTTAATACGATGTCTTCAGTTGCAATGCCAAGTACTAAAATTTACAGTGTTACAAGGAGTTTTCAAAGGACTTAGATTTGGCTATAGATACTTAAACAGGTAATATTGTATAATTGCAGTAGGTAATAAATAAAATATGAATAATTTATATTTTATGAGATAACAAAAATCTCATATGTTATAATTTAATGGGTTTTAAGGAGTGAGTACTTATAAGACTAAAACAGAAAGAAGTACTTGACTTTCTACAAATAATAGGCACTGAGAAGAAACTAACTTCTTATGTTTATAGAAAAATTTCTCATCTGTGATGAGAAGAAATTTATAAATTAGTCACAAAACTCCGATGACTTCTAGTCACCTGCAGATTGCAAGTTTCTATTGAGAGTACTAAGTGATTTAGTCATGACTTCAAGTATAGTGTCAGAGACATGGTGGCTGGCTAAGTAGAGAACATTTCCCACACAAGAGTGAGGACCAGAGTTTGGATTCCCAGATCCCAAAGAAAAGCCACAAAGGCTTAGTCCCAGGACTTAGGAGGCAGAGCCAGTGGTCCCTAGGCTGGCTGTCTAACTAGACTAGATGAAGGTGGGCAAATTCCAGGTTCAGCAAGAGACCCTATCTCAGTAAATACAGTAGAGAGGGACACCAAGAAAGACACCAAGAGCCAACATCTGGGCTTCACAGGAACACATACCTATTCATATTCACTGCTGCATGTGCATACCCACACACACACACACACACACACACACACACACACACACACACACACCACATACATATTCAAAATGAAACAAACTTATTTTCAAGCTGGGGAGACTTAGTTCTCTGGTGTACAAGGTAGCCAGAGATTATCCTGCCCCTCCCTGCGGGCATGAGACCTGCTCCTTGTAAGAGTGCTGTGCTGGAAACACCCACTGCTTCCACCCCTCCACTTTTTTATAATGAAATTATCCTCATGCAAATTGATCCTTAGGTGTCTTTACCCTTGCTCCTAATTTCTTCACATTGTCTGCCTCAAAAATCACACCTTTAAACAGTGAGTGATAGAGACATAACACCCGTCATTCATACCATCAATATTTCTCACCTTTTGTCACTTGGGTACTATTCTACTTTTTTGAATCAATACATTATTAAAATGAATGAAAATTCCTAAAAACCATTTCCCTATACGTATTTATTCTTTTGAGAGAAAGAGGTCATTTAGACTTTAAGAAGTTTCAAATCTTAAGACAAGACTCTACCGAATGGCATAATATTGCAAATTTAAATAGAATACCAAACATTTCCTGCTAATTAGCACTTCACTTTGAGTTACAATCATTAGCATTAACTCTCTTCTACTTAAGGTATATAAGTGTAGGGTTAGTGTTCAACTCTATATTCCCTGCAAGCCAGGCACAGTAACTGCAAACAAAGGACTGAATTAAATAATTTGATCGTGTAATTTATCTCATTTTTAATTATGAGACTATTTTGAATAACTAATTAAGCAGAAATAATCTGACAGACAATTGTTCAGTTAAGGCATTTATAGGCCAATGTAGAGAACTCTAGAGCCTTTTAAGTCATGCAGAATTCCTTGGATAGCTATAGTATAGTTAAGTTATCCATAGTCTTCTAGACCAAAAAGGATAGAATTCTCAAGCCTAGCACTGACACTTATACCAAATGTCCCTGGCATCCACAATCTACTGCCAACTGTTTTATCTCTGTCTCATGAGAGAGAGAGAGAGTCCAGATAGACAGGAGAGTCTTTCTGAGTATATGCAGGTATGGTGGACACCTTATTTTCTTGGAATACCTTCAGATCAACACTGTGTTAACTTTGCAAAAAAGCCAAAATTCAAAACTTTTCAAGCAATAAGGGGATGACTAAAGATAAGGGTGGAATATAAAAATACCTTGTTCAAAATTGACAAAAACATAACTTTGATTTTTTTCAAGAACAAGCCTGGAATGTTTCTTAATTTAATGACAGAATTGGATTTTCATTTGGAAGACAGTCTTGCTGTGTATCCCTGGCTGATCTGGAACTCACTAAATACACTAGGCTGTTCTCCAACTTGTGGCATCCCCCTGCGTCCTTAATAATGAAGTTACAGGCATACACGACCACATTTAGCAGAGTCTAAGCTTAACTCAGTTGATTTCAAAACATTATTTTTTAGTGGATTGCTTTTATTAAATGGAACAGTGTCCAGTATCATATTCTTCCATGTTAGAGTCTGGGGCCACTGTTCTCCCCAACCTGCAGAGTCCTCAGTTGTAGGTAGGGCTATTGACACAGACTGGGACTCACACAAAGAACTCAAATGTTGTGTGATACATCAGCTTTTGGCAAACATTAGGGTTCCTTCTTCCTCTTTAATTATTGTCTGTGATAAATACCAATAAACACTTTTTTATGCCATTAGGTGTCAGTAAACTATACACATTCAACAAACCCAGGTCAATCATCTGATTTTGTAAAGCCATTATCAATAAGTGATTTTAATATTTCTCAATATTTTATAAAATAAAAAAATTAGATAAATTTCAATTTTGTATATTCCTCATAGCCATTGCCACTTATTAATTGAGCTGCACAGTTTGTCTTGGAGCTATAATGGCAGAGTAATTGTAACAGAGATTGTGTAGTATACATTGCCTAGAATATTTACTATCTGGCCCTTTAATAAACAATAGAAATGATTCCTGGAAATACAGCGCTCCATATGGTCCATTAAGAAAGACTTGCCATCTGCTGTAAACTTCTCAAAGACTCTGGTGACTTTGCTTTTTATCTCCCTTTGAGCCTGAAATAAACTCAACTTTGCATTTTTTCCTCCATGTTGTGGAAGAAGACTAGATCATGGCTCATTGAAAATTATTCATTAGTAAAGTACTTTACATGTAGAAAATTGCCAATAAATTAATGTTTCTTTCATGTGGAAGTTCAAGCCCTCTTCCCTGCTTTCTGCCTGTTAAAGTTCTGTAAGTCTTTTCAAGCCAGGAGGAAGCTCACACTCATAGCAATTCTACAGCCTGAACCTCTATAATGCTGGGATTACAGGCATTCACCACCACTTCTGGTGATACAGTAGCTCTTAATTAGTAAAGACTATTTTTAACCTCTACATATATAATTTTATGTAATAATTTATATATCATTGAATATTTAAGTTGCTACTATCTTTTACTGTTACTGCCAATCCAACAAAGAATGTCACTATCACAAGGCTATTATATGAGAGTGTTAGGGCAAATTTCCATGAGTTGGAAAAAGAAGTCAGGATTTGAACATCGTTGCCAAGCCTATGTTAGGAAAAGAAATATTACCACAACTTTGCATTGATGATAAATGACATTATTTGGGTTAGTGACTATGTATTTCTTTCACTAAGGCAGAATGTTGGTAATCCTGAAATATCACAGAAAAAAAGAATAATTTTTGTCAGGTTACAGTGTCAATTCTGTGCCCTATATTCTCCTGCATCTCAAGGTCAATAGAGTCAAGACCTGGTGGCTTATTCGGTGGAAGCCTTTCACAGTATAAAATTCAAAACTCTTTACTCTGATGACCACAGAGTTCTTTTTCAGAGGAATAAAGCTTCTCCTAGTGGTTTTGGAACAATTTCCCAGAGCTCATTGAAAAGTGAAAGCATTTTTCTTCTCTTCAAGGAGCCTCAGGCTACATGTAATGTAGGCTTAATTTCCTGCACCTTCATTGGCAACAGTTAAATCAGTTCACCAGCAAGAAACTGGACTTTCTTCAGATTCTCTTCACAAGGTATCCTAGCATTGCAGCAACATTTCACAGAACATCTCTTCCCCCTTCTATCATTTGGCAAAATTAACTGACAGAACAAAAGAAAATAAAAATCCAATCTAAATTCCTAAAAGCCACAGCACGATCCACGAAGGCTACTAGGGGAAAATAAAGACTTGAGTGTATTGTAGGAATTAATAGAACCAAATTGAAAAGGCTTACAGGAATTAATGCATCTCCCACTTTGTATACTCTTCTTACTTTTGTCAAAGATAATGGAAATGAAAAATATATTTCCATACTTACATAACCTATAAATCTTTCTAGATTATAGAAAGGAACTATATACTAGGTTGAAATTTAAGTGAGAAAAATTGTAAGAGGATATAATGAAGTGAGAAGAATAACAAGAAAAATACAGTTGGTGTTGATGGGACATTAGAATTCCACTAATCATGACTCAGATTCAGTAAAAATTGAATTGATGAATGGTTTTCTTGCCATTCTGAGTTGTTCAGCTGGGATACTGGCAGACTATCTCATTCCACGCTGTGTGGATGGTTCTTTAGAAAACTGGACCATGAAGAATCAATCAGACAGGCTACAAATCTCTCTCCAAGTGTCATCTCAAAGTCATTAACTTTGGGCACAAAACATGAGGGACATTTTATGAGCAAGAGAGGCATGTGCTATTCTGGATTACCGAGAAAGAATGACCATCATATTGGAAATGGCATAGCCTTCTTTGTGTTGATGTACTTGCTGTCATTAGATGGATTTGACGGCTCTTTGTAGTAGGCATTCACAGACCCAAACTCTTTTCACTGTATGTATTTTCCTTTGTAGTCTGTGGCATGCTCCAATTAAAATTTCTTGAGTTTACACTGTTGAATGCTATTGTTACTCTTTCAACAAGCCCTATTGTTGCATCTTTTATTTATTTTTTAATTTTAATTTTATTTTGACTATTTCCTTTGAAGTTTTCCTTTGGAGGTAATGCTACAAGGGTGAAGGGCAGTTGTGGAGGGACTGGGAAATGAGTGGGATTTGGGTGCATGATGTTAAATTTCCAAAGAATCAATAAAAATAATGTTTAAAAGAAAAAAAACTGTTGTGACTTCTGATTACAGTAGCTGGACATGATAATGGCAATACAGAAAAGTTGTGACCGTAAAGCAAACCTAAATTTTCTTTGGGCATCCCATCTGTTTTTAGTTTTACTTTATTGCTATAGAACAAATGCCTGAGGTCGGGTACTTATAAGAGAATACGTTTCTTTACCTCAACGGTTTTGGAGACTGAAAGTCCAAGACCCAAGATTGGAGGTGGGACTCTCTCTGGCCTCTGGTGAGGGATCTCTTAGCTTCAGTACAACATGGAGAATGCATCACATGACAAGAACATTGTGCAAGACAATGTTCATGGGAAGAGAATAAGAGGCTGGGCAGAGGTACATACAGATCACTCTTTAATAACAACTGTTCCTTATAGGAAATAATTCACTCTCCAAAGACCCAGCACATCACTTTCAACAAGCATCAACATCTAGAGAAGGTAGTCCTGATACAGTCACCTATCACCAGGTCTGACTTGCATTCATTATACCGAGGAAAGAGAATACAGCACATTTTTTCTTTTGAGAACAAAGGCTCAAAACTTATTGGAAATGCAAAACAAAAATCCTGGCTTACTATATCCTTCTGACTTCCTTCTTCCTGGCCCCGCTTTAAATATTTACTAAGCAGTTTGTTCTAAAACCTTCAGGTACAACCTCAAACATTGCTACCCTGAGAAAGTCTCCTGGCCCTCATCTCCAAATTACACCAGCTCACTCATACATCATATTTGAATATGTTAGAAGCAATCATACACAATTTAGTGTTCATCAAAATGACTCTCATGCCGGGCGGTGGTGGCGCACGCCTTTAATCCCAGCACTCGGGAGGCAGAGCCAGGCGGATCTCTGTGAGTTCGAGGCCAGCCTGGTCTCCAAAGCGAGTTCCAGGAAAGGCGCAAAGCTACACAGAGAAACCCTGTCTCGAAAAACCAAAAAAAAAAAAAAAAAAAAAAAAATGACTCTCAATATGCTCTTTGGGTGAAACAAGCTGAGGACATCAGGTTTTGAGGATGACAAGAATATCATAAGGGATCAGTTTCTCTGGGTAAGATTCCTTAAGTTATCAGAGGAAGGAGATTGAGTCCTGGAATCCAACCCGCTCCTATTCATTCTCTTTTCCAGGTCTGGGATATCCTGGGTGGAACAAAAGAGGAAGAAATATTGACTTGCCTTTCAGCAATGTTAAGAATGACTAATAAAAATGATAGGAAGTTTTGAAAAATTCAGAATGCTGAAGAAAAAAATAAAACAGTAATGGCCAAGTTCCTTAGAGACAACTGAAAATGAAATAATCACTCAGTGACAGATCCAAAATGAAAACTAAAACATTTCAGATAAACACAATCCACTCCAGGAATTTTCAATAACTGTTATTGCTGTTTTGAGGCAGCTAAGCCTCATGGAAGGTTCATTTCATTTTAGGACTTCCTTTATATTTTCATCGACAGGAGAAAGGGGAGTGGGGTGTGTTAGGTGTTCATCCCATCTGACTGGAATTTCTTTGTCAAAATGTGCTCCATGTAATACTGACTCCAGATGTAAAAACTTGAACCTAATTTCCAGAATCCACTCTACTAATTGATGTAAATAACTATGAGACAGAGGGCTGCATATTGATATGTGTATAATATTTCTGCTATTCTTTCAAACAATCTCTCCCTACTTGAGCAAAGTAGAGAGGAAATTACTTAGACACACATCAACAAATCTATGACACATTTTGTCATAAAGTTCTAAGTTGCTTGCTGGACACCCTGAGAGAGAGGCAGGTCTTTATCACTGTGATAGCCCAAGAGGAAGTAGACTGACTGCCAATTCTTTAGCAGGGAGAGGTTGGGAAATCTTTTCCCAGTTTAACACCACTTGACGTGATCTGCTTAATTTGGCAAATCATCACTTTCACAACCTGCTTTAAAGGCAAAATTATCCCAGATTTCAGGATCAAGGCATCATCTCTCTACATCTACATCTCTTTTACGGGACCTTCACAGACAAGGACAAGGCAGTGAATAAATTTTGGAAATAAGTTGAAAGACTGGATGTGAAGCAGAAAAGAAAGGGAAACAAAAAGTATAAGATACAAAACTAGGCTCTTCAGAGACTGAAGAGAAAGTCAATCATACTAAGAGTGCTCCATGGAAGGAATTGTTATATTTCATATGCATAAGTGTGTGATATATATGGGTAGGGAGTGTGGATCTGCATGTGTGAATTCACATATGTGTGGGTATACATGTGTGTTCATGCCTGTTTACAACAACAATCCATTTTCAGAGAGGCAGCAACTTTTTCTCTCCCAGAGCTTTGCAATTGGTATGCATCAGTAAATGTTAAATGAATGAATGCATGGATCTCTGACACTGAGAATGCCAGGGTTCTGGAAAATTCACTTCTTCTCCCATAAAACATCTTTTTCAAAAACCCTGGCAACAATAATAAATGGAGGGATTCCATCTCTAAGCGCAACCTTGAGAGCAAGCTGGGAAATTGGTCTGTCTGTCTCTCTCTCTCTGCCTGTGCCCTTCCTGCTCAGTGGACTGATTCAAGGATTTGAGTCTTCAAGATGTAGAAGAAGTGATTTTTAAAAAGTAGCCCTGAAAACAATGAAAAATGCCTGTCATCAGCAACATCATGATTGATCACCATCAGCCAGATAATTATACAGGCTGAAGAAGACAGTTACAAACATTAGACCCAAAATAGATGCCTCAAGGTTAATACATCCTAATTACCTTTTGTGACAACCCATATACTCTTTTAAAAGATAAGCCTGAAAAAAATAAAGGCAGGTAAAATTAATGTGGATCATTTCCCGTGCCCAGTGAGTCACTGAAATTGCAGGATAAATCTTCCCTTTACCTTCTCATCTAGCAAGGCAGAGCAAGGCAAAAATTCTCCAATATAAAAGCCTCTAGAAAATAGCATTATTTATTCACTACAGGCATTTGCTGAGATTGCCATGGAGAATTCAGAGCAAGTGTCTCCATATAAAGTTTGTGCAGTAAGACTCGCTAAGAGTAAATAACAGCAAAGCAAGGCAAGCGTCACGTTTACTAACTGCTTGTACATTTTATAATACGTTACATGTCAACTCACTTGAAAGAAGCTATTTAGTATTAAACATAGCAAAGTGGGCAAAACCCCTAATTCAGTGAGTATTGACTAAGGATATTGAACCTTATGATCTTGGTAAGAAAGGGAGGCAGAGCTAAGCAAAGCCTGGCTTCTACTTACAGCCAGTTCTTAGTTATCCAGCTTATCTGCAGTTCAGGTCAATAAGGTATTGACTCCTCTAGCATACGCAAGAATTGGATGCAGATGGTGTTAACAATATCACATTAGGGACATAGAGTGCTCCTCAATAATGTTATATAAAATATAGAGCTCTCCTACATATACTTTATTCCCTTCATATTACCACATGGAAGCCTTTGGAAGTGTTCTTTCCAATGTAGAGCATCAGTATTAAGTCCACAGTTTAGACCTTTCTTTATAAGAGCCCGTAAGAGCCTAGTGTACATTTGTTCATCTCATTCTTATGAGAAAAATACATCCTTAGAATATGAAAACAGATCTGTTAAATAACAGGGTGATGAAGTTTAGAGATTATCAATAACAACAAAGGTGCCTGTAACCCCAGTACTATGGAGATGAAGGCAGGAGGATGAAAAATTCAAAGATGGCCTCAGCCATCTTTGGGACAATGAGTTCCAGGACAGCCTGGGCTACATGAGACTCTATCTCAAAAAAGTGTGTCAGAACTCACAGAGAATGTGACATCACTCGAAAGGCCTGCACAAATTCAAGTTAGACAGAACCACAGCACAGAGAAGGGGAATAGCAGTATGCAAACAGGCAAGGCAGAACCTGGTCCTAATGTTCCATAGTCTATGAAGAAGACACAGAAATATGAGAGTAGAATAAAAGTTTATTTTTTTCTTTCATCTTAACCCTGCACAAAACCTGTTTAGTAGGATAGTAGGATCCTTTGGAGGTCTTCATCTTCCCACTGAACTAAGAGGCACATTTAGCAATGTTAAAACATAGTCTCACTGAAAGTTAGGAGGCAAAGGGGAAGAGTCCATTGTGGGGCTGTGTTGTACCTGACTAATACTTCAGAGTTGGAGGAGACACCATGAGTTCTAAAGAGTGCCACATGGCAAGAGGCACCAGCCTAGAGTCATTACACTTCCAGTGTAAGAGAACACGGCAGGAGGTAGAGGATCGCCAATGGAGAAAGTCTATAGAGTAGAAACCCAAAAGTGAGGGGCTGAAGGAGAAGTAGTGGTTTGAACCCACCTCGCATCTTGTAAGGTTACAGCTGGATAGTTCAAGAAGAGAAGTCTCTAAAGAGCACAAACCTACAGTGGGTATGAGTTACCACCAACACCTTACTTTTGTTGTAATTTAATTGTACATATTTGTGTGGTGTAGTATGGTAACTTAATGCACCCATATGATATGCAATGATCAACTTCATATTCTCATCTCAAGTATTTAAATAAAAGAGAGAGTGTCATGCAATCCAGCCAATCTTGGATTTGCTACAAAGATGAGGATGATGGGGCTCCTGCTTGAGATTTCTGGAGTGCAGAACAATGTCCAGGCCACTTTAAGTTGTTTTGATTGGCACGTACCAATTGCACATGTATAGAAGGCACAGCACAATCATTCAGCACCTTCACACGATCAAATCAGACTAATCAGCACTTCCCTCTCAGTATCATTCCTCCTCCTTGGAGGCTCTGAGCCTCTCTCTTTTTCCTGCTCTGTAGCACCGAGGAGCCATCAGAGTAGCAAGGATGAGGATAGGAAGACAAGTTGGGATGTTCATAGGTGGCTTCCTGCATGTATGCCCAGGCCAGGGTCTGACTCTGGTGAGAGTATTGAATAAATGGCCTTTTGATAAAGAAGGGGGTGCTCATATTGAACTCTATTAGCCTGGGAAAATCTACATTTCCTAAATTAGTAATTATTTTTCTTAGTAATTTTTTTTTGAGAGAGGCAGGGATGGGAAAAGAAGGTCTTCCTATGTAGCCCTGGCTGTCCTCAAACTCATGACAACCCTCTTGCCCCACCTTTCTATCTGCAAAGATTAAAGGTATATGCCACAATATCCAGCTCCAGATTATGAAGTATATTAGAACTTTAAGCTCATTAAAAGATTTTCATTATGTTGTATGGTATTTTTTTATTTTTTTAAATATTTTTTTCTCATTTGAGAAAAAACAGAAAGGACTCTTTCATAGACACGGGAAAAGATTTTTCCTTGATTTATACATTTTTAAAATGCCAAGGAAAGAAAAACAAAGTTGTGGGTTTTTTTTTCACTTATAAATCACACTTGTTTAATGTGTGAGATTATGCATGCATTTGTGCACACACACACACACACACACACACACACACACACACACACACACACCACCCATATATATTACAGCTGAGGAAACTGAGGCTATCCATAGTTTTATTAATTCTCTGGCTCTATACAGCTACACACTAAAGTTCTAAGCATTTTGCACACCTACGAAGTCATCTAATCCTCCTAAGAGAAGTATGAGGTAGTCAACGTGTGCTACACATTTTACAGCCGAGGACACCATGTTGACTGCCACACCCTTCCTGGCTTTGGAGCCCAGGGCACTGCCACTCCAGGCAGCAGAATAAGCAGGAGCCAGAGCTGCACTGGCAATCCCCAGGGGAGCTCCTCTGTCAAGTACAGAAGCAGCAGCTGAAGCAGAAAGAAGGTGAAATGGGAGCAGGGACTCCAAGGGGGTTGTCACTCCTTTCATCCTGTGATAAAGAGTAAATAGTTTCCCTTCTCTGGGCTTACGTTCAAAGAACTGGACTGGATCACCTCCAGAAGCCTCTGCAGCTTTGGATTTGACTTTCAGCTCTGAAAGAATGCTTCTATGGTGGGCAGGTTATACATATTAAATTATGCAAATAATTCAGCTTAGCATCTGACTACATGGCTGATGAAGCAGTTATAAATTTACATAAGAGAAGCTCTTGAAAAATGTTAGCGTAACATGCAATCAACAATATTTTTGAGACATGTGAACTGGATGAAAATCTAAGACAATCTCAAAGATCTAAGACAACTAAATGAAAAATTTAAGAGCTTGTGATAAGGTTAGTCTTTGATTCACTATTATTATTTTTAGAACTGCGCGACTGTTTTGGCAGCTTGTTTTGTGAATTCTGCTTTGAAAATGTAATGAGATTTTTTTCCTTCTCAAACAAATTTTAGTTAATGGCGAAGATAACCCATTTATTTCCTTGTCATATATTAGCATTAAATAAGAAATGTAATAAAAGTTCAGAGTTTAAAGTTTGTTATGAAGTTTGGCCTTTTTGCTCGCTAGTTATGAGATTAGGAAATACCTCATTATTTTAATTTATTTCAATATGTTGTGTGATGTTATCTTTTCAGAGGAAACATTATTAAGAGTGTCAGTCCTACCATGTAACTCTCTAGGTATTCAACATCAATAGTCATGATCATAGAATTGCCTGTTCCAAATGAGTATGAGGCAGCTGACTAGAGATGTATCCTGGATGGTTCCAGCATTGCCTATGTGCTCAATCTGCTTTGATGACTTTTGGTTTGCGTAGTTCTCACATGCCTAGTGCTAGAGACGACTATTATCCCCATGTGATTAACGAAGAAACTGAGGTAGAGTAATCTGCCTAAACGCAGTCAGTTAGTAGTCAGGGAGTTTGAGGGGCACCAGACTGTGGATTGGTGTAGAGTAAAATCATTAGCAAAAGAATACTGAAATACTCTAAATTTTGGTTTGGAGGTTTTATATTTAGAAGTAATACATCAGATGAATGGCACTAAAGATCTCCCTTACAAATATGAAATGCACGCCTTGGGTGAAAAAGTTATTCCTTTTTATTACAATGACAATTTGGAAGATCCCTCAGGGCTGAGGTGATGGGATCAGGGGCATTCCTCTTGCCTGTAAGAGAAATTTTGGATTTTGGTGTATTTACCACATTGACTGATGAAGCTTGGGAGTTGGGTGACATGCTTCCTTTTAGTTTCTAAGTTTCTCAGTCAGTGTGAAATTTCATTTATTTCCCAATACAGCCATCATAAATTACAGGGGCACTGGGTGACTTAAAAAATTAGTAACATTTTCTTTCATGGTTCTGGGGGAAAGAAGGCAGTCTAATCTTCCTTCCACATTCTCCATGAAAGTCTCCTTTCTTGCCTTTTCTCAGCTCTTAGGAGTTCCTGAAAATCTTCATTCTTTGGCTGTGGCTGTACCATCCAATAGGGAAACCTTCCCTGTGTTTTGGCTCCTCTGCTTTCCCTATAAGGACTGAGGGGCTGGGATGAAGAGCTCAGGACTGAGGGCCCAGGACTGAGATCCCATCTTGAATCACATGAAACTATCTTGAGATTGTTAAATAGTTTTATCTGTAGAGACCCCATTTCCAAATGAGGTCACATTTTAGATACTAGATGAACATGAATTTTGGGAGAGACAACTGAACCTACTTCAGGCAGTGGGGAGATACTGCAGCCTAGCAATAAAGTACCTACTATTCGTGATGCATCCAAACCCCCTATTCCAAAAGCACAGTGCGTGTTACTCTACAAGCAGTGACGTGACCTCAGCCTGGGCACTTAGCAACACAGGAAAACAGGTTTCAGAGACTCCCTCAGGACTGAGGTGATGGGATTAGGGACATTCCTCTGGGTAAAATACACCTAAAGCACAACAAATACACATCTTCAGCCTTTCCAAACCTGATTCATACAGTCCTTACAGCAACTCTGGGATGTCAAGGCTTCAATGTTTCAGGTTCCCTGCCTCCAGTAACGGGCCCCTGAAGACATCACGGATGCTGATCAGGAATGACTGCTCACTGGGAGATTTCACACCGAATTAATTCCTAAATTTGTAATAATGGTAAAAGCTGGAGAGAGAAACCAAACCTAACTCTTCTAAGTGGCATGACAGAAAGCAAACACACTGCCTGCACCTTCTGCACCCACCCTAAAAATTTTAATAAGTGATTCACAACACTTTAATAAAGGGCAAATCAATGAAACATGCATTTGACATTATAGTAAGGGTATATTTTCATCATTTATCCTTAGAACATTAATACATATTTCTGAAAAATTGTGCAATTTTTCTACACTGTTAATAAGTTCCATTGTTACCAAATATATCCTCGATACCTAGACAAATGTCTGGTACATGCTAGAGGCTCAACGCATTTTGTAAATGAATGAGTGAAAGGATGAATGAATGAAATATAGAGGGAAGCTAGGGTACAATATTGCCAGATAAATGCAAACACTTCATTATCAAAATCAACAATAACCTGCATTAATAGAATTAACCTTTTTGATGGTGACTCTTTCATTCTGTGCCATTTCTCAAAATGCCTGCTAAGAAAGGCTATTTGAAAAATTCCATTGAGTATGAGTAGCTAAGTTGGCCATGCTTAAAAAATTAAATAAGAAGAAGTACTTCTGGTTCTATATTAGGCTCTGAGCAATTCACAGAAGCAAATACACAAGCTCCATAGGCTCCCTTGCTTAGCTCTTGGGCACCTACTTTCTTGTATATAAACCTATCTCCTATTTAAATTTAAAATTTTGGTGATTTGAATATTTTACTTACTGTGTTATTTGTATTATCGATTCCCACCAGTCTTCTCTAATCAATGGTGGGCTAAGACAAAGCATTTTAGAAAGTATCAAACTCCCAAGGTGCCTCACAATATGATCTAGTTGTTTTAACACTCTTACCTCCTGTACTATAACAAGTCAGACTGACCTGAGAACAGTTTTGGATTTACAGATAATCTGCCCAGAAAGTGCACAGAACTCCCCAATGGTCACCTTGCACACAGAATCTCCCTTCATGATCTTGCATTCATATGGTACCCTTACTGTAACTGGTGATATTATTAGCTGAGGAGACACTGAAGTCCGTAGGTTTAGTTTTGAAGACTGCACAATACCATGCATCTCCTCTTAAAGTCCCATCACAGCTTTGCTGTCCTAAATCTCCTCCATGTACAAGCTTCACCCCTTCCTCACTTATCTCAGGCCAGGGCAAATGCTGGGCTTTTCTTTTTTCTCATGTCTCCTACCCACTTCTAAAACTTAGTTTTCAGCCTTTTCCTATGTTTTCCTTTTCTAGAATGTTATAGAACTAGAATGATGGACTATACAGTATTTAATACTGCCTTCCTTCACTCATATGTATTTATGTGTCCTCCACATCTTTCTTTGGCTTGGTTGGTAGGATAACATTTCATCTCATGGGCACTCCACACCTTAATTCATGCATCTAGTAAGTACTGATTTATATATATTTTCATGCATCTAATGATGCCTCTATTTTGGCAAGTTTGAATGGAGCTTACATAAGCATTCATTTATAGTTTCTTGTATAACTGTTAAGTTTTCAGGCCATTTTGGCAACCACTAATATGTGCAATTGCTGCATCATATATTAAGCCTAAAGTTAACCATGCAACAAAGTACCAAACTGTCTTCCAAAGTAGACCTAGCAGTTTGTGTCAATGAAGCAATGAAGGGGAGTTCTTTTTTTTTTTTTTTTTTTTTTTTTTTTTTTTTTTTTTTTTTAGTTTTTCGAGACAGGGTTTCTCTATGTAGCTTTGCACCTTTCCTGGAACTCACTCGGTAGCCCAGGCTGGCCTCGAACTCACAAAGATCCACCTGGCTCTGCCTCCCGAGTGCTGGGATTAAAGGCGTACGCCACCACCGCCCGGCGAAGGGGAGTTCTTAATGCTTCACATCTTATGATCATTTGTCAATGCCAGTATTTAGGTATATGATGATATAACATACTCTAATTTCCAATTTCTTATGACTTCTTTAGCCTATGATGCTGAGCATCAATTGCTAATTCAATATCAATGTCATTTATTGAGGTAGGTCGTCCAATTATTTGTCTACTGTTTAGTTGGATTGTTAATCTTATTCCTGAGTTTTAGATTTTCTTTGTATATTTTAGACATGCTTTATCAGATACATGATTTAAAATGCTTTCTAGAACTCACCTTCTCATTCTCTTAATGTCTTTTTCAGAGCAAAAGTGCTTGTTTTAACAATGTGCAGCTTATTTTTCTCTTCCATAGTTCAAACTTTCGCTTTGAATCTAAAACCACTGCCACACTCAAGGTCATCGTGGGTTTTCTCCTATTTTATTTTGTAGGAATTCTATAATTTTGTACTTTACATTTACATCCATGATCTGTACTGAATTGACTTTTGCTTAATTTTGCTGTGTCCAGGTGGTTACATCACCATTGGTTGGCGAGACTCTCTTGCTCCCTTGAGTTGCCCTTGTTCCTTGAACCAAAAGGCACATTGCTATTGGTCTATTTCTTAACTTTCTAGTCTAGTCCATTGAGACACTTGTCTGCTCTGTCATTAAACCACACTATTGTTATTTCTGTGGCTTTATAGTAGGTCTTAACTTTGGGCAATGAGAGATTTCAAACTTCTGCTTCATTGTAATATTGGTTAATCTAGATACTTTGACTAGAGCTTAGGGTAAGTTATTTACATCCACAAATAGTTTCCTGTGATTCTGATTATTAATTCATTCAACGTAAAGAAAAATGATGTAAATAGTATGTTAATAATAATATATCATCTATCCATGAATCTGATTCATTTGTAACTGTTTCTGCGAATTAAAATTTTCTCATTTTCCTTGTATGGGACTATTTATAAAGACTTTCATTAAGTAATAATTGAAATTTATGCTAATGTTAATGTTATTGTGCTTTTTCTTTTAAATTTCAAGTATTCATTCTAATATAAAGGACAGAAATTAACATTTGAATATTTACCGCATACCCTGTAACTCTGCTGTAATTGTTTACTATTTCCAGGAGTTCAGTCATTCTTTCAAATTTCTTACACAGTTACTCATTTCATTTGTTGACAATTAATGTATTGATTTTTTGAAGTGTTATTTATTCAGTTTTTATGTATATGAGTATAGGCCTTAATGTATGTGTGCATCACATACCTGCAGGCTCAGAACACCTGGGACTGGAGTTACAGATATTTGGGAGCCTCCATGTGGGCACTTGGACTTGAACCTGCTTCCTCTGGAAGAACTGCCAGTGCTTTTACCTGCTGAGCCATCTCTCCAACTCTGAAAGTCTTATTTCTTTATACTCAATATTCATACCTTTTCTTTTCTTACTAAACTAGCCAGAGCTTTCCTGAAGTTGTTGGATAGGAACAATGGGTCAAACACCCTACCATTGATGGGAGCAAACCTCCTACCGTATGAACAATGGGAGAAAACATCCTACCATACTGAATGTGTGGAAACAGTAAAGGAAACAGTCTAGTGTTCGAGGTCTGAGGTTAGTGCTGACGTGAGGTCTTTCTATATGAATTCTGTAACAGGTTGAGGAAATCGTTGAGCTGCTCAGCGACTTTATCTGTAATAGGTTTTGAATTCTGGTATTTTTCTGCATTTATCATTATAATAATTTATTTTCTTATTCAGTCTTTTGATATAGTTGATTATATTAATGAATTTTCAAATGCTGAAACACTCTCCCATATTTAGAATAGATCCTAACTGGTAATGCAGTTTATTTATTTTATAAGTTGCTAGAACCAATGTGCTATTATTTTGTTGAAGATTTGTGTGTCTGTATTCATGGCAGGCATATTCTGTTCTTGTGATAGCTGTCTAATTTTGGTATTACGGTAACACTAGTCATATTGACTGAATGAACTGCTTCTGTTTTAGAGAAGAGAATGTAGAAAATTGGTTCAATTTCTTCTGTAAATGTTATATAGAATGGAGAAGTGGTATTAACTAGGCATTGTGTTTTCTATTTTCTCCTGTGTGAGTTTGATAGTTTCTGCATCATCTAAGTTAACCAACATGTTAGTACAGTCCTGGTCATAATGTTCTCTACTATTTTTTAGTATCCATACAAATAATAGTGATAGCCCCACTTCTATTTCTGGTATTAGTAACCATAATCATTTTGCCTTTTTCCTGGTTAGCCAGGCTTGAGACCCATTGCTTTTATTGATCTTTTCAAAAAACAAACTTTTGGTTTTGTTGACTCTCTTTATTAATTCTGCTTTCAACTTCAATTCATTTCTGCCCAAATTTTTGGCATTTTTCTTCTCTTTGGATTTATCTTGTTCTTCTTTTTTTCAGATTCCTAAAGTGGTAAGAAAAATCAGTCCTTGTATCTTTCTTCTTCCAAATATATGTGTTCAATGCTCTGAACTACTAGGAACCACTTTCATTGTATCCTAAATTTTTAAATTTATATTACTTCATTTTAAAAACAAATTTTACTATGTGCATGATCTGACATGAATACAGGTAGAAAAAAGATTACTGTTGTAAGCAAATTAACACAGCCATCATATCACCTCGCTACTTATTTTCTTTGTTTTTATGCAGAAACAGGTATAAATTTCTTACTCAACGTGAATGATGCACAGTAAAATTCATTAACTATGGTCTTCATGTTGTATGCTAGTTCTCTAGACTTTACATTCTGCACATTTGCTATGTTATAACCTCCCTGAAATCTTCCCATTTTTCTCTTACCAGCTCCATTCCACTTCCATTCCTGAAAATTCAATGTTGTATTTTCTACCACTTTATATCTAATATAATTTTATTCAATATTACACATGTAAGTGAGATCATGCATTATCTTTCTTTCTTCCACTTACTTCAAATAAAGTTTTCAACTTTCCAGTTTTATTTGTCCAGTATATTGATTAATCTCCAAGCATGTGGCAATTCTCCTAACTATATTCCACTTATTTCTAATTTAATTCTATGGGGGTCTAGTTGTTTACTTTCTACAGTTCCTATTGTTTTAATTCATTAAGATGTAATCCATGTCCCTGAGTACATTCTGTTTTGATGACTCTTCAGTGCGAGCTTGAAGAGAAATGTGTATCACGCTGTTGTTGGATGAAATAGTCTCTATATGTCAACTAGATAATACAGTTGATTGATGATGATATTGAGTTCAACATTATCCTTACTGCCTTTCTGTCAACTGGTTCTGTCCATTACTGATTGAATGGTGATGATAAGTAGAATAATGGATTCATTGGTTTCTATCAGCAGCTCTGTAAGTAGTTGTCGCATACATTTTGATGTGGTGGTATTACACATCAACCTTAAGTGCTGTTGTTTTGTGAGGAGTTACTGACTTTATTAATAGGTACTGCTACTCATGCTGAATAACTTTTTTCTTGATCTGAAGTTTACTTTGAAATGAAAATGGTTACTCCAATTCCTTCGGCTGTTATTGGCACAGTGTGCCTGTCTCTACACCTTACTTTAAGTCTCTATATATGGATTAATTTCCAAAGTGCATTTTTATAGACACTGCATAATAAGGTCATATTTTTAATGTATTCTGACAATTTTCCTATTAATTGCTATATTTACACCACAAAGAAGGTAATTATTCCCACCAGTAGATTGAAGCCGCCACATTGGTGACTATCTGTTGACTTTCTGCTCCTCTTCTTCCTCTTCCTCCCCTCACTCCATTTTCTCTTGACTTCCACTCTGCATGATTTAGTTTGAACCGAACATTTTATGATCACATTTTGTAATCTTTGTTAGCATGTAAAATATTTCCCTCTTTTTGTATTTTTTTAAAGTATTTCCCAACAGGTGGAAAAACACTTTTATGAGTAAATGTCATTTAATACATGCTGGACTTCCAAGGTCAAGTCCAAAAAAAATCCACACACAAATTGTTAAAGTACTTTAAAAAAGAATAATCCCACTTCTCTCCTTCCAGTCTTTATGTTATACTTGCTCATGCACGTTGTGCTCTGGTTCCATTAGGGCCACTGACACATTAGTAACCATGCTTGTCAAATTCCTGTTTCAGTCTTCAGTAGCTGCCATAGTGGAGTCTGTTTCTGATGCTTGGCTTTTCCCTTTACACTTTGTTCTTGCCTTTAAGCACATCTTGTATTTCTGAAAGCCAGATAAAGTATTGGGCTGAATATTAGGTGTTGTGTTGGATAAAAGAAACTCCTCTCCTCTCCTCTCCTCTCCTCTCAAGCTCAAGTGTGATGCTCTGTAGGTGTCTAGCTGGAAGGGAGGCTGTGTTTACCACCCAGTATAGCCATAGTGGTCAGACCTAAAGTTTCCTTTATTGTCACAGCTTTGCTTTACCTTCTGTTTTTGCACTTTCCCAGCAGCTCCTTTATGAATGCCCGTGTTTTGTTGGTGTGTTCAGCTGTAATTTTCCATTATCACAAGGAAGTCCAGTTAGTATGGTGTTAGCTCTACTGAGAAGGAAGAATTCTTTAGCCTGATGATTAAGGCTGTCTTGTATTGAGCCTGTGCTCCTGAGATACAATCTTTCCAATTGCTTTTCAGCTGTCCCTCTGCTTCACCACCCTTACATGAGATGAGAAGGGTGAAATGGGCTGGAGTTGTTCTTTTAGCTCATCTTGGTTTATTCCCCGTGAAAGCCCAAGACGGGCTCTGATAAAACTTGGTTAGGGCGAACAAGTGATCCAGTTCTCTCTCAAAACAGTTATTGCCCCTCCACTACTAGGTATAATAGATACTTTTCTCAAGTCTGCACTTTTAAAACCTGGTGGGGATTCTGAAGGAAAAACTCATGAAGACGTGTTCCAGCCTAGGTTTGGTCCGCAGGAATCGCTATATCTCAAGCTAGTTCAGACTCAGTCTTAACAAATGAGTCAATTGCTCTTCAGATGTTCTTACCAGGCCCCATCTATAGTGTCTGTGCTCAGTAATTTGGAGTTCTCTGTATTTTCCTATTTCCTGTTTTCCTTATGACCTCAATTCTCCAAGGGAAAAAATTCTGGCATCCTTTTATAGCTTGTTTGTTCTTCCTCTTCTTCTTTCTTCTCGTTCTCTTCATCATCATCTTCCTCCTCTTCCCCTCACTTCTTCCTCCTCCTCCTTGTGACAATGGGAATGATGATTTCCAAGTTCTCTACATGTACAACAGGAAGCCAGAAGGCCATTTCTCTTTAGTTCTGCCACACATTTTTTGTACTTTTCTCCTTGATACGAACTACTGTTTCTATCTGGAATGTGCTACTTATTTTCCTCAAACAACAACCCCAACTTCTTTCATTATCTAGCTCCTCTCAGAAGCCTTTAACTAAGAAGATCTATTCACCTGTCCACTAACAGGTTCATAGTATAAGTATACTATATATACACTATAAAATTATTATATTATATTATTCATAGCATTGCATGTAAGTATATATTGTGGGGAGTGGAAGTTGCAGGCATGAGAAATAGAGCACTAATCAATTAATACAGTTGCTTATTGATTTCAGATTTGTCCTCTTCAGTGTCTGGCATTAGCTCTCTAGTCATCCCTTTCTTCAGCATGGCTACCTCAGAGACTCTCTGCGATGGTATTTTTATTATTCCTTGGCTCTGTAACCATTCTGGTAGGAATGTAGATATTCTAAAGACAAACTTGTACTCTCTCTTTGAGCTGTCACACTAGCAAGACTATGGTCCCCAAGAAATCCAAATTTGCTCAGCAATCTTACCCAGGAATGAGGAAAGGATGAAGCTTGAGGTCATTCCTAGGAGAATTTGTCTCTGAAGAAGAGATTTCTCATCATTCTGGCAACTTGCCAAATCACACTGGAGGGCAGAGTAGAGCTGACACATAATCACAGCTACCTCCACTCCCACACTGCCCTAGTGGGATTTTTAATAATACAGATCGATCGTCCTCTAAACCTATACCCCACATCAAGACCCTGAGGATGGACTCCAGGCTCAGTGAAGCCTTTATTTGTTCCTGTTCACATTGTGACCACATTGAATTAATCCCCCTTTTCTCTGCTTGCCATTGTCACTTGTCAACTGTGCTGAACTGGCCAGTTTAAGATAACCAAAAACCCTCACTTGTAAAGACTGCCAGAGTCCAGGCTTTGACCCTAACAGCTATGGTGACAATTTTAATCTTTCAATTGTATTTTTATTTTAAATTAAATATTTTTAAATAATTCACCCCTTCATTCTCCCCATCAGCCCCTCCCATGCACCCAAAATTCCATTTGTGTTCACAGTTTCTTTTTCTTTAATCATTCTATATCTGAATAAATATATAAATACAACCTGCTGGGTCTATTTAGTGTTTCTTGTACGTGTATTTTATATGAAGGTGCCTACAAGCAAATACACTAGTTCCATGAGTGCAAATCAGTACCATATTCTCATGAGATTCTAAAGACTGATTACTACTTTCCTGGACTAATGAACTTCCCTGATAAAGGGGTAAAGAGATAGCTTAGTGAATAAGAATGCAA
Organism: Peromyscus californicus insignis; assembly: GCF_007827085.1. Lineage (NCBI taxonomy): Eukaryota > Metazoa > Chordata > Mammalia > Rodentia > Cricetidae > Peromyscus > Peromyscus californicus. The sequence continues at coordinate 19,382,936 of NW_026294458.1, read as the reverse complement.
TAGTGGTACAAGCATTGTGAGAATAACCAACCACTCTCTGATTGGTGTTAAACCCCACTCCATGAGATGTCAGACGCATGCCTGACACTGAGACATGCCAAGAACCTGAGACTGGAAAGGCCATTGCCATAGGGGAAACAAAATACTATTGTTCCACTAAAGAAAAATAGCAACTGAATTGTTCTTACTAACATTCTGCTATACCCATAGATCAGTGCCTTGCTCAGCCATTATGAGGGAAGCTTCTTCTTGAAGTAGGTGGGAACTAACATAGAGTCCCACAACTGGACCGCATGCAGAGAGTGAGAAATTTGGAGCACTCAGTTCTAAATGGGATGTCTTCTGCAAGCCTCTCCCTAGGGGCTCAGGGACCCATGTAGAAGAGGATCTGGAAAGATTTTAAGAGTCAGAGGTGATTGATGACTCCACGAAAAGACTGTCTTCTGGACACAACAGGACTGATGCACATATGAACTCACAGAGACTGTGGCAGCATGCACAGGGCCACACAGGTTCACACAAGTCAGGATTTCAGCACTGAGAGGGGGAAGTAGACATAGGCTCCTATCCCTAACCAAGAAGTTATCTGCAATTGGTACCTCCTGGCAAATTAGTCTTCTGCAAGGGAGTATCACTGGGTATATTAACCAGATTTCTGGACAAGCCCCATACCCAGCAGTTAGTGGTCAACATAAAACACAGTGGTAATTTTTGTGGACTTTTTGTCTCATAATGCTTTGTTTGGCTTTTTTGTCTTATTTGTCTTTTGCTTGTATATTTATTTCCAATTTCATGTTTTTATTAGGTTTTATGAATGTATATGTGCAAGCTGTGTGGTTATTATTTTTTGTTGTTTGTTTCTTAAAGAGATAGAGAAAAAGGGCATGGAGTTGTGTGGGAGGAGAGGTGGGAGAATCTGGAAAGAGTTGAGGGAGGGAGAAAATGTGATCAGGATATACAGTATGAAAAAATCATTTTTCAATAAAAAAGCAAAAAGTTTCCAGATTATTAAAAACAAACACCTGAAACTTCTGGCAAAATGGGATAACATGATTCAAGACTTAGGCAATAACCTTTGAATAGAACATCAATAGCATAGAAATTAACCCCAAGTATAAACAGATGAGTCTACATGAAAATGAAATGTTTCTGCATAACAATAGAAGCTATTAACATAGTACTGACACAGCCCACAGAATGGGAGAAAGTCTTTAACAGCTGCACTTCAGACAAGGAGCTAACATTCAGAATATACAAAGAAATGCAGAAACGAAATGTCAGAGAAATAAAACTGTCAATCAACTGGCAAATGAACTTAATAAATAACTTTCAAAAAAGGAAGCACAAATAGCCAAAATATTTAATAAAATGTTCAGTATCACCAGTCACCAGGAAAATACAATTTAATTACATTCAGATACCACCTCACCTCAGTTATAATGGCTACCATCAACAAATGTTGGAAAGAATGTCAAGAATGTTGAGAAAGAACCTCTTATACACTCTTGATGAGGGTGTAAATTAATGCAGCCATTGTGGAAATCAGTTTGGAGATTTCTTTAAACATTATAAATAGACCTACCATATGACCCTGATATTTCACTCCTGGCCATATCTACCCAGAGAACTCTATAACCTACCATTGAAATATCTGCACTCCCATGTTTACTGCTGCTTTATTCAGTATAGCAGAAAGATTAACCAAAATGAAGAATACATGAAAAATAGCCACATGGAAACCTATGATCTTCCAATCCAAGAAAAAGAATTCAAAGATGGAGTCCAAAAGGGCACGAGATAATGTCTAGTCACAGTATAACTCAATATATAGAAGCTAAGTGTTCAAAGAAGTTCAGTTTTAGTTGTTATTTGAGACCACATTATAATCATGCTTTGTGAGGATGGCTCTTCACCTCCCTCTGTACTAAAACAAAAACAGATTTTCATTTTCTGTGTCTATCTCTTTATTCCAAAAGAAAAATAAGTAAGCAATCTTAATAGCAAATTTGAAGTTTGTTGAGCCATGTTTAAAAAAATGTGAATAGGCTTGTTTAGGTTCAAACATAAGGAAAGAGTACTATTTCCTCTCACTGCTGGCATTGTGACTGCTATTTATGGTCAGTGTTCTGAGGCAGAACTAGGGTCTCTCATCTGAGGGCACAGAAGAAGCCCAGCTCTGTCTGTCAGAGAACCTCTAAAAGGTCAACCACCTAAAAACCCTTTGGACCATCTAGTGGCCAAGTTTTCTCCGTGAGTAGGCCCTAAGGTCCACATTCAGATACCCGGAAGTAACCAAAAGCTTTTGTCTTCAATCAATACTGAATGTTTCATTCAACACTACTAGACACTTGTCACAAATAATAAAACTCATACAAAGGTCTCTACAGGCATTCTTGTTCCCATTTTCTACAGGTATAACCTAGAAAAAAGGAAGCAGCAGTCAATACTGTATTTCAACATCCTTCCTAAGCTTAAAGTTCTTTTTGAAGACCTACTTATCTTTATTTTATGTGTATGAGTGCCTTTGCTGCATGTATGTCTATACACCATGTTCATGCAGTGCTCACAGAGGCTAGAGGGGGTATCAAATGTCCTAGAACTAGAGTTACAGATGGCTATGAGCCTCTGTGTGGGTGCTAGGAGCCAAACTTGGATCCTAAGCAAGGGCAGCCAGTGCTCTTAACTGCTGAGCCATCTCGCCAGGCCCCAAACCTGAAAATTCTTGATAACAGGAACAGCAAGGACATTCATTTAATATTGTTAAGTAGACACCTGGGTAATCAAACATTCAAAAATATGCTCAATTATAGCTGTCACCTACCATGCCCTTCAAGTAATTTTCAACCCGGCATTTTCAACACAATCATAAAAATGTAGTATTAGCTCTGAAGTTTAGCTTTCTAATGATAGGAGTCTACTAGCTACACAGGCGCAATAAAAAGAAGCAAGAAGTTAGGAGAAATTACAAAATGTATGGATCTACTTGAATATTTAAGAAGCAGGTCACACCACAAAACTGCTTTTTAATCTATAATTCCATGGAGAGAGAATAATGTTTGTCAGGATCTCAAATCAAATCAATACACTTGAGGAGGAAAAAAAAGAACAGGGACTCCAAATCTCAAGTTCCCAGTAACACAGAAAGCAATGAGCATTGTATTAACTCTGTTGTAATGTATCAGCTTTCATAAACCATGGAACCACCAAGCAAACTGCCCTAAAATGAGTTCCCAAAATCTCCTTAAAAGTTTCTGGGGAAACTGAGTCTTTAGTTCATTAGCCTCAGTGTTATTTACTGAACACAAGGCTCTTGGCAGATTGCTGATGACACTAAGGTCATATCTGACACTAGTACTTAACACTCAACAAATATAATGGTCATCTTGGGAGCGTCCCAAGTTCAGCAGCACAAGCTTGAGAGTAGAGAAAGCAAACTCCATTCAAAGGTGTATTGTAGATGTGTAATAAGCTGCTTTAGTGTATAACTTATAATTAGGGCTTAACATGACCTGGTAAACAAAAGTGTCTAGCCTGAGCATATACACTGTTGCTATAACACAAAATAAAATAAAATATGAATATAAGTCACCTTAATTAGTGCTCACAGCCAACAGCAGATGATAACCAGGATTCATGATCTCCATTCTACAAATGAACTATTTGAGCTTCAGATAGAGAAATGTGGCCAGAACCATATGCTATGTGTTGTGCTCTCTTTAAAAATCTCATTCTCTTTACTGCAATTTCAAACACATGAAGAACTATTTTCTAGATCAATGGCTTATACAGAATATCAGCTTATTCTGCACAGTAAAGGGAATAGGTTAAAAAACTGAAGAGATAACCTACAGCATGGAAAAGAACATTCATAGACTATGTTCTAGTTTCATTCTATTGCTGTGTCAAATACCATGACCAAAAGAAACTTAGAGAAGGAAAGTGTTTATTTAATCTTATTCTTACAGGTCTCACAGTCCATCTTTGAGTAAAGTCAAGGCAGGGACATAGAGACAGGACAGATTGCTAGTCCATGTAGCATTAACCTCTGACCAAGGAACTTACTCACAGAAGAGGAAGTACAACAGAAACCATAGAGGAATTCCACTTGATAGCTTGTTTGCTTGGGTTCATGTTTAGTTAGTTTTCTTATATAGCTCAAGACAACCTGCCCATAAAATGGTTCCACTGGCAGTGGGCTGGGCATTTCTACATCTATTAACAAGAATGACTATATTCCCCACAGACATGCCTACAGGTCAATATTTGGGCAACTCTCTTCCCAGGTGAGTCTAGGCTAGGTCAAGTGGACACTTAAAGCTAATCAGGACACTATCATCTCAAGAGAACTCAATATTGGAGACACTAAAACTAAAAAAAAAAAAACCTCAACAGTAAAATAATTTAAACAGTAACCCAATTTAAAAATAGGCACAAGATGGAATGGACATTTCTCAAAGGAAGACACACAAATGGTTTAAAGGTATATGTTAAAATGCTCAGTGTCACAAATAATGAGGAAAATGCAGTAAATCCACAATAAGATAATCATCTCACTCCAACTTTAATGGCTACTGTAACAACCAGAAAGGACAAGCTGTAAGAGAAGAAAAATCCATTCTCATAACTGGTTTGGATATGAATTAGCTATGGAAAACAGTATGAGTGTTCTTTAAAAAGCATAAAACATAACTTCCCTGTGACTCAGTGATACCCCTGTTGAATATTTCAGCACTACATATTACTGGCAAGAAATTGAAATGACCTCAATATCTATCACCTGGTGAATGGACAAAAAAAGGCAGTACATATACTCAACAGACTACCATTCTTCTTTAAGAAAGATGAACCCACAGCAACGTGGACAGGAGATAAGAAGTCCTGATAAGCTATTTCACAGTGATGTCACTACAAATAATAACATACAGTATACTTAAGAAGCTAGACGTGGGCCGAGGAGATAATTCAGTTAGTAAAGTTCTTGCTACACAAATGAGGACCTGAGTTTAGATCCCCGGCAGCCACATAAAAAAAAAGAAAAAAAAAAAAAAAACAGGTAGAGCACGACATGACTGTAATCACAGCACTGAGGAGGAGAGATAGGAAGCTCCCTCGAGGTTGTTGGCCAAAATCAATGAACTCTGAGCTCAGTGAGAAATTCACTAAAAAATCAACTGGGAAGAGATTAGGGAAGATACTCAATGTTGACCTGTATCCTCCATGAATGCGCACACATGTGCACCCACATACACATGTGTACCCACATACATATATGTGCAATACACACACACACACACACACACACACACACACACACACACACAAGCTTGAAGAAAGGTTTTGAATTTTGTTGAATGATTTCACCACACAGAAAAGATAAAATCTTTGGGGTTGGACTACAAAATAAGATATAATTGGTTTGGGTTTATATATATATATATATATTATTTGAAGAAATAAATATGTGTTCATGATGTGAACATTATGCAATTTATACATCTATCAAAGCATTGCACCCCATAAATATGTACTAATATTGTGAGAAATTGAAAAAGAACAGCAACTTTAAAAAATAGTCGATGTAAATAAATAAGCATTTTCCTAAAAATGTACCACATAAAAATAGTTTTGTAAATCATTGTCTCATTATAAATTCCTAAACTCTTGCTTTGTTTCCTACTCCTCCTAATAAAACTGAAATGCACACAAGCTTAATTATACTCTTAGTTTTGGTGTTCATGCTGTGAACCACCTTTCAGGTCAGACTACAAAAATTTTTTATGGAGCCCCTTAGTAATTACAACTTCTTGCATGAAAGAACTGAAATGTCACCACCTTGCAAATACATCCTGTTAGCAGAGTATTTCAAGTAGGATTTTACACTATTTGAAGGTTATCTCATTTAGGGGGAGGGATAAAGAACAGAAATAATCAGGCCAATGAAAAGCATTCTCACTGCTTACGAAAACACACACTTGTTTCTGAGAGTTGGAAACACACAACTTAGTACAACCTTTCCATAAGGACTCACAGGTCAAGAGAGATGGATATAAGTCACCACATTTGGTAAACACCTTTTTCCAGCAGATGCACTGAAATTAAATGTATTCAGTTTTATAAGCACAGAATGGCAGGCTTACAGAGGGAAAGGCATCCACTCTCCTAAAGCATGTGAGGATTCCAAAGAGTGGTGATAATTGAGCCAAATACTAAAAGAATGAATAGATTTTGCTGCTGGAGCATGAACTTGAGATGGGGAGGGAAAGGCTTAGCTGAGTCTCACATGATCCATCATCAGATGTTTGCCTGGATTTTCCATCACGTGCATTGTCAGAACCCATCAGAGGGAGGTGAATTTTCTGAAATTTCTAATTATGATTCATTTTTGTCTCTTCAATTTGTAAGCCTCCATAAGGTCCTTGCCAAATCACAGAACCCTCCAAGTCAAACACACATCAATGGTAGACTCTGGTTGGAAGCATTTCCATTCACAGTTACTAGTGCTGAATATTGTGGTGTTAGAGTTACGGAAAATTTTGAGTACCCAGAAATCTGTTCTTTTCTCAGTTACAGCAATCTGCAGTAACTGAACTGCCTTGTTCTGGAATCAGCAGCACAGTTTCTGGTTTTTTTAAGCTGTGCATATTAATATATAGATATAGAAAACACACAGTTTTTTGTCAAAGATGTCTTCAATGTCTCTAAAGAGGTCCATAGGACAAGATGGCATGAACTGTTTCATAGAGGTAAGTGAAGACATTGCATGGATTACTATTTAAAATGTTTAGGATGAGGATATTTGTTGTTGTTTTAGATATATTTCTGAAACTTCTCTTTTTGAAGTTAAATTATATTCAAGTGACAAAGTAACATAACCACTCCATAACAGCTGAGAAGTGGCTCTACCACTAATGGAAATTTTACACATTGCGTGAGAGGCAGGGCATGTCATGGCTTGTAATGTCCAGAATTCTTACTGTCTATGGAAATAGTGAATGCCTTGTGATTTGTGAGTCAGTCTGCTGTGTAAAATATACCATCTATCTAAAATTTCTTTGGAATACATATATCCCATCCAATTTTAAGAGGATAAAAGAACCCCACCAAATTTAAAAAGTAGTTCTGCAACAACAAAATTAATGGTCAACATAAATGGAAATTCCCTGAATGGCTCCAAAAGAAATGAAAGACTCTCAGATCTAAAACATCTCAAATTCTGTCAGTCACCCCACCTGTTTTTCTTTGCTTAACTTTCAAGGTTGGGATCTAATCACATAGCTGTCAGGGTAAGTTACTGGTTCCTTTGATTTCCCAATACCCTTACTCAGTTCCTTTACCCTGACCTCCATTGCATTATTCACTACTGAATACATATTATCCCATTCATCAGTTGTGTTTTCTTTTGTTTAATAGAAATTAATGAGGAATCGTGTCTTGCTTTTTCTCTGTACCACATGATGCTTAGCACAATTCTAAGCATTTAGCTATGTTAGAAGTTTATAGTCCATACCATGAAACTGTTTTTCATTTCCTTATTCATCTACTCTACCTAACAAAGTAGGTTAGAAACAGCCACACGGGCAAAGCTCTAAAAGCCAAGATATGTGAATTTACCTTAACCGAGAAAAGTTTGCCACCACAGTGAAATCAGTGACCCTAAAATAGGCATGGGCTATTCAGTGAAGAAGAAAATCACTGTGAACCCTTACTTATTTCTTAGGATGTAATTAAAAAAATAGTGAAATATTGATTCAGGTTAACTTCAACAATGGCTTAATAATTATACTATATCAAGTACTATGCCAGAACGTGATCTCACAAAGGCTTATAAATGGTATCTGGAACATCTCACTATCTATTAGTGGACAGTCACGCAATCAATAATACTGTTCTCAAAACCAAGTATAACTGCTATGATAGACAAAAGCACCTTGTGGCACCACATGGTAAAGGGGATCTCATAGTGCCTCTTTAGCCAAAAGGCATTTTCTACTCTGCTAACTTTCTTTGACAACATTGGTCATAAAGAATAATGTAAAGGAAATTTTCTAAGTAATTGTTTAATAAGGCGTTGTTGTCCCTAAAAATAAGGTTAAAGAAAGAGCTTTCAAATGAAGGACTTTCAAAATACTTCAGGATTTGGGATCTTCATCAGAGGCATAATTTTCACTAGAAAGGATGCAATTTTAAGCACAGTATGGACACCAAAAAATACATTTGTGAATTGCAATATTACACTGTAGAATGAAAATGTATAACTTACAAAATATAAACAATTACCTAACAGAAGAAAAATATTTCCCAGCAAGGAAATGAACAATTTATAGCAATTAATGCAGATTATGCCTAGTTATCAAGAAATATTAGCCAAGCTTCAGCACAATTACACAAACCATCTGCGTGTCATTTACAAGGAAAACAAAACATAAAATCTATTTTCCCAAGAGGTTCATGAGTCTCCCCTAAAGAGTTAGATTTATGCCTGTGATTAAAGTTTTTAAATGACAATCTTAACCTAAATTGTAATGTTGTCTCATATTACTGCTTATGTCCAGATCACAGTTCTGCTTAAAATCCAAAAGAGACTTTTAGCCTATTTGATGATTCCAAACTTTTAACAAAAGCCTGACCATGCACTAAGGACCATCTTATTTCTTTTATCACCAGTTCTACAGCAGCCATAACTTGGATTGTGACTGACACAGGCACTCAAGCAAGCAGAGCTGAGACGAAATCTCCTCTTACTGAGTTTGCAACAACAAAGATCAATTTTAGTCTATTCCCAAACTAATTTGTGACAGTTAGCAAGGATCATGGACCATTTTTATATTCACTTTTCTGTTTGGAAATGGTCTTTTCACGTATCTCCCCATCTTGATTTAAATGCATTAATTTTATGAAATAATGGGTTTCATTATGACTTTTCATATACATATACAATGTACTTTGATCTTCTTCAATCTCCTATTACCATGGCCTGCTCCTCCTTCATCTGCTCTTCTTCCTTGGTCTCCAAGCTCCCCTTCCACTTTTGTTCATTTTTCTCTATTGTTTTCTTTAATCATTAGTGTAAACTGGAATTTTAAAGATTGGATGTAGACATTCAAGTTGTAAGCACAACCTCTGCATTTTTTAATGCCTTCCAAAGTTCATAAGTTTTCATATGTAGCATGTTTTACAAGCTTAACTTTGTGTCACAGTGAAGAATGGGCATTCAAAACTTACTGCATGTGAGAGGGGTCCTTGCTATCCCAGCTCAGATGCAAACAACCCATCTGCAGCCAAACCTATCAGAGCCGCAGAATTTTTGCAAGAATTTAGGTGACATTCAAGAAAAGTACTGAAAATCATTCAGAAAACTCAAGGTGACATTAAAAGTTACTTACTCAATCTCAACCTATAAAGCAAGTTTGGAGAGATAGCTTAAAAATCATTCATCCATTCATTCATTAGCCATTCATTTCATGCTGCTTTTGCCCATCCCCACTCTGGGAATTGGAATACAGGACCAAAAAAAGATAGATAAGGTCCTTGGTTTCATGTCCCTTACATTCTATGACACATAGATCAATACAGAAGAATTTCCAAGTGCTATAAAGAAACCAAACTATGTAAACTTGACCTGGTCCTACATACTGGCAATTCCAGAACTTGGGAGGCTAAGGTGGGAGGGCCAGCCTGGTTATGCATACTGAGGCTGCCTCAGAATAAGAGGGAAGGGTAAAGGAACGGAAGGGGGTGAGAGGACGAGTCATCAGGAGAGGAGAATCTATGATATTCTGTGCTAGAACAAAGGTAAGATGAAAGACAAGTAGGACTAGAGAAACACACTGACCATTGCCAGTCAACACATGTGAGACAAGGACTGGAACTCTGTGGGGGTGGGTGCAGAGACCTGGCTTAAACCTGAGGGAGGGAAGGGCAAGGCCAGGTCTGATGCCGTCCCTCACGGTCTGTGGTATGTGGGGAAATGGGCCCATTTCAAATATCTGTTTTCTTGCAGCAAAATGAGTTAATAGCATTTAGTTTCTAGTTTTGATAGCCTTAGTTGGCATAAATGAAGTGCTTCATAGATATAAAGTGTTCAGCAAACATCAATCCTCTCTTCACTAGGGGAATACATAGAATTTACTTGTATAACTCTGTATAATTTACTTGAATAACTCTGTAGGTAAAGCACCTGCATAAGTATGAGGACTGAAGTTCAGATCCCCATCGCCAACATTGATTCCAGGTGGATGTGGCAGCCTTTCTGTAATCCTAGTGCTCAAAGTAGAGACAGGGTTGCCCAGGACAAGCTGGCTCACAAGACCAGCTATGGTGATATTTTATTTGTACTGAAATGTGATTTTATTTGTATGTTTATAAATAAAGTTGCCTGGGGGTCAGAGCTAATAGCAAGCCATAGCAGAAGCCAGGTGCAGTGGCGCACGCCTGTAGTCCCAGCTACTTGGGAGGCTGAGACAGGGGGATCGCTTGAGTCCAGGAGTTCTGGGCTGTAATGCACTATGCCAACCGGGTGTCTGCACTAAGTTCGGCATCAATATGGTGACCTCCTGGGAGCAGGGGACCACCAGGTTGCCTAAGGAGGGGTGAACCGGCCCAGGTTGGAAATGGAGCAGGTCAAATGCACCACCACCGCCCATCTCAGAAAGAAGAGAATATAGATATGAGGTAGATCTCTACTCTGAGAAAAAAGATAAAGAAATAATAAGATAAATGGGTAGATAATTGAATCTACTCTAAAAAGAAAAGGGGGAAGATATAAAAATGACAAAAGGTAGATTAATGAATCTATTATGAAAAGAAAAAAAGAGAGAATATGGATATGATCAGATAAAAAGGCCACAAGGATACAGACAGCATGGAGACACACGCCTTTAATCTCAATACCAACCATAGAAGACCTGGAGGTCTATATAGACAGGCAGTGATGAGGAGGTCATGTGGTTGGGTTTATAACCAATGAGAAGGCAGAACAGAAAGTCAATAAAAAGACAGACACACAGGAAGTAGGCTCCTTGCTGAGGGGAAAGACTGCAGTGGCAGTGAAGGGTAAGAAAGGGTTTTTAGCTCTTAGCTATTGCTCTGACCTCTTGGGCTTTTAACTCTGCAGCTGGCTCTGTGTTTCTTATTTAATAAGACTGTTCCTCTACAACCAGCCAATTCAGTGAGCTCTGGGTTCAGCAAGAAACCACATCTCAGTAAACAAAATGGAAAGTAATTAATAAAGACACCTGACAAAAACCTCTAGCCTCCACACCATAAACATACACCTGCATCTGCACACCCAGATACATGCATGCACATATACATGTACAACATACATGTGCCAAAGCACCCAAGACTTTTGTTTGTCATCTGTCTAGCCTAATATACAATAGTATTCAGTATAACCAAGAAAAAAAGTGCTTCTCATACAACAGTGATATATTGGGATAACTAGGAACTACATGTGTATATAGATTATAAGTTGTAGGCACAATGGTGAATACCAAGCCTTCTTATGACAGATAAGCTCAGAACTGTGATACACCCATATGGATGAGCTGTACTCCTAAATGAACTTCTTCTTGACAATTCAGGTTATCGTTTGTTAGTACTCATAGAATTAACACTATTTACCAAGATGGAAAACACTTAATACATTTTGCTTAGCAAATATCAAGTACTCAATAATTGGCAAGTATAATTATTAGAATGCCATTTCTCATTTGATGAAATATCCCATTGATTTATAAATGTCAGTTTTAAGTGAGTATTTTTTCAGAATATCACAAACCATTAAAAATACATTTTAATACAGAAATCACACCCTCATGAAGGTTGCACATAGCTGACAAACACAATGTATCTTGATATCTTTAAAGAATTACATTAGGATTTTCTTTTTTTTTTTTTTTGGATTTTTTTTTAATTTATTTTAATTTATTTTGCAATACAATTCAGTTCTACATATCGGTCACGGATTCCCTTGTTCTCCCCCCCTCCCGTCCCCCTCACCTTCCTCCCAACGCCCCCCCCCCATTCCCATCTCCTCCAGGGCAAAGCCTTCCCCACAGACTGAGGTCAACCTGGTAGACTCAGTCCAGGTAGGTCTAGTCCCCTCCTCCCAGGCCAAGCCAAACAATCCTGCATAGGCCCCAGGTTTCAAACAGCCAACTCATGCAATGAGCACAAGATCTGGTCCCACTGCCTGGATGCCTCCCAAACAGATCAAGCCAATCAACTGTCTCACCCATTCGGAGGGCCTGATCCAGTGTGGACCCCTCAGCCATTGGTTCATAGCATCATGAGGTTTGCAGACAAATGGATGGATCTAGAAAAAATCATCCTGAGTGAGGTAACCCAGACTCAGAAAGACAAACATGGTATGTACTCACTCATAGCAGGATACTAGACATGAAACAAGGATGAATTGTCTGCTACTCACATCACCAGGGAGGCTACCCGGAAAACAGGACCCCAAGAAAGACACAGGGATCGCCCAATGACAGAGAAATGGAATGAGATCTACATGAACAGCCTGGACATGAGTGGGGGTAATGAAAGGCGAGGGTCGAGGGAAAGAGAGCTTGGGGGAGCGGGAGATCCCAGCTAGATCAACAACAGAGAGGGAGAACAAGGAATAGGAGACCATGGTAAATGAAGACCACATGAGAACAGGAAGAAGCAAAGTGCTAGAGAGGCCCACAGAAATCCACAAAGATACCCACACAACAGACTGCCGGCAATGGTCGAGAGACAGCCCGAACTGACCTACTCTGGTGATGGGATGGCCAAACACCCTAATTGTTGTGCTAGAAACCTCATCCAACTACTGAGGGATCTGGATGCAGAGATCCATGACTAGGCCCTGGGTGGATCTCTGGGAGTCCAATCAACGAGAATGAGGAGGGTTTATATGAGCGAGAATTGTTGAGACCAAGGTTGGATAAAGCACAGGGACAAATAGCCAAATGAATGGAAACACATGAACTATGAACATTAGGATTTTCTAATCCATGATACAAATGAGGACTCAAGGGCCAGATAGCCTTATAGTTGATGGCTCACCTGCAAAAGAGACATGTATGTTTTAACACACAGATGGCAGACATACAAAAATCACCGCTGCCTGTTGGATAATGCCTAGAGCCAAATCACAAGACTAATACACCAGAATCAGTCATTACTGTATTAATCACGGGGTACTTTATGCAAGTTCTTATTAAAGAATATTTATTGATAATATGCCAGGCCCTTTGCCAAAGTAGATGTTTTTGTGGCTTCTCTCCTCAGTTCTTAACATGTTCCAAGAAGTATAAGAATCTTACATTTTCAAATATACTCATTTGTGTACCTGTCCAGTAAACTATCATGCCATCATTTACTTCTCAGTAGAATTAAATTTTAGTTTATGTTCACCACACCCAATGAGGTGGTGTAAGTATTAGAATTATATAGAGCCGACCTTCAGAGAATGGATCTGTGCTGACAGTGAGCATCAGGGCCTAGATCTGGACCCTTTAGCCTACTGCACACCATAAAGTCCCATTTTCTTAGGAGACAAGCTGAGAAACAACACCAGCTATTCAGCAAAGACACACTTACACAGTAGATCTTATTAAAATGACTATGTATTAAAAAGTTGGAATATACCACTTAGGTACTGGTATGTCCTTGCATTATTAACCATTTTGGAGTCTTATAATCAATCCTGTATGGTAACCTTGAACATTATTTGCTTTACAAATATATGTGTGGGCTGGTGAAATGGGCCAGCAGGTAAAGTGCTTGCTATGAAAGCTTGAGAGTCTGAGCTCAACCCCTAGAATCCATGTAAAGGTAGAAGTAGAGAACAAACCCCACAAGTGTCCATACACTGTCACAAGCATGCACACACACATACACATCAAACACACACAGTAACAAGTAAATGTACACATGTACAAGTATACACTGCATATGCATATACAGACATACCTATACTTTTGAGCATGTGCATATACACATCTGTATGCTGGATACTCTGCAATTAGATCTTGTTTGTTGAATAACATTATATTATCATGTTCCTTCATAAGAATTTGTTATGGTCATGTGGTAATTTAATGATTTACTAAGAAACGATTCTTAGTAAAAATATCACATATATATATGAAACACTTTTAATGAATTAATTATCCTATAGATAATAAATTGAGAAAGATTGTGTGGATTTTTTTCAATTATAGACAAAAGGATATTTCAGCATATTTCTTGAAAAATTTAACTTTTTCCTTAAATAAACAGCTTGTGAGGTACAGGCTTACTAAGACAGATCAAAAGGAATATGCTAATAGATATAAATATGAGAAATTTACAGAATTAAGTAAAGGAAAAGAGCATTTGAGAGTAAATTATCCATAGAAATTCACTCTTCCCAAAGTTTATGACAAAAGACTAAAATTATTTGACCTTTAACAATAAACTCCTGGCATAACAGATTGTGAATTTTAATTAGAAGAAATAAAAAGTATTTCCTCAAAGTCCTGATAAAAGCAAAATATGCTATTGTTGACAATATTTGTATCAAATTAGCATTGGAACCATGTGTCTAACCCAACTCAAACGCTGCTTCAGTGGAAACAGAAAGGCAACAGAAAGTGATTTCACAGTCAGACCTCAAATTGTGTGCATGAAACACACAACGAAAGTATGACATTGTTAAAATTCAAACAGAAGGCCAGCTAGCCCCATGCTAAGTTTAAAGTCCATCACTGACACACTCAGAACCAAAAGTGTTCTCAGCATGAAGGGATTGACTGTACAAGGGCTTCACCAAGATCCACCCAACTAACTTTGGTCAAACCCCGAGGCTTGTTTTCACATTAGGTTGGGCAACGTATCAATTTTTATTTTTCAATATTCACACATCCTCCTGGCATCATGCTGTGAGACAGAAAACAATATGTTCCATCAATCAAGATCCTTCCCTACTAATTCTGTAAAATTTAAAATAATAATAACAATAATTTGCTTCAGAACAACAAGGATATGGATAAATGACCTTGATTGCTTTTAAAATTATTTTCAGCATTAATTCCTTGCTGTAATAAATGAAAATAAAATATTTTAGTTTGTTCCTCCCCTTTACCAGTTTTCTTTCTTTCTTTCTTTCTTTCTTTCTTTCTTTCTTTCTTTCTTTCTTTCTTTTTAAGATTCTAGGATCATTTTATTAAAGAGAAAAAAATTGTTAAAGAGAAAAACTTCTGATACAGGCAAGCTGTAAACTACAGCAGCTGTCAGGAGGATGAGGGTGGAGAAGAAAAAGAAAAAAAGGACATTCTATTCAAGTTAAGCAGACAAGGTCAGCCACACCATTGGGAGGGAAGCTTTAGGGACAGCATGAAGCCAACACTGCATGGATATGGCTGTGTAAGTGACTGTGGTAGGCGCTGGAATTCTGAGATAGAAGAGTGCGATATCTCATTAAAAGAATAATTATTCCTCCTACCTCTTTAGCATGACTTAAGGTGGATCCACTCTCCTGAGTGGTGGTCCTCCCTTTCTGAGGGGTGGTTCCTAAGCCAGGACATTGACCCACCCAATGGGAATGTTAAGTCTCTTGACATTATTTTCACTTAAAAATATATAAGCGTGGATATTTGAGGAAAATCTTCATGTACTCAGTTCCACATATATTTACTTTCATATCTACAGTACTGAGATACATTTGGGGAAATTACTTTAAAAGTCTACACAATTTTCTGGTTTGTGAAAATCAATCCTTCCTCTGAAAAGTTCACTATTTAATCAAATAGCATACATCTTATTTATAGGTGCGCATATGTATAGATGCTAATAACTTTTCATTTTTAGTTGACGTGTAGCTGTTAAGAGGCCATGTGTGATAACTTGATATCACATGCAATGTGTCACTATTAAACAGGCATGTTAGTACTCATGCAGACATCTACCTCTTCCTTACACTGAGATTTGGGAAATCTTTTCAGCTGACTTTATGAGAGACGATTTCCATTTAAATATCTTTCCCAGATAGATGAAGAAAATAGTACAATAGAAGCACGTGACTTAAGTCAGTCATAGTTTTCATGACTTAATCTAATCCTGGGCACTGGGCACTTGTGATGTCTTGAAGAAAACAGAAGATCAAAGTGTGGAAGAGGAAAACCACTTTCTGTTGGAAAACAAAATTATTTTCTTCAGAAATGACTCCTTACTGCTTTTAACAGAAGAGAAAATGAAGTGTTAAACCAAGGGATTTCCACTGATAAACTTTAACCTAATTTTTAACAAGGCTTTCTAAAATAAAATTCAACATAGCTTTCCATCACAACTAACCCCAGGCCTATTTTATTTTGGGATTATTCTAAGTGTTTTGATTTTATATTAGTTTGAAATGTCCTGTCTAAAAAAGATATGTCAGTTTTGTGAGATTTGGAAGAGAAGACTTTAGGGGCACAGAGGCTTGGTAAATTGTACATATCAAGAATATAACACCCTAGATTGTCACTCATGATTAATTAGAGATGTAGGGATCCTGTCCATTTCAGGCTTTGCTTATTCTGTGTGGAACATACTGGAGTGTAGGTTTAACATTCCCCTGACTTTGCTTTATATCTGGGATTTCCTTTTCCCTCCTCATTCTCCACTCTGTTAACAGTAATGCTTTCACAAAAAGCATCAAATGGATGGTCTATTAATAAACACATTTACTTCTCACATCCCCAGAGACCTAAAAGCCCATGATGAAGATGACAATAATTTGTGGGTGTGGTGAGTGCTCACTCTAATTCATGGCTGCAGTTCTCACCTGATGGGCAGGAGCAGCTAAGTCTCTGAGGTCTCTTTATAGTAAGAGTTCCCATCCTACTCATGAAAGCCCTCAGGACATAATCACTAACCAGTTTCTCAAGTTCTATAGCAGATTCAAATTTCAGCAAATAAATATAGGTAATTCAGAAACTCTTCTTCTTTCTCCCTTTCATGTTCAGCATCCTATCTCATTCAACAATGAAAGGAACCTTGTTTGATAGAATTATGGACATTAGCTCAAAAGGAAGCCAAATAATTTCTTCACTTACAATCTAAGAGATTCCATAAAAAGACATTGTAATATCTTTGGACCTTTAGATTTGTTTTCTTTCTTCCTGGTCTTTTGATTGTATTTAATTTGCAGTGAATAATAAGTATAAGAGCAAAGTTTCACAACTCTCAAAAACCAAGATATGTGATGACAATCTATAAATTGATAAGTGAAAATTACCTAATTGAATTGAGTAACCATAACAGACAAAACATTTCTTTCAAAAGACATGCTATTTACCAGTAAGATGCCTTCCTCAGACATAAAAAAAAATATGGAAATAATCAAGAAATTTCGTGCCTTGGGACAGAGATGAGCAAAATATTGGTCATTGGATCTTATCTTTAAATAATGCCAACTGATATTAGCAGGCTAAATGCCTTACAATGTTGGGGGAGGGCTACAAAAAATACAGCTGTATTGTATCATATGGCATGAAATGTTAGGGCTTAAAACTGAGAATGCCACTGAAGAAAGGGCAGAGCTCTGTCTCAGTCCCTTCCACTTTCACTAGCTTTCACTCCTACCAGTTTACCAAGACAGACCTTTCCCACTGCCCTGATGTCTTGGGTCCTTCTGGCAATGCTCTGTGCACTTTTGCATAGGTCAAGGGGTATGAAAGGAACAAAAATTGGATTTCTTCCTTCCAAGTTCGTGTATCTACCCACTATAAAGCGATGTAGTGATTCTGGCAACATTTCCACTAGTAGATCATCATAAATCTCCAGAACCCACTGCAGAGCAGGCATCTCTGAGGGTTTCACCCAACTGTGGTGGCCACGCTATGGCAAAAAAAGATCAGAAGCCAGTTCTCCTGAGTTGGTGGTCAACAGACGCAAGACCTCAAAATTACAGTTAAACATAGCAATCGAAACAGAGACTGTTCAGTTGTGGAGAATGCAGATTAACACCTACATTTCTCTCCCAATTTTCTGTCCATCTAAGAAGAGCAGGTTATAATCACAGCAGGGACAATGCTGATTCATTAACTACAGCGAAACTAAAATGGTTGTTTTCAAAGGTAAACTTGGATTTGCTCTCTGAGAAACAACCTCATGAAGTCAAATAACTGTTTCCTTACAGTATTTGTCAAAGTCAAGTTTGGCAAGGGATTATTTTTATCACAAACATTCCCATGTTTGACAGTTATTTCAACATAGTTCTGATTTTAAAATACTGTGCTAGTGATATTTCATTTTACTTTTAAATCAAAGCTTCAAAACTTGCCATGACTTACTAAGAAGCAGGAAGTCTCAAAGCATGACATGGATATTTATCTTTTAACTGAAGTTTCATTGATTCTTTAGTTTTTTAAAGAACCTTTTAAAGTCTTCATAACAAATGAAACAATTACCTTTCATAAACTTAGCACATATATATATAATTTTTGCATCAGGCTTTTATAATTGCTTAGGAAATGTCATGAGAAATTGATATTATGAAACTTCAAAACCAAAGAACTTTGTAGTTTACACATCATATTTCAGAAGAAAATAAGAGGAAATATTGAATTTTCGTAGTCTAAGCCTCTTATCTCATTTTCACTGATGCTATCATTTCTGAACACTTTGTAGTCCAAACCCAGAGAACCCAGGCTTACAAATATCTTTACACAAAGAATCAAATTGAAGTGGTCAGCAGTATGCCCCTCAACGAGAAAACCTAGCTCGTTTCAAACAGCTTTGTATAAATACTCTCTAGCCTTTCCTACTGTTCTTACTGTTCTACGGTATATTTCCTATGTCCGGGGCAAACATACTATCAAGAAAAAGTACTGTCAAAGAATTGGTATGAGTGCTTTAGGGTTTTTATTGTTGTTGTTGTTTGTTTGTTTTGTTGCTGTTATTTTTAAGAAATCAAAAAAGATATTTGGCTAGAATTCTCCCACAATCTGAGCCACAGCCCACAAAGAGGCTGATTCATTTGGTTGCCCGGAAAGTGTTATAAACCAAAATTCTTAAAAGGAGTGGCCATATTTATTTGCTACACTGGTGCAGATACAATACTTTGATGAGAGAAATGCATACTCTGGAGTAATTGGAATTCAAAGGCCATACTCATTGCTATCCAATGCCAATTGCTTGATTCGCCGCAAAAGGAATACTGCAATATAATTACTTTTAATTACCAATTTACATATTTTAAAGAAAATACTATATAGTGATTCCTTGAGGTACTTTGCTACAGCAGGGAATTATACATCAAATTAGGTATCAGCAAATGGCATCTTTGTTCATATGTATCACTGACATAACCCACAGCATAACAATACCACTTAGAGCCTACATATGTCATTCATTTGCAAAGTGCTTTATAATAACTAATCCTTGGAATACTCACTTGTGGGGAGAATGAGTAATGAACTGAACATTAGGAACTTCAAGCAATAAGACCAAAAAAAGAAAAAAGTCAGTGTTTTGAGAAGACAGAAATAGAATCATTAGCATTGCTGAAATGAGAAATCTTGCTTTGACATACTCACTCTCGTCTTTGAGAGCTGACAGGGAATCTCCCTGCTTGTTTGTACTGATCACAATGCTTGTTGCTAAGTCAAAGAGTGTTAGACAGTTAAGAACAACAGATTTCCCATATATTCTCAAAAATGGTAGAATCCTAACCTTTCTGTAAATCTATTCTTTAGCATAAAAAAGGAAGAGTACAACTGTTAAGTTAGACCATAAGTGCATGAGTTTACTATATCACTGAACACAGAGCATGGCGTGTTGTGGCTGGTCATCACACCTAAGATCATCAATAAAGAAGCAAAGTTCTCTTAGCTGAATTCATCTCTTCATTTATTCAGCCCATCATTATTTGCTAAATTCTAAGCCAGGCAGTGATGGTGCATGCCTTTAATCCCAGCACTTGGGAGGCAGAGGCAGGCAGATCTCTGTGAGTTCGAGGCCAGCCTGGGCTACAGAGTGAGTTCCAGGAAAGTCGCAAAGCTACTCAGAGTAATTCTGTTTCAAAAAAAAACCCCAAAAAATTTATTTACAGGTTTATTTAGGAAGAAGAAAGGAAGCAACATATCTGTATCTTGCATAATGTATAATGAACTAGAAAGAGGTAAATAAGAATGAAAGTGGGGGCTGGAGAGATGGATCAGTAGTTAAGAGCACTGGTTGCTCTTACAGGGATTTGATTCCCAACATCCACATAACCACCTGAAACTCCAGTTCTGGAGATCAGACACCCTCTCCTGGCCTTTGAGGGCACCAGGCACATGTGTAGTGTACAGCCATATATGCTAGCAAAACACCCTACACATACACACACACACACACACACACACACACACACACACACACACACACACATAAACTTTTTAAAGAATTGAAAGTGATTAAATACCATAGAGTGATGGGAGCACAAAAGTAATTTGGGTTGAGTGAAGATTCTGAAAACTTCCCAAAAGAGGCAAGTTTTATTTGGTTTTGGATGAATATGATCTCAATAGAGAGACTAGCTGGGGAAAATCCTGGAGATTGAGTGATGGCCACAGTCTAGGGCAGCTCTCCTATTCTCACCAATTTGTACTAATCTCTGTAGCTGAAATTGTATCACTTTGACTACATCCTCCCAATTCAAACTCCATTCCCTTGCTGAAATGCTCAATGAGAAATGCTTGTGATTATCATACAGATTGGTTGCATGTAAATGTGTGCTTCTGCAGTGGTTATGGACACAGCTTATTCATCTATATTTTTTTAAATATCTCTAAGCTTGTTTCCTTTCCTAATAGCAGATTCACAGAGTAGAACAGTTTAAGCTTCTCTTAGACGTAGAGCTGAAACACTAATCATGCTACATCATAAATACTTATACAGAAATATAATAACTCTATGGGAAGACTTCAAATATACATCTTCAAGGGCAGTTCGAGGAACATAGGTGGACAGGAAAAGTGAAAACTGGCTCTCTGATAGGATGGCATCTTGTCCCAAGAAGACACTGTGATGAAAAAAGTAGGAAGGCAAGGGCCAGGGTGCTGTGGAATAATGCTTTTGTACACTGGTTTAATAAAATGCTGATTGGCCAGTAGCCAGGCAGGAAGTATAAGCAAGATAAACAGACAAGGAGAATTCTGGGAAGAGGAAGGTTAATTCGGGAGACACCAGCCTGCCATCCAGGGAGCAGCAGCATGTAATGGCACAGGTAAAGCCATGGAAAGCATGGGAACATATAGATTAGCATAAATGGGTTGAGTTTAAGTGTAAGAGTTACTCAGTAGTAAGCCTGATCTAATGGCCAAGCAGTTTTAATTAGTAGAAGCCTCTGTGTGTTTTCTTGGATCTGAGCAACTGTGGACCAGGTGGGACACAGGAAAACTTCCAGCTATACAAGCGAAACTAAACAAGACCAACAGGTTAAAGAGGAAGAGCCAGGGGCCCTATAAAACACCCAATCTAGAATCCCTGTTTAGCCTACTCCCAGCCTTAGTTTCCATCCCATTCTGAAGGGATATTGGTCTTCTGTCTCCCTCACATTCAATTCTTACCCCATCCCAGGGAATGTGCTTCCCAGTCTCCTAGATAACCACCAGAAACTCCTCCACTACACTTGTACCTGAATTTTTTTTCTAGGTATTAAGAAAGAGCATAGGATAAAGCGTGGCTCCTAAAGGATATCTTAACAGACCTGACCCAAGAATAATGCTCAATGAATCCTGGTGAAATTAAACATTACCTGGTTAGTGCATAATTTCCAGAGAGTGGGGATGATGACAGACTGTATGTGACATGAGTGGAGAGTCAGAAGAAGTTTTAGAAAGGGCCCTCAACACAACCTGCAAGACACAAATCCTAAGCCAGGGAGTGAGCTCACACCTTTCAACTCTAAGCCCAGAAGATTCAATTGGGTAGCCTTTCGTTGAAAGGACTTAATCTCAGTACTGGAATCACAGAGCTAACCAAGTTGTTTATGCTTTCTTTTTTCACCATGTGCTCACTGCTCCACCCATCCCATGGGGCCTCTGTTTTCTCTATGGGGTTTGTTCCTCTCCTACAAAACCCAGCAGGAATTTCAGCAAAGCTTCAGGGAACACAGCAGTCTCCTCCAGTACCCTAGCACTGGCTCAGGAATGGACTGTACCCAGTGGCACCTGAAGACAGGGTGTCCTGGTTGGAAGATCTTACCTTGTCTGTTCTGAAACAATCCTCCTCCCAGCACTGACCATCAGTTACTTCTCAGATTTTTAATATCTATTTTAATGTCAGTAAAGTCAGGTGTGACTGACCTTAAGACAGATTTGGATGGACTAGATCTCTGACTGAGGTTGTTCACTGATGCTGTTTTAAAGTTTATCAAGGGAATTTTTTAGAAAGGATCTTCAAGCTTTTACTTAAACAAAGGTGACTGAGTGAGTTTCCACAATGTTACAGTCACAAATGACCAGTCTACTACCTTCTAATTGTCTGAAACTAGGCCCTGAAGGAGAAGTAGAAGCAGCCAATTTTGGTCAACCCAGGTTTTTCTTAAAGGCAGTCATGAGAATTGTCAAAAGCTTAAATTGTAGTATAAATTTCACTAAAAAATAGTTATTTCCTTTGTATACATTTATTTTATTTACTAAATATCATTATTTTTGGAAAGAATGATAGACATCACTATATATATGTATATATATGTATATATATGTATATATATATATATATATACAATGATAGACATCATCACCATAGTCTATAAATGGTAAGAATGCCTGAAAGTGCTCCAGAAATTGGTTAATATAGCAGCACATCAAATGTACTGGGCCCAAAAGAGGCATTATAACCCAAGAGGAAGATAAATGAGATCCTCAAAGCCCATAGAAACACAGACTGAGTGTTGTACTTAGAGGAAACAGACAATACAGATGACTTTGTAAATGAAGAGAGTCACTAGGCCTAGAGGCAAATCTTCCCAGGACAATCCTTACAGATCCTAATATTTTCTTCATCTTTCAACTCAGTCTTGAATAAAAGAAGAGGTCCCATTAAGTATTTGGTTGGTAAAAATGGACAATAGTTACTACTTACTGGTAATTATTAACATTCACCTAGTAAGTGAAATTTATTAATGCCAGGTATCACACACAAGGTAATGAATGTCCAATGACATTAGACTTTACAAGTCACCTCTAACTTAGGAAAACACATTAAGCAAAGAACACAAGATGCACAAATTATGATAAATACTGTGGAGGAAAAGAATAATGTGGTAAGGAAGCCACACAGATGTTGGCAGCAGAAAGCTAAAGTTCCAACTTTGAAGAGGAGCCAGGCTGCCTCAACAAGATCCAAGCAATGACAGCATCAACAGACATGCTGATGTGGGAGGGGTCTCACCCCAGACATGCTGATGGGGGAGGGGTCTCACCCCAGACATGCTAATGTGAGAGAGGTCTCACCCCAGACATGCTGATGGGGGAGGGGTCTCACCCCAGACATGCTGATGGGGGAGGGGTCTCACCCCAGACATGCTGATGGGGGAGGGGTCTCACCCCAGACATGCTGATGGGGGAGGGGTCTCACCCCAGACATGCTAATGTCCGAGGGGTCCCCTCTCTAGATGAAAAACTATAGGCAACTAATTGACATTGGGAGCGGGAGAATTAGTCTTCCCCAGGGATGAGTACACTGATTGGTTGTAGAACACCAAGTGATCAGGCCTGAAATCATGTCCATATAAGCGACACTAAACAGACTGATCAGGTTGTAATTATGTATCTCTTTGTGGGTGTATGTGACAACAATAACCAGACGAAAAGAGACAGACTGTGAGTTTGAGAGGGGATCAGGAAGGAGGGGAGACAGGCAAGAGAGGACAAACGGGGAGAGCAGGAAGGAGAAAAGGAAAAGGGGGAAATTACATAAAATTAAAAAAAAATACATGTATTGAAAGAGAGAGAAAGAGAAGCCAAGCCTTGAGGGGAGAAGCGCTCATAGTTTGGTTTCAAGACATAGACAAGCCAGCCTCAAACCAACCAGGAAACATTCCCCCCTGGAAGATGCTACGCAGTCTGTTAGGGGAGAGAACACATAGTCTCACTAAGAACTGGACCCTGCATGCTGCAATACCCACCTGCCAAGCAAAATATTCTCACTGGTGTAACAGTGGCATGACTGGTGAGGTATAACAGCTGCTTTCTGCCTGGATCTCAGACCTGCTCCACAGGACGGAATTCCATGCCGGGTATGGTAGGCCTAGTCAGAAGCCCACAGCTCAGAAATCGAAGACCCTATGCTAGAATCTGTAGCTGGAGAGTTTCTCTCCGGGGTCTGCCAAGCCCCCAAAGTCCTGCAGCTTATATTACTTAAACTGCTCGGCCATTAGCTCGGCCCACCACTGTCTAGCTCTTATACTTAAACTCAGCCCATTTTTATTAATCTATACCTTGCCATGTGGCTCATGGCTTACCGGTAACTTACATCTTGGTATTCATCGAGGCAGCTGGCAGCATCTCCCTCCCTCAGCCTTCCACTTCCCAGACTTGTCCTCTCTCTTTGTCCCACCTATACTTCCTGCCTGGCTACTGGCCAATGGGCATTTTATTTATCAATCAATCATCCACAGCAAGAATCTGCTACTGTTATTTTACTAAATGGACAGGCTGCCAAGCTGCCTTCTAAAGTGGCCAATGGACTTGGGCTGCTCTCAACCTTGGTCAGAGAAGCTTCCTTTTGCAGTGGACAGGATTTAATACAGAAACTCATAACTGCTCAAAGTCCTGAGAGTAAGGGACTGAGTGCTCGGTCCTAAGTGGGATATCTATTTCAACCCCTTCACCACTGAGGCTCCTGAAACACTGTGCAAGAGGAGGCAGAAAGGATGTAAGAGCCAGTGGACAGGGAGGAGTGATGTGAAATGCTGTCTGCTGGGCGCGATATGGCTACTTTACTCATGAACTCACAGCAGCTGAGATACCTGCACAAGGTCAAGCCACCGGTCAAATTTCTAGCCTAGATGGGTAGATGGTCTCTAAGTCTCGCTCCTTTATTAGGATCTATGGACAATTGATAGTTCCTGGAGAAGAGAAAATTACTTTTATTTTTTCTTGAGTGTGTGGCCACTGGTAGGATTTCCATGCTCAATTAGATTGCCCCACACCTGGGCATTATGGTAAGCACTTCCTGTATTCAGTGGGTGAGATCTCATACACACACACACACACACACACACACACACACACACACACACACACACACACATGGGGGGGAGTTGAAGTTGGAGGGGGATATTGAAAATGTTGGAGGAAGAAAATGTGACCATGCTTCATCCTAGACCAGTATGAAATTGTCACTGATGGAGAAGAAGATGAGAGGAAAGAAGGGGGGAAAGAAAGCAGTAGGAAGTTTATGCCGCAATTGGTAAGTGCACATTGCTCTGATCGGCTTCCATTTCCAAACAGCTTGACCGGGGTTCAGGAGCCTGGAAAAGAGGCAGACGCTGCTTAGGATGGAGAATTGTTAGACTTCTCAACCTGCAGAGGGAAGCCCGTAGATTCTTCACCTTGAGAAGAGGGTAAAGGAGTTGAGGACAGAGGAGGGAGGCAACAGGGGGAGACAGGAAGGAAGATGGCAGACAAACAAACCTTCACGTCATAACTCTTTGACCAGATGTTCAACAGTCTCTTCTTTTAGCAGAGTGTCTGGAGTGGATGTTGGTTCTTTTACACTCTTTGTAAGGAAGAGGATGGGGGTGAGAAGAGGAAGGAAAAACCAATTTTATTTCAATATTTACTGGCCATCAAAACGCATAGCTATGAAAGCTTTATGGAGAACACTAAATTGAGTGCAATGCTAAGCTGCCAGAAAACATTAAATGGGAGGGAGAAAAGAAATCTAAGAGAATGTCCAAGAGGGGTCAAGCAGAGTTCAGTCACCTGCCCTCGAGGTGGCTTCAGGCATATCAAGCCCCCTCTGGAAGCCTTCTTTTCACATCTGTCAAAGAGCTGGTGAGCTTTTCAACTGTGGGACCTCCCTTCCACATTAAACACCGTGCTACATGTACCACACTCCATAATCAGAAACCGCTCCAATGCTTCCAAGTGTGGATGTGATCAGAGGCAGTCAGCATCTTCCAGCAGCCAGAGCTATGTTTGCTGCTCTGTTGTGGTGACTTATTCATTCAGTTTTTACTTTTAAGTCTGGCCTTTAAGACACCTGGGCCTGGAATGAGCTGTTTAGAGATACAGAAAAATACATTACAGTCATGCACTTGTTAATTCACTGAACAGTTCAGGGCTGGTATTCAGGGCATGAAGAAGTGGTGTCCACTAGGAACCAGATGCAGTTCTAAGTGCTAGGGATTCAAAATCGCATAAAACATGATCCTTGGATCTTAGGCATTCAACAACTCAGGAATGGAAATGGCCGTAAGAAGCGGCAACTATCATGGAGGTTGACTATTCAAAGTTCCAGAACAGGAGCACAAGTGCTGGCGCTAGGCACACACGTGGAGGAAATTCCCTGAAGTCCTGTGCATCAACCTGACTTGAATGAGTAAAGATGGGTTGAGCCAACAAGGTGAGGAGACAACAGGCTATGGAAAGGCAAGAAAGGAGAGAATGAGCATAACACTTCCCTTTCCTCAGCGTCTATTTCAGTCACACTGCAGATAAACAGGATTTTAAACACGGGAAGCCACCCAAATCCACCAATTCTCATTCTCCTATTCCAGTCCTAGGGGAATATTTTAAAATCTATTTTGTAATTGCCAGGAAAATGATGCCTACCCAGCATTCTTTTTTTTAATAGCCTTTGTTTCTTTTAACCTAACAATTACTTTCCTACTAGTGAAGAAACCAAATTCTGCATTTCAGATGTTAATTGGAAATTACTTATTCTTTTGTAAGGTGAGTGAATGGTCTGTCAGCAATTAAAAAAAAAACCTAAGTAAGAAAAGGGAGAAGAAAAAATAGACAAAAATGGACTTCATTTTTAAAAAAAGCAATAAAATGCATCAACATCAGGAGCTCTCTCAGCCCAGTTGACAAAAATAAAAATAAAAAATAAATAAACAAAATTTAAAACACCATCGATTTGAAGGATGTCCTTGCCAGGTGAGGACACATTCCTTTTCTAGCTACTGTCAACCTGGGTTCAGCTCCACTCAGAAGTGCCTGCATGGCTGGCAGCTGCTGAAAGCCCACAACTCTTCTTAGCAACAGATGGAGCCAATCAAAAGCCAGCAGCAATGATGCTTGCTGTTCAGTGCACTGACATCTCATTTATCTAGCAACTCCAGTGAAGACTGTACGATGTGCAAGATAATTACCAAGACACTGAAATTGACGTTCCCAACTTCCCAAAACTGTTCGATTTTACCCTATTGGACTGGAGAAGTGCCGAAATCAGATATGTCTATGCAGGTTTAAGTTATAGACAGCTATCAGGATACAGTGGACTGGCTTCAAGAGAATATATAGTCAGGAAATTGACTTCGTTTTAGTGCTTATCACCTGTAAGTCCTTCAGCATGTGCCCCTGAGCCTTAATGTTTTTATCTTTAAAAAGACAAATAAATATACCTGATTTGGCATATTTCACAGGGCTATATTGATCATAAACTATAAATGATATAAAAGTCTTTTGAAATGGCCGTATACCACAAAATCAATATTAATTTTCATTTTCTTTTTATTAGATCAACAGTACTTAATACAGCTAATAGCTTCAGCTCTCTTCAATTTGGAGTAGACTGTTTTATTTTTCTTCTTCATCCATGTCCATGGAAGACAATATTAGGACCTAATTTAGGGATGGCTGTGATGTCAAAATGAATAAACTGATAAGATCTAGTGTGGGGGGCACTCAAATCTCTTAACTGGAGCAATTATCTTTCCTATCACTTCATCACTTGACGCAGTGAGTGCCTGGGGCATTGTTAAGCCAGACAGAGCTATTATCTCTCCCCTAAAGCCAGTTGTGGGCTGTGGGATTCAAACACACACATGGAAAGGATTGTGCAGAATCCTCTCAGCCCTTGGAGGCTTTTTGAAATAGCCCTGCAAGCTGGAGGTGATCCTCAAGCTTCCCACTGTCTCTGCAGACTTCCCCTGCCTTTACTTTCACTTGTCTCTTCCATTGTTCTTGCAATTAGCTGCCTCCTGCTCCCCACAAGAATACAGCTTTCTGTTTGTCAGTGGAGGAAGTGATCCTACCAAGCCCATAGTTCCCATGGTCATGGCAAACAGAGCCCCCATTTCTTTTCTGACTCCTGATTTGCTCCTTGAATAGAAACGAGGGAACAAAGATTTTCTACTAAGGCAACTACTTGTTTCTCCTGAATTTATTTTTTTTTGTGGTAATTTTTAATATTAAAATGAATAATATATTATCACATAATCCATAGCAAAATATGGCATGATAACAGAATCTATAACTTATTTTACAGCAGGTAATAGGGGCAGTTTTTCCCTAGACCTGAAACAGCAGGATTGTATTCATAAACTAACTTCTGCCCCATAAGGTTTCCTCCACACTCAGGACTTGGGCAGAATCTTCTCTGAATGCCTTTACTTTGTACTGTCCGGCCCCCTTGCTGGACTCTGAACTCCTGGGAGAGGAATTTGCTGGCACTGTATACATACCAGAGAAGGAGGGAGGAACGGTGGAATGGAGGAGAAGATGAAGAGCTAGAAGGAAGAGAACAAGCAGGAAGAGAGGAGGCAGAGAAAGGAGAGGTAGGAGGAAAAGTAGGTACAGAAAAGTATATAAACACATTGAAGACAGGGCAGAGAACACAAGAACCTCAGTGACTAACTTCCAATTGTATTATGCTTGAATGTGAAAGGGCCTTCACAGGGTCCTGAGATAACACTTAAGCCTCAGCTGGTGTTTTGGAGAGTTGTAGAAACTTTTACACGTGAGACTTGGAGGCCTACACACTTCCACGGGGATAGGGCTAGAGGGCTCTTGCTGGCTAATCACTGGAGGTCTACCCTTCCTCAGTGGCCGCAGATAGGAGCCACTCTACTGTCATGAGTATTACCCTGCTGATCCTCCTGTTCCCCCATTGTGCCTTTTCTGCTATGGAACTGTGAGTTAAAATAAACCACTTCCCTCATTAAGATGTTTTCCTTCAAGG
The DNA here is from genome assembly GCF_007827085.1 of Peromyscus californicus insignis. Classification (NCBI taxonomy): domain Eukaryota; kingdom Metazoa; phylum Chordata; class Mammalia; order Rodentia; family Cricetidae; genus Peromyscus; species Peromyscus californicus. The sequence continues at coordinate 19,353,800 of NW_026294458.1, read as the reverse complement.
ATTTTATCACAGCAACAGCAATGGTTACTTCAGGTATTACATTTCAAAGTAGAGCCTTGGCTCTCCCTGCCACTCTTTCCACTACTTCTTAATCCTGGGCCAGGCATCATTAGAAAAAGGGAATTTTAACTGACTTCATTCCCACAAAAAGTTTAAAAGCTACAAGGAAAAATGTGCTAGGCAAAGACATAATCATCTGTTTGTTTTTATTTCCTTCCAGGAACATCATTCCATGTGCCTTTGCCCTTGACCAACTCTGCCTCCTGGCCAAACTCCACAATCAGTCTGCTGTCACCTGCTGTCTTCCTGGCTTCCAAACATGGACATCACTCTTTCAGACACACATCTCAGCCAGTAGTCTGGCATCAAAGGACAAATAAAAATCTTACAAACGATAAACTCTAATGGGTGGTAAAATGATTCTTTTTCTAATACAGGAGAGAAATTAGGCTTAAGTATGAAATATGAAAATTTTCTGCTTCGAGTGGTCTTCAGACATAATGCTGCAGAAGTGACCCTACTCACTTGTGGATAACACACTCTATATTAGCTATAGCAATAATTACACTACTCTGAAACACCCAGGGTTTGATTGGATCCAGTGTCATTATGAACATGAGAACTCCTCAAGCATTAATAATATAATGGACTTAAAATTACAGAAACATTTTAAATGTCTAATTTTGATACATATGAGAACAAAATCCCTTGGAAATGCTTTTGCATCATCTACTACAGAAGACCCAGGGCACCAGTATTCCAGTTCCATTAGGAATTGTGACCAAATGCCTTAGTCCAGAGCTCAGATGAGACAGATGTTACAATTCCTAACTATGGAATGCTAAAAGAAGATCAAATGGACAATATTATTTGAGGGTCATCATGACAGCCACCAAGTAATTAGCTAAGGAAATACCCTCTATAAGCTGAAAATGGGGTATTTGAGAAAAAGGTCTTTGGTGGATATGTGGAAGAACTGATATAGATCGCAATTGATAGATTCTCATCACGGGAAACAAAGTAGGAAAACAGTAAAGAAAAGGAGGCATGGAAGCAGGTAGTGCGAAAATCAATGTGAGCTTTCTCAAAGTGCCCTTGAAAGGCCCATTTTGCAAATGTGTTTATTAAGCAGTACAGAGATACTTTAGGACCTGCATTTTAGTTGAAGAAAACATTAAACATGTAGAAATAATGATGCTAATGAAATTGTGCTAAAATATAAATGCCATCCAACGTAGAGGTTCAGCCTGATGAGTTCCTTTTGGTAGTAAGAAGGATAAAGGAAAAGCAAATGTGGAGAATGGATACAGACCAAGGATGGTGCTTTCTTCTATGGACTCAACATGAACTATATCTTTCTACACCAAAATAAAGATGGCAAAGGCAGAGCTCCAGCCCAGGTGAGTCTCTGGAGTAGGAAGAGCAAAGACATAAATAAAGGTTTAGGGTTGAGCTATGAATAGGAAAAACCAACACATTTGGAAAGATAAGACTAAATAAATAATAATAAATTCTAGTTCTCTGGGTTGTGCTACTGACAGGCTGTGAGTGGTTTTCTCATGGCCTCAGAGAAGAGCCTAGGAAAAGCAGAAAGGCCACCATGGTATAAACTGACTTGTCATTTGCACAGATGATACAGTAGGATATTTCTCAACAGTCACACATAGAACAGTGAACTCTGGATAAAGAAATGATATTTCAACTGTAGACTCTAAACTTCAGTCTAAAAAGCAATGTAGGGATTGGAACAAATGGTTTGTTTCCTTCCACTTCCAAAATTTAATGATTCTATTGACTAATCATTCATTTATTTATTGAAAGATCCACTAATGTAAAAATGAAAAAAGTGATTTCCAAAGAACTGGATTTGGTTAATATTCCCATGGAAACCATAATTACATTACATTGTATTTTAATGTGTTCAACAAATAATTGAATTTTGCAAATACTTTTTAAGTTCTTTCCACTAATATCATTTACTAGAACAGATGATAAATGTCTATGGGCAGGTATGGATATGAACTATCACAATATCGTTACAGAATGGAGATAAAGATGGAGATAACTATTCTTTACAATGACAAGAGCTTTAGGATGCTAACCACATACAAAGAACATGACAGATAGTATGTATTTGTGTTACTTCATACCACAGAATCAGGAACAAAGACAAACATTTATCCTAAATGCACACTAGGTAACAAAGTCCTTTATACCAGATATGATTCTGCAAAGACTGGATTCTAACTCTGGTGAATATAAGATAGACATTGGTTATTCAAATTCCTTGGGAACAGAAGAGTTTTGTATGTTGCATTGTTTTGGGTTTTGGAATACTTCTGTATAACCAGGAGTTCTTCAGGATGGCATCCAAGTAAAAACACCAGATCCGTTGCTGGTTTATACATCCTGTTTTACGGCCTGGAAGGAATGATAGGTATTTCCCCACCTGCCTGAATTTTGACTGTGATTTCTCACGTGTCATCAAGTGGAGGAGAATCGTCTGCTGAAGCATCATGTCTTCACTCAGAAAGTTTGGGGTTGTGTAGCATTTTAGAGTTGAATTTGGAAATTATTGATGCTCAATTTGTATGAAGAACGTCACTGATTTGATTTATTTTTATTGACTAACTCTGTAAAAATGAGGCTGGGAGACCATGACGTTGGAAAGCTGAGGCAGAAATAGTAGATGTCCAGATCTCTCACTATAACAAGTGGTGTTCCAACATAAGCTGTCAGAGGATGAATTTGAGCAGAGCTTATAGAGTTTGCCGAGAAGCTGCCTTACAGAGCCAGGCAGTCTGGAGTGCCAAGGAAAAAGCCAAGCCTGCAACAGTGCTCAAAGAATTATCTTTTCTGCCACCCAAGATGAATGTGCGCTTCTATGGGGAAATGCTTTTTTTCTCCCAACACTCCATTTTCCATTTTGGACTACTGGCTTTGGCTCTCAAGAGTGTGGAATACAGCCAATTCCACTCTGCATTTTTCATGTGAGACTTTGGCTGTATAACTCTATTTTAAATTGTCACATGGTATATCTTAGACACTGGGGATGCTGCCTATGTCTCTTCATTTGTAAAGAAAAAGATGCCCAAAACTGTCTGTTTATATAGAAAGACTTGAGAATAAGGACCAAGAAATGCACGTAAGAGGTCATAAAGGGTATAACATGCAATCTACTGAAACATGCTCCATACTTCAATTTGAGATTTCAACAGTACATTAAGTCACTATGGAAGTGATGAAACAAGAGGGAACATTAAGACATTTAGAAATAAAAACCACATTCCAACAATGCACCCTGGCATAAAAATTAGACATGAGAGGGTGGAGAGATACTCAATGGTTAGTAGTGCTTGCTGTTCTTCCAAAGGATCAGAGTTTAGTTCTCAGCACCCATGTCTGGCAGCTCACAACCACCAATTACTCCAGATCTAGAGAATCCAAAAACTATTTGTGGCCTCGGTACATCCACACACATATGGCACACCTCACACAGACATTAGACATGCACCCATAAATAAAAATAAGATTTTAAAAGTCTAAAAACAAACAAAAAACCCCACCAGGCATTGAATTTTAATTTATATTGCTTTAATGATTAAAAGAATATAGGTAAATTTTAAGAAAATTCTAAAACTTAATTTGAACTGTTCTGATTATATTACATCACTGGGACAAACCAAATATGATACCCAGATCTAATGACCAAAACAAGCTATTTCAAATGTCAGGCAGAAGGTCCTCCGACCAAAGGCTTTTAAACTGCTAAACAGCAATGATTTACCTCACTTGAATAAATATTGGGGGAAACCACTGCTACATACTTTAAAGTATTAAGTTATGTGAGCCGTGAGTATACTAGGATTATACAACACAAATTGTCTTAGAATGAACACTGGAAAATTCCCGATCTGGGATGTTATCTGTCCTAATTCACAGAAGGAGGAATCAAATGAAATAATGGAGACCAGCAAGCAGGCTTTGATCACAGAAAAATTAAAAATAAAAATTTGTAGTGTAAATTTCATTTTCTCTGCAGAAGTATCATGTGCTTTTTCTAAACGGAAAAATCACCTTCAGTCTGTAACAGTCTGGATTTAATTATTTCTTTTCTATTTTGAAACAAGGTCTTACGCAGCCCAAGCTGGATTTGAACTCACTCTATAGCTAAGGATGGCTTTGACCTTCTGCTCCCTGTAACAGTTTCCAGTTAGCAGAATTATAGTGGAGAACCACCACACCCAGTGTATGTACTGCTAGGGATCTAGCCTAGGGCTTTGAGCCTGCCAGGCAAACACTTTACCAAATGGCCTACATCCACAGTCCAACAACTCCATTTCTGAGTAAAATATCATTTTAGTGTGAACTATAACCATAAATACATCAAACAGATTTTAGAAACAATATACTGGGAGAAGAAGAAGTGGAGAGCAGAGCAAAGGCATGAAGATAGTGGATGGCGGATACAAAGAAGGCAGCTGCTATAATGGATAGTAGGTGAACAGAAAGGAAAACACAGCTTGTATCACTTCATTGAAGGTTCCTGATGGTTTTCTCAGTGAGTGCTGTCAGGCCATACAGCTGCCCCATCGGTTTGAAGAACTACAGAAGCTAGAAACGGTCCGGGGGATGACTCTGTCTCCACTGTTAACTAGTCCTGGTTGCTGGTGCTGGCAGATGCTGCAATGGAGAATTTTATAAAAACTTGGGAATTGGGGAGGGCATCTGAGGAAAATCCACCACTGGGTTTGCTTTCAAGATGCTGACGGCACAAATCTGGAGACAAAGGTACACACTGCACCTAAGGAAGCAAAGAGGTCAGATCTAATCAGAAGTAAAAAAGTAAAAGGTGGAGTGTTAGGAAGCGAAAACAAAGCAAAACAACAATAACAACAAGTTAAAAAATGTGAAAAGCTGGCCTGGGCATTGGTGGCGCACGCCTTTAAAAAAAAAATTGTGAAAAGATGAGGGCTGAAGGTGTGAAAAGGCAAGATGAGATTATGAAATGATGCAAGAAGAAAAGAAAGCCTGCCTGAAAGGGAAAGAGATCTAGAGGTGAAACTGTAGAGGTCATTTAAGGTCAACACTGTTCAAGTGTTTGGAAGGTCAGGCCCAAAGTGGAGATGTGATGATGTACTAGGATGCGGTGAAGGCTTCCGCAGCAGCGAGTGACTGGTCTGCCTGGAAGGTGGTAAAATACAAAGTAAGTAGGAGGAGTATCAGGGACCCGGGGGGTTCAGGATGGAGATTTGAGATCTGGGAGAATGAGAGATCCCAGGTAATGAAGGAAGTGAAGAGGAAGCAGGGCCAGAAGCAAAAACCTGACTGCATTCCTACCCACACATGCAAAGAAGAACATTTTCAAAGACGAAGTGCATGGAATGCACTAGATATCTGTGTCTTGCCAAGTGCCTTGACAGATTTAGGAGGCAGGAAGAAAACCCACATTTACTGGATGTTTATCAGAGCCATGTGTATCAGTTATTATTATTTTATCATTCTAAATCTTTCCAACAAGCCCTCAAAGTAAATATGCCATGGCCACTTTTTCGACAATCAAGAGGAACTAGGAAACAACAAAGAGGTAAATCACCGCCCTCGATCAGCAACAGCAGCGAAGTTAGAACTGACTACTCCCCCCCAGCACTGTCGCCTCCACGACAACAGCCCACCTGAGCACAACACGGCAGCCACACAGCCTGGCAGCCTCAGGTCCAGAGCCCCAAGGAGACCCCCACTGCTCAAGCAGAGACTGCCGGATCTGAAGCCTCGACGAACTAAATTGTATGGAAAGTCTTTTAACTTCCTTGAAACTCGGTCGTTTCTTGGTAATTTTCAGAGTACGCCTTCTCTTCTCTTACATGGTCTGAATTAAGCATTCATTAGATATGGAATATTCAAAACAGTAACATCTCTGATAAGGTACACCATTCAAGTGACTAACTGGCCACTGGCCTGGAGTGACAGACATATTGAGGTCTAGGACGAGCACAAGAAAGTGACGGTAGTACAGCTGTCCCAATGTCACGAGATAAACCACAGGATGAATAGCCACACTTCACTAAATAGGCTGCCATTATGACCTGAGATGTGCTTAGCATTTGCAGTGGTGATGATAACACCAACTATGATGGCTGGCAGAAGACACATGACGGGTCTTCACTGTGTGTTGCCATACATTATTAGTAGAAGATCTGAAGTGATTGCCACTCTATGTAACTAAAATAAGCAAAGAAGATTGATCTTGACCTCTCTGACAGCACTAATCACATATGTATTTGTTGAATGCTGTAGTCTTCCACTGCAGTGAAAGTGTTCCTCATTTTACTTCTAATATCTAAGACAGTGGGTTCTCAATCTCCCTAGTCCTGCGACCCTTTAATACGGTTCCTCATGTTGTGGTGCCCCCCTCATAATAAAATTATTTGCATTGCTAACTGTTGTTATGATACTGTTACGAATGGTAATGGAAATATCTGATATGCAGGATACCCGATTTTCATGCAACTCCCAAAAGGGTCGTGGGACCCACAGGTTGAGAACTGCTGATCTAAGATAATGTGTGCACACTTCCAATTATAAATACTCAGGTAGCAAATGACTGGATGAATGGGAGGATGGAAAGCTTCACTATCTCTGAATATTCATGAGCAGGTACTGATCCTAGTCAAAGATGCCTGCACAGAGATACTGCCATAAAGTCTTTTAACCCCCAAAAGGGTCTCGATCCACAGGTTGAGAACCAATGCCCTAGAAGGAACCTAAACACATATACACATTGTGTGTCTGTTTTTTATTAAGTAGCCCTAAGGTGGAATTTTAAGCCACACAATATTATAAAATGTCTCATAAAAACATTTAAAATGAAGCTAAGGAGAGAAAGCAAAAAATATATTTTGTGACTTAAACTTACAGCTATTCAGGTGTACCATCTTGGATTGTGTACCAACCCGGGAGGGAGCTCATAGTCCTTGAACACACCGGTGTGAGGGAACAGTCATCTTGTTAGAGAAGAACTCTGATCTCACAGTCTGTGTTTGTGCTCAACATTATTAGAGTTTATGGTTGTAAAAAGAAAAACAGCACAGCATCACCATGACAACACGGACTCTACTGCTTCCATTCCTTTTCCCACATTTTGCTCTAACAAAAGAGTGCTAAAACTTTGTCTCACTTCTCTAAGGTGATAAAATTCACATCTTTGCACTACCTTAAACAAACAAAACATGCAACCCAATTGGGCTGTATGGACTACATCAAGAAAAATGTTGAGTTTACCCTTAAGTTTCTAGTAAATCATGATTTAATTGTCATTTTAAATAAAATTGGCTTTTTAAGTCACCACCTCATTGATTTTTAATTCATGTCCTCTACAGTTTAACCACTCAAAATATACAACCTAGTGGTTTTTAGTGTAAAACCCGAATTGTAAACACCCAGATCAATTTTAGATCTTGTCATGAGCCCAGAAAGCCAATCCACCTCCTTCAGCAGCAAGCTCCTCTCTTTCCTCCTATGTGCATTTTGGCATTCTGCACTACATAACCACTGATCATTAATCTGCTTTCACATGATGGAGTAGCCTATTCTGGACATTTTCTGTAAATGAAATAGCTTTGCCTTTTATTTTATTTTTATAATTATTTTATTTTTGCTTTTTAAAAATATCAACTTCATGTAACATGCTTTCACAGTTAATCTACTTTGCAGTATGTGTCAATGATTTTCTAGAGTCGCCCACATATGTTCTACTGTGTGAATATATAAAACTTCATCCCTCCAATAGACGAACATTTGAGTTGCTCCAAACTTTGGGACCATAGTTAATTAAACTACTGTGGCTACTCAGAGTTTTGTGTAGAAATACATTCATTTCTTTGAAGTAAACACTTGGTAGTATAACTGCTGGTCCTGTAAAAACTATGTCTAACCTTTGAAGGCAGCACCAGAATGTTTTCCAAAATGTGTACAACACTCTACATCCCCGATAGCAATGTACAAAAAAATTCACTTTCTCGCTTACAAGTGTTATTATCTAACTGTTAAATATAACCTTGATGAGGCAGTATCTCTGTGTGATTTTAATTTGCATCTTCTTGATGGCTGATGGTGTTGAGAGTCTCTTCATGTAGCCACTGGCTGGTTTTTGTTTGTTTGTTAATTGTGTTTACTACAATTTCTTGTCACCCATTTTGTTTCATTGCTGGGGGTGGAGCAGGACATTGTAGACATTAGGCAAGTGCTCCATCACTACACAATTGTTAGACCTTTGCCCACCTTAAACATGCCCGCTGATTACTGAGTTGTGGCAGTATTTTATGTATTCCAGATGTGAGTTCCTGACTGGAAAGGTGACTTTCAATTTTTTTATTCCATTCTATGATTTGAGTTTTCACCTGATCGTATCTTCTGAAGCACAAAAGATTTTAATTATGATAAAATCCGGTTTATTCTTCTTTCATTGATTGTACTTTGGTGTCATTTCTATGAAACTATTCCTTAATTCAAGGTCATGAAGACCTACTTTCATGCTTTCTTCAAAGTTTTCTCTCTTACAGTTACTGAGGTTTCACATTCATTGTGTAATACTGTTTCATGCACACTATGAAAATTGTGCTCCAAATAGTAATTGGAGTAGTTGGAGGATATGTACTGTCAATCAGAACTCTCACGGAATTAAAACAATGCCAGCATGCCAATAAGTATCTTTTTGTTGAAGTAACCAGAAATGTTCATAAAAATCCCTAAAGCATACTAGCAACTTTAGAAAGCCTTTAAGTATGTGGTACACACAAGTTCTGAGACTATACATCTTGTTATATGTTCTACAGAATGTATATGGAAAGTCAAAATGCACTTTTGCATTTTGGATGAAGTAGTGAAAGTTTGAAACTTTAGACTGATGACCAAACAAAGCGGATTGATCTTGATCACTCTGACACCACTGATCACATAAGGGAAAGGTTCCTATTTATTTGCTGCATGTTGTTTTCTCCCACTATAGTCGAAGTGTTTCTCATATTACTTCTAACATCTGAGACAGTGGTTCTCAACCTTCCTAATGCTGCGACCGTTTGATACAGTTCTTCATGTTGTGGTGACACCCAACCAAAAAAATTATTTCATTGCTACATCATAAATGTAATTTTGCTACTGTTATGAATCTTAATGTAAATATCTGATATACAGGATACTCAAATATGCAATTGATTCCCCCAAAGAGGTCATGACCCACAGGTTGAGAACTGCTGATCTAAGATAATGTGTGCACACTGCCAATTATAAATACACAGTTAGCAAATGACTGGATGAATGGGAGAATGGAAAGCTTCAGTATCTCTGAATATTCATGAGCAGAGTGCTGACACCAGTCAAGGATGCCTGCACAGAGATGTTGCTAGACGCTGCTCCATGGTCATTTCAGTTTCCTCATGACATGTTGAATGACTAAGAGTTATCTGTCACAGTTCCCAGAGAGACCTTTTCCCATCTAGTGAAGAATTACTGTTAAGTAGCAATGCTTATTCATCCTTGCCCTAGCTACAGTGAGACATTTCAAAGGAAATCCCTAGCAACCCAATATGAAAATTCAATAAGCAAAAATCTTCTGTCCAAATTGCAGGGAAAATCTAATCTGTTTGATTCTGAATAAAATTAGAAGTAATCTTTCTTCCCTGTAGTCTCTAAAGTTCAATATTTACTTCCTAGTAGAAGTTCATAAGCTTGTTGACTATCATTATTTAAATATTATTATCTTTTGCATAGATATTATGCAACTTAATGAAAAACTACATCTATGGTCTATGTTTCCATCTTCTCGTGTATTTGTTCCTTTCGTATACTAAAATATTACATTACATACAGATTTTTGTCTGAAAAAGTATTATAATTGGCAGGTATGTACTTGATATCTAGAGTTTTTTTCCCTTTGTGTGTGTGGGCAGGGCACATAGCACATAGGTGTATGAGTGTATGCGTGCATACATGTGGAGGCCAGAAGATAACCTTAGGTATAATTCTTGTCACCATCCACCTTGTTTTTTGGGACAGGGTCTCTTATTATTCTAGAGCAGTAGTTTTCAACCTTGCTAATGCTGTCACCCTTTAATACAGTTCCTCATGTTGCGGTGACCCCCAACCATAAAAGGTTATTTTAATTGCTATTTTATAACAGTATTTTTGCTGCTGTTATGAATTATAATGTAAATATCTGATATGCAGGATATTTGATTCGTGACCCCAAAGAGGTCACAACCCATGGCTTGAGAACCAATGTTCTAGAGCCTACTAAGTTGACTAGACTAGCTTCCCAGCAAGCCTCAGTGATTTGCCTGTGTCTATGTCTCTACCACTCAATTGCAGAGAGTACCATCCTTGGATTTTAAAATATGGGTTCTTGGATTTTAAAATATGGGTTCTGAGGGTCAAATTCAGGCCCTTGTACCTGTGTAATAAACCAATGAATTATCTCCCAACCATCAATTCTCTTCTTGAGTTCTTTGCTACGGACTAAATATTTCTATTTATCTCAAATTCATGTTGAATCCTGACCTCCAATGTGATGGTATTTAGAAGGACTTTTGAAAAGGAATTAAGTCATGAGGATAGGGCCCTCATCATGGAATTAGTGCCCTTATAAGAACAAACAGAAAGAACCTGCTTCCTCTCTCTCTTACCTTCAGCTCCAGAATTGTAAGAAATATTCCATTATTTAAATTACCCAGTTTCAGTCATTTGCTGTGGAAACTCATATTCACTAAGAAAACTATGATTTTGATGAAAATGACAAACTGGTTTTCTTAAAATTAAAAACAAAACCAGATAAACTTTGACAAGCATTACTCTGGTCTCCTTCCACCAAGAAGTGACCTCATGCCACCTTTTAATGACAGAACTGTAAGAAGAGATTGGCTAGACTCCTGAGGAGGTCTCAGCTTTCATGACCACTGTATCATTTCTCCTCCTATAATCCTTCTATAATCCTTCCACTGCCCAGAATGTGTCATATTAGCTGGGGATACCAGAACCATCTTGTACCACGAGGAGAAGGCAGGATGAACCCACCAGTGAGCCAACATCAATAACTACCTCGTTCAAAAATTCTGCTTACATCAAGGAAACTTGGGTCTGTGATCCCTTTATGCTGTTGATACTGCCTCTCTGTGGCTCACAGCCAAACCCACTTCAGAGCTGATAGAGAAAAGTGAATTTATGAAAGTTAAACTCTGTCACCTGTGATCCCCTCACTCAAGGCTGAGGCAAGAGGATAGTGAGTTGGGAGATCAGCTCGAGCAGCTTAATGAATCTGTGTCTCAAAAACCAAAATCAAACCTTGGGGGGAAAAAAGCAGCCTAGAAAAATTACAAATTAGGCCACGAGCCTCTGTGTTTGCATCAACACCTCAATCTATCCACCAACTCACATCTGGGATCACGTTCTGGATGTGTGTAAGGCGGCTACACAATTATTTCCCAAATTCTAATCCAGGACACCTTGGAGAGCTAATTCAGTTCTGTCAATAATTACACTAAGAAATCAGCACAAACTAGAACGGTTTGGAATGAACCAGGGCACATACTCTCCCCACGGGAGGCCGATGTTCTCTGTGGCCTCAAAATAATAAAGCCCTTCCCAGTTCAGGGGACTGAAATACACACCACCTCTACTTTAATATGTGTAATTAAGTTCCCCATCGCAATGCCTAGATTTTAATTTGAGGGAAGCACAGAAATAATATTTAGGTGCTAGCATATGGTGAATGAAAAGAGCATCATATTTGTGGCCTCGTTCTGTCTACTACTGTTCTGAGTTGACCACCTCTCACATGCTTTTTTGTTTGCTTCATTTGTGTTACTTTGCTCAGTGTTGTCTGCTTAAACAGCTAACTTCTGTACAGATGTAGTCACAACAACGTCCTGCCTCTCGTTTCTCTGCCTTGCCACATCTCTATTTCATTCACATCTCAATTAAAAGGGAAGCAAAACGAATCTCAGTTGAAAACATGCTGCACTTCCCTTAGCATAATTCTGCTCCTGACTTCCCTCTTTTTTCCCCCTGATGGCTCTCAAAGCCATGGGTGGTAGACCTATTTCATATAATACGTTTCCTTTCAAGTGGCATGTGTTGAGACATTTCCAAAAGGGAAGTCCCTAGTGTTGAAAAACTGGATAATGCTATAAGGAGAAAAAGGGAAAATGATTAAGATTTTAGTGTTTTCTTGTACAACCCAAGATACATTCAGAGATCAAACCTATTAATTTTTCAGATGGTATTGGAGGAGACCGGGTATGATTGACATCTAGTTGCTCCATCTTTGTCCCAGATCTTCTGTCTTCTGAATGGTACAACATTCCAGACCCTTGTGTCATTGAAAAGTCTATGCTCTCAGTTCCAAATAGGAGGAGTTTGTGTTTGTCTGTTTTTGTTGTCATTGTGGTTTTGTCTATGTTTTTAGAATTTCACACTTTAGTACTATATTTACTTCATTTCAACCCCCCTGCCTCCAGTTCCTCCCATATTTATGTCCCCCAACTTCTTCTCACATTCATGACTTCCAATCTTTAATTATTATTGTTACATAAATATAAATATGTATAGGAGCATATATGTACATATATATGTATATACATATATACACATACATATACATACAGCCTGCTGAATCCATTTAGTGTTGCTTGTATGTATGTGTATTTAACACTTACTGAAATCTATTGGGGGGCTTGTCCCCTGTTTTGGTTTTAAAGCCAATTCTTGTTCAGATAAAGTTGAGTCTTGAGACTTAGGCTAATTGTCCATAATTAGATGAGAAGCAGCCAATCACCCAGTGGCCAAGGTAGATAAAGAGACTGGATTAGGTGTCCCAGGAACCATCACTGTAACTAAGGATGGGATAGATCCTACATAAGTCTCATGCACTGAAGTCAAGGAACTGACTATTCTGTGAGTCTCCTTTGACATGTCTATTGCTGACATGCATGGTAGTTCATATCTGTAACCCCAGCTTTCTAGAAGCTGAGGCAGGAGGACTGCAATTCCAGGCAAACATAGGTCACAGTAAACTCTAGACTATGCTGAACTAGAAATGGTACCTTATCTTAAAAACAAACAAATAAATAAAACCTAAATCATATGCATTTATGTACATACATATACATGTATATACATTCAGTTACTATCATTATTATGGATAATGTTAAATAACTATAGCACACACTGTCCTTAAATCAGAATGGAAAATTTAAAAATTTGGTATTAATTCAAATTATTTAAGCACAGGTGCTCATTCACGCTGCTCTGAGAAACTCTTTTTTGTTGTTCTTCAATGAAAAACATTAGTAGAAACACATGTTAATTTTTACAGTGTAGGCCAGCTTTAGGGTTGAAATAAGAATGTTTTCTGAAAGTTACAAACTGTAGGCAAGAGACTACGATAATTTTCTACTGGACAGCTAAGCAGTCAAAATCTACTCAAATGTGAACCCTTAACTGCATTGGAGAGTACACAGCGTCGCAGTCAGGAAATCCTTGGGACCAAAGAGACATGAGTTACTGCAGGAACTAAACTCAACGATGCTCCATCAACTTATTCAACAAGATTTAAGCCTTCTTATGGAAACTCCAGTTTGAGGTGTGAAATATTAACCTGTAGTATATATAATCCCTAACTTCAAAGGACATGTAGTATGGTAGGATAGTAAGGTATACAAAATGTCCTATGGGGTGAGTGGTTCTTACAATTAGTTAACCCAGTCAAAGCAAAACTGGTGACATTAATTCTTTCTCAAGAAAGACAGAATAACCCAACGAAAATTTATATCTCACATTTGCCAGTAGTTAACTGCCGGGTTCCTGTGATGCCAGGGTTTCATTCTTTTTCTTAGTTCAACATTCCAGTTCAATCAACTAATACATATATATAGTAAAATAAAAATAGGCAAAAGAAGTTATTTTTTGGCCAGATGATGTGGCCAAAAATTACTCTAAGCTGAAAAGAAATGATTCAAACTTCAAGAAAACCATAATGAGAAGACAAAAATCTAGGTTCATTACTGTGGGATGGTCTGTATGTCAAATGTGTTGCTGATTGGTCAATAAATAAATCACTGATTGGCCCGTGGCCAGGCAGGAAGTATAGGCGGGCAAGGAGGAGAATAGAGCTGGGAAGTGGAAGGCTGAGTCAGAGAGACACTGCCAGCCGCCATCAGGACAAGGAAGATGTAAAGTACCGGTAAGCCATAAGCCACGTGGCAAGGTATAGATTAATAGAAATGGATTAATTTAAGCTGTAAGAACAGTTAACAAGAAGCCTGCCACGGCCATACAGTTTGAAACCAATATAAGTGTCTCTGTTTACTTGATCGGGTTTGAGCGGCTTGGGACTGGCGGGTGAGAGAGATTTGTCCTGACTGTGGGCCAGGCAGGAAAACTCTAGCTACAAATGGCGCCCAACGTGGTGGCAAGAGTTTCCACCTAAAAACTGAGAAAAAGGATTCTAAAACGGAGCTAAAAACAGTTCCTAATTGTCTCTCTCAAATGAGCGGCAGCTGCTGGTTTGAGCTACTGGCGGGTTCCTGGCGTGCGTGCGCGCTCGACCTGCCGCCATATGGCGGGAATGAGGCCTCTGCAAGTGGCACATTAAGCTGCATTGTGGATTTAGCCTTTGCTAGTACAAAACAAAAAAAAGAGGTTTCTGGGCTACATGCTGCTTGGATAAAAACATAGACCCACGATGGCTCCCAGAGCTGGCGGTAAGCATACCGCCGCCATGTTGGGAAGCTGAGGTGGGCGGAGCCAGCAGCCACAGCTGCTGCAGCTTAAAGCAACAGATTCACAATAAGACAGATTCAGATGTAATAGTTTAAAATGTGTGTAAAATATACGTAGGCTTAAAAGAGACAAAAAAAGGTGATATATACAGTATAGAAACAAATACATAGTTTTAAAAAATAAAGTCTTTAAAGAGACAGTAAAATTAATATAAAAAATAAGCCACGTAGAGATGACTATTACACAGAGAGTCTGGATTGTGTTGTCTTTGGGATTCTTAACTACAGAGAGATATTTGATTGTAAAGGAAGCTGAGTTAAACCAGTATGTATATTTTAAAGATACTTTGACTTCAAAATTTGGATGTAAGGATATGTTGCTTTGGAAAAGAGTCTCTTTTGTTTCCACAGAAAACAAGAGGCTATGGATTTGTTCCAGAGTAAGATACATCAGGTTTGACCAGCCAAGACCCCCTGAAAGGTCTCCGATGACACCATGGCCCAGATGATCCAACATCCAAAACCATTTCAAGACAACTGGCTCAGGTGATACAGCCTCACGGACTACTCCATGATCCTAAAATTTTCTTTGTTTCCCCAAAAGATACAGCGCCCCCCTCCAGCAGGAAGTAGTAAGAGAAGCTACGCCCAAATTCCCAAATATACCAAGCTGACTTTGGAGATGTGTAAAGGTTAAAACCTTCCTTTTTAAGAAAAGAAAAGGGGAAGTACTGTGGGATGGTCTGTATGTCAAATGTGTTGCTGATTGGTCAATAAATAAATCACTGATTGGCCCGTGGCCAGGCAGGAAGTATAGGCGGGCAAGGAGGAGAATAGAGCTGGGAAGTGGAAGGCTGAGTCAGAGAGACACTGCCAGCCGCCATCAGGACAAGGAAGATGTAAAGTACCGGTAAGCCATAAGCCACGTGGCAAGGTATAGATTAATAGAAATGGATTAATTTAAGCTGTAAGAACAGTTAACAAGAAGCCTGCCACGGCCATACAGTTTGAAACCAATATAAGTGTCTCTGTTTACTTGATCGGGTTTGAGCGGCTTGGGACTGGCGGGTGAGAGAGATTTGTCCTGACTGTGGGCCAGGCAGGAAAACTCTAGCAACAGTTCATGACCTAGATTACATTCTTAACAATGTAATCATTTAGCAAGTTCCTATGATTTGACCTTTGACTTTCTTTATTCAGGTGTCACTAACTTCAAAACTGCAGGATGCATTTGATATTAAGAGCAAAGACCCATCTATTTCTCTTCCTCAGTCCTTTCCTCTCTCCTGCGGTCTGTTTTTCTCTCTCCCCTCCCTCTAGATACCACTTTCCTAAGACACCACTCTGAATATGCCTCAGATATTTAGATGTTTCCATGTAGAAGTAAGCTGATGAGGGAATTATAGTGAACTGGGAGGGTTTAAAGTGCTTGGAATGCAGCCTTGACCAGAGGTCAGATCCCCAGCACTCATGTAAAAGGCCAGGCTCAGTGGTACATGTCTGTCATCCCAGTACTCTGCAGGTGGAGACAGGATCATCCCTGAGGCTCACTGGACAACCAGTCTTTCCAGTCAGTGATTTCCAAGTCAGTAAGAGACCTTAGCTCAAAACATAAGGTAGAGAAAGACCAAGCAAGACATCTGCAGTTAACCTTTGACCTCCAC
Source organism: Peromyscus californicus insignis (assembly GCF_007827085.1). Taxonomy (NCBI): domain Eukaryota; kingdom Metazoa; phylum Chordata; class Mammalia; order Rodentia; family Cricetidae; genus Peromyscus; species Peromyscus californicus. The sequence goes on along the minus strand of NW_026294458.1, from coordinate 19,337,365 downwards.
ATGTGCCCACATATAGTCACACGTGAGAACATAAACACATTCATTGCTTACATGTCACACACACACACACACACAATGAATGAATAAATGGAGGAATGTATGTATGGATGGATAGATGATGGATAGCTATTCTATAAGGAATAGCTTCACTTCTCTGTTCTAAATACATTATGTTTTTAAGTATACTACTTTTTAGACTAAAGCAGACATTTTTCACTGAGATGATGGGAAGCAGATGGTCTCCTAGGAAGATGCCATGGCACGTCTTTACCCTCTACTCATTGGATAAGCAGTGTTTCTTTACTACAGAAAGGAAAACATGGTGATACATGATTTTAAACCTCTAACTTTGATCAGCCTCGACACAGGAGGCTCATGACTAGCAATGTGCAACCCTTACACACACGTGAGCCAGAGACTATGCAAAGCTGAATTGGAGGGCATGAATCATCACAATCAGAAACATGATTACAACGATAACCACCAGACAGCCAATTCATTATTGCCACAAATAGGCTGCACGATGGTGCCATCAACAAGCTCAACAAGGTCTTGGCCAATGTCTTCATCTGGGGACTGCAGATTTCAATGCCGTGAGAAGTATTCATCCTTATCACATAGGATCTCTAACTGTGAGCCCTAGGTAGGATCGACAAGGCATGAAAACAATTAATTCTAACAGAAGGAGAAGCAAGGACAAATTTCTTCTCCGAGCCTTAAATGAGGAAACTATTTTGACTACGGTTAATGTGGAAATGTTTATTGTGTACTGAATGACAGGAAAGCTTGGGCATCGATAATAAAGGAAAAGGAAAAGTAATTAGAGGCACAAACGAAAGAGCAGGTTTCTCTCTACCCCAACCTGTGGGTGTAAAATGGTCTCTGGCAGCTCTCAACCGGGCTTCTCTTTTCTTCTCCCTCAGAGCCCCCATTCTCTGTGCTTCTCAGTAACTGTTAACTCTTTTTCAAAAACCCAGGGTTATCTCTGGTCTTCAGGGTGTCTGCTCTCACTGACCTAGGTGTGAAATTCTAAATGTTGTTAAAGGTTGTACATTAATCAGATAGCTCTCCTTTGTTTGCCTAATCATTTTTCTCAGTGTCTTTACATAAAGCTTCTCAAAGAATTCTGGCTTTGATGGTGTCAAACTCTAGGGTAATAAATAGTTCATTGTGGGAAAAAACAAGAGCAATGTTGATCACAGAAATGAACACTGAACTGAAGTGCCTTCTTCTTGACCTTCCTCTGCTTGTTAAGGGACATCATTTTATTCACTTAAACTTTGTTTCCCAGAGAGACCTTCTGCCACTCAGCAATAATAACATCAGAGATATTACGAAGACCTAATGAGATAGTTTATAAGAAAGGATGAGGGAGATACAAAACAGTCCACAATGAAAAGGTGTCATTACAAATAAGGCCAAGGACAGAATGGCATCATGAAAATCCTATGGGTTTTCAGTTCAGGCCTAGATCTACCTCCTGCTCCTGTTGCTAGGATGGGCTTATTAAATCAATTACCTGTCTATGTCTCAGTTCTTCATCAATGGCTAATTTAATTTTTTCCTTCTTTCCCACAATTGCTTTGGAACCTGGATACAAATCTAAAAGCCCTTTCAAGGTAACAACCAAACACCATTTATTATTTGTACAAACACGATTGTTAATCCCTTTGCTACGGGGGCTATTGCAGCTGCTGTCAAAATAAGTTACTGCTCACTAGAACACAGACTGACTTAAAGAAGTGAATTTATCACTGCCGTAGATCCATACACAGCCACTACAGGTTAAAGCAGCATTCAACAAAAGATAGTGTTCACGTCATCTTAACTGATCTCTCAGTTAAAGAAAACGACCATCCATTTACAAACTACCTAATGCATATTTGGGAGATAACTACTTAAAGTTTACAAAATAAATAATAATTACAATAAAAAATAGAGCTTTCCCGAACATATTAATCATTATTAATCAATGAAATGTCAGTGACATGTGTGCTAAGTACAGCAAACTGCTCATTAAAACGCAAATCACTCAAATTGCATTTGAAGTATAATTTTTTTTCCAGATGCAAATGTCAAGGCTCTCAAGTTGTCCAAACCGTTCACTTACATTTTTACTTCCCAAAGGCTGACATGCAAGAGTATCTCTGCTCCAAACTTTTTTTTTTCACTGTTTCCTTCTAGGCTGGGGCAATAAATAAATAAATAAATAAATAAATAAATAAATAAATAAGGAAAGAGAGAAAGGACATGGTAGGAAGAAGGGCCATATCAGCTGACACTAGAGCTGGGCTACTGGAAGGATTGTGAACATTACAGATTCAGAACAGAAAAAGGAAAATATAATCCTGTCAGCAATGGGACTGCAGTACTATCCTTGAATATTTATTTAAAAAATACCACTCTACACAGGAATTACCGAAAACATTGTACCACCAATGTCCTAGCCACAGTAAGAAAATGATGTAGATTTACAACATATTTTTAATGATATCCCTCTGTAGTTCAGTCATATATACAAACTTCAGTTCAAATTACTTAAATATGAAAAAAAAAGTTTGGCCTGGTGGTGGTGGTGGTGGCACACACCTTTAATACCAGCATTCGGGAGGCAGAGCCAGGCGGATCTCTGTGAGTTTGAGGCCAGCCTGGTCTACAGAGTGAGATCCAGGACAGGCTACACGGAGAAACCTTGTTTCAAATGCCCCCCCAAAAAATGTTGATGGAAGTTAATTTATGGAGAAGCTAGTCCTTAAGCTCTTCCCCCTGTGTGCAGTGAAATATTCCCTTCTTCCTTTGACTCACACCTAAATACAACCATTTAAGAAGTTTAGATGCTTTTATAGGCATTTTCAAAATTTATAAAACTCAAGGAGAATAAAGTATATAAATAAAACAGATTAAACTTCAAGGCAGAACAGGTTAAACTGCAAAAAAATTGGACACTTGATATATAGGTATATAATGCAATTTATGCATATAATAAAGAAATTACATAAAATGTCTATTTCAGTCAGTTCTTTCACAGGGTATGAAACAGATTTCATTTTTTTCTACTTAAAAACAAAGTGTTTTTTAATTTCATTAAAACTATTTTAAACTCTCTTTCAAAAGGCACAGTGGGTTTAAATTTAATCAAAGAAGTAAGAAACAAACACTTAAAACTTCTTGCTATAAAAAAATCAGAAGTCAAAAATGAATAGAAAGACATCCAAAATTCATAGACCAGACTACTTAATATTGTTTAAATGTCCAAATTTACCTAAAGCAAACTATAGATTCAATATTATTTCTATTAAATCTCAAAGTCCTTTTTGTAAAACAAAAATATCCATATTAAATTAAAAGTCAAAACAACCCCCCCAAAAAAATGGAAAAGTAAGTAAAGCAATTAGCCTCCTGATTTCTGATCTTAAAACAAAGATCCAGCTACAGTATTCTAACGGAATAATCCTGGCACACACAAATAGAGACATATTTTCAATGTATGGTACTGGGGAAACTTCATAGCCATATGCAAAGGAATGAAAAAGACCCTTTCAAATATATTTTTAAAAATTCACTCAAAATAGGCAAAAGACTTAAATATGAGAGTTGAAATTAAAGCTTCTAGAAGACAACTGGAAACAAAGCTTCACAACATCAAATTTGGCAACAGTCTCTTCAAATGACACCGAGAAAAAAAGGAAATAGAGGGAAAGCCTGTGGAACTTCAGCAAGTAAAATTTCTGCACAGCAAATGACCAAGAAAGTAAAAAGGCCACCTGGAAAGTGAAAGAAAATATTTCCAAGTTATAGTTGACGAAGAGTAACTAGCCACCATAGATGAGCAAGCTCTAACTCAGCAGCAAGCAGTAAACCAAGCAAGCAAACAAACAAACAAAAAAATGTCCAAGGAATTAAATATGCTAGTCTCCCAGGACGCTATGCAGAAGACATCACAGTAGACACACGAAATGTCAATAAGCTCCGGGACATAGAGAAGCAAACCTTAACACAGACTATACTTGGGCATATCCTAAGTGGGGCGATGACCAATGTCAAAAGAATTCTTTTTTTTTTTTAATTTAGAAAATGTCAAGTATTGGGCTGGAAAGAGACATCTGAACTATTGTGCATTGTTGGTAGCAATACAAAACAGTGACAACGCACGGAAGACAGTATGAGGGTCCGAAAAGAAATTAAAATAGAGTGTTTTGGTCTAGTAGTTTTGTCTCTGGGTGTACACCCAGAGAAATGAAAATATTTTTGAAGACGTATTTGTAACTTGGTGTTCACTGCAGCATTAATCCTATAACCAAGAAGCAGAAGGAACTTAAATGCTTTTCAACAGATGAATGGGCAAAAAGATACACACAATGGAATTTTATTAAGTTTTTTAAGACAGAAGTAATCCTATTGCATGCTATAACATAGATGAAATGAGAATATTCTGCTAAGTGAATTAAATTTGGGGAGGAGAAAAGGAAAAATGATTATAATGGGCATGCAACTTTAGTTCTTACAATAGGAAAAAGGTATAGAGATCTGTTGTCCAAAGTGTAGACATAGTTAACAGTAAAGTACACGCAAAAATATTAAGATGGAAAATTTGTTATGTACTTTTAACCAAAGGGGAGAGAGAGAGAGAAAGAGAGAGTCATTGTTTGTTCACAGTATCATGCACCCTCTTCCCAAATAGAGGGCAAGGCCAGTAGAGTACAAAACTCAAGGCCTAACCATCTCTGCCACCACCAGCACTGTCAAAACAAGCATAACATTCCCATGGAATAGAAATGACACCACACCACCAGCAGCTTCAGGCAAGCCTGGCTCCATGTCCTGAAGAAAGCCATTTGGCCTAGGGCTCTCTCTAGTTAGCTGAATGAACTAAAATTCTTCCGTGTAAAGTGAGGACCAGAGCCTGGCCAGCTAATCACACAATGAGCTGCACTGTAGTACCCTGTAGTGAAAAAATAAAGATGATGCTCCTTCCTAGAAACTCAAGGCAGTCCATTGCAACAAGAGCAACTAGCCCAAACCACACCTCAGCCCAGGCTCCGGCACTCACCCAACTGTTCCCCTAGGATAACATCTTGGGAATGCCTTAAAACTACTCTAAACTAGGGATATTGGAGGCTGGGTAGAAGCTATCCCAAAAGCAGCAGACCTCAGAGGAAGAACTATCAAAGAGAAAGGGAAAGGAACATGCCCCAAAGCCAAAACCCAGAACACTTAAAGAATTAATTCTAAAAGCTAGCCTGAATGTGGCTATAAAATGACACTCAAGAAAATTGATACTTAAAATACAAACTCAAAACGATGGAAAACACTGACCGATTATGTTAGAAATGCTTGGAGAGATAAGCTAATAACTTCCTGTGAAAAGTGAAAAAAGCCATACAACAAACACAGGAAGAAATAAATCAAGGATAGGAGGATATTAATAGAAGTCATTCAACATTCAGAAATGAGAAACACCATGCCTGAAATCACAAAACAGCTTAAAATTTGAACACAATAAGTTTGATTATTATATCATAGAAATAGCATGAAAGACTGGAAAGCATGGTTGATAGATAAAATGGATAAGGGATACAAGTCCATTTTTTTTTTTTTTAGAATTAGAGAATTATAACTTTCTGGATTATAAATTCATTACAAATTTCTAACAGGTAAAAACAGTTTAAGAACAGGAAACATGAAGTGAAAATATTTTTCCCATTTCCATAGAGATTACCTAAAAGGAAATATTAAATTGACAACAAATTCCAACATTCAATAACAGATGCCGGAAACCAATGGAATATCATTTCATGGATGCTAGGGGAAATGCCAGTCCAGTGAGCTGCTTCCAAGCAAATGAACTACAGTCAAAGGGAAAAATGGAAGGAAGCGTGTGCATAGATTCATGAGGTAGGAAATTACCTGTTACACAGAGATACTTATACAAGAAGTCACTACATGTAGATGCCCCCACAAAGAACAATGAAATATATTGTTTGGAGAAACAGTAAATACAGCAAGACTAAATTTGACATAGTCAAAAACTGTTCGTAGAAATTACTTTCTAAGTCTGGTAAAATACAATAACTCTCTACAAATAACTCATTTTAAAAATACATTAATTCAGATTGGTGAGATGGGTTTTAATAGCCGAGAAAATATTCTACAGCTCATGAGCTGTATAGAAAACAGAAATAGAAAAATATTTATCAATGTATGTAATCATGGATATACGTGAATTGAAAACTAGAAGCAATCACTCAAGGAAAAGAAATGCAGCCTAAGTTTAAAAGAATAAAAGAAAAATGGGAAAATTTCAGTGATGCAAGAGAGTTTAAAAAGATAAACACCAAAGTACGTTCAAACACGCAAAATGCAATGATTAAAAAAAAAATCTAGATAAACCAAAAACCATGTCAGATATATCTATGTCTGTATTTATATATCTATATAGTATAGATAGATATGGATACAGATACAGATGATATAGATAAAGATATAGATGTAGATAGATATAGATGATACAGATAAAGATATAGATGTAGATAGATATGGATAGATATGAATATGGATATAGATAGATGTATAGAAGAGATATAGATACGGATATAGACAGAGATGGAGATATACATTAGTTTGCCTGGATTTTGAGAACAGACTTTAACCCTTAAGCCCATCCAAGCTACCCAGCAACCAGCCCACCTTCACTGCTCTCCTCCTTTGCTCCTGCTTATGAGTGAATGAAGAGATCTCAAAGGTGGGAAGGGAACGTTATCCCAGCTTAACTCTAAACAGAAACCAGAAGACGACAGTATGGACACGATAGCATCACTGCATTCCTCTTGGACTCAGTTTCTCTAGGACTTCTTCAGTTTGTACACCACCCATCTTCCCTCCACGGATCTCTTGATGGCCTTCACTGATGTGCTCTCCTGCACTGGTCACGGGAAACAGGAAGCTGCCTTTCAAATAACTTCAAGCTTTAGTACATGGCAAACACACCCCCAGGAAAGCTGGGGCTAGCACCTGCCTTTGAATTCACCATAGGACCTCTGTGCCAGTTTCTCGTTGCAGCACACCAGACAGACAGACTGGAGTACAGAGTGCGATGTAGCCCATACACTCTGATGTTGGTCCCTATAGTCCCATTAGAGGCTGTTTAAAACCAGGATTCGCCCTGCCAGTCTGGGACAGAGATAGGACCTTGAGAGAGAATAGAACCAGCTTGCCTATGCCAGCGATGATCTCCTTAGAATTGTAGGACACTTGCTCCTGGTACCCTAGCAGAGAAAGCGCTGTGATTCTATATGTGACAAAAGCAATCTTATGTAGCGAAGCATGTAACTCAGGAGATGATTGCTGGCTTCACAAAGGTGTTGGCTTTATTTTAGAATCGCGACTGTCAAAACTGCAAGTTTCTTTAAAACCTCTCCATCCTGCAGAATTGAGATCCATGCACTTAGCTTCACTTCTAAATAAGAAGTATAGAAAGAATACAACTCTGAAAACTGAATGAACCTGCACCCTGCTTTGCCGCATCCATTCTATACACAAATCACTGGCCAATAAAATCAACTCTAGTTCAATGGCCTTACAGCTTCTATGCCATCACATCTGATCCTTTACATGCTTATTCAATCTTTAATACCATCCCCAGGTCATCTCCATATTTTTGTTTTTTATCCCAGTCAATGTTTGTGTTACTGCTGTTTAGCTAACTAGAATTATTCAACATAGTACCATTCCTTACTCTTATTTTGATTTTTCTATTTTGAATGAATTTGTAAGGGATTGGGGCCATAGCGTAGTGGTAGAACACTCGCCTAGCATGTGTGAGGCCTAGATTCAATCTCTGCTGCTAGGGAAAAAAAAAAAACTTAAAGAAAAATTTAAAAGGACTTCCTGATGATTTTACATGAAAGCTATTAGTATATCTAACATGATGCATGAAAAAAGAATGCTTGTTACTTAAGCTGAAAATGTTCCTATCTCTAAATGTTATTTCGATCACCAACTTGAAAATGTGTGCACATGTATGCCATATATAAGTGGACATGCAGATCTGAATATACTCAGAAGTAGACTGTATACTTTGACCTTTCAAGTTATTTTGTGTTTTAACTAACACAGTAATTATACGTATTTACGAGAGACCATAGCAATAACGGCAAACAATATATAACAATCCCATCAGAGTAACTGGCCTATCTGCTACCATGATATTTATTATAGGTTGTAGGGAACATTCATATGATAGCAGCTTTAATATAATATATGATGACAGTTATATTGATAATAAACAAGTATAATGTATGAGATTCTCACTTAATAGTTATGTGAAGTCTATTATGGCTATTCAGTGTTTAACGTACAACTGGGAAACACAGGTGAACTTCCTAGACAGTCTGTGCAATGACCAAGATTACAGAATGAGTAGAACTCCTTAGCTGTGATTTTTCAAAACGATAATTTTTATGAATCACAAACAGGCCATTCCCATATGAAAAACATAAATTATTCAGAAAAGCTACATCTTTTCAGTGCATGAATTAAAACTTTTGAGACAGAACAACCAGGATAATGCTAACTTTAAAATGTTTCTTATATGCTTAAAAATGTGTCCATTCTCACAGTATAGCACTGGCACTATACACTTAGTTATTTGTAGATTTGAAGAGATATTATATAAAAGAGGAACCAACACCAACCCTTTCTTTAAAGGTCCAGAAATTAAGATAAAGTGGAAAAGTTATTTGTACACACACACACACACACACACACACACACACACACACACACAATGCTGACATGTGCATAATACACTAAAGTCATTGTTCCTAATCCAGAATTCATTACACAAATCCATTTTCTTTAAATTAGATAACGTCTGTAAATTAGAGAATATGACACACTGGACACTCCATGGACTTATGAAGCACAAACAAAAGCAAAGTCTATGAAAATTATTTCTCTATGATAAGATAAAGAAGACCCTCTATAAGCCATCTGTCCTTGAAGGGGAGTTAACAAGGGAAAGAGAGAGTGTCTTACTCCTTGAATTGAACAGACAGGTAAACTCCAAACTTCATTCTCTGAAAGTCAAAACTAGATGTAAAAATACATAACAATGAAAGTACCTGGTTCATTTTCACTCATTGGCACATGATTTTTAACACCCAAATGGTAAAATCTTTTCTGTAGTCCTGAAAATCAGTTTTAAAATATAGGGTGACATCAGTTCCTTAAAACAATGATTGCTTCACACACACACACACACACACACACACACACACACACACACACACACGGAGGTACTTACTGAGCTGTAAAGATAGCCTTCCCCATTCATGGCCACATAGAGGCTGGCCTTCACGCCTTGGATGGCCACCACACGCAGTCCCACAGGAATTAGATTGAAGAGGGCTAGAAGAAGAAGAAAAAATGACAGGTCATGATTAGTGACCTTGCAAATAAACCATCTTGCTCTTTACAATGTCCTTAAAATTTTCAGTGTTAAAATCTGTTTATTGGAAACAGCATGGAAAGAATGATGGAAAGGGAGAGGGAGAGGAAGGGAGAGAGGGAGAGACAGAGAGAGGGGGAGGAATGGAGGGGGAATTAAAACAAGGGTAACTACACTACCTTGGCTTGTCTCTACAACACCATCAATGACTCACAGAAGTTCTAGTGAGAGGCGTGACTCAACCGGTACAAAAATGCTAGATTAGAAGAACTTTAAGCGTCTCCATGGGTTGGAGTGTCTAGAATCCCTGCTCCCCAAAATAAACATAGCAAGTATTACAGGATATTTTTCTAACACACAACTTGAAGCAATAACCTCTCAATAATAAAAGCAACCATTCATCCTAAGTAACAGTAAAATACAACCATTAGAACATGAGAGAACCTGTTTCTGTCTTCCTGCTGTGACCCTGAAAAGGTCTTGAGCACAGACAGTGACTACGCTCATGGACTAACATGGAGCAACAGTGGGGAGACCTTGTCTAGATATTTTGAACCTTTGCATGAAAATGAAGATATAATAATAAATGATGCGGTGGTGTGAATGAGAATGGCCGCAGATGCCCATATATGTGTATGCTTGGTCCCTTGTAGGTGGACTGACTGTGTGAGGAAGGATTAGGAGGTGTGGCTTTATTGGAAGAAGAGTGGTGTGTCACTGGGGATGGACTTTGAGGTCCCAAAAGCCCATGCCAGGTCCAGTCTCACTCACTCTGCCTCCTGCTGGTGGATCAGATGTGAACTCTCAGCTACTGCTCCAATGCCATGTCCACATGCTAGCTGCTCTGCTCCCTGCCATGGTGGTGGTCATGGACTCACCCTCTGAAACTGTGAACAAGGTCCCTATTAAATGCTTTCTTTTATAAGTTGCCTTAGCTGTGGTGTCTCTCCCCAGCAACAGAACAGTGACTAAGACAAGTGGACAGGCAATTTATAGTTTGAGCAACAACACATAGATGTCATAGCTAAAGAAAAATATACTATATAAAACATCCGAGTTGGCAAGTTGATCGAAACCACCTAAAATCAAACAGAAATATTGTCTTTATGTGTTCAAGTTGCCTGTAACCCAAAATACTAAGCTAATGTATCCACTCAGAGGATAGCGAATGCATTGACCAGAAAAGACAAAGACTATACCCTCTGCTCCTTCTAGCAATTTCTTATTGTGAAGTATATGTCACGGCCCTGGGTCCAGTTGCTTTTGAGGTTACAGAATGAGCATCAGCAGAAATGTGACCCTGGAAATATTTGCTTCACATACAAGAGGAAAGCAACCAGCCACCTAGTTCGACTCTATAGATGGCATTGCAGGGAGACATTAAATATCACATGACTACATTTGTAACAAGAATTCCTTGCAGTTCTCTTTAATAAAAGGACTAGCAGAGCTCATCCACCCTCTCTACAGATAAAATTCCTTCAGTTCTGATATTGTCAAAGTTTAACAGAGTATGCCCATCAGTTAACCCAATTGCTTCCACCTGGGTTTTTTCAATGAGACAGTAAGCTATCTGCACACACAGCACAGACACAAGCATGTACAGTGTTTGGATTTTAGTCAAGTGTTTGGTTGAGACTTGCAGAGGATCAAGTCTTAGACTACAGGTTTCCTGGAACAGGACTGGATTCCTAGTTGCTGACACTGGCTCCTTGAACCTGTTTTCTCATTTGTCCTGGAAATGTAGACTCTGTTATAACTGTTGCTTAAGGATTAATTGTTGATTCAGTTTAGAGCTGAGCTAATTTTAGTTCTTCCTATAGGCTCCACACTGATCTTGCACATTTTAAATTGCTTAAGAAATATAAGTCAGTCTGCTTAAGGAGACAAAGTTAAGATACACGGAGTAACCTAATACAGTGTACTATTTATTTCTATAATCAAATGACTACATGCTTCTCTGTATATAGTTTGTATGTTATGGAAGTTCAGGGGAAAACATGGAAGATCTTTGTGGCCTGAGGTATATAGGAAATGTTTTAAACGCAGAACACAAGACTGAAACTGGCCCTTAGGAAAAGAGAAGAAGGTTGGGGTTCATTCTTGGGAGACATAAGAAAGCACAACATGTAAATAAACAAGCACCTTTCTAATCATAGAGATTTGGGTTTTACCAAATGGACAAGAGAAGTATGACACATAGGACTTCAGCAGCAACACAGACAAAAAGATGAGAGTTTTGAAGGTGGATGTTTCTAGACAAGCCACTCAGAGTCACGTGGCTTTGAGCTCCCTACACCCTTCATGTGTTGTTTTCCTACCTGTAAAGGTGGGATAACAATACAGTGTGCAAGTCTACACACACACACACACACACACACACACACACACACACACACACACACACTGTATTATGCTCTTAAGAGTATCTCACAAATAGAGTTATTTAATATTAACAGTAAATAGTGCCTCTTGTGTATGTGGATGATGGATGTGCATGGGGGGGTGCACACATGCCACAGTACACATGTGGAGGCCGGAGGGCACCCCCGGGAGTCTGTGCGCATCTTCTACCTTATTCTGAAGCAGGATCTCTGACTTGTTCCCAGCTGCTTCCACCAGGCTCTCTGGTCTGCAAGCCTATAGGTTTTATTTCCACCTCCCATCTCACCACAAGAGCTCTGGGATTAGCTACACATTCTCACACCCAGCTTCGTATGGGTTCCAAGGATTCGAACTCAGGTTCTCACATTTGTACTCCAAGCACTTTACTCACTGAGCCATCTCCCTAGCCCAATATTGAATAATTCTCATAAATTATGATCTGACATAGATTAAAAAAAATCAGCATAGTTCCTTAGTAATTTTCTTAGTTTATACTCAGCACCTTGTTTAGTGCTTCAAAAGATGACCTTCCATATCTGTGCATTTTCAAGATGCCTATAAACTCATATTTGATCCTAAACCATAAATGGCATGAGGAATTTCTGGCAGAATGAGGATTGCATCCATTTTTGTTTGTTTGTTTTTGTTTTATTTTGCTTTTTGTTTGGTTGGTTGGTTGTTTTTGGAGACAGGGTTTCTCAGTGTAGTTTTGGTGCCTGTCCTGGATCTCACTCACCAGGCTGGCCTCGAACTCACAAAGATCCGCCTGGCTCTGCCTCCCGAGTGCTGGGATTAAAGGCGTGTGCCACCACTGCCTGGCGGGTTGCATGGGTTTTTAAGACAAACTAATTCAGAGAGGTAACTGAGGTGACAGTGATGCTAAACAGAGGGTTTCTAGGTCACTGGTGTAGTTACCTGTCTAAAAACTGTGTTTCTTCTTGGTACCATTTGAACTTTAATTCCCAAGGCTCTCTGGACTTATCTTCTGACAAACCAATATGTGTCTCAGATGATTTTCCTACATGTTCTATGGCTAGAGTTAGCTCTTACAGACTCACTATTTGACACAGCTAGACAGATCTGGAGATGTTTGAAGAACCCTTCCCAAGAAACAAGATGGTTTCCTTCACTACCTCTTCTCAACATTTTGTCTTACTGTTGTTTTAGTGGGGAAGAGTGCAGCACCTGGATCACCTCAGACTTAAAAACAAAGGCTGCTCCCAAGCGAGTGATAGCTGAGGAGTGGAAGAAGCAGAGTCCCTGAGAGTTCTGAGAGTGTGGCAGCCGTCCAGCACTCAATTACTAAACCTTGCTTCTAGGAGAGAAAACGGTCCTTATTGCTTAAGTCTATGTAATGCGAAACCTTCCCTAATCCTGACTGAGATTGCTAATGAAAGCAGAATTAGTGTGCAAAGCACAGACTAAATGCAAGGTACTTATGTATTGTAAATAAAAGCATCTGCTGGGAAATAACAAATTAAATGATGGTCCTTGTGAGAATGAATGGGGAGAAAAACCGAGAAAAATGATCCCCTAAGGAAGAGACTTCTCGGTCAAAAGCTTGGCTGGTGCAGCTGAATTGGAGGGAAAAAGCCATTCAAAGGCTTCCCCTCCAAGAGGGGCTTAAGGAAAGTACAAATACCACTGAGGTGCTAGCACAAACTGAGAGAGTCCTCTATCAACCAAAAGGTGATGACGGCTCTTAGGTGGAATGCTTCTGGAGACAGCCCTTACTGCAAAGATTCAGTAAACAACTTTAAATAAGACTTTTCAGTGTTAAGAACTAAAAAAAAATCTATTCATCTGGGCTCGGAGATAGGGCTCAGCACTTCAGTATTGCTTTTGCCTTACTCAGGAGGAAGTTTCCCAGTACCCATGTCAGGCGATCAAAACCACCTTAGATCCAGCTCAAAGGATTCCACACCTTTTCCTACCACCTTGGAAGCCTGAATACATGGGAATGCACACATATGCATGCACACGCACACACACACACACACACACACACACACACACACACACACACACACACACAAAACACAAAATTAACAATAAAATAAATGTTTAAAAAAATTCTCTAATGAAAGGTCTCCATCTTGCCCCCTAAAATCTCAGAAAGTGGCAAGAGCCTTACTTCTACCTCATCTAGAGTATATGCAGGCTCACAGAAGTCTTTCACTATGGCTGAGGATTACTACTGAATGTGATCTTCATCCTTAGTCCCCTTAGTAACAAGGCTATTGGACTCCACCTCATTCTTCAGATTCGTAGCATCTGCTCTTGGCATTTTCTTGCTAAAAACCTCTACTGTTTCCTCTGTCCCCATCTCTTACAACCTGACACCATCCTACATTTATACCTTATCACCTGTCACCCACTCCGTCCACCATAATTAGAAAAATACAGCTTTTTGCCATTTCCTAACTTCCTCTTGGCTTTTAGCTAGAATTGGTTTTGACTTCTTTTTATCTTCTGTCTCTTCCTGGAAAGACTGTCTTTCCACTTGTAAATGTAGATAATCCTTTTCATTTGGTTTTTAGAGGTGTGTTTGTGTCTATGTGAATGCACACCATGTGTGTGAAAGTGCATACAGAATCCCTAAAGAGGATGTCATATCACCTAGAACTAGAGCTACAAGTGGCAATGAGTTGCTCAGATATGGGTACTAGGAACTAAACTCAGATCGTCTGGAGGAGGAGAAAGCACTCTTAACCACCAATCCAGCTCTCCAGTCCCATCTTTTCATTCTTCAAACCTTAATTTTTTTTTAACTCCACCTGAGTCCTGCAGAAGCTCCTCAGAGATAGTAGATCCCTTTCCTCTATGATGCATGTTGGAAATGAGCCTTAGAAAAATTTGTTTACCTATCTACCTCCATTCCTGCCTGCAAATCTCTTGAGGGCACCTCTGCAAAGTCGTGCCTGGCAACGTGATCACAGTTTGTGTTCTTCATATGTGATTAAATATAAGTCTACAGAACTTTGTCAGTACCTACAAAATATGCTTGATTTAGAACTATCTATTACTTTTATGAAGATCTATGGTGCATTTAGAATATACCAAGTGTCCTGTATGTGCAAGGGGTGAGTAGTAGTGAGTCCAACAAATGCAATCTCCAGTAAGTACACTTTCCTCTGAGAATCCTTCTGAGGCTTTCTTTCACTTGAATGCACTGGAAAATTTTACTGCTACTCATGTGGCCTAACATGGAACCTTGGTCTAAGAAGCTGTTATTTAACATTTGCTGAATAAATAAATGGATCAGCATTCTCTAGCTTGCTTATTCATATCTTTTCTAGGTCATATTTCCATAATTGACTATGCAAGAAAAATTGAAGTTAATAATTTACTGCACATGAAATACATTTGAATATGGAATATAAGAGAAAAAAGAAACCCCATACTTTCTGAGATGTGGAACACAGAATGCAGGGCCTTCTTCGAGGGAACATCTGTGTGCTGTGTGTCAGTATACCTCAGTGTTTACACAGTCATGAAAGGTTGGAAGGAATGAAAAAGAAGGGGACAGCTTGCAGAATCTGTCGTAATCAAGGTATTATGGGTTGTTATGATTGGTTTTAATGTCGACTTGCCACAAATAAAATCACCTATGCAGGGAGCCGCAGCTGAAGAACTGTCCCAGTTGCCTGAACAGTTTGGTAAGCCTCTACTGTAGGCTGCACCTTCTGCAGCAGCTCAGATAAAAGGGTGTGGTGGAGGAGAGATCATTCGACCTTTGCTTGCTCCAGCTTCCTTCTTGCCTCCAGGTGGCTGCTGATTCCTTTCCTATAGCAGAAGCATTTCATTTCCAAGCTTACATTGTAGACTAAACACTAGCAGTTCTCCAGGAATGTTCTGGGCTTCTTGCACAGGATTGAAATTCCTGAGACACCCAGCCTTGTGGATAGAGCAACTGTGGGTTGTCACTCCCCAGGGAGAGTCATCCTGGGATTACACAGACTGTTGAGTCACTCAGCCTCAAGGAACACATAACTACAGACTCTAAGGACTCAGCTATGATTCTGCTGTGGCTGTTACTTTAAGGATTACTTAGTTTAATACACACACACACACACACACACACACACACACACACTCATTCTTTGAGTTCTGTTCCTTTAGAGTACCCTAACTAACACATACATCTTTCAAAATGATGTTGGAATAGAAAAATACTGTTTTGTAAAATGCTATGCTATTTCCAATTTAATTTCCACCTGTGTATTATATGCCTCAAGTGACAAGAAAATAACAATGAATCCGAACCGTATAAACAAAATGTACACGATTCAGCCAATGAAATCACAAACAAGAAAGAGGGTAGATGAAAAGAGAGGAAGTTAGAAGAAAGAAAAAAGACCCCAGCAAAATCTCCTCCAAAGGTACAAATTCAGTGTGTCCCCAGATCACATTCTAAATTCCATCTTAGTTATATTTTGTGTGTGCATGCTTTTGTGTGGAAGCTTATGTTCAGGCTTACATATGGAGGTTGCAAGACAATTTACAGGAATTGGTTCTCTCCATCCCCCACGTGAGTCCTGGGGATTGAACTTGATTGTCAACCTTGGTAGCAGGCATTTTTACCCACTGAGCAATCTCATTGGCCCCATAAATAAGTTCTAAGAACAAGTTCCTTGTGGCTTGTAATAATGAACTGGTATTAAAAAAAAAATCACAATTGCATTTCAAATTTCAAACTCCGGGTTGAAGTTTTTTGGATGGGCAGTGAGAAAAAAAAAATCTTATGACCCCATTAGAACCTAAGTGGAAGACACTGAGAGAGAATGAAGATATTTACAACTAAAATTGTTTTCTGGATTTTAAGCTGTTTTCAGCAAAGACATTTTGATAAGGATGAATAGCATCCTATGATAATGAAGCTTTAACCTAAAAGCAAGCAGATACCCAGTTGTTTTCTCCCTCAATCCTAAAGACTATGGAAATATTTATAATTGCAATATTTTCTGTAATATTTGTAAGTCGCTCAACTATTATTTCTTTAGTCATGAAATTAATATTTGTCTTTAATATTTAGTTTATCACCCACTAACGTCAATTCTGCAACCTTTTTCTGTTCTCGATAATAAAATGCCATTGTTAAATGATCAGCAAGAAAAAAAAATACGGAAAGCTTCTATCCTTCAATGCAAAGGTGATTATATAAATTATGGGAGAATGAGACTTGATTACTTATTCAAACTGATTATTGATCCATCAATCCCATCCTACAGTACTCTACACACAACACCTATTGCACATCTTTTTCAAGTCTGTGTATTTGCATGGGTGTTTGTGTAAGCTTGGTATCTCCAAGAGTAAGAAATAGATTATTTATTTGCCAATGACCTTTCAGAATAGTTGTATTCTGTTAAACTATTCTAGCTATGGTTAATGTAAATTTGCATGGATGAGGCCTTACTGTATGCATAAATGGTGAGCTCCATTTCTTAAATTAAGCTGCTTTAGTAATTTTCTTTGACAAGCTATTAAATGTTAAAATTTTTACTTTTTCATTTTGTGGTATCCAGAGTGTGTTGCACAATCGCAGCACGAATAATTGTATTTCCCTCTTTAAAGTAGCATTTCTTACAGAAATTAAGAGAAAAATAAGATGGGCTCTATTCATTCCTTTAGTTTTCAAGTCAGGAGCACAAGATCACAATGGGGTACGGATCCACGGGTCCATGTTGTGACCATTACTCTTATACTTACCAACTTTGAGACCTTGGTGACTAGGATTCTTTTCTGCTTGCATGGTATAGTTCACTGAGCTTTTATGAAGATAAATTAAAACAGTAAAATAGAAACAAACCAGACCTCGGGCTATCAAGGTAAAACACGAAGCATCACTAGTTGGTTTGTTGTTATTCTGTCTCTAAATCTGGAGCTTTGGAGGTGAGAGAACTGGATGATTGCTGCCCCATGTTTTAACTTGGATTTCTTAAAATATTGTGGGATAGGGAGAAGCTGTGTATTTCATCTTATACAAATGCAGATCCAGAAAGCACAAACAATATATACTTTAAATAAAATCATACATAAGACTGTAGAGTCAACATACTTCCCAGTGTGCTGACTCGATGCATTCAGTCTGATGCCCTGCTTTGATAAACAACTGGCCAAATAATCTCATTGGCTGATCTAGTCTCTCCACTGAATTTGTTGACTTATGGAACTGATTAGCGGTCTGGGGCTTAGAGACGGAGATTTTTCTTCTAAGCACTGCCTGACAGCACAGATTGCGGATTTCCAGCCTGGCGAAAATGAGCGACATGGTGATCTCCTGCTTTGACAAAAGCTAGCAAATATGTACACATGAGCTCCAAGAGAGGGCCTGCCTTTGGTTTTTAATGATGAGATTACCATATCACCCTCTCCATGATACCGCAGAGATGTTGAAAAAGCCCTGCATAATTAACAAGTCAATCCAACCTGAGTCTTTTTTTTTTCCTTTAGGATGAAAAATGAAGCACATCACTACCGATAATGGAAGCAAATGCCTGTCATCACTCATCCTCCGCAGCCAATTTGTCTTCTACAGAGGATGTGTCTCTGAGCCAGTTTGGAGAATTCAATGAACAGTACAGGTGTCAGTCCACAAGATCAATGGGCAGGGCAAAGCATCCAGGAAATCTTCGCACGCTGTAGAACGTTTACAATTATATCTCCCACAAATCTGCCACTCAGTGCTGCCGCTGATATTGATATTATTTCCTGTTAATCTTAGTTGCTAATGCAGTGTGCGTATTCCAGACACTGAGCAAGGTGCTTTGTAACACAGTGGTGGAAAGAGACAGGTGTGACCTTTGTCACTGCAGTAGTTAGGTTGAAATATTTTTTTTAAAAAATCCATGTGTGTTTTATAGGGTCACATTTACAGACGAGTAAATCAAAATGCAAAAATATGGTTTTCCCAGGATCATAAAGTCAGCCAACAAATGCCCTGAGACGATACCTCAGTCCTGGTGGCTACAAGATGATACTGTTGTTCATAAATAAGAGGTGAGTGAAGTAATTAGAATCTAAGTATTTGTAAAGATAATGAGAAAAATAGACTAATGGTGAGCAAAATTGGAAGCCTCAGACAGAATTTTCTGGGGACCTGAAATATTCCAGTGATAAAATATGAACCATTAATTCTCAGATCCAATCACGCAGAGCAAGTACAAGACAACTTGAGTCAACTAGTTTAGACATTCTAGACCTAGACTGTGAGCCTCATTAACGTCAGCTACCATGCATAAGTATATGCCTGCCTTACTCTAAAACTATTAGGAGTGTCCATAGAAATAAATACAATGTGGTAAGACTTTTTATAAATGGACAGATTAAAAGGGATTTAAAAATAAAATGCAAATTTCTTCCTTACTAATTCTCTACATAAAAACTCGGCT
The DNA here is from genome assembly GCF_007827085.1 of Peromyscus californicus insignis. Lineage (NCBI taxonomy): Eukaryota > Metazoa > Chordata > Mammalia > Rodentia > Cricetidae > Peromyscus > Peromyscus californicus. Next base: position 19,318,138 of record NW_026294458.1, on the reverse strand, counting down.
TTGACTCACCTCTGCTCTAAAGGCTAGCTAGAATGTTCCCCATGCATTGCATCCTGCCCCCAATAGCCTGCAATTACTGAGTAGCTCTCATTGACTCTCTGTTTCCCACCTCAGCAAATTTCCACTCCTCTAAATGTAATCTGAAGCACTCTGAAACATGGCCCAGCAACTCCTCCACACAATCTCCTTCCAAACTAGTCAATTCATTTTTCTCTAACCTGGCAGGAGCTTTCTCCACCAAGTGATTGCCTGCTTCCTTATCTGAAACTCGATTTTTCTAATCTTAGCTTATGTGTTCTGTTCCTAGTCTTCAAGATTCAATTTAAAACTAACCTCTGCTGAGTACATGGCTTTGGGGGATCTCTGATCTTTGAAATCTCGAGATTCATCTGATCACTCTGTGGTACCAGAGGCATCTTCAAGTTTTGTTTTTACATGAAGGTCCCACCTCCTCTACTGCTCAGAGAAATGGAAGGAATCGTATCAAATTCCTTTTTGTAGCTCCATAACTAGAAGGCTTTTAGGCTTCAGTATGTTGGTATGCATGAAAGTGAGGTGTCCAGACGACAGCCATGGTGATCATCAATTACTGTGTGGTAGATGCCTGAAACAGCACCAAAGGAAGGTGTCAAAGCCAGGCAAAATGAATGTTGTGGGACTTGAGTGGAGTCGGCGGCACAAACACCAGGGTCAATTGCTGTACAGGTGTCAGTCCACAAGATCAATGAGCAGGGCAAAGCATCCAGGAAATCTTTGCACACTGTAGATCTTTTACAATTTCCAGCTTCATAATCTACTTTAAAAATAAAATGTTGGAAAAAAATATTCCAGGAGATAATGCAATAGTATCTCTGTACTTTAAGCTAATTAGAACTTTTAGATGAAGTTGTACAATAAAATAAAGCAAATTTGGAACACAAACCTCAGAAGTGAAATCCCCCAAGAGAAGTTTAGCTCATTGGTTCACAAACTGCTATATATCACAGCATTCTAGGGGGATTTTTTTATTTTTTAATTCTGATGCCTAGGTCACAGTCATATCAATTAAATAAAAATTTCGGCCGGGCGGTGGTGGCGCACGCCTTTAATCCCAGCACTCGGGAGGCAGAGCCAGGCGGATCTCTGTGAGTTCGAGGCCAACCTGGGCTACCAAGTGAGTTCCAGGACAGGCGCAAAGCTACACAGAGAAACCCTGTCTCGAAAAACCAAAAAAAAAAAAAAAAAAAAAAATTTCTGTGACAGGAAAAAATCAATGTTCTTTAACTCTGCCAATGATTTTTATTGTGCAGAAATGTTGAAAATCAATCTTGGATCCAAGAGACCAAGGTTTGAGCAAGCTCTTTGGGAATATCAATGCTTTCCAAACCTTACCAGCCACTGGGCCAACACCCCTGACATGCTCACTGGATATCATCTGCATCTACTGGAGCTTTGTGGAAAGGCTTGTGTGGCCCCATCCAAGACTCTTGGAATCAAAATGTACATTTTAACCAGATCCCTGTGTAGTTGAAACTATACAGTGGAGGCTGGAGCAGTGCTTGCCCACGGCAATGCCACTCAGAGTGTCAAGTTGGTATAGAAGAGACAATCCCAAGCCTGGACTCAACCTTCTAATCAGAATCAGAGGGTGAACCCAGCAGAGATGTCACCACCACCACCACCACCACCACCACCACCACCCCAAACCTGGCCCCAACCTTCTGATCAGAAACTCTGGGATAGATTAAGCAGTGTCATCTTCCAAACACTGGCAAGCCTTAAGTAGGAACACGATGAAGAATAAATCACTGTTCTTAAACACAACTGCTCACTAGGTGGCTAGATGAGCTTGGATTTCTGATCCTCTTCCCTCCACGTGCAAATTGTGTGTACCACCAAACCCTGTTCCATGTGATGCCAGGGACCAAGCCAAGGGCTACCTTCATGGCTGTGTAAATACTCTATTAACTCTGCTTCACGCCTAAATCCATAATCCAGGTTATTTCTAGGGAACAATGAATGATTCCAGCATTCTAACTTTAGAGGTTCTGATCTTATTGTTCTAGACGATTCTGTGATAATGTTGTTCAAGAGCATCAGAACACATGACAGGACAAGAGCTATGGTCTTTTGCACAGGAAATGGTGGTATTTCCCCGTCCAAATTTATCAGTCATCAAGAACCAATAAGTGAAAATTCCAACCTCCCCAAAGTAGAACCCCCCCTCCCAATTGCAGTGGAGTTCCAAATTCCATTATTTGTCCATTTCCTCCAAACTAAACCATTCCCTCCTGGAGAAAGAAGGCCCACACGACTCAAGAAGCTATAAATCGTTATGCAGCCCAGGAAACATGCGAAACCTGTAAGACCCAAGGGGCTCAGGAAGTCACAGATTCACAAGCTTGTGTCACAACGTTATGCAAGCAGTAAACAATTGCTGAAGTTGGGGACAGGACATTCTTCAGTGGAGCTGCGGATGACATGATCAAGGGGCTTCCTGGATACAACTTTCGTGAATTATTATTCATCCTGAGGTGAGCTCCTGGATGATGCAGCTGTCTTTGTGTCACTGCTGCACCCCGCCCCGAGTAAAGCCCTGGCCCATCCTCCTGTAAGCAACCCCTGACTTATATTCCTGTGAGTGACCACAATAAATTGTTTAGTTCAACAAGCTAGAGGAGGATGGACTACCTTGGCTTCTCGTTGGTATCCTATCAATGATGAACAGGCATTTGCTAACATTTCCCCAAGAAAAGCCATGCAATGCCCAATTAAATTAAACTTCAATTGATTTTCACAAAGATGAAAAGGTTAATTCTAAGGCCTAGAGAATGATGAATGGCTTTGTACACAATTACTCAACGCTGTGCTCAAGTCCTCCATTTCCCCTGAAATTATTCTTGATTATACTTCGGCAGGCATGGTTTTCTCTAAACAGGGGAAACCTAGGCCACTTCCCTCCCTGAGTGGGAACATCATAAATTTGATATTAATGTCAATACCTCCCCACACACACAAGCAGAAGCTTTGGCTTCAAGGTGCTAATCTTTCCAAGTTCATACAACTGGTAAATGGAGAGATTCCTATGACTATCCAGGTATCCACTGAGTTCCTGTGGCTTTTCTCCAGTGCTGTGTCTGGAATGTGAAAAATGAGCCTGAGTGCATACTGAAGGAACAGTAAGAGTGATGGCTCCCATGATTCCTAAAGAAGAGGCAGCAGGAAAAAGCTCTGCGGGAGAGTTTGAAAGATTCCACCGAAACACTATGGAGCAGGTTTAATAATGCTGTGCAGACATAAGGCAACATGCAAAGGTGCTTCATGTTCCATCTCACTGTCAGAGGAAGCAGTTTATGAAGAGCAACCGCACTAGCTCTTGGCTGAATGCCTGCTCAGTACCAGTGTATATGGGATGCTAGAAAACATGTGAAAATGTACACACACAAACATATACATCCCACCCACGTCAAACTTCCCAAGTCTGATATATGAAATAGGAAAACAGATCTAACATCTTTAAAATTACTGTATAATGGTTTACTACTTTCAACCAACAAATAAATTAACAATTAAACATATTGAAGAAAAAAATCCTCAAGTTCAGTGTTTACCCTGTCTAAAAAAGAAAGCATCACAATGTTTATCAGTCAGTTACATTCCCTTCTTAATGTTTGGTAAGTGTTGTCAGAGGGATGCATACACACAATGTAATGAAGTGTTTCCTATGAATGGAGGGACACTCACCAGGAAAGAAACCCAGGAGCCACAGTGTAGACTAGGTCAAGGACTCTGGAGTTAACTCTCTGAGTTCAAATACTAAGCCTGAATAACAGTATAGCCACAGGGTAATTATTGAATTTTCCTGTGCCTCTCTTTACTCAAAATAGGAAGAGTTGCAGTTCTTGTTCTTACATTTGTCTAAGATACAATCAAAAGTTTATAAAATTTTTCACACATGTACTAAACACTTAGAAGATGCTTAGTAAACATTAGCTACTATGGCAGATAGATCCCAAACTTACAGGTTAAAAAAATAGTTCTTGGGGCCCGGGAGCTGGCTTAGTGGGTAAAGGCACTTGCTACCAAGAGTGAGGACCTAACATCCACTCTCTGGAGCCCCATAGTAAAAGCAGAAAATGAAATCCCCCCAAAAGGAATCCTTTGGTGTCTACATGTGTTTCATAGCATGTGCATATTCACAGACAAACATACGTATGATAAATAAATGTAAAAATATTAATGAAATCATGTTTGTCACATAGCCATTTATTTTCCTGACCCCCTCATTGAAGATATATAATCCCTCCTTTAAATTTCATGGCAATAGGCTCTGAAAACACTAGTTCACAGTATGCAGTCAGGATTTGTCCCTATTCCTTTATTTTGTTGGTGACTATGAATAAACAATTAAACTAGCCACTTACCATAAACTCCACTGCCATGAATTAAGCACATAGCAGATCCATACTAATTGCCAAGGTATATTTATATAGAAAGAGGACCCAGCCTATACCCCCCCGGAGTAGTCAGCAGACTGCACACACAGTAAATGCATCAGCTGCAACTGTATAAATAAGAGATACAGTTTGTTCAGAAGGGAAAGCAGACTTTACAGTTAAAGAAACCACAAAGGGTTATTGTCAAAAATCAAAGACCAACAGTCTTGCTTTAAGTGATGTCATGCACCGAAAGAAACTCCCTAGGCAAGGATGGGCCAAGAAGAACATGTGGTCTGTATGGGAAATGCTTTAGTAGTAGCCATAGACAATAAAGTCAGTTTATTGAATAAGGAGTTCTAGAAAATGAAAAAGAATTCAGGTATCCAAAGGAGACTGAAATCTATCTAGATAAACCAGAAAGAGAAAAGAGTGAAATACACACAGAGATTAGAGAGAAGGGTGTTGAGCTAGAGGGTGCCTGTTCTAGTGTCCTCAGGTGGAACAGAGCTGATATGTTTGAGGAACATCAGAAGGACCAAGAATAGGGGTGAAGAAGCCTGAAGGCAGGAGGTTAACTTACATCAAATCTTACCAGTCAAATTTCAGCTTTCCTCTTAGTGATGCATAACAGTGAAAAAAAATTGAGCAGACCAATGAGTTTATCTCATACTATGCCTTGACTAGGTTGCTGGCCATGGAGGATGATGGAAAAAGCTTGGGTAAAAGGATCCCAAACAACTGCAAATGTCAAAGACAAGACGGGGCTGGTTCAGGTTTATGTACTTATTGAAGGTAGAAGGGAATTTCATCTCTGTTTTTTAAAATCAGTACAAAACCTACCGCACTGCTGGATCTTATACCTTTGCCAATTTTTATAGTCTTTCGAAAGTTAAGAAATAGTCACTATCAACTTGTAAACTTGAAAAGTTTCAGTTGTTAAGCCCGTCTTTTGCGAACACATCATTACACGGAGAAGAAAATGTTAAAGATCCAGCAGCAGGGTGGAAACCAAGTGACCTGGCCCTAGATTCACTCAAGCTGTTCTATCTTTCAATGGGTGATGTTGAGCGAGCTGGTCCGTTACTGTTTGTTCTCAGTTATTTTTCACAGCCGTTCACTGAGAGCTGCACCTATCCTGAACTTGAGCTATTAGGGCCTTAAGCAGATGGAAGGAGAGTAAGGAAAAGTAGATGTGTCTGTCCATTGCTAAAATCTGTCCAACAGCTTTCATTTAAAGTAAGTCAAGGAAAGAAAACGTGTCCCTGCATTTTGAGAGCTTAGAACATGTTCATTGCTTGCTAGAAGAGCAAATAATTAAGTCGTACTCGAACAGGGAAGCACAAATGCAGCTAGCCCTTGAGTGTAATGTGATCTGTGCAGCTATAAATAGGCATATAGGGCTCACACACACAGCAGATAAAGTGACGGTTTTGTGGCAGGAAGCAGTGGCTGAGCATGCATAGAGTTGGCGTGGTGCATACCATAAACAGAGTATAAGGACTGTGAAAGATTCTGGTGTGACTAGGGTGACTCATCATCGGGTGCTTTAGTTACTTTAATGTTGCTGGGCCAAAATGCCTTGACCAAAGAAATTTAAGGAAGAAATGGTTTATTCTGATACACAGTTTCAGGGTCCATGATAATGGGGAGATCAAAAGCTCCCAGAGCTTGAAGCAGCTGGTCATATCACATGCATGGTCAGGAAGCAGTGAGGGCTGAACACAAGCTGCTGCTCAGTTTCTTTTCTCCATTTATAGTCCAGGAGCCTAGCCAGGGGAATGGCACCACCCACAGTGGGTGGGTCTTGTTACCTCAATTAACAAAATCAAGATAATTCCCCATATGTTTGGCCAGAGGCCCATCTCCTGGGTAGTTCTAGATCCTTTCACATAGGTGATATTAACCATCATACCAGGTTAATAAGACTTACTGTGTTTCAAGAAAACAGAAACAGTGTGTGTAAAAACTCAAAAACATAACACTATGTAGTACATAGGTTTGCTTACACTATTAAGTCATTCGTCATTTCTCTAATTTACGTTTGCTTACGTATCTGTCTAGAGTTGAGCTGGAAGATACGTTTCTACAAAATCACCACATAATGCTGATGATGCAGGTGAGAAGACTCCACGTCTTCTGAGCTATTTTACTTAATTATTTCAATACCCTCCAGTGTAAACGCTTCAAATTGTTTTGTATAACTGCAGCCACTGTGAAGAATTCTACTTCGGCTAAACAGCTACTGTCTATGAGCTGCTTGCAAGCTCCTCCCTCAAAAAAAGATTCCAAGCAAACAAAACAGGCTCTCTAACGCTAATGACAAGTTAACAATAATGAGTGAGCTTTATTAAGAATTACTGTGTTCTAGGTACTGTTGGAAACACTTTTTTTTAATTGTCTCATTTAATTGATGTAAAAATCTCTGATATCTAAGGGCCAGTATATTCTCGTTTAATCAAAGGATGAATTAAAGACATAGAGAAGTTTAAATTACTGGCCCCAAGGCACACACAGTCATGTTAAACCCAGATCCTGGATGGAAACGAACATGCAGGAGACTCTTTGGGTCTTTACCCACATCTCAACAATACGATGCAGTGATTTGCAAGTCGATGACCTCATATCTGCTTACAATATACCTCTCAGAGAAAGAAGGGGAAGCAATAAAAAAATGTACTGAGCACACATTTATTTCTGCACAAAAAGGAAAGAAAGGACGTATCAAAGGTTTATGAGGTTATCTGTCCCTCTCATCTGGTACAACCTGAGCTCATAAAAATGGGAGAAAGTTTATGTGACTGACCCAAGGCCAAACATTAGTTACCTCATGGAGCCAAGAAAACACTAAAGGCAACTTAGTCCTCACCAGCTTTTAAGAATCCACTTAGTTACATAGTTTTAAAAGGATTCTAAACCAATGTGTCCTGCCTATAAGTGCATTATAAACAGTGGGAGAGCAATTTGGCTAGAGCACAATTTCAACCGTCTCGTGTGTTCCTCTTCTGAACAAGCAGTCTCCCCATCAAAAAGAAATATCCCATCAAGAAAAAAAAGGGACAAACCCCGGGTAAAAGAGTCAAGCAATTTATTCCTTGTGAAATGTGTCAGGTGCTAAACTATTCAAGGAAATCAATGGGTCTGGTTAAAGCTTTCCACAAATCTTATTTGGAGGCAATGTCATGAACTACAAAATATGCATTTCTAATAAACACCAGAGCTACCTTCCTAGTCTCCAAATCACACTGCAAAGTTTTTTCCTTTCTAAAAAAAAAAAAAAAAAATCCAGTGGTATAAATGAATTCACAAGTTAAGGGCGATGGCTAATTGTGCTACTGAGAAGAAATAGCATGAGGAGTGACAGCCCTGTATGCGCCAAAGTGCTGCTTGGCAGGGATAAAAGCTTTGCTTGGGGATACCCGCAGGATAATGCATCCACTTCCTTCTCTTTCAGCTCAACCTACAGGTATAATTTCACAAGAAATAATGACAGAGTCTTAAAATACAGATGACTTTAGAAAACAAAATTAGACATGCCACAGCTCTTCTGTCAAGAACGCTAACAAATGTGCTCAGTCAGGTGGAAGGGGTAGAAAGGCTGGGCCACAAAGACCCATCATTAGAGAGAGCAGATGTCCTCCATAGCTTTTGGAGGCATCTCTGCGTCCTTATAACTAGATATATGAGTCCCTTGACAATTTTCCCCAAGCAACCATTTGGTTCTTGCTTCTGTTCATAGTTGAGCAGGATGAGGCTTTGGCTGTGTCTACATGCTTGTGACTAGTGGTATCAAAACATCATATGCTTGGTATTGTATAGAAAACATAACTGGATGACTAACTTTTTATACTTACAATTAGATTTCTAAAAATCAGATACAGGCCATTCTGAAATACATTTCTTTTCATCTTAAAGTCATAATGAAGTTAATATTTTATGAGATCTAATAAACTATAATTGTATTTATGATTGGCAGGAACATGAAATATTAAAAACTTAGAATTAAGGGATCCAAATTAATTATGTGTTAGCCATTTTAAAAAACAAAAAAATGAAACATTCATTACTAAAACAAACAAGAGATGGAATTTTCAGTCTAGGAATGAGTAGGATTTATGTGTGTGAGTGTGAGTATGTATGTATGTATGTATGTATGTGTGTATGTGTGTGTGTGTGTGTGTGTGTGTGTGTGTGTGTGTGTGTGTGTGTGTGTGTGTATGTGTGTGTGTCACTGAGGACTGAACCTAGGGCCTCCCATATGCTAAGCAACTGCTTCAAGATCTCCCCTTCTTCTGACTTCAAGTTTGTAGACAGGATTTCACTGAATTGCCCAGGTTGGTCTTAAACTTAGTAGCACAGATAGGCCCAAAATTATGATCCTTCTGCCTCATCTTTCCAGTATAGGCCTGTGCCACTAGGCTTAGCAGGAACGAGTAGTTTTAAAAAGAAAATAGGAAGGAAAGAGAAAAAATATATTCAAAATAGAATAGAATTGAAAGGCAATACAAAAATGTGCAAAGACAACAAATTTGGCAAAAATGTTGTGCAACACAACAAAGATGACATTATGTAGATTGAATTTACATAGAGTACAAGTGATAAGTGTTCATATGGCGTATGAAAGAACGTTCGACCTAACTCAACAAAAAATAAAAAATAAAGTTATGGCTTAAAGTAGCCAGCACACACACACAAACACACATGCACACACACACACACACACACACACACAGACAAACACACATAGACACACACACACACACACACACACACACACACACACACACACACACACACACACGTGTGTTATGTGTTGAACCTCACCATGTAGCCCCAGTTAGTTTGTCATGTAAGGCTAGCCAGCATTACAGACGTGTGCTCACACTGCTGCTTCCCACTTGCATATGGGTTCTGAGGAGGGGAACACAGGTCTTCCAGCTTTCATGGCAAATGTTTTACCCACAGGGCCAACTCTTTAGCCCACAAGTTAAGTGTCTGAAGCACTCTAATTAAATTTGTATTAATATGAAAAAAATCTGCCAAATACATATTATGAATTTAAAAGATGATAAGGTGGGGAGTGATAAGGAAAGCAAGCAAGGAACAGCCAGAGAGAACACAGCAGGGAAAAAAGTACCTAGAATGTGGCCAGGTTGGGGAGGGTGGCCTGGAAAGAACATCTCTTTGGTGATGTCAATGCCTTCCCTTCAAGGAATATTGGAAACACATCCATGTCTGAACAAATTTGGGGGTAATGACTCCACAACAAGCACCCAAGATGTGCACTGTGGCAGAACATCAGAGTCTGACCAAGAAGACAGAGGAATAAACAGACTGGAGTTGGACTGTGGTAGGTGATTTGGGAAGGACTCAGAGAACTGGGTTTCCCTCTCCCTGGTTCCAAAGCAGGGGTCGAGATGGGAGTGATCTATTGTTTGTCTTAATAAGTCTTATCCAGAAGGCTTTGTTGGATGAAATAGCAGTGACACTCGGCAGCCAGGACTGCAAAGTGGCCGCTCTGTGATTTCCACTGCATCCTTGTCTTGTCTGTGGGCAGACATGAGTCCTGAGTGGGTTGGCTTTTATCTTCATCCATCCCATCACTGGGGCCTCATGTGATTATGCCTGTGCACTGGTTTATAACCCACCTCCAACCACACAGCATGGCCTGCTAGGTACGGGCCTACCACTGCTGATCCCCACATGGTTTCTCAGCTGCAAACTCTCCTCTGCTTTTGTAATTCTGCCCCATGTGCTTTTATTTCCTTCTTAAAATAATGCTAAGAAGAAAGGGCTGAAGGAGACTCCAGGGGCCACCTCACTCCAAGACTACTCACACCTTTGGCTTCTTCATGCTACACCAAGGGCCTTTCCTCGGCCCTCTCCCCTCTCTCCAGGTGGGTACAGCATGGATCCCACTCACCAGTCTGACGATGACACTAACTTAGCATGCAGCCCCTCTGCACAGACAGAGGGCACTTCATGGTTTTTGTTTTCAGCAAAATAAGAAGAATGCATTTAGTTACAATATCATCATCATTTTCTTTCTAGCATTTTTTTAACCTCTTCAAATATATCTCCTATGATAACACATAGAATAGAATAATGAGACACTAAATTTTATGTAAAATATTCCTATTAATACCCTCCAAGCTGCAATTGTCTTTTTTTATAGCAGTGTTCCAACACAGTCCTGCATTTTTGTTATCATTACATTTGTAGCGATTCTTCTCTGCCACTGCAGAAATAACCATTTGCTTTGTACTCAATTATATATAATTAGTCTTTTCTTCATGAACAAAAGAGCAGGTGTCTATCAGTTCTCTGAAGATGCCATGGTAAAGTTGGTTTGGACCTAATGAACCAAACAAAACATTTCTGGCAGATGCTTATAGTAACAAGAGTTTTTTTTTTTTTTTTCAAACAATAAACTGCTTTTACTCCCCACCCACACAGAGTGAAGAAAGAAAAGGCATGTTAACAACTTAAAGGCTTATAATTTTTCTATTAAAAACATGAGAAGAATTTAAATATCTCTCTGGCAGTGTTTAGCCTTTTTTCATCTCCATTTATGGAAAAAATATAAAATTATTATTTCATTTAAAAATGAATAATTAATATTCATTTTATTAATATACATGGTAGGAGAGGGTCAGGAGAAAGCTTAGTAATTGATGGACAAATATTGTAACCAGTATACAGCATTTTAAGCGTGTCTGTTTTCTGGGTTTTGATAATTGTTCTGCTGTTCTGTGAAACAATGGTATTAGAGAAAACTCAGTGAGTAAAAGGGTGTTTGCTCTACTACTCTAATTTTTCTAAAGCCCAGAATGATTTAAAAATCCAAAGGTAGGGCTGGCTGGAGCGATGGCTCAGTGGTTAAGAGCACTGGCTGCTCTTCCAAAAGATTGGGATTCCATCCCCAGCACCCAGATAGTGCTCACAGTTATCTGTAACTCCACTCCCAAGGAATTCACCACCTTTGTTTGGCTTCTGGGGACATTGCACACATGTGGTTCACAGACATACATCCAGACAAAACACCCATACACACAAAATAATGAAATAAAATTTTAAACAAGTAAAAGGTAAACATTATGTAGGTGGGAAGTATTTAGCCAACTACTGGGAAACCTGTTTATAAGAAGACCCATCCAATCACCCAGTTCCTAGAAAATGTCTACTATGCATGATAGACCATTGTAAATACAACAAAAGATCAAAACAAACTTCTTCACATAGGACATAGGAGTTTGCCTTCTGGTGAATGAGATATAAATAAATAAATAAACAAACAAACAAACAAACAAACAAATAAATAAACATCTATGCTACATGGCAACAGAACTTAAAAGTAAGAATAAAATGGGCACTAGTTTAGATCTAAAATAGCACCCAAAGTCCAATGTGTTTGAGGCATGTTTCACACCATGGCATTATGGAGCATCCTTAATGCACACATGACTTAGATAAAGCAGTAAGTGTATTACCTATACAAACCTCATAACCATAATAAAATTGATGATTGAATGCAACATATACATGATAATGCTCTGACTTATAAAAAAAGCTCAATATATACCAAAAATATGAAGAGTGGTTTAGGCATATAAACAGAAAAAGTTATTTTTAAAACTGTACGTGTGATTTACATTATGTTGGTAAACTGTCACATGTTGTTTGAGCTCACTGAGAAGCTGGCTCTAGATGGGAGATTGTTCCCCAAGCTCAGAGCCCAAGCATGTTGATCTCAAAGTGTTCTGCAAGTCCCCTTGCTGGAATAAGCTGCCCCCCTCCTAACTCTGAGAGGGAAGAGAGAGAGAGAACAAGGCTATCCAAGAGTGTAAGCATCGTGTCCCCTTGAGAAGAGCTGGAAGGTGAACCATCTCCAACAGAGATTACTATTGTTTGGCCCATATTGTAAAAGCTCCTATAATGGGAAAGAAAACCCAGTTCACTCTTGGGCAGTCCGTCCATGGAGGGAAAACTCAATCCAGAACTCAAGTTTACTGTTTCAACTTCCCAGTTTCTGTGGGATATTGTGGGCTACTGATTTGATGATGTCATCTCTCTCTGTTTCTATTTGTTACTATTTGTTCTTTTTTTTTTTTTTTTTTCGAGACAGGGTTTCTCTGTGTAGCTTTGCGCCTTTCCTGGAACTCGCTTTGAAGACCAGGCTGGCCTCGAACTCACAGAGATCCGCCTGGCTCTGCCTCCCGAGTGCTGGGATTAAAGGCGTGCGCCACCATCGCCCGGCACTATTTGTTCTTTTTAGTGGCTTTTTTTCTTACTTTATTATTGAGAATCTCACAGAGGTAGACAAAGAAATATGATATCTCTAACCCCAATTGCTCTCCCCAACCACTCCCATATCCCCACTCACCAACATGTATCCCCCCGCACTTTTTTTTTTCCTTTTTCATTTGGAAGTCTCACCCAAGGTGACCCTCTGCTATGCCATAGACTTACTCTTCCTAGAACCCAAACTGACTACCCCAATGAGGCCTTCCCAGTTGATTCCCGCTGGATGTTTTGATGGTATTTTGCTACACACACACACACACACGTATATATGTTTTCATCTACCTATATAACTATCTCTATATCACTTGCTATTTTTTCTTTTACTTTTACAGATTGCTATATGCTGAATAAATCCACTCATTCAAAACCCAATGTATGGCTATAGTAGATCATTTTTAAATAAGCAAATTCAAATTTGGGGAAGTTATTATGCCTGATAACCAAGGGAAGCAGAATTTCTTCCTGAACAAAAGATACAAATGTGCTGAAATTTCAAATTAGCTTTTATACTGATATCCAAATGAACTTATATTAATCTTTAGATTTTGCACACCTAAGTTATTTTGATAATAGTGTATTAAAAGTATTCATAGTAGGTCATCTTCACTTAAAAACAATGGTATGAATTTCTGAGTTTGAACCAGTTCTATAAGCATTTGATAAAACACATTATCGGCTATCCTCAATATGTGTGTGTGTGTGTTGCATATGTATCAGGCATTCTGGTGCTACATGTTTTTGCTGTATGCCTGAAGTATATGGGCATGCATGTATGCATTTGTAGATAGGCATGGATTCAGGCATGGGATGGACCTAGCTGCAGAGTAAATCACTTCCAGTTATTTTCTGGCAACAGTGAAGGGTTTGTGTGCTTGGATGCCACACTCTTTGTGACCCGCTCTCTTCTGGGTAGAAAGTATTACACCGCTGCCTGGGTTCGGGCAGCATCCTGTGGAACAGAGAATGGCTGTTTGGCTTGCTTAGAGATTGAGTCTTCATCAGTTTATAATTTTTCATTTAAGTTTTTTTGGATGCTTTCATAGTCGTATACAATGAAGTATCCCCCTTCTCCTCCTTCTGACCCCCTTTTTCTTCCAAACTGGTCCCCCTCTTGCTTCTCTGTCCTTTTGTGGTCATGTGTCCCTCTTGTGGTCATGGCTGCTATGTGTTCATGTTTACCATGGTCTTCACATCCACAAGACAGTATTTTGAAGTACTCCTCTACCTCTCTCAGTCCTGTCACCCCCTCTAACAAAATGTCCCCAGGGGCTCAAGATGAGTGGTATAAACGGTGCCACTAATATTTCCATTTACAAAATGCCCTGTGGGTGGTGTTGACAGAAAATGATAACTACCGTTATGTTATTCTCTCCAGTCACTTCTCGTGTGAAACATGAAACTGAGGTCCAGCGATAGCTCACAATTAACATGAGTGACACAGCTATACAGTTCTCTGCTCCAGTTTGTAAGTGTGGCCCTCCTAATCAGACATTCAAGTGCAGATGCAGTGGACGACAGTCATACACGGGGAGTATGGGCTCTCTCCATTCTTCTCGCCTGAATTGAAAACTTGAACCACTTAGAGAATGCATTCACAGAAACACAAATTAACAGTGCAAACCACAATAAAGCAATCAACTTCTTGGCCACAAACTGAGAGAAAAGTGGAATGGGATTCTTCATAACGAGATCTTTTCTTTAGTTTAGAATTTCTGTAATTCATATTTTGTGATGTACAGTATTAAGTAAACAAAGAAAATTCAAAAGGGGTGGACAGGAAAGTCTCAATACTTTAAGAACTTTAAATCTTGCCTCAAACGCTATTGTCAATTTTAGAGTTACAACACCATAAAATATCTGGTTTCCTAAATTACCTTTTGAAGCGTGAGGGGTTTTCAGTCTGACAAAAATCCCTTCCATCAGACTCACAAACCACTGGATGGGTAGTTTGTGGACATTTACTCTGTGTCTCTGACTGTCCCCTTTCTCGTTGGAGGCAAAACCTCATGTAGCTCAGGCTGCCCTTAAAGGCAGTAGAAAGCCTACGATAATGCTGAACTTTTGTCCTTCCTACCTGCTCTCTTTAAAGCTCGGTTATACTCATGCACCCACCACACCGGGTCCATTCCCTGTACATCTAACACTACAGATCTAGCAATAAACATGGGCAAAATTATAAAAACAATATGGCACCCTGAGCAACTGTGGGACTAGGAATTTACCCAGCGACACCTGTATGATTCTGGAGAACTTGAAAACTGTGAGAGCGGTTATTCTCACTTCTGAAGCATGTGTATTAGCTGTTTCCAAAGTACAAATACATTCTCTCGTGTCTTGATGAACTGTATTTCCTTCTTGAACTTGTCAACTCTAATGCTTAACAACCATTTCCGGGAGATTGTTTAAAAATAATCTTTAATATTTGCAACTTTTATTTCAAGACTGTTTTTAAAGTTCATGTTAGAGCTACCAGTCTTTATTAACTTATTCCTATTATACATACTACGATTCATCATGATGATATTCAAGTTTTGTCCTTAACCAAAATGAAAGAACATATACGTACATGTTCAGTGCTTGCCTGTAGAAATAACATTTTCCACCAAACAATATACTCTGAGAATTATAATTTGTTCATCACTTGGGTCCAAGATTTAAATATTACCTTATGCTGGAAGGTCTGTATTATTTGAATGAATGTTTAGCTCCCTGACCAAAAAAAAAAAAAAATCCATTGAGAAGACATTTTCATCTAATGACTACTGGAAACTTTCAAGCATCCTACCTTCTCATTGTATACATAGCTCCTCTGATAGAGTGCTTTATTTTCTGTAGAGAATGAGATAATAATGCTGTAAGAAGGATAAAGGGGGAAGACTAGCTCCCGAATCATCAAATAGTCCAAAAAGCACCGTGGCTGTGATGGACCGCATATTCAATTTACACTGCATTGCAAGTAGCTGGTGTTCCTTACTGTAGTCGCTGTTTTCGTCCTTGGTCCCGTCAATGGTGCCATCTGGATGCATCTGCAGGAAGTATCCCTGCTGGCTGAATAACCTTGTCACAATCCCTTTCAGCTGGGGTTCTGCAAGACAAGATGAAATAATTGTTCGCTTTTTTATTTTGTTTATTAAAAACGCACACTTGCAAGTTGTTAAAATACCTTCTACAAGTAAATGCATGAACGCCTGTGTCATAAATATTGAAACTAGCATTTGGAGTGGGGTTGTCTCTGGGTAATAACTACGCTGTTCTTCTTCCTCGGGTCAGAACCATAGTACTTTGAAACAGTATGTCATGTGTAAGTAAATATTAGAACCAATTATGGTTAGAAACCCCAGATGTGTTAAAAAGTGAATTCTTTTTCCTTATTCTACACACAGTGCCTTCCTGAAAGATGCCCCTGAGTTTGTGGTTATAGTTCAGCAAAGCTCGCTTCTCCAGTACGAAGCAATACTCTAAGTCTCCTGATGTCATAATTGGGATCTGGAAGGCTTCTCATTTCTGGATGTCAAGTATCTGTCAGCAGTGCCTAGATTTTGAAATTCTGGTCAAGTTCATCTGAAAAGAACTACAAATGAGAGCAAAACCATGAGAGAATGAGACCCTCGCAGTTACTAACACTTCACCACAGACAGGCCCAGCCAAACTCACTTCTCTAGTACAAAGCAAAACAGCAAAATCCTCAAGCAATAAACATTTCTTTAAAAAAAATTTTAAACCATAAGTGGTCCTCACTTTTTTTTTTTTTTTTTTGGTTTTTCGAGACAAGGTTTCTCTGTGTAGCTTTGCGCTTTCCTGGAACTCACTTGGTAGCCCAGGCTGGCCTCGAACTCACAGAGATCTGCCTGGCTCGGCCTCCCGAGTGCTGGGATTAAAGGCGGTCCTCACTTTTAAACATTTTACATAATTAAGTCATCACACTCTTTGGTACAGCACATTTATATTTCTGTACATCAGCTGATACAAATATTTACAGCTTTTCCATTGAGGTGGCGCCTATGGCAACAGACTGGTTTCTCCAGCATTGCCAACCCTTCATCTCTAGTGCTGGATGAAAATTATCTCAGGACATTTACAGCTCTAATTATTTCATAAAACAGAAGGAAAAACAGAGAATGCGGTCTCTGGTGGCAGAGACTGAGGCAAGGCTGGAAACGACATAATTGAAGTTAAAGATGGTCTACAGCCATACCACCCTGAACACGCCCGCTCTCGTCTGAAGTTAAAGATGAAGAATGATGTCTGTGGAAGGACCATTTCTGAATCTGTCCCTGTCGGCCTCAACCTTTGTGTTTATTCAATCAATACCAGTTAGGAGTTCACTTTTGGCCCCTCTCTGGGAAACATCAGGTAAACTAAACACTTGAATGATGTTTGGTTCTAACAGGAATCCAGTATGTGACTTGGTGACCATAACTGGGAATATAAGGCAATGTGTGTGGCATCAAAGGTGTCCTAAGAAACAAAAGAAAATTGAAAATGAGCAACAAGTGGTTAATACAGAACTGAATTGGAAACCAGGCATTCTGGTTAATAACAATACATTCTCCTAAATTAAATTAGATGCTTTCAGTGTGTAGATCTAAATTTCCTTGTGGATACAACCTAGAAGTCAAACTAAGTGTGCCTTAGGTCCCTTCTATGATTTGCTTATTGTCACATTAGAGTCCTCTACTCTTAGTGGTGACAGGATTTGTCCTCAATGCTTGTCCTCCATGGACCCACTGAACCCAACATGCATACCATGGCTATGTCAAAGAAGCACACAGCTACATAACAAAAAACTGTGTCCATCTTCAATGAGGCTGCATGGCTGGGAAAAGACTTCCAGTATGGCCCATCCAGCTCTAGCTATGCATGGGGACATAAGATCCCTCTGAGATCCCCAGCTTTCTTGGTGTACCAAGCAAACAATATAGCAGCTAAGTCTCACGTTTCTCATCTGGGTTTAAAAAAATATTCTACGCATACTGTAGTCAATGAGAAGTTCAAAGGAATAACTAGGAGACTGTATGAACTATGAAACTACACAAATCTATAAATCCTAATTACTGCATAATGTTTCAACTATGAAAATGAAGGAAGCTGTAGGGCAGACCCCATGCCTCCTGGGTCTGTTGCGGTAAAATACTGATTGAACTTGTGAAAGAACAACGCAAAGAGTGGGCTGAGAATAGACAGAGAGACAGAAAGCAACAATCAGTGTCTTTCTGACAAGCTTCGGGTCACTTTAAGAAGTCCTGTCCTCTTTGGTGATGAGATGCACGGCAGTCTACTCATTAAAGCCTGCAAATTATTGTTTGTTTTCCCCATGCTTCTCTTTCTGCACCTGCAATTAGACACTGTTTTTTGTCATGGTGAAGTTATCCCCCTGTTGGGACTTTGGGAATTCAGGTTGGTAAGTCTTGTTCAGAGTAATGAGCACTAGACCTTTACACCACCTCCCTGTGCCAAGAGCAGTGAGGAGTCAGATGTGGATCTGAGTCTTAATTACATGATGATCTAGAGACACGAATGTCCTGCACCAGAGAGATTTCCCAGGAGGCCAGCACATCTAGTGAGCATGCCCAGAGCCCAGTACAAGCCACTGTGAGCTGTGCAGCCCAACTGTAGAACAGTGCCCCATTCTCTTCTCTCAATCCCTACCAGCCTTTCTAGGCTCCTGCCAAAAGGAGGCCTTCCAGAGAGGCTGGCCAATAGAGTGAGAGACCTGTGTTGAGGAGGGGAGTGTCTTGCTATATTTGAAAGAAATGCTAACTACCTAAACCCACTTTTGGCATATAAAATATCCTGTTCATATTAAAAACATGTATGTTCTTTGTGAGTCTCTGCTAAGAGATTGGGGGGAAAAAGCCTGTGCTATCCTCAGGAAACACCTAGGCTAATGCAAGAAACATAAATTATATTAGTGTCAAGGGAGGGGCCACTAAATGAGTTAGGCAACATGGCATGATGCCCCCCAGAAGCAAGGACTAATTCTGTCTACATTAGACAAAGATACCACTGCCACATAAGGAATGAGCAAGATCCTCTCCCCCAAGTATGTGTGTATTCCTATGCATAGGAATGCATGTGCATGTATGTGAACGTATTTTCACATGTATGGAAGTACTTGGGGGGAGGAGATAAATATATGATAGATAGATAGACAGATAGATAGATAGATAGATAGATAGATAGATAGATAGATAGATAGATAGACAGATAGATAGACAGAAAACAGACAGACAGGGACTCTCACAGGCCCTGCTAAGCAAGCTAGGCTGGCCAGCTTATGAGCTCCAGGAATCCACCTGTGTCTACCTCTCCAGTGCTGAGACTGTGAATGCATGCTACCACACTCAGCATTTTCTACTCAGGCTCTGGGACTGAGCCATCTCCACAGCCTAGGAACAGAAGTTCATCTGAAAAGACAAAACAAATAACAAAACCAAAGGATAAACAGAGGCATTCCAAAGAGAAAACACAGCAAGCAGACTCTACCAAAGAGTCTGGTACAGACAGAACATAGAGTGTAAGTTTTCAAATGCTGACATGCAAGTTAGTGTGTCCTACAAGTGTTTACAGATCAAGAGGAAATGTAATAAAATAGTGCAATTTAATGAGACAGCTAAATAAATTTTATTAGATTCTTTATGATTTAAAGAAATTTTAGATTGAGAAGTATTTTATTCTATTTTTTTTTCTATTTTCTAGTGAACTGGTGGCCAAATTATTTGATGGCAGTGGAGGAGTTAGTTTGCTACGTTTTATGCTCTAAAGAGAAGTGGTAATACTGCAAGCATTTCCCTCAAATCCATTTCCTCCTTTTCCTGGGCACCCAGCTCGACCATATGTCCTAGCCTCCCTTGCAATTAGGTTTGGCAGATGAAAGAGTGTCATATGGAATGTGAGTGGAAGTGATATGTGCCATTTTCAGGCCAAGGCTTTCAAAAGCAAACATTCTCTTCCATGTTCTCTCTGGATTAAGATGGCTAAGCCCTGGGGGATGCTAGAGCAATGGAATGGAAGAATGCTGTGCCCTGAAAAACCAGTAGAGAAGAGAAAATAGCTCTCAGAGATACCCACCTTGGGCAATGAGGTAAATAACAAACAAATTTCCATTGGCTCAGTATGGTAGCTTTCTTCTAATGAGAACAGTATGGAGAGGAAAGGAGGGAGGGGTTTTACCCAAACACAACAAGCCTCTACCTCAGCCAGATCACCAACGAGAACACCGACAGTAATAAATCATGATGTTACCGTGTATCCTCGGTATAATCAGCCAAGATGGCACATTACCTTTGTGACTTTCCATCAAAAATGTGTAACTTCTCACTGTGAGAGAGACACAAAGCAAATCTCAACCAACTGGCACACAAAACTTGGTTCAAACCCCTCAAAACTGTTAGGTCATCATCCACCAAAAGGAAACAGAAAATATCACAGACAAGACTAGAGGGATACAAAGGAATGTGAACACTAAATGGAATGTGGTGTTTTGCAGCTGAAAAGTCAAAACAGTGGGCTTAAAATAAAGAATCAGAGAGGCATGGTGGCCCACGGTGGCAGAGCTTGGTGGGCTGAGGCAGGGAGATCACAAGTGTTAGGTGACTCTGCTTTAAAAACAAAAGATAGAAAGAAAAATTAATAAAAAGAATGGGGGAAGGAAGGAGAAATGAAGGTGTGAAAAGGGAGAAAGATAGGAACAAAGTTTAGATTTCAGTTTATCATAACGTATCAAAATTAATTCTTTATTGTGACAAATGTCTCAGAATAATTTAGGACATTAATAAGGAAAATGGGTATAAACAATACAGAAACTATATTATTATAACTTTTCAATCAAAAACTATTACAGAAATAACCAGGTGTAGGAGTGCATATCTATAATCCCAGCATTTGGGAGGCAGAAACAGGAAGATCAGGAGTTCAAGGTCAGCCTCATAATGAATTCAAAGCCATCCTGAGCTACATGAGACTCTGCCTTAAACAGAAAGGAAGGAAGGAAGGAAGGAAGGGAGGAAGGAAGGAAGAAAGGAAGGAAGGAATAGAAAGGAAGCTGAAATTCTATTATCAAATACACAAATAGGTTATCACAGTAGAAATTATAGAAAATGAAGAAAAGAAAGTCTTTCTCTGAATCCTCTAAGGGACTGAGTGAGAACAGAGGTACAAGGTAGATAGGATTCCATGCAGAGTACCCCATGCTTCAGGGTAATAGGTTGATTTCAACAGAATATTTAGACTCAGGGATACTCAGAAAAGATGATACTTGAGGAAGCTTTCTAGATAGTTCAGATGGCTTGACAAGCAATGCCATTCTGCAGTGTTCTAGGCGCGCAGAGGAACCTGGGGCAGAGACAGAGCCTGAGAACTCGGTCATACAGTTTAGGATGGAGAGCAGATTGCAGGGAACAGAGCGCATCTTAGAAACAGGAAGTGTGTGGCATCCAGTGCCTTCTTTATCACTTCCTGTTCTGTTCTCCGTTCTTTGAACAGTATGTATACTACTGTAGCCCAGTCTGTGTAGCACAGGCAGATCTCAAATTCTAGCAATAAGCCTGTCTCGGTTTCCATAGTGATAGGTCTACAGGTGTGAGTCCCCACAGGAAGATCTTAGGTCATGTTCAAAAACAAAGCTAACTAAGCAACAAACAAATTAAGGCTCAGAGCAAACAGACATTTTGCCAAGGCCACCCAATTGGCACACGGATGAGTGGCCATAAAAATTCATATTCTATCCTCTTCTTTGCAAAGAGCAGACAAAACTCAGTGCTTATCTTGAGCAAGCAGTGAGCAGGAAAAGGGGGTTGGGGAGGAGAGCCATGAAAGCAGGGTGATGTGAAACTATCTAGCTGTGCATTAGTTACTGGAGTCCAAGTCGGTCACTGGAAAGTAAAAGCAAAGAATGTTTGACCCACATAGTAGAGAATTGTATAAGTTTTTTCTTTTAATGGCTCAAATAAAAACATTCCATAGATCAGGTTTAATTTATTTCACTGTTTATCTGTAAGCATTTATTCAGCCCAGGTGAGAATTTGAGAATGAGGGCAGGGTAAAGAAATGAAGGAGACTGTGCATATACTGGGCATCCATAATTGGATACTAAAATTAGGTTGTATTTCTATGGGACCAACTTATCAATATTAATCCCACAAATTAGCTAATATGCTTGCAGGTAAGCTCTACTCTAAAGTTAAAACCACATGAAACATATGACCATGATGCAGATGTGAGGCGGACTGATTCTGGTGGTTCAGCCATTCTTGTTTTCATCCAAGTGGCCATACTTTGAGCCTGTTTCCCTGGTAGCGCTCACCTGCACTGTGATTCCTCTAAGCCTGCATTTACCACTAACAACATGTGAATATGTCACTTATTCTCTTCCCATTTTACAGGAGCTATTACGGATGTCCACTGAAGATGCATCTCTTAGCCCAGGTTCCAGAGCTGTAAAGGATGAAATGGGTTATGCTCATGGGACAAGGGTCCCACCACTCTCTAGCACTGTTGAGTAGGTTGTTTTAAAAGGGGCACAGGAAAACGGGCACACATCCAGAAGAAAGCAAATAAAGTAAAGAGTATTCGAAGGACAATTTGGTGTGAAGTCTGGCCGAGTGCGCAGTCTACGCTGACGTCTATTCCCCGAAGAAGCAGGGAACTGGGGGACATCTGGGCTGCCTCCATATTCCAGAAAGCAGACACAAATAATAAGGAGCCAATTTGGTGAGCTCCCCCATAGGGTCAGCACTAGGGACAATGAGTGGAAGCTATAGCAAAGCAGGTTAAAAGGATGCTCTGTAAATTGTCTTCAAAGAGAACAGGTTGCCCAAGGAAAGAATGTTTTCTACAACCGGACAGGAAGATGCAGAAAAACTACAGGTCAGAACCCTGTGAAGGGCATGGGCAGCTTCAAAGGATGAGACACTCTGAGTGGTAGTGCTTCTGAATCCTGATGCTACCGGGAAGTTTTGGTATGAACCAGTGGCTGCTAAATACAGTTTCCCTTCTCTGTTCTCTTAGTTTGTGCTTTCAGCAGGGAACTGAAAAAAAAAAAAAAAAAAACAAAACTGTTTAGTTGGAAGCTAAAAATGCAAATTTCTTTGATAAGGATACCAGGCACACATACAATCAGTTGGTGGTTTGCAAGTGGCCCTGCTGTATTATGGTTTAATACTGCCCACTTAAAGGCACTGAGATTGCAGAGGCTGTTAAATGAGTTTTGTCAAGTGTTTCTGGGGCCTTCTCTCCCTGCAGATTTCAAAATTAGACTGTGGGGTCTGGAGGTTATTCAAAAGAAGCAATAGTGACCACCAGTCATAGCTAAAGAGTATACAAGAGGATATGTTTACAAATCATAAATCGAAATACCAGATAAATAAATCAGAAATGGAAGACAGTATAACACTTGAAAAAGAATAGAACTCATCTGGACACAGTGCAGAAAAAAAAAATTGCTATGGCTATTCATTAAAAATGCATGCTTTTTAGTAAAAAGAGAAGCAGCCCGGAGGCCCCTCATCCACTCCACAGAACACTGCAGTGAACAGGCAAAAGGAGCATCTTCAAGAGCTGAGGCATGAAGCTGACAATGTGTCACTGCAGACTGGCAGGATCTGCTCCAAAGCTGAGAGAGAGCCACTTCCTGTCAGGAGTCCCTATCTCCGCATGAGTGAAACAAGACAGCGGATGCATGCCATCAGGGATTACCTACCATGGGACACGGGTGTCCCCACAAAGCAAAAATTATTTCCTTAATATTTTTGGTTGTGAGCCTAACCTTTCATGGCTGAGCCATCTCTCCAGTCCAAACTCCCCAAGGAAGGCCTTACCCCCTCTGAGGAGTGAATGAGGGATGAGGCAGGGGGGAGGTGGGTAGGAGCAGGCAAACGAAAGGGAGGGGAAACTGTGGTTGTTATGTAAAATAAAAAAGTTTAAATAAAAAAAAATTTCTCAAAAAAAAAAGGTATGTTCAGAATTTACATGTGAATCCATTCTCTCCTTCAACTAGTACTAATGGCACATTACACACACACACACACACACACACACACACACACACACAAGTAGAAATATTCTTAATATAGTCAATTTTAAGCAATTATTTGACATCATAAACCATGGAACCGAAGCTTAGAAGACACCATCTCAATCAATCCAAGTTCATCACTGGATCAAACAGAGGAGAAAACATGAAACATACAGCCTCCTAAGAAATAGGGTAAAGAAACAGATAGACGCATCTTTAATTGGGATTTGGTAGAAGTGCTGTAATTAAAAAAATAAAACAATAGAAAAGGACTTCACATACCAGAGAAGAATGGGCTTTGATGAACAGTTAAGAAAATAAATTATATACACCTGAGTGAAGAGCCGGAGAAAGTTTCCATGGAGCATCCCTGGGCCACAAACAGTAAGTATTTCTAAACTTGAAAGGCTTGGCCCCAATCAGATAAGATTAGAGGCTCACTGAAGAGTTAGCCTTCCTCTATGGTAAGAGTGCACAAACCACAGCCCTGTCACTGCAAATGTTGTTAATAAACTTTATTGGCACACAGCCATGGTTGGTCATCATTTTCCATGACTGCTTTTATACTCCAACCAGAGATGAACACTTGCAACCATGATCTTAAAGTCTGGACCTGCCTGGACTGAGTCTACCAAGTTGATCTCAATCCTTGCGGGGGGAGGGGGGAAGGCTTTGCCCTGGAGGAGGTGGGAATGGGGGATGGGCTGGGGGAAAGGGGAGGGGGGTGGGAGGGAGGAGATCAAGGGAATCCATGGCTGATATGTAGAACTAAATTATATTGTAAAATAAAATTAAATTAAATTTTAAAAAAAAAGTTCAAAAAAAAGTCTGCAAAGCCAAACACACTTACTATGAGATCTGTGCACAGAGTTCGCTAACATTTGTTTCACGAACCTTGTTTCTATAATTCTCTTTGCCCTAAATTCATGGCCTCTGCCTTCCGCTTAACTTGGACTCCTCATCAGGAAGACCTCCCACAAAGTCTTTCTGATGCCCTGAAGCAAAATCCATCCTCTTTCTCAACTTTCCCTCTTACACAGGCTAGCAGAGGACTCACTCACTGCAGGGTTAGAGTCCCTTGCTAACATCTCTCTCTCTGTAGAATACCTATGATCATCTCAAGGGCAGGAACTTTAAATCATTCAGTACTCCAGCCCAATTTAAACACAGTAACAGGCACAAGGTGAGTGGATAGTGTTCAAACATTGAATGAGCACGTTATAGCTGGCATTTTCCGCTGTCACCTGTGACTTCCAGAGGAACTCATTTGTAAGAAAGAGCTGTTCACACCCCTTAATACAATGCCTCCAGCCTTCACACCACACTGTCTGACAGGCACAGCAGCAGCAGCCTCCATAAACTGCACGGTCTCCAAAGCGTGGAGCTGCCTCACACTTCCACGGGAAGCAAGTGACCTTGAGGCAGGCTACCCTTAACCTTCATGCTGCCTCAAAGCTAAATGGAAAGAAACATCCTGCTTTTCCACAGTGTCCTTTCTCTGAGGCGGTCTGAGCAGAGGAAGACAGCAAAGGTGGAAAACTGACCAAGGATATAAAACCTCAATAGAGATGAGATTTTTGTAGCGAACCGGTTTCATTCCTCATAGCACCCCCCCCCCTTCCTCCGGCATCCTTCCCTTTAATGGGCTCATGAAAGTTTAAAATAACTCAAACACCATTTACTGACTTCCGACAAGCGTGAGGTGCCCAGTACAAAGATGAGCAAGAAGCATTTCCTGCCTCGAAGGCACCCACGGCTCATCAGGGAGGCACACAAAACCAATCATTCCACCAGCGAACATGAAAAGTGCTGTCATACATAACAAATAAAATGCCACAGAGATTCACAGAGTGAGGAGGCTAATTTTACCGGGGATGGCGGATTGTGAGACAAAAGGCAGTTAAGAAAGACTCTGAATAGGAAATCCCATTTTAGATGGCCTTGAATAGGTAAGAGGATTTTTGCTTCTGGCAGGAGCAACCATGCACTTAATATGATGAAAGACTCCAAAGGTAAATGTGTGGTCAGCATGTGGGGAGATAATTCAGGGGTGCAAATACGGCTGGAGGGGACAGTGGAAAGAGCACAGGGTCCAGAACATCACACGGTCTGTAAATAACCCTAATGCTTTAAGCAAATAAGTTTTATTTCATCCTTTAGACAAGAGATCGACATCATTTTTACTGTGTGTCCTATGTTCAAAAACTTAATCTATGTCTTCTATATCTGTATACTTATTTATAGCCACATGCATGTATGTCTCTCCAAACTGTGTATATGTGATGAGTCAAAGAATACATTTTAAAACACATCAGTACCAGTCATAAAAGCAAAATCTTTCCACATGTTGAATGGCTATTCTGCTCCCAACTCTTTGAGGAGCATTGCTTCAGGCCACAGAAATACTTTTTTTTTTTTTTTAAAGTCAGGGGATGAAGTGAAGTTTTTGTTGTTGTTGTTTTGTTTGTTTGTTAGAAGAAGGCCGCATTTGGGTACTGTGCTATGGTGGTCGTGGCAGCCAAGAAGGAAGTTATTCCATATCATAAGGGCCCTAATGGAGGCATAGATGTCTACGAAGACCTAGTCTTACTGAGACAGTCATGTTTATGCTTTAAAGAGCCTAGGAATGGCAGTTCTCGTGAGGTCTCCCTCAGCTGCCGAAAGATGCCAAACTCTCTCTCCCCAAGTTAAAATCCACCTCAGCTTCCAAGAGACCCAAGGGAGCCCGTGGGTAATGGAAGCTTAAGGAAGCCATTTCCAGCAAGAGAAATAATGATTTCTTGATTCCTTGGGATCTGGGTTCAGATAGGGTAGTGCGATTATGGTAATCTCACCAGTACACAGTCCCTTGATTTTCTCAGATGGCCCTCCAGAAAGGTAGACCTTGAATGAACATAGCTTCGACAACAGTTCACAATTGATACTGAGGTTCTAGAGAACACAGGTCACCAGATAATCCAAACCTGAAGATGACCCAAGACTCAAGAGTTGAGATCTGGAAGAACCATGTGGGCAGGAAGAGCTAATTCAAGGCTTACTTTACAGCTGAAGAAGCACAAAGAAGAGAAGCCATGACGGAGGAAATATCCTTTAATCCCTAGAGTCAGGGCTCTCTAACCTGCATGGTTACCTCTTTGTCTTCTACTCCTGAAAATGAAAAGCATCTTTCATATCTCCCCTGAAAGACCCCTTGACTTTTCTCAAACTGCCCAAGCAAAATCCAAGCAGCTATTTCGTTTCCTCAAGTACAGGCATACTTTGCTTCTTGTGTAATTGATATAATGACCAGGACCTACTTCAGAAGGCCTTCCTAGGGATTTAAGAGTGCATGTTATAGTACATGGCTAGGAGATGGCCATGCTTATAAGGCAGATTAAATTCTGAGATACCGTCAATACAAATAAACCCATGGTTAGGACCATAAAAAAATGGGCAAAATCTGAGTTGCATGTAAAGATAGCAAATGTCCCATGTTCAGCACCACCAGGCACCTTATGTGGATAATAACATTGTGTTCTTATGGAAATCATCACGTAAGGTGGGTATCAACAGTGAGTGTATAACTGTATGTATTTTTAAAGAAACTGGGAAGGTTAAAAACTAAAGCTAAGTCCCAGAGTTATAACAGTCAGACATAAGCTTGCAGGATGATCTCTTTACTAAACACATCTTCTCCTCACTAATCATGAATTGTCTTTCCGAGTATAATATGCCAGTTTAGTCTCTCTCCTCCCTTAACTGCAATCAGCCTAGGAAAGGAAAAGGCCAGAAGTAAATGGGAAACACTAATCTGAAGTTGAAAACATCTTTCGGCCTCTTGGCACAAACACAATCAAATGAAAAGGGATGAAGGAATATAGACACCTCCATGCACACAGAAAGCATTCTATAATTGGCCTGGAAAAAATCTGTTACTTGTTACTCTTAAACTTCTTCTTCTTTTCACAAACACCAGAAATAAATGAGCAGCATGCATTATCTAGGAGAGGCGACACTTGACAAAGTTGCCTGACATCATAGTTCATGTACAGTCTCCCAGACAGCCCAGCATTCCAAATGAGAAAATCCAGAGAACTCTCTTACATCTCCCAGATCCAAATTACCAACATGTAAAATGATACTGTGGCAAAAATATGATTTTTTCTACATTTTTTTACCAAAATCTCCAGTTGATTGAATCAGTTGACTGATAATAATAACTTCCTGTAATACACAGTGCAGGTAGTCATAGGGTACCATCCATCAGCCATGAGGATACGTTCATCAGGCTCTGCGCTGGCAAGTTCAGAACAAGAAGTGTCCACAGCGAATTGCATGGGTCACAGGCTTGCAGACCTCTTAGCTGATCCAAAATGCCACCTCTATTGCCGAGCCTACCACTCCTGTCTGGCCTATCACAGGACACTGACCACTTCATTACTAACACTCCGTCCAAACCACAGTTAAAGTAATATTTTACAATATAAATTGCAAAATGCCACTCTCCTGCCAAATCCCTTTAATAGCTTCCTATTTCACTTACAATAAAACAGCAAACCCTCACTATAGCCTGGAGAACTTCCTACCATCTTGCTCCTCCCACTATCCCATCAGTATCTCAATTCACTCTGCCTGGCTCACTAGGCTCTCGGCATACACCCTTCTCTTTAGTCAGACCCAGGCATCTCTGTTCAAGTGCTCCCTTTTGCCTGGATTTACTTCTTCTTGTGGTAAGTACCAGTCATTTCACAGATCCCTTGCTCATTCTCTCAGTTTAAATTTACCTGCATATTTATATTACACATCAGCACAGTTTTTTTCCCCCTTCATTGCATGTATCCTGATAGATTGGTAGATAATTTCTATGTATTGTTTAACATCTACCTCTATACCTAGACTGTAGCATGCATAAAGGTGAATGAAACCTTGTTAGTTTTAGCCATCAGGATATGCCCAGTATTTAAACGAATGATTATCAACACCCCTTAGGAAGCAAAGTTCTTTAATGAACTGATTGATCCCCTCTCTCTGGGCTTCAGGTTCTATCTATAAGATGACAGAATTGGGAAAGTTCAGTAGCTACAAAGATAGGCTCCAAGAAACACAAAGAATTCAAACGTAGAAACAGATGCGTGCAAGCTATTTGTCGCAAGGTAGAACTGAAGGTGGAGAAAACGTTTTTAATAGATGAGCATCTTTCAGCGCTGTAAGTTAGGAAAAAAATTAAAACTTGCCAATTGAATTATAAGTGCTACGCACTGAGTGGGTGAAAACAACTGATTTTTTTAAAATATATAATACAGCCCACAGAAAGGAACTGCAAATATTTATCAGCGTGAACAGCATATTTGAGATGTAGATGTTTATGAGGGGCAGGGGCTACATCCCACATACACTGGGGAAGCTCTCAGGAACCAGTCCAACATAGGTACAAGCAACCACCACTGTGACTGCAAATTTAGAACCATGACCCAGACTGTAAGATCTCATGAAGAAACAAAAGCCAAGACGATGCTTTCCAGAGTAGCTGATCTGGCTGCAGGCGGTCTGAGACCAAGAGCTCACTTCTCTCACAGGAAACTACAAGAAGCATATTTTAGGGTCCCATATAGCACTGGTTCATGGGAGGACAGCCACTGGATCTTCTCGGCCCAGAGGTAGAGGACAGTGAGCCTTCAATATCCATAATCTATTTTTAAAATTGTAAGCACTTTTGCACTTATATGGCACATACCCCACTAAGAACCATAAACAGGAACTAGAGAGACGACTCTGCGTTCAGCAGCACTTATTGACCTTGTAGACGATCGAGATTCAGTTCCTAGTACCCACATTGTGGCTCACAACCATCTGTAACTCCAGTTCCAGGGGATCTGACACCCTCTTCTGGCCTTCACAGGCCAGGCTTCTGCACACATGTGATATACATAACACACACACACACACACACACACACACACACACACACACACACACACACTCAGGTGTACAGATACACATAAAATAAATATTTTTAAAAAGAAAAACATTAAAATATGGGTTGAATTTATGTTTCACGGAATCAAAACTAGAAAAAAAACATTTATTTGCTATTTTAAAACCTGCTTTTTTGCTCAAGTCAAAAGAAAACTGGTTTGATTTTAGAATGTTGGATTTTTTTCCTCCAAAATCAAGAAGCCCCTTACAAGTGTGTATCCACATAATCAATTCTGCCTAGGGATCCTCCTTCTTGTCATAAATGGAAAATCAATTAGCGATGATGCTCATGAAATCTTTTCTTTTAATTATGATATTGATTGCGTAACAACTTCTTGATGTGCCATGTAACAGTTTGATCTGTGGTTGTCATTTGTATTTTCTGAGGATTAGCTTAATTATAACTTTCAGATTTATAATAATCTTACCTGTCCACCAACTATTTCCTTTCCCTACACTCTGTTTTATCATGAACTGTTTTTGGCATGCAGAAAGTGCACCACTAACAATAAAAGATGTCCTGAAGCTACCACATTTCATAAGTAGAGAGGGCTTGAGACTATGGGCTTAGTATGGACCTACGGTCTAGAGAGCAGGCTCCTACCCTCACTGCCTCGCAGATATCCATACAGTTCATAGAAATCATCAAACACCAGCATGTTGTATGACTGCATTAAACCGTTTTCCAGAACCCACATATTACCGGCCTCCTCTCAATGTCTTTACTCCCCTAACCGGAACTGACCGTACTTCGGAATTCTTAGCGTGGCTTTTCAGTTCACACCTTTGTCCCCCTCTTCCTTCGGGTCACAAATGGAGCTAGTGCAACATTTGTTTCCAGCACAAAAAAGTACACATCTCATTCCACGACTTAGTTCATTCAACATCATGTTGATTCATTTGGATTTTGAGTTTTCATCTGATCTGGAAATTCCTCCAATAGACAACCACAAGTGTTTTGCACTTGTTGTAATCTGATTGACTTATTTATGCGTTACATCTCAGCTTGTGTTTCCTATGCCTCATGTACTTCTTGACTTTATAATCTTTTGGTTTCTTCATTCAAATTGATCTCCCCCTTAGTCTTCCTCCAGTTTTTTTTTTCCTTATCTTAATTTGGAAATTACACTATGCCTCTCTCTCTCTCTCTCTCTCTCTCTCTCTCTCTCTCTCTCTCTCTCTCTCTCTCTCTCTCTCTCTCTCTCTCTCTCTGTGTGTGTGTGTGTGTGTGTGTGTGTGTGTGTGTGTAACAGACTCTAGAATAGCATGGATTGGCCTCCAGCTCACCAAGTAACCAAAGGCAGCCTTGAACTAACTCCTTATCCCTCTGCCTCTCTACCTTTGAAATGCTAGGGTTACTGGTGTGCACTACCCTCACTTGATTACCCTCTCATAATTTCTGTGGATTTCTAATTTAGCAAGTCCAGGTGTAGATGTTATCACTCAGTTTCTACCAAATAACAAAATAGTTAAAATCCTAGAAATCCACAATTGCAGTCCCAGCTTCAGTTTTTCTTTTCTTTTTCTTTTTAAACTCCCAAATTGTCGTAAGATCTTTTTTGGTATTTACTAGAGTTTTACCAACATTCTTACAGTCTTTTACATTCTCTGTTGCTCCTTTCCACTCCTTTTCCCCCAGAACCAGTTCCCTCCTTTTGAATCAATAATGAAGGTGCAGAAATGGGAAAGTTGTCTTAGCATTTGACACTATAGTGATCTCTCTCTCTCTCTCTCTCTCTCTCTCTCCCCCCCCCCATTATTGCCTTTCCCCTTCCTTCTCTTTAACTGTAGTTAACTGAATATGCAACATCAGAAGGCTGCATATGTTCTCTTAGCATCCTGAAAATACAGTCCCATATTCTCACATAAACTCTTATCACTGGTGCTAAGAATTTTTTTTCATTTGTATAATCTGTCATTTTTTCCTCTGGCTGTTTTTGATAAAGTTGTGCTTGTATCATGTGACTTTGCCACAGTCTTTGCACATCTGGATTTTCTTATGAAGCGACACAATGGAAAGAGGTCATGTGAACTTTCCAGTTTTGCAACTTCCTTTTTAACCTCTTTGGTTATAGATGATGTAGCCCTGTCTCCCCTTCAGGACTCCTGTGGCATGCAGGTTGGAACCTCTTTTTCTATGCTCCATTTCCCTCAAAGTCTCACTCAGTTTTTTTCCACTTATATGTTAATCTCTTGGGGAAGCACTCTGAGTGACTTATCTGATTTCATTTCAAATTCAATCATTTTTCTCTTCTATTGTATATAGCCTACTTTTGAATAAAGACATAGATTTTTCTCTCCTAATATAATTACCACATTTTAATTCTCAGTGCCTATCTTGTTTTCCACACTGTCCTGTGATTTCTTCTTGCTTTGTGCCTTCTGCTTCTTTCAATGAATAAACATTTCAGATATGCTTATGGTGAATTTACCTCCTATTTGCCTAGTGGTTAGATCTTAAGGATTTATTTGCTGCATAGCTTCAATGTTTTGATCATAATATTTTCTTAACAGGGAGCTGTTCATGCTGCCCTACACTGAGAATTTCATATGATGGTTTTGCATGCTATATCTTAGAGTTTTCTTCAGCAGGAGCAATTTTTTTATGTAATCTCTCTGACTGGAACTCCAGTTGGACAAGGAGAATTTGATACTGGACTTCACCTGGGAAGTTGTCCAGTGACCCAGTGGTTCAGCAACATGCTCTATCCTTTATCCTAGATGGGCATCAAGTCCTTTTCAATTTTATTTAGGAGGTAGGTAGTTTTTTCCAGACACCCTTTTCCAGGACAGATCAAGGTCTCTGAAAAAGTTTCTGTCTGGCAAGCACAGACCCAAGGCCTTGTGCGAGGGTGAGGGTTCATCCCAAAGTCCGAGTCCTAATGCTTAAGTCTAGATCTGGTAACTCCCCCAGGAAGGGCACAAATCATTTCCTGTTCATTTACATACCTACAAACTTGCTCTTCAATTTTGGCACCTGAAGATTTTCCCCGTTTCATTTTGAGCTGCACTGCGCATTTTAATTGTTGTTGTGATAATCCTCCTACAGATGTATCTATTTTAAGTGAGAAAGGCAGAGGTCTTCTAAAACAGCTCACATTATAATAGTCAACGAATTATCATTTCACCACCAATGTTTCTTACACTTCCTGCCTTTAACAAATGGCACACTGTGAGACTAACATGAAAAAAAAAAAAAAGATGTAAACAGGAGATGCCGGGAACGACTGGGTTAGACACCCATCCTAAGTAGTCAGCAACTGCAAGAAAAATACGGCCAATTTCTATGCAAGGATCTTGGGACACAGCAGGAATCCCCTAAGTTATTTATTCCTGAACTTTAAATCTTAAAAGTATTTTAGTTCTTCTACTCTGTAGCTTCAGGAGATTCAGATTTAAACAGGTATTTTCCCTGGAGGACTACAAACCACTCACCAGAATCATACTGCTAGTCCCCATCCTTATTTCACGAGTGAGGGCATGGAGTACTTTACTTGCATGGAAGAAATGACTTCTAAGATGTACTTCAAGGTCATCAGCTATCAATCAAACCCTATTAACTACCATGGTAGTTTTTCTAAAAATGTAAATATATAAGCTCAACTAAGTTTGCGCTACGAATCTAAATGGCTAAACCTTAGGCTGTTAATTAAAATAATTCAGCCTGTTTACAACAAAGATTTAAAGATTGTCTACTATGAGTGCTGACTGCTTGGGTTATATCAACTTTCTAAACATGATGGAATAAGGGTTAGTTTTCTTCATTTTCGTAGAAAGATCTTTAAGAATATTCTCTAGAAAGCCTACACATTGAATTAAGAATAAAACACCAATTTGCTCCATCTGACTTTATTCTCAACTTATTATTCCCAAAAGCAGGAAATCAGGAGCACTTCCTATATGTCTTCAACAGTACATGCCTACTTTTCCAAAGGACCATGCAACATGTACTTGAAGAGTGCTTCCTAAATGTGTCAATGTATATAAAGGGGAAGGTATTTACAGAAGAACCAAACAAAGGGTCAGAATTGTCTCTTATAGCAGGAAAGGATGTACTGGAAGGTCTCTGTATTTTCTACTCAGTTTTGCCATGAACTTATAACTCCTCAGGAAGATGAGGTGCTACAAATGTCCTCCTGTGATCTGACACCACAGTAATAAAGGAAGCAATGTAAGCACACAAAGGACACTTTCAAAGGTCCACATTCTCTCAGAAATTTACAAGACACCTGCCTTCTAGAACACATGGAAATCCTCCCCACCTCTTTCTCTCTCTCCCTCCTCCCTTCAGTCCCACCCCCATCCCCTTCCCCACCCCACCCCCACACACTGATTGTAGGTTCTACCCCTATATCTCACATACTTAAGACACTATCTTGTTAACCAGTCTCACAGTATTAATTTCTGGTTGGGGCATTTTGGAGCAGATAAATTCTCACAAGAACTTAGCAGAAACATCTCTACACTGAAGGGGAGGGGACAGAAAGCTTAATCTCTGGTCCCAGCTCTGTCATTTCTGTATTTCCCTTCATGACTCAGTCTTTTCATGTAAGGTAAAAGGAGTGTCATCATTGAGATTTCTTTTCTTTTCTTTTCTTTTCTTTTTTTTTTAGACCTTCATCCTATGGTTTTGAAACAATACTGGTATTAGGGATAAGGCATTGGCTTACTGTTTTATTACATATTACTTATTTGACGTCATACAATACCCAGATCAGAGCAAGCTCAACCACCACAGTACTTCATAACAAATATGTTTTATAGTTTGGTGCTTGGAGGGGGAGATTTCCAGAAACTAATAACAAGATTTAAATTAGAGGCTGTGCCAGAAGTCTCAAAGAACTCTAAATCAGTTCCAACTTTAAGCTATAATAATTAATATCCACTAATAATTGAGTGATGTGTAGCTTCAGTTCCAGGTGCCTGAGCTTCCTTTTCTTGGCTCATTATTAAGAATTACAATTGCTGGTGCTGCAGACTATGCTTTGGGCAAAGCATAGTTCATCTGTTTCCCTAATGGACTGACATCTTCTTGGAATTCAGTGTTCTAGAACTTAGTAACATGGTAGGATAACTTATAATCAATTTCAACATTCTCTTTCACATTGCCAAGAGGTCCAGAATGTTTCAAAGCTCATCAGTCTTCCAACTCTCATGCATGCTTCTGTGAAAACATCAACCTTCATTTAAGGATTTAGCATAAGAAATACAGATGGTGGCTATTAGATCGTGGGTAGTCACAAGAGAAAACATGTAATCTAAGCCAAAAAACATTATGAAAAGGTGGCAATGGTGTTATTTGAAAAACAACATTCATGTGCAAACCGTCTACTTATGACAGATCATAAAACGAACTCAGGAAAAATGAGGCCCTAGTTGATCCATAAGCAGGAAAGTTGACCATCTTAGACTTTTCTGCACACCAATGCTAACAGCAGTTGTTGCTTCATTTTGTCACAACGGCTTTCCTCACTCTTGGGATCTGGGCAGGAGAAAGAATGCCACATTCTTTCCCGAGGTCAGTGCTACCTGGTAGCATTGCAGTGCAATCCATCTAGGCAACATTAAGTGGTTCAGGTTATCACATTCTCAGAGAACAGATGATAGGAAGGTGAAATCACTCAATGTGGTGGTTTGAAAGAAAATGGCACCCAAAAAGAATGCTACTATTGGGAGGCATGGCTTTGTTGAAGTGGCTGCGGCCTTGATGGAGGAAATGCATCGCTGTGGGGGCGGGCTTTGATGTCTCGGATGCTCAAGATATCACCCAGTGTGTTAGCCTACTTGCTGTTGCTTGCACATCAACATGTAGCCGCTCCTTCTCCAGCGCCACATCTGCCTGCACCCCGCCATGCTCCCTGCCGTGATGATAATGGACTAAAGAGATGAAACTGTAAACTGCCACCTCAACTAAATGTTTTCCTTTATAAGAGTTCCCATGGTTATGGTGTCTCTTGACAGCAATAGAAACCCTAAGACACTCAACAATATATTTTATTTAATATATCGGAAATATGAAGCCAAGACACTTTACACTCATTTTTCTCACATTGTTGTCGAAATCTACCGTGGAGATTATAATTACAGCATATCTCACTTTGAACTAACCACTTTCAAATGTTCAAAAGCCACATTTAGATTGCAGCTACAACATTAAAAAGTGCAGTCCGATTTGGTTGCACATTACAACAGTTTTATTTTTCCAAACAGCACTTGAATAATTGCTTTACAAAACAATACTTACTTCAATGATTTACAATGTGAATATCGAGAAGATACAAGCAACCAACTATCACATATGTTCTTATTTTAATTTCTTATTTTTTTTTAATAGAATTTCTCTAAATAGCCCTGGCTGGCCAGGAACTCAGAGATCTGCCTGACTCTGCCTCCCAAGTGCTGGGATTAAAGGCATATGCCACCACTGCCTGGCCCATATATCTTCTTAACAATGTATACCAAAATAAGGCAAAAGACCAAAATTATGTCCTGAGTATGCCTGCTCACATTCCTCCCACTCTTAAACTGACCTTTCCTTCCCCTAGTATTCTGTCCCTGGTCTTGTGCCAAGGTATACAAGTGTAAATATGAGAGCTTTGGCCAGTGGCCTGCTGAAACTGACCTTCTAGAGCAAAGGATAGGAAGTAATAATTCTACAATTAATTAACTGTAAATACAAGAAGGGCTCTGAAAGAATGTTGGAACTTACCTCTTCTCTAAAAAGGAAAATGGCTACTTGTAGAACATAAAAGCAGATAAGTTCAGAAGAATAAGTAGTGACCAGTTCAATGGAACATGGATAAATGAGAGAAAATATGGAAGCTGGAAAAGGGTAATTTTCTACCAGGGGTCTCCAGGGAAATGCAGGGTGGAAAAGGAGAAAGAATCAGGAACACAAAATGGGAGCTAGAACCACACAATTCTATTGCATTAGCCCATCAGACCATAAGAGCAGAGGTTCATCTACATTCAGGCTGGTCACCTCTATGTTAGTCTTGCCAGTACTACAGAACTTGAAATATACAGCTGTGAAACCCCAAAGAGCACAATACAAACAGTCTTTGGCTCTATTCACTATTTTTCCAAAACTAACAGCCTTCCTTTACTTACCAATCATTCGTGTGGTCAATAACAAAACGAAGTATAAAAACCCCTCAAACAAACCAGGTAATTTAACCAAGCAATGGTAATTTTCCTTTCATTATTATTACTCATCTAAAGACAATAATTGACCAAAAGAGGTTGGTTATAAGTAAATCATACTACTTGTGTGGTGGTGGTTTGAATGAGAGTAGCCACCATGGGTTCATAAATTTGAATGTTTGATCTTCAGTTGAATGTTTGTAGAGGGTTAGGAGGTATGGCTTGCTGGAGGAAGTACGTCACCAGGGGGGCAAGCTTTGTGGCTTCAAAAGACTGGCAACATTTTGAGTTAGCTCTCCCTGCCTACTACTTGTATATCATGATGTGGAGCTCTCAGCTTTTTCTGCCACCATGCCATTGTCCCACCATCACAGACTCTAGCCCTCTGAAACCATCGGCCAACTAAATTCTTTTTTCAAAAGTTGTCTTGAACATTTTGTCACACCAACAGAAAGGTAACTAAGACACTACTGCAGCATTATTACTTTACTTATACAATATGCTTAAATTAATTCTTTTAAATGGTAAAATATATGATTATTAAGATAGAAAATACATATTACATATATTTATTAAATTGGGGTTTTAAAAACTATTCTAAAGAAAGACTGTATTACAGATTCTTATTTTTGTGCAAAGTAATGAAAGGTCACAGAAAAATTTTAGAATAAAAATATCCAAGCTAAACCTGTAATTTTTTTTGTTTTGTTTTGTTTTTTCGAGACAGGGTTTCTCTGTGTAGCTTTGCGCCTTTCCTGGAACTCACTTCGTAGCCCAGGCTGGCCTCGAACTCACAGAGATCCGCCTGGCTCTGCCTTCCGAGTGCTGGGATTAAAGGCGTGCGCCACCACCGCCCGGCTAAACCTGTATTTTAAAAGCACCATAGGGAATCCTTGAGAGAGCCCAGATGGGAAGATGGACAAGAAGTCAAGTAAGGAAGTGGCAGCATTTAACACATGTAAACCGATGGAGAGAAGACAGTGATGTGCCAAACACATGGAGATGGGAAGTAGCTTAGGGTGTAGCACTGTCTTATTTAATAACTTCGTGTGGGCATAGAGAAAAATGTGTGGGAGAGCAGCAAAAAAAGAAAGTGGAAGTGTACAACCAGGGCACAGCCAGAATATCCTTCATAGGGTAGAATTACCCTGGTCTATTTCACTCCAAATAGCATAACTCTCCCTGTATGGTAGGAAATGAAACAAGAATTTATCTTTCCATGAGGCAACCAAGATCACCGTCTGCTAAGCTGCACTGACCAAGGAGTCTGGCAGTGTGGAACGCCTCTGTGAAATGTTAAGGATCTGTGACAGTTCCAAGGAGGAGCTATGTGTTAATCTGCATGGCTGCTCTTGTGTGTAGGCTACATACAGTTCATATGCTGGTATACTAATAAACCACAGTGGTGAAAGGCAATCTTGAAGAAGTCTACGTATTTATTCTTGGCAGTGACCCCCTTCACCTTCAGTTGTTACTTATTTAAACAAGAAAGGTTGGGATAGAATTTTGTGGAAAGAGAATCAGTAGAAGAGAACAGAGTTTAGCATATCCACCTGTCCAGCTTGGGTTATTTCCAGGTAGAAAGAGAAAGTGGAAATGAATATCCAACTCAGAGGAGAGGCCTTGACTAAGGGCATCAGTGCAGTGGTGCTTGGTATATGAGGAACATAAACTGAGTGCTAAGTATCCAGAGCAGAGCCTTGCAAATCCACAGATGTGGAAGAAGAAAGGGTTAGCTGATGAAGAAGAACAAGGAGTATTCAAACAGGAGTAAAGAATATTTTCAAAGTAAGGACTAACCAGTAGCGACAAGTGCCACCAAGAGGTCACGGGAATGTATGCTGGTAACTTTCCATTAGGTTTAAAATGTTGGAAGTCACTAGCAGAGCAGGCAAGAGCAGTTTGTTAATGCTGATTATAGATGTCATATTCAAAAAGAGTGGGGGAATGAAGAAAAATTGACAGTAACTGTAGAGAAGGTCTTAAGAGGTCAAACATCAACAAGAGGGGCAGTTTCCCCTGCCTTCTCTCTCTCTCTCTCCTGAACAAAATGAGCAAAAAAGAGATAAAATATTATAAAAAAAAAAGCTGCTTTGTATTTCATAGAACCCAAGACAAAGGACTTAAAGGTAATACACCTTCTCCATGGAATCGAGAGTGGAGGAAACAGAACCCAGGAGAGTAGTCTCTGCTAGAAGAAAACAACTTCATTGAAACAGAAGGAAAGAATGATAGAACAGATGTCAATTTGCTTATTCAGTTGCACAAGTGTCGGGGAGCTTCCAAATGTGGTGGCTCCTCTTTATAGCAAATAATTCTCACCCAAGAGTTCCAGTACATATGTGAGGAGGAAAAAACACCTCTCAGACTACCCTGAGTATCTTCTTAGAATGGTTGTTTCACGGAGCCACTTCCCCTGCTGGGCTTCAGAAGCTCCATTTGCAGAAGGTCCTGTGAGGGATGGAACCTTGGAACTGGGCAGAGTGCGGTCAGTTTCTATCCTTTCTAGTAAGTTACCCCAGTCTTCCCTGGGAAGACAGAAAGGATGAAAGTTGGTCTGAAGTGTCACCCATGCTTGCCTCAATTCCTAACTCGGTCACTAGCCTTTTGGCAGATTCACTTGTCTTCATCTGTGTGAAAAAGCCACAGATAGATGATTCATAGCTGGAATGATTTAAAGATAGATAATAGGTAGGTAGGTAGGTAGGTAGGTAGGTAGGTAGGTAGGTAGGTAGATACATACATACATATATATATACATACATACATACATACATAGGTAGATACATAGATAGACAGATAGACACACACATCAATAAACAGCATGTGAAATGCTGTCGTGTGATTGTGACACTGAGTACGTGTAATGGCCTAGGCATGATGTACTAAGGTGCACGCAAAATATCAAGTATCTCATGACCATTGAGCTCCTCCTGCTAGGATTATATGTTTATACTATGGCATAACAGTAATTTATCATATATTCATGTATAGTTTTTATAAATTAAGTAATACCTTAACAAACATACACAGACTCTTTGTTCCATAAAATGTGCTTTCAAGTTGTTTATTATATAAGCCAATCTCTAATATTTGTAGGATCAACAGAAATTGGACACTCACACAGCGTGTCTAATGCTGAAATATAGAAATCAAGATAATTAACCATCATATTATATAAAATGTTTTGCTTGGGGGATGGAAAGATGGCTCAGTGATTAAGAGCAGGTACTGCTCTTGCCCAAGTCCAGGAGTTCAGTTCCCAGCACCAATGTTGTGCATCTCACAACCACCTGTTAACTCCAGTTCCAAGAGCATTTGACACCTGTGGCCTCCTTGGGCACTTGCCTTCAAATGCACACACACACACACACACACACACACACACACACACACACACACACACACACGTGTGTGTGTGTGTGTGTGGGTGCATGCACACTCAACACAACACACAAAATCAAAGCAAATGTTTTAAAAGTTTGATCTTGACACTTGAAAATTCTATCTTCCCAGTTCATATAGATTTCTTGGACTGCTCAGATCCCTTTTATTATTATTATTTTTATTGATTCTTTGACAGTTTCATACATGTACTATTTTTATTATACTCATCTCCTTTATCCATGCTTACTCTGTTCCCATTCCCACTATCTTTTTCCCCCAAAGCCCCCTTCTGCTTTCATCTCTTCTTATGTGTGGGACCCACTGATTCTGAAGAAGGTTGATTATATGATCATGGGCAGGAGTTATTTAATAATGCATGGGCAGCAAGCCAGTGGCTATACCACAGAAGAAAAGACTCCCCCTTTTCAACAACCATGAGTGACCATAAGCTCTTCAGACAGAGACAGGGCCTCTCAAACCCCTCCCCCACCAGGGGAGGGATAGTGGAATACACATGATATGAAAATAAAATGGAGCATTTTGAAGTTGAAAAAGTTTGACCAGGAATGAGGCAAGGAATGGGGGTGGGGGCAGAAAGAGGAGGAAAGGGTTTATCAAAGTCACAGTTATGAGAAAGCCATATCAAAACCTACTGTTATAAACTAATAAAAAATATAAAACTAAAGAATATAAATGAAGGTACCATTGGATAGATAATGATGTTCCTTGAAGCCATAGATTATTAAATAAAATCCTAATGCTGGATGTGTGATACTTCCTTATGAGTTGTTGGTCAAGGAGGTATCAGAGATACCCTCCCAATGTAATACAGGTGATTGCCATTGCTAATGGTTGTCACCAAAACTGTACAGTGAGTGATACCTTACTGCTGAAGACAGCATGCACTTTGGTTGAATGACATGAAGAATGAAGCTGGAATTAAGCTATAAGTTTCCTTCTTGTTTGTTGGCTTTAATAGTGCCAGACAGTGCTAACCAGGACCCTGTGGAATAAAGGTCAACAGTGGTCCCATCTAAAAGTAGACCCTATATGATGCAATACTGATCTACCAGGCAAGATATGGTGCATTGGTACAAAAGCATCATTGCTGTTAAGGGGGCAACCAACTACTTTCTAATTTAATTTAAGACCCATTCCAGCCGGGCGGTGGTGGCGCACGCCTTTAATCCCAGCACTCGGGAGGCAGAGCCAGGCGGATCTCTGTGAGTTCGAGGCCAGCCTGGACTACCAAGTGAGTTCCAGGAAAGGCGCAAAGCTACACAGAGAAACCCTGTCTCGAAAAACCAAAAAAAAAAAAAAAAAAGACCCATTCCACAAGGCTGAATTAATATTTGGTACTATAAATCTGCTCAAAAGCCCATAGAGAGGAAGGACATAGGCCCTCGGTGTGAACCTACTACCATCATTTTGTTAAAGGGATGAGCTATCTAAGTGCCTTCTAAATATTTATGTTTATACCCACAGTTCAATGGTACTCCCAGCTTTACTGAGAGGTCTCTTTCATGCACTGGTCATAGTTAATGAAAAGTCTCATAACTGGTCAAAATATTGAGAAGAAGCGACTGTTGAGGACTGTGCCTTTCACACAGTTACACTAATCCAACCTGTGTTTCCTTAGTCTGAATATGAGTATCGCTATAAATAACCACATAAACAAGGGTAGGAATACGAGAGTGAACAACTGCAGCAGGATCTGCACTGTAACCCTGGGAGAGTACAGGGAAATGACCATGGTGACTCTGTCCCCTGTGTGCTTACTGCTACACTGCAAACCCTAGGACAGTCGTCAGTTCTCATTATTATCAGAGAATCCTGGCACGCCCTGGCACGCCTGCTTATGGGATCACAGTGAAGGAGCTGGTTAATATTTTATAGTGATTTCTAGAAGGAAGAGCTCAGATGGCATCTCCTAGTCAGCCCTTCAGTGATTTCACAGAACAAATGTGACATGTGTAAGACCAATCAGGCACTACACAGAAGCTTAGAATTTGAAAATTCCAATGGACCAAGGCTATGTCTAACCATCCAGCTGGAAGATTGGACATCCAAAGATATATTCTTTGGGTTAAAAGAGGTACAATGAGTCATTAATATACTAATTAAGATTGTCAGGTTTGCTTAAGTAATCACTGATAATTTTTTAAAAATTGATTTTATGTCTTATTTTAATTTTTTTCAATGAACTTGGATAGTTATTATTAATAAGTACAGTAACAAAATTGATTAAAAAATCAAAGTACAATTATAGCTGTTCTTTATTATTTTTACATAAGTGGGCATATGCAAATTCATGTTCATGAAAACAAACAGTCCAAATCACTGTATGGGGATAGTAACTCTCATAATTCCAGTGGAAGCACTGGAATTCATATCACATTTTATTTAATAATTGTGTAGAGTAGAGACTGTTGTATTAAAGGGGGATGTTCTTTTGTTTCTGGGCTAGTTTTTTTTTAAATTGATTATCTATGGAAGCACAGTGCTGTGCCAGATATCTTACCAGATACTGTTGGAAACCAGATGTGAATCATGTCCCAAACACGTCAGTCTAACAGGAAGATGCATTACTTACAGTCACATAATTGTGATACAATAACAAGTAGAATATGAAATGGAAATAAAAGGTATATAGAAGTAAAACAAAAAGAGTAAAGCCATATGATGTCATACTGAAGAATGTTACAAATAACTCTTTAAGTTTGAAAATGCTTAGAAAAAATGCTGTTTTTTAAAAATCTGAAACATGTGGAAAAGAATAAAAAGAAAATGAACCAAAACTTCCATGTATGTCTTAGTAAATACAAGCCTTACCAAATTGTGTCACTTATTTCTTGATAGTGATGTTGGAGGGAGTCTTAGGATGAGCTGTAGTTGAATGGCTAATGTATGTGAAAACACTTGAGAACCACATGCATTCATAATCTCCCCCTAAGCCCTGAGTAAAGGTGGACTGAGCAGCTCCTCAGAGACTATTCCAGACTGCTTGCATACACCGCCATGATATCGTTACAAAGTGAGCGCTCTTCCCCCTTTTTTTCCATTCTAGATTTTGAAAGGAAACGAGGCATTTCCAGTCTTCAGTGTTGAATTAGTTTAATAAAATCAAAAACAGCAAAACTTTGACTGACTCCACATTAATTCCACTTAAAATCGCTTTGAGGCCTTTATTTCACACTTAAGCATTCTCTTTTTTAATTATTCAGTAAAACCCCATTTTTCTGAATACATAATTCCTGAGACAGTTTCTAAAATAGTGGTACCAGGTACAAACTACAATTAGACTAGACAATAGCTCAA
Organism: Peromyscus californicus insignis; assembly: GCF_007827085.1. Classification (NCBI taxonomy): domain Eukaryota; kingdom Metazoa; phylum Chordata; class Mammalia; order Rodentia; family Cricetidae; genus Peromyscus; species Peromyscus californicus. The sequence goes on along the minus strand of NW_026294458.1, from coordinate 19,274,602 downwards.
ATTCAACCCAAGAACAAATGGTAAGATAATACCATTTCTGATTACGCCCATCATCCACAGTGTCGGAGCTGTCAAAAGAGTTTCTTTTATTTAAATATCATGTTCTAAAGTTCTCATTTTGAAATTCAAACTTACTCTAAATGAAGAAAGGGCCCCATAATAATCCAGGTATCTCAAGGTAGAACTTGCCGAAAGCTGACTCACAGCTTCCGACATACTAATTTATGAAAGGCACTCCAATCTACCGAGTTCTGTTTTCCTAAATTAGAACACATCGGAAGCTGCTGCTTTGACTGAAAACTAGTGGGAAATATCAGAAAGGGGAGGCAAGGAAAAGCCCTTTTATCTGTTATGTCATGTATTTCTGAGTTTGGGGAAATGCTAGGATACGCAGCCACAGTTTCCTCTGCTTATTTTTTTATTTTTTATTTGCTCATGTGTTTTCTGCCCATATTTGCTGCTTCGTTGAGATTCTTCTCATCTTCCCTGGCCTGACTCAAATGCCACACTGCGCGTATAGGGGCTGTGGTTAAATCCAAGAGACAAAATAAAGATATTGGGTGAGACAAAAGCTCAGGGAATCCCAGTAAGTTTAAGGCCATTGTAAGGAACCAGGGATCTTTGCCACCATTTTTATAGGAAAGTAATAGGATATTGAATAGTTTTTTCTTTAAATTATGATCAGATAATTGAGAGAGGAGACATACCTCGTAGAAGACTTCACACTACTCTGAGTCATAACAAGCCCCTAAACTATGAAAAGGAAGATGAGAAACAAAGACAAGTGGGTCAGATGTTAGCTCTAAATTTCAGCTTCCTGAGAATTCTCCAGATTGATTTCCATAGTGGCTGCACCAGTTTGCAGTCCCACAAATGCTAAACAAGGGTCGCCTTTCCTCACATCCTCACAAGCATTTGTTGTCAGCTATGTTCGTGATCTTAGCCATCCTGACTGGGAAAAGATAAAATCTCAAAGAAGTTTGAATTTGCATTTCCCTGATTGCTAAGGATATTGAACACTTTTAAAGATATTTCTCAGAAATTTCAATCTTTTCCTCTGAGAACTCTCTGGTCAGATTCACAGCCCATTTTTATGTTTTTTTTTTTTTTTTAACTCTCGTTTTTTGAGCTCTTAGTATATTCTAGATATTAACCCTCTATCAGGTGTGTAGCTGGCCAAGAGTCTCTCTGGGCTTTCTCATCACTCCATTTATTATTTCCTTTGCTGTAGGGAAGCTTTTTAGTCTTATGAAGTCCCATTTGTCAACTATTGACCTGTGATCCTCAGCGAATGGATTCTTATTCAAAAAGCCCTTTCCTACACCTGTATTTCATAGGGTACTACATATGTTTTCTTCTAGCAGTTTCAACATTTTGGGTTTCTCAATAGGAGGGAACTCATGCCTAGAATTGTAAACCTAGCCAGTTACTCCTTACTGGGAAGATGTGGACCCTGGAAGACAATCACTGCCACTTTTCCAAACCAGCAGAATTCCCAACTACATTCAAAGTACTTATCCATATATCTACAGGTAACACATAGCTCTCATCCCTCATCAAAGAAGCTTCTTTTTCCAGCATAGGGGAGACCATCATAGAAACCCACAACTGGTCAAAATGCATAGAGCAATTGACTATGGGAGGGCCCATCCCTAACTGATACATCTACAACATGACTGATATACCTAAGCCACAGGGAACATCACAGAGGAGTAGGTAGAAAGACGGTAAGAGTTAGTGGACCAGGATTGCTGCTGTGAGATGGTATCTTCTACATACGACAGAGAGATGCACCTGTTCAATCTTAACAATATGGTCATCTAAAAAGGACCTGTGTCATGACAAGATGAGTTGACAAGATGAGTTGACATTCCATCCTGGGTGGAGGAAATCTCACATAAATCCATAGATAAAGAGCTAAAGGCTGCCAAGAAAAGGAGAGTCTTCTCAAGGAACAAGCTCCCTGAGAGGATATCTAACCCCAGAGTGGTCATCCCTAAACATATATATGTAGGAGCAATACTAAGTGGCCCCAGTAGGTGTGTGGGCATGTGTGTGTGTGTGTGTGTGTGTGTGTGTGTGTGTGTGTGTGTGTGTGAAAGAGAGAGAGAGAGAGAGAGAGAGAGAGAGAGATGATACATAGATAGATAGATAGATAGATAGATAGATAGATAGATAAACAGGGAAAGTGAATCTCAATTAAGAAGTCATGAATTTAAAAGAGAGTCAGGGGACAAGAAAGAAGTTGGAGGAAGGAAAACATCGGGTAGAGATGATGTAAATACAGTACTCATACATGTCATTCTCAAAAAATATAAAATAAATGTTAATAACATGGAACCAAGGTTGTCAACTATGTGACATATGACTGTACTTGAATCATCTCACTATCCATTGTAGTTCCTGGAAAGTCCTTAATTAGTACCCGGTGAATGAACAAGAGTAAAAACACCGACGAGACAAGACCCATGAACATGAGTGGAGGAAATGAGACAGACAGATCAGAGAAAGTGGGGTTCATAACATGGAAGACAAAAGAGGTCGGTGACAGAAAACCGACACGTTTTCTAATGTCATTCGTTAAGACAGATAACTGAAAACACAAAGTAGATTGGGGCCTGGAGGAAAATCACAATTTCAAAATGAGGCAAGCTGTATTTGGGTGACTAGTGGGAAAACTATAGAAAGTTATCCGGGGTACAGTCAGGTGTGAATAAGAAGCTCAGACATTGATGTGAATCAGAAATAGACAGGTAATGAGTGAGCTAATGGCAAGAGAAAAGAGAAAAGGGACACACAAAAAGTGGGGAATACCTTTGTCAAGACGATTACTCAACAACATTAATATTCACAAAGACAACCCAGATTTCACAGATCACTGTCTACAAACTCAAAAACTCTGAGAAATAATTAGCGTGAATAATGGCATACTAGATAGAGTAAATGATTCACAGAGCAACTTGGAGAAAGTGAGGAAGTTCTCTGGGAAGTGGGTCTGAGTGATAAATAGGGGTTTGCAGAAACCCAAGGAAGACAAAGAAAGCTACCATTTGGAAATTAGCAGAACGTGTATCTTTTCGTTACATTAATTCGCTGACTATAAAGTACAATTGTGAACAACACTATGCTCAGAACTCTTGGAAAACTAAACACAGCAAGGCCTTCAAGCACATAGCTCCCACGCTGTGAATTCTACCTGTGAATGTGCCGGAATCAATTCAGATGAGGTCTAGAACAACTGGAGACCTAATTTAGAAAGCCTGCAAAAACCTCTTATGAAAATCCAAAGAGTTTGGCTAACATTAAAAAATAATATAATCCCTACTGTGAAATTATAAAGTTCTCTTCTCAAACCACATTATAAACAGCAGTTCCGAGGACAGCTAACCAAATATTACTGTGCAGAAGAATAAAGTGATCACCTAAAAGCCTTATACAAATTCTAAGTGCTAATCCCACCTGAAGATATTTTGAGGTTATCAGACCAAGCATGGGTTACTGTATTTGATTCCAAGCAACACTCTCTATAATGGTATTGACAAACTGGGGTGTTTCTAAACTGGTAGCTAATCAAGGTCAATATACCTCCTATATACAACGGAATCTCAAGTAATTTTGGTCCAAATTTAAGGTAGGTGTCCTAATCCTCAGACTAGAAAAACAGGATAAAAAGTGTAAATCTCTCTCTTAGCCTTCAAGCTTGCTAATTATATGCCTCTATAAAGGAGCAGAGCCACAGAATGAAAGCCACAAGACAGGCAACAAGGAAGAGAGTTAGACGGGAGGCCATAAAGATACAAAATAAAGATAGAGAGTTTGGGGGTATACTATGAGTTTTGTTTTAAGATACCTAAAACCTTGGCATTCAGTGTTGTCCATGGACCATGTTAAAAGATTGGGTTTCAGTGAGTCTGGAGTAGTTTTAGGATGTCCTTGATGGTACTGTGGTATGCGGACAACACTGAATGTCTTGCATGCATGTTAAAGTTCAGAAAACCAATGTGGGGGGGACTCTTCTGTGGGGAAAACTGTTTCTTCTACTCTCAGCATTCTTTGGTAGCTTGCAGTTCTTTGTCTAGGGTTGAGACCCCATGAGATTCTCCCCTTCCAAATTAGCATGTCTATTGGTGTTGTCTCTGTTGAGGTTTTGTTTAAGCAACCATGTTCTTGAGACTTCATGGGTGTAGCTTCTCAGCCCTGAAATTATATGCATACTTTACATGGACTGAGAGGGATGTGTGTGTGTGTGTGTGTGTGTGTGTGTGTGTGTGTGTGTGTGTGTGATAGCTAAAGAACTGAAGCATGTTAACATCAAACTTTAACAGAGCAAGGAAATGGTTTGGAGAGTGGGAGTGAAAGGGGAAAACAGCATAACCATATTTTAACTTCAAAAATATTAAAGAATTTTTTTTAAAGTTTGAAATCACTAATCTACAGAACTATTATACATAAAAGAGAAATAAACAGCACTTTTTTCTTTCCATTCCTCCCTCCAAAAAAAAAAAAAAAAAAAAAAAAAAAAAAAAAAAAAAAAAACTTAAGAAGTTCCCTAGAGAACCCTTTTGTGTTAACGCTGGAGGTGGGGTAATCAATAGAGTTGACAACATAGGCTAGAGTTGACCACTGGACACAATAAGATTCCTGACTCATGACTATTCAAGTACAAAGCTGTTCCATGAATGATACCAGCAGTGTTCTAGCTCACAGCTTCCTTAAGAAAAAAAAAAGTTTATGTCTTGTCCGTTGATTCCTTCTTCAGTACTGGGTAGATTATAAATAATAGTAGATATTTGTCAAGTAGCTGATAATGTAAATGAGTGAAAGATAAATCACAGAGTGGAGATTTTAAGGCAATCAGATGTCCTCTAAAGTAGGCTATATCCCTAAGACTACAGTCACATTAGTGGCAGATCGTATTGCTTTGAATTGCACCTAGGTGGGGAGAAAAAAAAAATTGATCAGAAAAGTTTTACTCAAATTTCTCAAAGAGTAGAGGACTGATGAAGGTGTTGCTGAGCATTGTTGAGTGTCTTCTCTTCCAGGACTACCTGTATTTATCTAGTTTCATTAGGCTTAAGTCATTTGCAAGATTATTTATTCAACATATCATGACAGTCTCTTATAAAACAAGAAGAGCCCTTCTTAAGGAATAGTTATAGTGGACTTGTGCTAGGCTTCAAGTTCAGAAAGTAGGCTAAACTTTTTTTTTTTTTTTTTTTTTTTGGCAATGTAACATAACATGGTCAGTGACTCAAAAGAAAGAAAGTGAAAGTTCAAATGCCAGTAATGCTTCCAAGAACAGATGACAGAGGGTAGTATACACAAACTCATAGAAACTAAATATCACTATAAGCAGTACTTTAATTAAAATCTTCATTTCTACATCCTCTAGTAGAGGACCACAATCAATTTTCACCAACTGTCTAAAATATTAGATGTTATGAAACTCAGAGGATTCCAGCCAGTAAATGCTCTTTCTGTAACTTGAGATGGAAAATGGGCCTAACAGGAGATCCCAAGGCCTGGGATATCTTGAGACTTGATAACTAAGAAATGAGTTATCTCTCCAGTACTATTCCATTTCATATGGTATCCTGTACTTTGCCATATTTCCAATGTCTAGTTTAAACCTGTCTTAAATATGATATTCCTTGAATGGGTGAGACTGTTCAACAGGTAGGGTACTTACTACCAAGGCTGATGACCTAAGTCAACCCCGAAAACCTATAAGATGAAAGGCAAGAATGACTGATTGCCCAAAGTTGTCCTCTGACCTCACTACACACATAGCCCACCTCCCCACTCAAATAATAAGTATTTTTAAAAGAAATGTAACATTAGAAACTAAATTATTCAGAAATTCTTTAAGTGCATTGCATCAATGGTTTCATTTCTGTCTGCTTTATTGTTAACATCTCATTTTTTTCCAAAAAAAAAAAAAAAAAAACACACTTCCACAGTTTATTTTTTTTAATCACTCCAGTTTTGAGGTCCAAGCAAGTCTATCTTGAATGGTTAGTGAAATACTACAAAGTAAAAGTAAAATCACAAGAGAAAATTTCAAAAATTAATCATTGCATGATCAATTATATTAATGTAGTTAAGAAAAATATAGATAGAAAAGCAATTAAAAATATTTGCTAAATTTTGCACTTCCACTTAGTATGCATAGAAACTCTTACAAAATGTTCTGTTTAATCTATTGTTAAACTATTTTCTTAAAACTAATACAGAGATATCTTAGAATCCTCTATGAGTAGTCTCCTAGTTAGCTTCAGCTAGAGTCAATAGTTATCCAATAGAGTCTCCACTGGGGGATTCCTTTGATCATGTTATACTGTAGAGATATATTTGAGGCATTTTCTTGTTTTTTTTTTAAATTGCTATAGAAAGGCCCAGGCCACTGTGAGTGGTACCACCCCTAGGCAGGGGGTCCTGAGCTGTAGAATAAAGCTAACTGAATAGAAACAAGGGACCAAGTGAGTAAGTACATTCTTCCATGGTTTCTGCTTCAGTTCCTGCTTCCAGGTTCCTGCTTGGCTTCCCTCATTGATGAACTACAAAAACTTAGCTAAAATAAACATTTCCCTACTAAAATTGGCTCAGGCCAGTGTTTTAGCACAACAGAAAAGCACACTAGAAAAGGTATTCCTAGCAGAAGTGTACATCAAGAATGATAAAGCTGAATCTCAGAATCCCCTTCATTCTAACTGAGAAAACTGCCTGGGCTGCAGAAGACAAAGGACAAGGTCAGTGGGGCTCATTCTTGTGACAGTGTTGACTTAAGACTAAATTAAAACCTCCCATTCAAATCTCTACAGGTGATGAAATAAATCCAGAAGACTGTGGCATATCAACAGCTTTAAAAAGAAGGGACTAAGCAAGAAGAAAGCCAATAGAGGAAAAAAGTGTTGACAGAAGGCAACTTTTAATTAGAACTAATCAATATTTTATTCCCCCACCACTTACAATTTCACCCAGTAAAGGGAGACCAGAATGTATTTCCTCGAGAGTATTTAACACCAAAATGACTTGCTGATTTCAAATGTAAATGTAAGGACCAGACTGGACTAAAATTGAAATCAATAACAAAGGCTATTCCTCATTAACCCAACATTAAGAAACCAAAGTCGGTCAAAATAAAAACGAGCCCTTTTCTAAATTGCCTGTGCTAGTAATCTCTCAGTTCCTGGGTCAAATACGTAAGACAGTGTAATGACATTCCTTCTTTATCCATGCAGAAGCTGCCTCCTCCCTAAGTAGTTACTCTGCTTGATAAAAAGGAAGTGTGCAAAATAACCAAGCAAAGCAGGAATATCGTGAGTAGCCATTAGGATTGAGTTGGGGAAGGAGGGAAGACATAGGGACCTATGCATTTATTTAATAGCTACATATCAAATGAAAATGTGTCAATGATATTTTGCGATTTTAATATTAAATTAAGAAAAAAATGAGTATTAGGCTAAAATAGCGATTTCAAGTCTTGCCCAAGATTTTCCTGTTTATGGAGACATTTCCTTAAAATTTAACTAGTACTGACTCTATGAGCACACCAGTCATTAATAGAACCGATTTTGTTTGGCTGGGGTATTTCTGACCACCTTCTAAGGAGAGAGTTTGATATGATGGGGTGTGAGTTACGATCCAGGAACTCACACTCCAGAGGTAGAAACAGTGCTTGCACAATAATTACCAAATACAACAGAATGAACTGCAGATACGATGGGTACAAAGCCTGGGCAGGAAGTGATTCATGCCACCTGGGAGGAACGCAGAAGTTCTGGCAGGAGCGATGGGAGTTGAGCAGAGCTGGAAATAGCGGCAACGCTGCTGCAGCAGGGTGAATAAAGGCGAGAGAAAGGTGTCTGGATGAACAGAGGATGGGCGTCGAGGTTAACTGTACCCCCACGGAGAAAACAAACAGCAACAAACTGAAGGACTGAAAAAAGATGGATGAAGAAAATGTTCCAGGACAGGGAAGAAGATGCAGTCAGCTAAAGGAGAGAAAGACTGGATAATGCATGTTGATGGAGCTGTATGCTCAGCGACGCATGCATCTTGAAAGGACAGGTTGTGACTACACATTAAATAATTACTTTTGAAATATAGGCATTCGAGAAGAAACTTTCTAGAAGAACACAGTGAACGTACAACCTAGGATGCAGGAGTGTTAATGCAGGGCTAGAGTTAATGAATCTTCATCGTACATCACCTTGCTGGAAAGGACTTTCTCCCATTAGGTCTATATGCCCATTCCCAAATACATGGCACAGAGAAACACAGCAAGTGTCTGGAAAATAAGTTGATTATCACTGTTTAAGAACAGTTCCTCTAACAACTACATATATTTCAGTACCAGCATCAAGCAAAAGCCCAAGAGATAGCTGTGGTATTGCAAGGAGGCATAGAATTTGGGTGAATCTCAATCCCTTTCTTTACCTTTTTTTATTTGTATTTGCTAATTCACCCGTGACTCTCTCATGAGATGAATGGGTTGACTGCAATAAATTCTGATGTTTTACAATTTAAAGGAACAAAAACTTTAAATCCTATTCCAGGCTGGGTAGACATCCCAAGACTTGGGCCACAAATAGGAATCCTCGAAGATACAATGGATATACCATGGCCTGAGGCAAAAGTTCCAACCAAAGTGCCATTTCCAACACAGACTTTCCCATGAGAATTTCAGATGCCTGCCTGGAATTCAATAATGGACCAAGGTGTGTGACAGCTCCTGCTCTCCAGACCCCACAGGTATACCCATCAGCTCAAGAGAAGCCCGCTGCAAGTTGCGGGATGTGGCGGCAGAGAGACACAACTCCTTGTCTGAGCAAATGCTACAGAGGATAACGGCCCAGGACCCTGCAAGAAAAGGCAGGTGTAGCCGGGAGGTGAATGATTAGAAACTCTCTCTACTTTACAAGAGGAAAATAAATCTCTAATCTCTCAGAGAAATGTCCTGTGTACATAGGGCTATGGCCATAGCTTCCTTTCCTAGAACTAGAAGATTCAGGGTGATCACTCACGGACCATTTCTCCCTTCTTCATGACTGCACTTTGGCTGCAAAAATCCAGCCCAGTCTCCTTGAACAACAAAACATGACGGCAACAATTCTATTTCTGTCCATGAGAGACATGGGTTTCCTTAGAACTTGAGGATCTCTTTACTTCTCAACATTCTGATTTTATTCAGACATAGAAAAACTTTCTTACACCTCCCTGGAGTGATTTTTGGGTCCTTAAAAACAAACCCTAACACCATTGAATCGATATTCTGTGGGCAGAACAGGTAGGGTTGTTTGTCCTTAAATGGACTCAACTCCTATTCTCACCAGGCAACTTGTATATGGACCCGAGTTTGGGAACTTAAATTTTGTCCCTTACTCCTCTTTTGTGCAAATACATTCTGACCAGAGGCCACTGTAAGGTTATCTGGTTCATCATTGGAATCCCCTAAATTAAAATACAATGCTTACGTGACAAACGCAACAAAGTTAAAATCTTTTCTGGAAATTTTCATCTGTTTTTATTTGTCTTTATAACAACTTATATAAGATCCCAGGTTTTCTCTAGTGAATCTTGCCTGTGCTTCATTTCAATCCCATTTGGCCTTAGCTTATAAAACCCAGCAAACACTGTAGCACATTAGATTTCATTCCAAATCCTCAATGAGACCGAAGAGGCCCAAAGTGAAGTCAAAACAAATAAAGACTGATATTTTAGACAGAGATATCTTTGCTAGTAAATCACCAGTAATTAAAGCAAGGGATGCACAAAACGGCACCCTAATAAAATAGGTTCTTTCCTTCCTAATAAGCAGGGAGCAGACTCATGGTTGATGGCTCCAGTCATGAGTGGTTTTTCTCCTATGGAGAAAAGAGCTAGAGTTAATGGCTTTCCAAGCAAACAGATTTTTAGCTATGCTTCTTGTTTTCAAGGAAGAAAACCAAAGTTTATTTCCAGCTCTAACAGAGCAGAATGGACAGGAGATTGTGGAAAACAAACCTAAATTGAAATCTAGAATCCAACCAGTCCTGCAAGATTGGAGGCCCTGACTTGGAGGACCTTGCTGTACTAATGTGGGAAGTGGAGACACTAGCTAAAGGCCCACTCTTCACTGAGCAGGCTGTAGAGACGTCTCACTGGTTCAGGAAACAGTTTCTGTTCTTACAAAAAAATGGGGCTTGGTCTCACATGATAGCTCACAACTACCTATAACTCCAGTTCCAGAAGATCCAAGACCTCTTCTAGCCTCCGTAGGCTCCTACACACTTGTGGTACATTTTACACACACTTAGTCTGCACATATACACTTAAAGTAGAATAAATAAATACTCTTTTAAAGAAAAAACAAAGAACTGTGCATAAACTCCAACTAAGAGACATTAATCTACCCGTAGCTAGAAACAGGATGTCTGAGAGACATAAATTCTACACACTAACCAATTGCAAAAAATAGACAAATAAGTAGCCATTGCAAAGAACATCTTTTCAATGTTGTTTGACTATGTATAGACCAATGAACTTAGTCCACACTCACTTATGTAACTATATATCCTAAATTGTTAGTGAAAAGTGAAATTGGGAAGGATTTTGGAAATCATTCTAATGTCTGGCTTCACTGGAGGCAGCTTAATTCCCAAACCCTTTTGGATTCAGTTTCTTGCCTTACATTGTTATAGTTGAAGGTGTATCGTGATAAGCTGGTCTTGCTCCAAAACATGGTTACAAAAGTAGGGGATCATGTGATGTATTTATCAAATAGTCCCTGGGGAAACCCAGGGAACATTCAAGACCCAATCGGAGGCCCCCCCAAAAGAGGGGGGTTTCAAATAATGGGATTGCTCTAAGAACTTTTGCCCTTGTAGACTGGCAGACTTTTCAAGATACCCAGGAGCCCTCTACAGCACTCTGATACCCATTGGCCTTGACTCAAATCCTAACTGCCTTCCCACTCATGACCCTCTGTGTCCATTCTCTTCTCCAAGACCAGAGTGCCCATTCTAAAATGTAAATCACATCTTATCACTTCCTGACCCTTCTTTGGATCCTGGATTAAAACACAGTCTTTCCTGGTTTTTCAAGGCCTTGAGGTACAGCCAGGGCCTTGCTGTGCTTCCTGCATGAGCCTCTCCTGGGCTCTCACTGCTCTATTTTTCTTCCGGGTCTCCCAACGAACTGAGTAAGGTTGCCCACCTCTGCCTTGAGAGCTCTTGGACTTTCACCCCTTTCTGCTTGTCTCATCTTTTAGACCACAACTTAGACAACTCTTCAGGATAGAGATATGACCTAAGTAAACAAGAGAGAATAAAACCTTCATTTCACAGTCAGCAAACTGAGGCTCCAAGGGATTAATAAGCATCTTTAATGTTCTTAAAAATGACATCCAGAATTCATATTGACCTCACACTCTACAGTTCGTCTGTTTAATGGTTCTGCTGTCCGTTAAATGGTAACCCCAATGAAGAAAGATTAAAAAGACTAAGTGAATAATCCTGCAAGGCTCTGTTGAATTTACTATTAGCCACATGCCTCTGGAAAACATCTGAGAAGCTTTTGAAACAGGTGTTTATGTTTACACTCAAGAAAGTCTGCCCACTGGGCCCAAGTCTCCAGGTGGATCCTCTGATGCTGGTTGGTGTCTCTGAGGCTCCTGGCATACAAAGGGAATCCCAGCCAGGAGACCAGCCTGCAGCAAGACAGCCTTGGGATGCCTCCTCAGCACAGAGGATCCCCATCAGCTTTTCCACTTCTCTCTTCTTCCTTGGGGACCTGAGACCACACACAGGGCACAGAGCAAAGAAACCAGGCAACCGAGCTCTATGTTTCTTGATCCCTGACTGAGATCCCTCCCCACAGTAGTTTTCCAACTTCAAAACAAGTTATTCAGAAGTAGAACCTCTTAGCTTGGTGGGGTAGCAGATAAAAATAATGGGGCTTAGTGATGACTTCAGTCTCTTTCTGATTACAGCAGGTGGAACCAGTCTCTCCAGTATGTAGAGTCTAGTGTTCTCTGTTTTATATGATGGAGAGAATACCTCAGTGCATTGCTAAAAAGATTAAAAGAGGGAAGCTCCGGAGAAACTGTAAACCCCAAAGTCAGTTAAGTTATTATTAAAATGCTTTTTATAGTGTCAGGCATGGTGGCACATGCCTTTAATCCCAGCACTAGGAAGGCAGAGGTGGGCAGATCTCTGTGAGTTCGAGGACAGTCAGAGCTACATAGTAAAACCCCGTCTTAAAAAAAAAAAAAAGTTTTATTATTCTGGTTATTTTAAAAGCATCTGACAGCAAAGGCTCCTTCTCTCCCAGACTCTCGGGTGATGGCTTCGGAAGCTGAGCCCTGTAGACACAGTGCTTCTTCCTCTGGAGAAGAAAAGTTCCATAGATCCACAGGTAAGCCATTAGCTAAAGGCCAAAGGTGTTATAAAGGATGGTCACAGCCCTCTAAGACGGCTGTGCTGCTAGGCCTCATACAGACAGTAATAATCCCACAGGGACACACTGATAGCAAGCACCCCTTAAGATGAAGCACTGAAGGAACAGACAAGAGCAATCAATCATGATTCAGACCATCACAGAAATGTCAATACGTAAAGACCTGTTCACTAGTAATAGAACAATATAGTACCTTGCTACCAAACCTGGGAGGATTTCTAGAAACCCAGATTTATGAGACAAAACTCTTGTTTCTAAAGGTCTAAAAATATTCCTAGTGCTTTCTCAACTACAGAGACTGCCTCATTTCCTGCAAATTGTTTTCCTAATTCTGTTCAAGAATATCAACTTCATTAGAAAGTTAAAGACTTAATCCTGTGTGAGGGCTTGATGAGATCTCTGTGGGACGAAAGAAATCAGGAGATCACAGTAGCTACTGCTTTACAGTGTCCTTACGGTGGGGATATCAACTGCTGGTGAGAATGTCCTGCTGTAGAGAAATGGAATTTATAAAACAGTAAACATCACTTTAAACTCAAAGATGTTTGCTAAAATGAAAACTTGGCTCACTGGGGTTAGCGGCTGGGTGGTGGTATGTCTTTAACAAACATCAAACCAAATATCATCTGATTAGACTGATTTTGTATTTCAGACATAAGTCCTTTAAAAGAAAGAATGCAATTAAGGCATTTGCTATAAATGTAAAATCTCACGTGTCAGGCCATAAGTACTTTAATTTGTAAAAATCTACTTTCCATTCCATAGACCCTAGGAGTAAGCATTCTTTCAAATCTTAAAGACTTTATTTTTTGTGAGGCTTTCTTCCTTCGCATGAAAAGATATTTTTAGACATTTTGGCAAGTTTGATAGTAACATGTTGAATGAGTATGCTGCTACATGCTATTTTAAACATCTGCCAAAGGAAGCTGGAAGAACACTGAAGTATCATAAACAACTATAATTTTTTTGAGAGAGAAAAAAAGGCTCAGAAAAATAAGAAAGAAAATCCACAAAATTTGGTAAAATTATAATCACTTCTCTGATTTAGTTTATTGCAGATGTAATTATACTACATCATTTTTAAAAGGGAAATGGTGTAGAAAGCAGAGTGCTTTAATTAGGAAAAGTGTTTCATGTGTTTTAGGTGAAGGATTTTTCCTTTTTGGTGATTCTGTTTAATAGCTTAAGGGAAGGGACTAAATTATACAGAGAAGCAATAACAAAAGTAAAATGCACAGATTTGACTTAAATCACACAGATTTTAGGCTTATCTAGTTACTCTGTACTTTCCAGAGAGGATCTCATTTGCAAAATGAGAATGACCCTGGATAATTCCCAAGCACCTTGTCCACTCTGACAGACAGCAATTCCAGTAGTACCTTTCTTTTCTTGATGGGGACAACTCCCAGTGACCATTGAGTCACATGTGAAACATTTGAGACTGACTGCCCCTCTTGAAAATAAAACAAATGATGGACAAAATAACCCGTGTCTACGGGCGGACTGAAAGCCAAATGAATTAGCGCAGTGAATTAGGTAGTACCCACATTTAAGTAAACAGAGGAGCCAGTTTGGCTCACACAGGTACTTCACACAAAAGGAGTGTCTCAGATAATGACCATCACACTTCTCTATTAGAAAGTGAGAGAACAGAAATGTTCTAAAGGCTTTTTCACGGTTCAGTAGCCTCAGACAGCATGGCAGTTCAGGGTCTCCAACATTTCATTTTCAAAGAACTGCAATCCACACAGTGACTAAGTTATTAACAAGAGCTGAGCTAGTTACAGGATTTCACTCCCTTCTACTTCAATGATGCATGCTGGCTATAGGTGATGGTAGTTTCAGAGCTAAATTGCCTTTGTTAGCCTTTACTAAGAGTGACCTCCTCTGCACTACACACTCTAATTGTAAAATACTATAAACCTACTATTACTACCAATATAACAGTTAAAAAATTTAAAAAAAAATATTTCCATCAGTGGAGAGCAGACACCTAATTTCCCTGCTACTTTTTTCTCTGTTATACTGTAAATAGAGCAAACAAACAAACAAACAAACTCTGGAGTGAATTTACTTCCAGTCCCAATTTTGCCACACTCCAGTTGTGTCATATCACAGATGTTTTTTTGTTTTTGTTTTTGTTTTTTTAATTGCCATGGCCCTTGAATTTCTCATCTCTTCAAATCAGGATCTTGCTGCACAGTCCCTGAGTACTCTAGCACATCATGCTCCAGAGATGGCAATCTCAAAACAGAGATGCACTCTTTGGCCCCGTGATGCTCTGCCTTGCCAGTTCCCATGTCTTCGTTTTGTATTTCTGTGCTTTGTGAAACAGAGCCTTGTACCCTGATGATTTCTAGATTCCTGGTGTGTTTGTGAGGCTGCGGCATTTCTCAGACTAGAACTTAGTGAGCTAAGAGACTGAGAGATACTCAATGTGTCTGCTCTGAAATCAGAACCACAACCATGCCCTTTCTCATTAAACACCCAGTTTAGACCCAGTGCCTCAGCTGAGCTCTCCTAGAAAGTCTGACCACTGGAGTGTGTGTCCCAGAGGTAGAAGCTCACAGTGGAGCTCAATTCCTTACTGAGGCAAGTTTTTCCCCTTCGCCCCTTTCCAATTTCTGACTCAGTTTGCAATTCAGAAGGCCCGTGGCTTGGAGCATGAATGGTTTTGAAAAAGAACTCAAATATTAGGTGACTATAAGATCAAAGCACTTACAACATGGAAAACAGAAGCCCTCTTCGGTGTTGAGCAACTTCCCCTGACTCCACTAAAGATTTCTCTGTGGCACTGAAATGTGGAAGGTGCTAACTCTCTATAAATAGTCTCATCTCTTGCTATGTGAATCATGGTTGCTGACATAAAATCAACAGATTAATTATTTGACTTTGTTAGTAACAATAATAGCACAACTATCATCTTCCCCAAAAGTTCTGCCACACACACACACACACACACACACACACACACACACACACACACACGACACCCCCGTTCTTCAGAGCTAAGTAGGCTTCGCAACAACCCGAAGTCTTTGGTGAACAAATTCACCCCTGGTGTCCTTATACTAGAAACGTCTTAGCAATGCCTACCATCTTTCTGCTAGGTTGTCATGTGATACTTTAGCTAAAGGAAGTCACCAGTCAGGATCCTCAAGATGAGCACTCAGTGTGTTAACAGGAGAAGCAGATTAAGTAAACACCAAGGGAAACAATAAGTTCAGAGTATCCCTAGTTTCTAATAAGACTTTAAGGAAATGGCCTCAGGAAACAATGCACAATCCTTTCCCAAGCCAAAAAAAAAAAAAAAAAGGAAGCCATGTAAACTGTTCATGTTCATCTACAAATCAACTTACACAAAGATAAGTGAGTTTATCTCATCCATTCACAGTTATGACCAACATATTGCTTTTATTATCTTGTTAGCTGAGAAGGCTGAGTAGAATCAGCTCATAAATATCACATAAGTATACCAGCTACAGGGCAACTCCACTCTAGAGACTTAGTATATGAGTCACATTGAGTTGAGAGCCTTGAAGTCCCTTGCAGACCACGTAAGTCCTGAGAGCAAGGTTCCAAAGGATCCCTGTACAAGAAAATGAGGGATTTATACTGTTCTTTAAATTGAAATATTCAATATGCAGAGATAATTCTGCTTTTCCCTTCAGTCTTCACTTTACCAAACGTACAGGCCATATTAACCCGATGTAAGATGGAAAGACTTCGGCAGGTGCTGAATCAGAACCATCATCGATTTTGTTTACTCTTGAAATCTACCACTTTATGGACATCAGAGAGTGTGGAAATGAGACACCAACGGGGTGATGAATGTTACAAAAACATCAATGAAAGCCAAAGCAATGCACCCTCCCTCCCACAGCTTACTCTGGAAATCTTGACTTATTCTGAGCCCCACTTCCAATCTAACCTACACACTTCATTTGAGGAACTCAAGAGAGTGTGGGAGTCTGAGTCGCTAACAGAATAAGGTAGTCACCTCGTCACTGGGCAGGGTCCCTTTTCAGCCCATCCTTCCTTTGGCTATCAGTACCGAGGGCGCTGAAGATTGCACCTGACTCTGTGACCACACCCGGAGGTTTGGGGAAACCACCATAGTGGTGCTTCGCTTTTGGTCGCTCAAGGTGTGACACTGTCCTGACTTATGGTGGGACTCGGCCCCTGGACACTGCAGGTATTCAGTTTTCCTTCTGTAAACAGAGGCATTTAAGGAACCATTTGGCCCCAAGGCTGCCGAGAAGCAGGGTCAACTTCAGAAAGGTTGTGCCATGGTGATGTCTGAGAAGACCTTTCTTTACACTCTCTGGGGGCAAACTGCAGATATCACATTGTTGGCTTGGTTGCTCAAAAGTGTTAGTGTGCAGAGAATGGCAATGGGACAGAAAGTGTTAAGAAGAGCCCGTGGTAACTATCAACTGGTTGGAAAGGGGCCCTACTAGAATGAAGCACATGAGCACGTGAGAAAATGGAAAGTTGGGAAACTGGGATGTTTATAAAGGCAAAATACCATGTGCTTGTTGAAGGCAAAGAAAATCAAAGTAATAATAAGTTCATCTGGTATCCATTATAATTCGTAATCCTCTGCCGTGTGTGGTTATGGGGACTATAAAGAACTTTATTCATCTTCGAGTTTCTCCATAGGTAGTGTGATGACTCTCTAGGTAGATGGATGGATGGGTAGAACAATGGGTGGTAAACAAACAAATAAATGAATCAATGAACAAACCAGTCACTGCCCTCCAGGACGTTACAAAATTTCGGAATCTAGGTGCATCCATACAAGTGGGCCCTCATACTAGTCAAACTGTGGACTGATGAAAGCAGGAAGTCTTTTGCCGAATATGGGACAAGCTATTAACTGACGCGGGGTTGTTGAAAGCGGGTGGGCCAGCATGGAAGAAAGGAATTCTGACTCCCTTCCATGAGCAATTCCCAGAAGCTTTTAAGAAAGGGGATGGGTGGGTGTCAGCCTCTGGGGAGCTACTGACCTGGTCTCCGCCTCACCGGCCTCTTGCGGCCGCTGCAGAAGCGCACTTTGCTGAACACCCCGAGGACATGCCTCTCGCATAGGGAGCGCCCGTCTTTGCTGGGGCTGGAGCGGCGCTTGGAGGCCGACACCCGGTCGCTGTTGGACTCCCTCGCCTGCCGCTTCTGTCGGATTAACGAGCTGGCTATCGCTGCAGCCATAG
The DNA here is from genome assembly GCF_007827085.1 of Peromyscus californicus insignis. NCBI lineage: Eukaryota > Metazoa > Chordata > Mammalia > Rodentia > Cricetidae > Peromyscus > Peromyscus californicus. The sequence goes on along the minus strand of NW_026294458.1, from coordinate 19,256,954 downwards.
CTGCTCAGTGCGGGCCCGAGGCCCCGGGCTCCACTGAGCCCTCGGGTTCGTACTCCGCTCCGCCGGGATGAGGGAAGGACCTCGGGGGGCCTGGAGTGATAGGGCAGGCGCGAGGAGGCAGTGCTAATATTTGAGGAGGTTGCAGTATCGAAAACCTGGAGCCCACAAGGTTAGTCGGAGTCTGGGCAGTGGCAACAAAACGTGTGAAAATCCAGATGTAAACTTCCTCAACCCCCGGCGTCGGGGGGGCGGGGCGGTCCCAGGCCTTCTCACGAAGTAGACGTTTGCACCCCAAACTTGCACCCCCAAGGCGATCCACGTCCAAAGGACAGTGAGGAGTTTGGTCACACTGCGTTCAGGGTACCGGGTGGAAAGGGGGAAAAGATGTCCAAAATAACAAACCGTGTCCCGGTTGGAGAGGCGCAAGCGTTGTAAGGTGTCCCAAGTATGCCTACACATACATACATAGAAAACCCGTTTACAAAGCAGAGTCTGGACCGAGGAGAGAAGCGTGTCCCCGGTTTAAAAAAAAAAAAAAAAAAAAAAAGGAAAGAAAGAAAGAAGAGAAAAGAAAATACAAAAAAGTGAATAAAACGTTCCTTTAGAAAACGAGCCACCAACCGCGTCAGAGAAGAGAGGAAGGCAGCAATTCAACTCCCTGTGGCCCGCGGTTCTGGAGATTAGGAGGTCCGTCCCAGCTGGGTGAGGTCTACGGAATGCATCGCACCGGCTGCGGTTCTCCAGGGGCCGGCCTCCCCACTTCTGGAATTCCAAGAGGCGAGAAGTGGGAGCGGTTAGCTAGACTCGGGGTAGGGGCGCGGGGCGGGGGCAGCTGTTTCCAGCTGCGGTGAGTGCGCCTCTCCTCCAGCAGCACTGCAAAGAAAGCGGGAGACGAGGGAGGGGGAGGACAAGCCGGAGGGAGGGAGATCCTCGAGGGCCAAGCACCCTGGGGATCCGCGGGGTCCCGAGAGCGGGCGCTCTCGCTCTCTCTCTGCCCGCGTTCCGGCACGAGACGGGCACAGTTGGTGATTATTTAGGGAATCCTAAATCTGGAATGACTCAGTAGTTTACAGAAGCCCCTCCAAAGGCAGAGCTGCCGAAGGTGTCCTCCTCAGCTCGGCGCCCACACGCCTTTCACCGGAGCTCCCCGCCACCGTGCGCCCGGGCCGCCGCACCGAGGAGCCGGTCTCCTGCACAGGCTGCGAGCGAGCCGGGCAGCAAGGGACGGGCGCCCTGGCGGGCTCGGGATCAGGTCATCGCCGCGCCGCCCGGACCCCAGGCTCGCACGCCCCAGCGGTCGGCAGCTCCGGGCCGCAGCTCAGAGAGGGGTTACCCGGCCGACGCTGGGCCGCTCGCTCGGTCCCGCGCTGCCCATCCCGGCGGCGGTGGAAGGAAATGACCGCGCGCTGCGAGCCCCCGCGCGTCCGCTCGGGTGGGGCGGGGGCTGGTTGAGGGCGACGTCGGCTCGCGGCGGCTGCGGCTCCGGGTCGCAGCTGCCCACCATGGTCTGGCGCCCGGGCGCAGGCAGGGTCCCTAGGCCGCCCTGGGCGACGGCGGGAGGCGGCGGCCGCGCGCGCCACCTGGGCTCCCCCGGCCGGGCGCGGACTCAGGGGCCGGGGACGAGAGGCAGGTGCAGGCGGCCACCAACTCGCTCAACTTGCTGCGCCGGTGGCGGCTGGGAGCCGCGGGATCGCGGGGCGCCCCCCGCCGCCTCCCCTGGACCGGGAGGGGGCGCTCAGGGCGGAGTCCCATTCATGGGCAGAGGCTCCTGGGCGCCGCCGCGGGCTATCTCCGCGAGCGCTAGCTCCGCAGGAAACTCCCGGCAGAGGCGACTGTCGCCGAGACAGCGGGTGCGACTAGGAGCCCGAGTTGCTCGGGGCTCCTGGAGAGCAGGAAAGCGTCCTGGTGGGGCTGAATTGGGGGCTGGGCTGGCGGAGCGCTGGAGAGCGTGGCGCTTGGGTCCTGCTCCCTCTCCTCGCGCCCTCTGCTCCCAGACTCTCTCCTTCCTCCCCCCCCCCCTCAACACCCGTCTCCCCCCTCTCTGTCTTCTGTCTCTCCCCTTTTCTCCTCTCTACGCAATCCTACGTGATTGAGGTTTGGATGAGAAATTCTCAGAGGCAGAGTGAGGGAACTGCAGCCTGGGTCTGCTGTGTCCGGTCCCTCCCCCAAGAGAAAAACACCTCCACCGGCTTGTTGAAGGACCCTGGGTGACCAAAGAAGGGGACAGTGCAGGGAGCAGGGAAATGAAATCTTCCCTCTCTCTAGTGACCAGAAAAGCATGTAGCATTCTTCCTTCAGGAAGAAAGTGGACACTGGAGAAAGTAGCAATGACCTCCTGGTCACCCAAATTTGCCTCCCCCGTCTCCCCGCCCCCGCCACATTTTGGAACAGCAAACTGTGTTTCCATCTCTTTGGAACCTAGATTTCTTGTTTCTGTCAGGAAAGCTGCAAAGCAGATTAAAATGCCTAGAAAGGTCTCCGTAGGCAACCTGCCTCGAGGGTTAATAGAAGTGGGATGATAGATTGATGTGAACAAGGACAGTGAACAACAGCACTGGAGTGCACTCCTGTCTCCAGAAATGTTTGCCCTGCTCCTGAAAGAGAAACCCGAGTCATCCAAGGAAACACAGCATTAGAGATTCTAGAAACCTGTATTCCTCCTTGGTTCAGGCTGTGGTCTGTCGGGGAGTGCCCCTTAGTCATGTTTGCGTCTTCTGTCCACCTAGTCTTCAAATAGCCCCCCACTCTCTTCATTCAGCGGATAATTTGCAAGCAGAGACAGACATTTCCTAAGAGGTTGGGAAAGATACCAGCCCTGCACACGGCTGAAAAATGGGCCCAGACTCAGAGGGACCCAGGAACTGTCTAAATGTGGGTACAAATCTGCTGGCTTACCAGAGATTCCTTTGGGCCATGAGAAGGACAGAGGTGTGTGAGTCTTGACAGCTCAACACTGCCCAGCGATCTGGTGTGTGGCCTTCCTGACTGCTGCCCAGGCAAAGCAAAGGCTGGCAGACAGGGTCTGGTGTGACTGAGAGTTGAGAGGAGTATTAAGTAGGCAAGGTGTGGGAGGAGGAAGCTTCCAAGGGTCAATGGGGAGAACATAAAACCCTTGTAGCAGCTCAGTTTGGCTGGGCGGGGATGATAGATTCGTTCCTGGAATTTGAACAACACAGATCAAGACAGGTGAAAAGGATATGCACTCCAAAGTACATCTGACAAGACCGAAGAGATTGCTTGAAATCAATTGGCAACACAGCCCATTAGGGAAGTGTTCAATTTCCACAAATAAAATTATTTTCTTTCCTTGGCTCCAGAAAGACTTGTCTCATTTTTCAGCAAGGCAGGCACAGATAGTACTGGCTGGCTTTGGGGAGGACCCTGTCTTTTGCAAATCAACACCCAAGCAGGAAAAGGTCAGCTAAGGGGAATCTCAAGAGTGAACAAGAAGGTGGCAACATATATATATATATATATAATGAGGAACTAAGGAAATCAACTCAACTTAGTTCTTTTCATCCTCACAATGGAGATAATGGTCCCCTTCTACCTCACAGAACAGAACATACATATGTAAGCATTTTGACAACAGGAAAACACCAAATGAATGACAGAGTTGACGGTGGTGTTTTGAATGCCTCTGATTCACCTGAGGTGTTTGCTCTAAAGATGCAGATTCCTGAGGAGAGGCTCTGAGAATTTGAAGCACAAACCTCTATGATTGAAGCACATACACCAGAACTCTTAAAAGCTTCTCCAGCTCTCAAAATATAACTGTTTACCGTACACATGCAATACATACAGATAATGTTGGAAGAAGAGAGGAAGACTCTCAAAATCAGTTACATTCCTCCCAAACTGCAGTCCTCTGCCCCCCTCTTCCTTCAAAAAGGACTATAAAGATGACACGGATTCTCAAATCTTTACATTTTTAGTGGCCGTGGGCAGTCAGGGTGTTTGATGGAGAGGAAATACACCTAGAGGCAAAAGGAAGCCATGGAAGAAGAAATGAGAAATTGGCTCCTGCTATTGGAACTCCTCCCGTCTTGACAGGTCATTATCAACTTGGGCATGTAAGGACTAAAAAACTTTCCAATGTCAGGTCCCTGAGACACACATTAGTCCTGTCTTAGATCTCCATAAAGGAATGGGATGTTTGGGTTTTGATGAAATGGCAAAGACTTAGCATTCCCCCTCACACTTGTGCTACTGTGGATGCATTATTTTAGCTGTTTGGTCCTTAAATGTTTCATCAGCACTACCATCCGCTTCGCTTCCCCAGTAGAAACAAACAGATACACGGAAATCTGAAAAACGTAGGTCCAGAGTTCGTGGAGGTTGAACTCAGAAGAAATATGTAAATTAGGATTCTATGAATCAATTCAAAGCTTTTCCATCTGGTTCCCTGAATTGTAATCGTTCCCCAGTGCTTCCCAGGATATGTCCAATAGCTCTGCATTGAAGACAAATCAACCTGCTGGTGGTTGTGATATCTCAATTTTCCTGCTGTCTTTCTTAGGATAAATGAAGAATGTCCCTTTCCAGTTTTGAAGACATCATGAGTAGGGAAAGTCTTAGTTTGGAGAAAGTTGCCAAATACACATCAGAAGAATTCTTACATAGTTATATTTATATCTCTTACCTCCAGTCAAACAAAATATAGACAGTATTAGTCATCTCCATATTTTAAAATTAAAAAAAAAACACAGAGAGAGATTTAATTGTCTTTGGCTTGCTCACAGACCAAATCTTCCAACTCCCAAATCGAACTAGGATTACCTCACACATCCATTTTAAACACTGTATTGAGTGCACCTGGTATTCAGGATCTGGTGTTAGTAACGCAGGGGAATTCTATATACTTTTACAAATTCCTCTGCCACCAACAAGCTTAAAGTCCATGCCACTATGTTCTTTGTTTGTTTGTTTTTGTTTTTTGTTTTTTAAGTCAGAGTTTCTCTGTGTATCCATGGCTATCCTGGAACTTACTCTGTAGACAAAGTTAGACTTGAACTCAGAGATCCACCTGCCTCTGGCTCCTGAGTGCTGGTATATCAGCCATTTTTAGTAAGCTACTGGATCAGTCAGTCAGTCAACCTCTCTGAACCACAGCTGCAGCTCAGCTAAATGAGATTAACACTCACAGAATCTAACCAAGGTTACAGAATACCAAAGACTGTGACAGTGATGTGCAGTGTGGGAAAGAGAATGTTACCCTTTAGCTGTCCATCTAAAACAAGTCCCTGCTATAAAATGCAGACCTCTTAAAACAAGAAACTGTACCTCGTGATTCATGCACATCATCACTCACTCCCGTATAGAATGTATTTAATGGAGACTGGAAATCTACACGAAGTGAGTGATTAACCTTGCAATGACAGACATAATGTTCATCAGTAAAACACTGTCATTGTCCTTGTCTGTTGGAAACACAAGAAGGCCCACCTCTGTACATCCACCATCCTTCTGGGAGATTAAGCCTTTGACTCAAAGTTCAGGAATATAAGATAGCTGGTCTTGACCACAGCTGGCTTGCAAGGTAGGAGATCAAGTCTCCAACTGTTTGTCCTGTCCAGTCCTTGTACTCAAAGCCGCTCCACTCCATCAGATGGTCATTAAAATAGGCTGGCCGAAGCAATGTATACAAGTACTTTCTAATAATCTGTGAATTTCTCTCTCTGTAGCAAGTTCATTCTTGGTTCTTTATTCAACAGTTCAACAACAGAATTACCTTTTGTATGTGAATGTCTGTTTTGGATATCTCTCAAAACAGGAAAAGGTTAGGCCTTATTTCTATTTTTGACAGACAAACAGCAATGTCTTTGCCGCTGAAAAAGAGAAATGTTCAAGTCTTGAATCATATCTGTTTTAATGAGAAATATCAGCAGTAAGTTTCTTGATCAGCTCTAAGTGTGTCACAATCATTGACACACTGAGTCCTTACAACAGTCATCTAATGTGGGCTTGTCACAACGAAGAAACTGGATACAGAAAGGTCAAGTTACTTAACTTAGGGCACACATCTAAGAGTTTGAAGAGTTTGTAGAATACAAATTTATTTTCAGAGGTTCTTTTTTTTAACATGATTTTGATATTGTATGCCAATAAAAATAGGAGGTCATTAACAAGTATAATCATGCAATGAATTTCACAATTAAGAATATAATTGCCACTTCTGTTTCACCATAGTTTTTTCTTTCTTTTTCTTTTTTTCTGAGACAGAGTTTCTCTGTGTAGCCCTGGTTATCCTGGAATTCACTCTGTAGACAAGCCTGGCCTCCAACTTAGAGATGTGCCTACCTCTGCATCCCAAGTGCTGGAATTAAAGGTATTCGCCACAACACCCAGCTACCCTTGTTAATTACTGCTGAACACTGTTCTTCCATGTGTTTCCTCACTCCAACTCAAGAAACTAGTAACTAAAGTTGAGGAGGTAATTGCAACCTGATTTCATAAATGGACACTTAGTGGAGTGACTTCCCAATCTCACACAATGAAAATCTAGGAGTTTCACTCAGGCCTGCTAACCTTGATGTCCACACTGCCCTAATTATAATCACACAGAGGGGAACCAATGGGAATTCCGACCATCCTTGGCCTCTACCACAGCCTTAAGAATAACTTTTAAGAGATGGCTGTATGGTGGTCAGAGTGGGCACAAGCATCCTACACTCTGTCCTGCTCTGTTTTACCGTCTCTGGCACATACATGACTCTTTTCCTTCCCAGGTGGACTGAAGGTGTCACCACATCACTGCTGGTGCTACCTATAGAAGAGAGAGTCCCTGTAAGAGGGCAAGAGCCACAAGGGTAGGATTCTGTCTGTTTTGATATTTCCAGTGTATGAAATACAGTTTAGTACATAGCAAACATTCATCAAACACCCAGATAAAGGAATTAATGCATCCATCCAATAGCTTTGGTTGTAGCTCAGTGTAAGGGTGCATGCTTACTCTTCGTATGTTTGGAACCTTAGGTTCTCTCTCTAGTGCTAATAAAATAAAATTCATCCATCCACTCATGTATCTTTTAAAGTCAAATAGATGCATAAGTCATCCCAAAGAGAAGTGGGGAACATTCACGTTTTGTAACAAGAAAGAAATTCAAGGTTGCCTCTGTATTCACAAGTGGACTATTTTGATTCATCAACATATTTTAAAAATTATCTGCTTTGATTCAATATATCTTAAAATCTGGTAGCCTGAAAAGGTATCTGGACTCAGATTTCTGCTCTAACTAACAATCCTTCATATCTAGGCTTATCTTCTCAGTTCTCTGTCTCTGTCTCTCTCTGAAGCATGCATACACGTTGATGTACATGTTAACACCCATGTTCATAGGAAAACTGGAATAAATTAATAAGACAGTGGAGCAGATAAGTCAGAAAAATGATGAACCAATATTTGAAGTCTGAGAGCACGACTGAAGTGATCTTAAAATGGTTTGATGATTCTAATACTTATACTGGCACCCATCTTCTCTGAGCTGCTTCTCAATGGGCCTTTTCGGGTTGCTCTCATTTCTAATTTTAGTTTCCAAATTTCCAGGATATGTATCTGGTTGAAATAGCACATGACTAACATTCAAAATACACTACAAAAATCATAATAAAATCATATTTTTGTCCTTTATGTTGCACACAGCCCTGAGCTGTGAAATATACAAACAATTTAGAAAAACATGTCAGGGATCTTATGGCAATTTGGGCAAAGTGACTGATAAAGTCATTTTTGGTCCTAGGTTTTGAAATCTCTAAAAATAAAATGTATAATAAACATGCAATTAAAGTAAATAATTTATCCTAAAATAAAGCTTTTTAGTTAACTGAGCCCAAATTTATTCACTTATGAAATGACTACTATGTAGGACCCCTAAATAGTTGAAGAAATATATTGAAACTGAAGCATTAATTTTAAAATCAGAAGTTGTATGAACAAAGGAATGAGTCAATGCATGAGCAGGGATGGATGAAATATACCCCCTTCTAAGCAAAACTAAGCCAGCATTGTTAACTAAGCACAATTATTCAACATAAAAATTAAAAATATTTGGAGAGCTTCCTTCAGAATACTGGAGAAGCAAAGAAGAAAATGTTCAATAATCATAGGAAAGCAAAATGGAAGCATCTAGCAAAATCCCTAGCGACTTACTCACCTGCCTCTTTAGTGTCAAAGTGTGCTCCCTTGGGCCCACTTTCCTTGCAAGCCTGGCATATTTAGAATGACATCAAAAGAACATTGGTTTAGACAGCTGTATGTTTTGGAAACTCAAGCCAAGAAGGATGGAGGGAAGGATAGACGAATGGATAAATAGATTTTTCTCAGTGCTTGGATATTCAGCAAGAGGGCGGGGGGCAAGATAACCATGCAAGAATATTTCTGCCATTAGTATTTAAAGAATAAGCAATGTCTTTGCCCCATTTTGAATAGGATACTAATCTTTCAATTTGTTGTGTTGGCTTGTGGTCTCAGAGGCCATCAACCCATTTGCTGTGATGCATATGTATTACAGTCAGTTAGTGAGGACTTGAGACTTCATCGCAGATAAGCTAACCGATTGCCTGTTGCCTGGTTGAATATGCTAACCACAGTGGCACTGGAGAAATGCATTCCTTCCTCTACTTTTTGGTAGTCCCATCCCCTTCTTAAAAAGGAAAGAAACAAGGAAATCATTAGAACTAGCTTTTTAAAAAGAATTAATCAGGAAAATGTATTATTTGCTAAGGACAAGAGTTAAAAGTTGGCTTCAGGACAAATTGAATCCAGTGCAAAAAAAAAAAAAAAAAAAAAAAAAAAAAAAAAAAAAACATAAAGGAAATCATCTTAAATGTGCTCTCTAGATAAGATTAGAGATAGAATTTGGGGACAAAAATCAGATTAACAATTTCATCACTGTGAACCCCTTGTACAGTATTTTGAGCATTATAGCTACTTCTAAGTGTCTTGACTTAAATGTGACTTAAAAATATTAATGTCCAAGATGAATAGGGGTAGTTCAAGTTTGATCCTGAACAAAACACCTGAAAAACCTTTTGTTAATAGTGGTATCACCTTTATTTACCCTCTGATAGTGTTATTTAAGCTGTGGCTGTCATAAGCAAGACGTACACAGCTGATAAAAGTGGGGAAAATGGTCTAAACCTAGAGGTTTTCCTTACCTCCTGTTTTCTAAGAATTCTGTCTGAATAAACACTAGATAAACCCCACCACTCTAGGGAAGTAAATGGTTGTTACCTACATGAGTAAGAAGTTAGTTTCAGAAATCACATAATAAGGGGTCTGTGTTTATGAAGAAATATCAAAAACTGTAGGAAGAAGGGGTGGCCTAAGCCCTTATAACTGGATTTTGAGATTCTCCTATGTTCAAGATTGTCTATCAAGGGATGAGTCCTCTTCTGTACAGAACCAGGCAGAAATGATGAAGGGAGATAATCTCATAGTGACTCCTGAGATTTGCGGGCTTCAAGTTATATAGTTGTTGCTTGCAAATCACTCTGGGCTCAGCCATCAGAAAGTCTTACAGTAACATTCCTGCTCAGCCCTCTTCAGGTTGCCTATAATAAACAGGTCAATAACAATACTTAGGCTAGGCTCCACTTAACACTTAGTGTCAGGGAAGTTGATCCTCACTGTAAAATACTCCTTTGTAGTTACTGTTCAGTAGGAAAAAAAAAAAAAAACAATTTGATCTCAACATAACTGTGTTATCTTTATGAGTCTTTATATAATTTCAGGCAGATCTTATGTTTCCTAATTTGAAGCATGCAAAAAACATATCAAGTGAAGGGAGGGTTCTCCCGATGCTGGCCATATGCCCTTGCAAGAAGACAGAAGTATTGTCTTAAAAAGAAAACTAGTCTTTGACACCAGGCTGGGGCTCAGAAGACTCAGACCTCATTTCGAATCCACACCAATTCATGAGTTACTGTGGAAATGCATGCATGAGCTGTGGATACAGAGATTCATGAAATAATAGGCTGATTCTGTCATTGGCTTGACCAGAAAGGAATAGTTTCTCAACTACCAGGAAAAAAAGAAAGAAAGAAAGAAAGAGAGAGAGAGAGAGAGAGAGAGAGAGAGAGGGAGGGAGGGAGGGAGGGAGGAAGAAAAGAAGGAAGGAAGGAAAAAAGAAGGGAAGGGAGGAAGGGAGGGAGGGAGGGAGGGAGGGAGGGATGGAGGGAGGGAGGGAGGGAGGGGAAGGAAACAGTTGGTGGGACCCTGAAAACTACACCGCCATCTTGGTACTAAGGAACTGGCTTCCCTGACCAGAGCTATGCTGCCATCTCAGTGTAAGATTAGGCTTCCCTGACTGACTCACTGTGTTTCTGAGAAATTCAGGGCATTAGAATTATCAGTAGTGAAAGAAGACACTGACATGTGTGAGCAAAACTTTGAAAATTACCACCACTTAAAGTTGCAACTCAAGTCTACAGAAACAACACTGAAGAAGGTCATGGGATAGCAGCAAACATTTGTGCAGAACATTTCTATTCCCAGCCAGCATCGAGAGCTACTGCTGTAGAGTAGTCCCCATGTCTCCTCCCACATCCCCTGGAAAATACCAAACAGAACTTCTGTGTGGTCAGAGATGCGCATGATGGTTTTCATCCATTGCTTTACATAGCAACCTTGTAGAAGTCTGTTGACTGTATGTACACATGGATGAATTTTGGCTTTGTTCTGTTTCATTGGTTTTTACATTTATCTTTAAGCCATCAACATGCTGTTTTAACTACTGTAGCTTTGTAAATACACATTAGGACCAGAATGACCTATCAACTTTGTTCTACCTTAAGATTATTTTGGTTACTTGAGGTAATTCGTGGTTTCCTATGACTTTGAGGAGTATTCATTTTGTGTCTATAAAAATTACATGCATATTTTCATGGCATTGCATTTCATGTACATGTTACTTTGGTAATATGAACTAGTTTATTTGCCTGCAAAAGGGTTATTCATTTTAGTATCATATAAATCTAATGCATTTGAAAATATAAATGTTATTAGTCTTTTAAACACAGCCAAAGTAATTTGAATTCCTCTATGACTTGTTTATATGGAGCTGAGGATCAACCCATTCAAGCATGCTAGTCAAATGTCTAAGTACAAGAAGTAGAGTTACAGGTGGTTGTGACCTGTGCCTAATGGGGATGTTGGGAACTAAACTCTGGCCCTCTGGAAGAGCAGCAATTGTTCTTAACTGCTGAGCCATCTCCTTAGCCCTAACCTTATGATTTGAATTGCATCCTTTCTTTTATTTAGGAACAAGTACAAGTACACAATCTTATTTAAAGATCATAAATTTTGCATGGTTAATTTTCTTCCTTAATTTATTTTTCCATTCCACTGTTCTCATAGATGTTTTCCCTAATAAAATATGCTTATTAAAAAGTCTTTGTGTTCCAAAAATGGGTTAAAAGTGTTAAGAGGAAAGGGAAGGAAAGCTAGAGACTGGAGGAGACACCAAGATCCACGTGATGCCATGTGCAACAGGCACTGCGCTCTCTCCCTTAGAGCTGCTTTATCCTGTCCTTCTGAGGCCCACACTGTTACTCACAATGAGAAAACTGAAGTCAGGATGATTACTCATTTGAAATATTGGTCATAAAGTTGTGTTACTTTCTACAAGACCTATCATCTGTATTAACAGTAGCAAGATATATCTAGAGACCTAATTGTGATTGAGAGAAAATTCTTTTTTTTTTTTTTTTTTGGTTTTTCGAGACAGGGTTTCTCTGTGTAGCTTTGCGCCTTTCCTGGAACTCACTTGGTAGTCCAGGCTGGCCTCGAACTCACAGAGATTCACCTGGCTCTGCCTCCCGAGTGCTGGGATTAAAGGCGTGCGCCACCACCGCCCGGCGAGAGAAAATTCTTAAATCTTATACACATGTTTACAGCATATAAAAACATTTTTGGAAGCAAGGCCTCACCATGTGGTGCAGGCCACCTGCCAGCTTAAGATTCTCTTAAGATTTTTGATTAGGAATGTCTGTCACTGTGGCTGACTCGCCTCACAGCTTGTACAGTAGTATCTTTGATTTCATATTTTAGAAAGATAGATGAGAAATACTTCAAATCGATTTGAGAATACTGATTATCAACTCTGAAGGAAAACAAAAACAAAAACAAAAAACACCCTCAGACAATTGTTTGTTAACTAAATGTTACAAAGCACAGTGAGGAAATTAAATGAGATTAGACAGAATATGGATGTCCCATTCATAGAATTGGGCATTTTGAAAGGTGATCATGCTATTTCTGGATTGAAAGTTATTCACTGACTACATGGACATGTTATCCTTAAAATGGGAGAGTAGCTATGTGTCCCCTAGTAGGTAGGAAAGTCATATAAGCATGGAAAGGTCGTTTGAACTCCCTGCTCACTTGTCTATAAAATGATTCATGGAAAATAACTGCTCCTCATTATAGTTGAAGTCCCCCAATCAAAGAGTCCTAGAGCCAATGGCAATAGTTACTTTAGGATTCTAGAGGACAAAAAGCATGTGTACTCTAAGGTACCCTATGAGAGACAGTGGGGGTGGTAACAGTGGGTGAATAAGAAATAATGAGATATTCTGTTCTCTTTAGAGCTAGAACTGGACAGAATAATGTTCTTCCCACTATAATGGGGGCAGTGGAGGGTGGGAATCAAAAGTTTTTGTTTGAAATTTTAATTGTTGATTTTGTAATGAATGATATGCATATGTGTATACACATATCAGATAATCTTAGCCACTGAAGAACAATTCCATAAGAATTCAGATCCAGAGAAAAAATCTTTTAGAGTTAGGAAAGTCAGAAGAAAGTAGATTATAATGGACCCATTTCTAGTTTTAGCTGAATATTTACTCAGATGCTGCCTAAATAGAAGCTTGGATAACCTTTCCCTCTCTATGGAGTCCATTTTCTCAAACCTAAAGTGAATCTATCCAGATGGTTGCTGAATTCTTCTGCTCTAACATCCTAGGACCACAGGCCTGTAATTCTCACCAATGTTACTTCCCTAAAGCAAAACAAATTGAGATGGATCCCTTTGCTTCTACTCAAGTACCTTTGGGATGGTAAATTAAATTGTTCTCATTTTTTAAGCTGGGCATTATTATTAATGACTAAACAAAGGGGTAAGGGAAGTGACTTGATGTAGGTTACACAACTACTAAAGAGAAGGACCACAATGGGAGCACACAAATCTGAGTCTTCCACCCTCTTTCTAGTCTATCTGTACCTCACAAGTCTTCTGGTGCTGCTGGTGGCAACCGTGATGATGGTTATGGCTCACAGTATTGTTTTTCCTATATGAAAATGAAAAGATGTAGCTAGGAACATCTGATGTAAAGAATCTCAACAAAGAGATTAGGAGAACACATTTTCCTATTGTAGACTCTTGATCATCTTAGGTGAACCACAGTGCTAGCTAATATTTCCATGAGTTTCTAGTCTTAACTGGGCCCTGTAATGCTACAGAACCTTGCTTCTCTCAAAATTGGGGACAAGACATCCTGCTTCTGAAGTACAGTCAGGCCTCAGTGTGTGTCATACTGATTTTCTCCTTTGTCCAAGAGCCCCCAGTTACATAACCACTGTAATTGAAGTGTGTACAGCTTTGCTAATCAGTTCTCCTGAAGTCAGTGAAATGTGTGTGAGATTAAAAAAAAAAAATTGTACTGCCTGTATCCTTAAAATGCCAACCTGTGATTTTCCTTTCAGAGTGTTCAATCCTAGGGAGCTACTGTATAAGTATGAGGCTAGAGGAACAGCTTAGCTCAGGAGTAAGTCATTGAGCTCTGAGAGTTAGCTTTTCAAAGCAGAGCTGCTATTAGCTTGTTGAGAACGCCTGGGCGAATGTTGAACTTTCTGCTCCTTAGGATCATTCAGGAAACAAATGCAGTCAGTCGATCTTTTCATGACAGTGATTCACGTAGAGTGACCAAACATAAGAACCAGAATGGAAAGACCCTAAGAATCACCTGGGCCAATGCCTTTATTTCAAAGAGGATGGAACTGATGACTGAGAAAGACACGGTATACTTTTGGTTACATAGCACTTGATGGCAAGCAGAAATACAGCCCAACTCCCTTATTCTGAGACTAGTGATCCCTTCCATACAAGGTTAATTTATTAGTTAATGGACACATCTTTGGCTTTGTCTCAGAAAGACTAGCAAAACCTAATATGTGTTACAGTTTAGAATGAAAGGGACTTTCCAGTCAATGCTCACAACCGCACAGTAAGATACTTGAGACATTTTAAAATGCCTCATTTGTAGATGCAAAACACCAGAGGCTTAAATGGCAGCAGAAGTAACAGGAAGTCATACATGCAGTAGATGGTGGTGTGAGCATGCTAGCTGTGATCATCCCAAGGTGATTTGCTTTCTTTCCTTGGAGCCTTTTTGCCCTCTGATCCTTTTAAGTTTAGATGACCAAATTAATCATGAAATCTTTGTAAATGACTATAAATCCTTTCCTTAAAATGTCTCCAATTGCCATGCAGCCTTTTTATAATGAATATTTTACTGGTTTACTAGTAGTAGATACAAGGGTAAGGATTGTCTTTGTAACTGTAGAAATATCATCAAATTACAGAATTATTTGCACTGCTCATGAGATGTTTCACTCAGCACCAGGTAGTGCTGCTTGAAAAACATCTGGCCTTGCTCATCAGGAACACAAGAGCACTAAGAGGCAAGGCAGTACCCTTGTCTCAGGATTTCCTTCACCTGGTACTCCAAGACAGAAGCCTTTTTTAATGCATGCTTTCAATGCTGAAGCATCTGATAATTGCATAAAAATTCCATTAATTAATTCACCTCTTGGACTTCTTTAATTTCAAATAGTCAATTAAACAAAACTAGCAATTTGTTGTGGAAATAATTAGGCTGCAAGTTATCCTTTGAAGCAACTAGGGGGAAATGTGAAGAAATGAATTCGCCTGTCTTGAGTATATATAATTTGACTCATATATTGAGAATACAAGTTGCTAAACACTTATGTTTGTTCTCTATACATCTCACTTCATATATTTATAACCTGCTAAATTATTTGTTGACAATTAAACATATCTAATGAAATTCAATAATAGACGATATTTCTTTTAGCCCTTCACCAGTCTCCTTTCCTCGGCATTTAAAAATTGTGTATACAGCAAGATAAGCATGGCACAATGACTCTAAAGGCACATTAGTGGCACACAGTTATCAACAGCTCTCTAATTGGACTCAAGGTCTACTCAGCAAGAGGGAAACGATGTCTGGTTCCGCAAAACTAGCCAACTACCCAGGGCTAGTGATATCATGAATCTTGGAGGAGAATCTACAAACACTACTTTACTAAGTCATCATCATTCATAACTGCACTCTAAATATTTGTCCTTATACCCACAGGTAAGTGAGGTCCTCAGCCCTCATCAAGGAAGCTTCTCTTTGCAACAGGCACAGGCCATTACAGAAAAACCACACCAATCAAGACGTAGAGTCGTGGAACCCAGTCACAGTGGATGTATCTACAACATAGATCCTGCATCTAAGGCTCAGGAGTCCTTTCTGAAGAGGGCATAAAGCTTGTAAGAGCCGGGGGATCAGGGAGTTTGGTGCAAAATTATGTCTTCTAAAAATTTCAGAAGCTACACCCATGAATATCCTCAACATGGATGCCTAAACGTGATCTGAACAAGGACAACACCAATAGACATGCTAACATGGAAGTGGGGAGCTCAAGGGACCTCAAACTTAGAGAAAGACCTGCAGGCAACTAAGGACTGCTGAGAGTAAGATAAGCAGTCTTCCCCAGGGAAAAGAATGCCAACTGGTTTTCCAATAGCCAAGGGTCAGCCCTGGAGACATACATACAAGTAACATTATATGGACTGAGCAGGTTGTATTTATATATCTAGGAATACACACACACACACACAGACACAGACACACACATACACAGACACACACACACACACACACACACACACACACACACACACACGCATCCATTATATATATATATATATATATATATGTATATATATTTATATATATATAAAACAACAATAATTAAAGAAAAAGATGCCATGAAATGGAAAGAAAGCATGCTTTTATGGAGTGAGGATACACAGGAGTTTTCAAAGGAGGAAATGGAAGAGGGAAATGATGTAATTATATTATAATCTCAAAAAATTAAAATACTATTTAAAAAATGTTCATATTGTGTGTATATACGTACATGTGTATAAGTATACACTATATATCCAAATATGTACGCATATTTAAATTTGTGTTTAGGTATATATATGCACAATTGTTATACACACAAATATATGCAACACACCCATATATCAGTGTATTTATTTTCCTTTATTTTTCCATCTTTCAACAGTGGATGTAATCCCATCATTGGACACTTAACGTATGCTCAACTCTTCAGCAGATAGGAGGCATAAAGACAGACATAAAACACAATTTCTCTCCTCAAAGTACTTACTTTCTAGGGGATGAGCCTACAGAATGAGCCACATGCTAATGGGAGGTAGGTTCATCCAGGGACGTTTAGAAGAGAAAGTTACTCTTCTCAGTTGAAGGGACCTTTCCAGGATTTATCAGAAAACACCATAAGAACTTCCCACTCATGAATATGTGGGAGAGACCCTACCAGAAATAGGGCTAAGAAAGGACTTCTCAACAGAAGAGGTCCCCAATGTCAAGGTTTTGAAGTCCCGCATTGGGAGACCTGGATCTTGTTCATTACTAAATTTCATGGGCCAAGTTCATGACGAGTAAAAGTAAGTTGATGGAACAAAACAGCCAATGGATGTATGAGGTGGATGGAGTCAGGATGGTGCTTGGTCTTGCTTTTCGTATGAATTGACTGGAAGACCTTGAGTCTTTTTCCCCCCTTTCTGAGCCACAGAACTCTAATTGCCGTTCTGAGAGCTTGTGATTCCAGTGAGGTCAGTGAGGTCTCTGGAACGAGACCCTCAGACAGAGTCTGCCTCGGTTTCCACATTTAGGCCAACAGATACTTAGGCTACACATTGTGAACTCAATGTTTTCTAAGGTATCCCTTCCTTTGTTCACCTAGAAATGAACTAATAAGGCTATAAAGTAAATAAATGAGTTAAGTAGGACACAACACAAGAATCTTGGGATAATTTTGAGAATACACTAGGCACAAAATTTGGAAATCTGTGAAGTTTGATTTTGCCCAGAGAGTGCCCCGTTTCACACTATGACAATCCTGTGTGTATAGTAATAGTCTTTGTTAACTTCCCAAGTGACAAGTGATGTGAGAATTTTAAGAGACAAAAAGCATAGTGTGGGAAAAAAAGATAACACCCTAGTAATTATATTAAGAGCTAGAGAAAGAGAAAGAGTCCACACATTTGCTTTTATCCCTCGTTGTGTTTGAAAGACAGACACTTGTGCCATAAATAACAAGATTGAAGAGAACCAAATGTCTCAGGAACCAAAGAGTGACTGTGATCAGAATCCTGAGGTTAAGTTGTGATGCTTGGACTAAATAACAATAGAACCCTAAATTAATTGCTAATGCATTGTCCCTTAATCACCATCAAAGTGAGAATAAAACTATTAACATGATTATTTTTAAGAACAAGTGAGAAAATACGTAAAATAGCTTAGTGTGTTCCATATCACATAACATACGCTGAGTAAGTAGAAGCCATTTCCATTATGATGTGATAACTTGGAACTTTTCAGTGACATTTCTATTGGGAAATCTGAGGAGACTGAGAGGAACTATACTGTTTGTGAATGGTGTAGGTAGTGTGGCTGAACATAGTCTAAATTGTCAGTAAAGATAAAACTTTAAATTGGTTTGGGGCTTTCAATTTGTATCTGGACAGACAAAATACAGTGTATAGTACAGGATGCTCCACGTGTTTGGGAAATAAATGTAAACAGTACATGGCTGTTCTTGTTTCGTTTGGAGTGCACAGTACAGATGTAAGTAAAGAGACATCAGGAGAAAAGTCAAAGAGAATATACTGAGTGCATCTTGAAGTGCATCCTCTGGTGTAGTCCTGACAGAACACACATGTGACTGAAACCCAGCTGCAGGGAGCAGAGGCCTTCTATGTCCTTTCCACTATGCACAGAGCCAGCCCACTGATGGCAGACACCTGCAGAGGAGAGACCTCGGGGTAGCATTTCTTCTCATGCTTGCTGACATCTCAAAAATAACTCTGTTTATTCTGTTTGCTGGGATCAAGGTTCAGACTCAATCCACCCACATAACCGGACACAGAGAATATCTTAGAGCTGAGTTGTCCTTTTGCAGCTAAAACCAAAAACATAATCATGGAGTCCAAAGTGGAGTCAAATAGAAAAAAAATCCTTCCTTCCTCAGGCCCCTCAGGATTCCTACCAGTTGCACTGTTGTTGTGGGTCCACCCAGACTTGACCTTCTGGATGACTAAGGTATGGTTTGGGTTTGTCACGGGGAAAGACAGCTTCCCACTTTGTACGAATTTGATTTGCCTCTTAGTCATTTCTTATTTCACCCACTAGGCTAAGAGTTCCTAGAAGGCAGGTACTCTCACTTGCTCATTCTAGAAGCTTCAATCTGGAAACCGTCATTATTACTAAATGTGTGCTGGAAAAAAAGAAGGAGGAGAGAAAGGAAGGAACAAGAAATTAGAGTTCACATGGAAGAAAATGAACAATCTCTTTTCAGTTCATTTCTCTGTCTGAGATGATAGAACTGCAGAGGACCAGCTCTCTCCTTTTCTACTGAAGGAAGGTTCTTCTCTTGTTTTTCTCACAAGACTGATGGAAGATGGTGTTAACAAGCTTCATGATTTAAAATGGCCAGCCTGTGAGCACTGTCCATAGGCCAGAGTTTAATGTCTTATTCATGAAGAGGTGAGCCTGAGGCAAGCTATTGCTCATTTCTACCAATGAACGTAGATATTTGTACTACTTCCAATGTGGAGGGTAAATAATGAAGACATGCTTTTGCCCATAAAGAAATCAGATCTGGTTGGAAAACCAACATGTATCAACGTACAAACTGATGTATAAGTGGTCCAGGGAGGCTGGAAGGACAATTAATACAACTGAGAGACTCAAGGTAGTTCTAGGTAGAAATGACATTTAACTTGGCTCAAACACAGGAGATTTCATTTCAGACATGGATTCAAGGGCAGTTCAAGCCATATGAAATATCTAAAAAAACAATCTCATATTTAAAAATACATTTTTGTTTCTTTGTTTCAGAATATTGGGATTCAAGCTCAGAGCATTGAAAGTCCTCTACCACTGACGCATAACCCCTAGCCCTAACCTTAGAATCCATAAAGTTAAGAGGCTGGAATAATTAATTTTTAAAATTGCTTCATATTCTTTCTGGGCTTCTGAAAGTTACACAAGTATTGGTTACACATTTTTTCTCATGTGTTTCATTGTTTCAACTCCTGAGATTGGTGCTTTGCCATTTAAACTTCCATTACCACTCAAGAGTTACAGATCCATCTACATATTTCTCAAAATACTAAATAAACTGGTTAAAAGATATTTAATTCATTGATTGAGGCCTTATTTTGTATAAGATAATATTTCTCTGTCTCTGATATGAAAGAGGTAAAGAATGAAGCACTTTCATTAAATTATGATTTTTTTTATATAGAAATAATTATCAAAAGGCCGATGCTAGCAGGGCCTTAGAGAGCACAGTCAAGAAATGACAAGATTTCATCAGTCCTGAGTCAAGTGGTCTGGTGCGCTGATGAAATGTATTTGTTATCTGGATTCTAAAGGCCCAAATTCTCCAAATACTTGGGTTATATCTAATATCAACAACTTTTAAGTCCTGTGAGACTCTTGCTACCTTCCAGAAACACCCGGGGCTTTCACATCATGCCCAAGTCACAATGCAGCAAAACCGCTTCCCCAAGCACCCCGAGAAAGAGATCTTCCAAGCCAAAGAATGAAGGAGCAGATGATGACAGGAGTTATCTTGAGAATTCTAACACAAAAGGCATCAGAACTGAGAAATTACTCATGACAAAGGTAAAGGTTGCCTCTACCACCCACAGTGAGCCTCAGAGATAAGCTCACTCTACTTGCAGAAACTGGGTCTGAACAGAGGAACTTCAGAGGCATCTGGAAGCCATAGTAGGTGAAACCTTTCAATCTGAAGTTTGTATCAGGCTGATTTTCTTGGTAGCCAAAATAGAAAGGAGCTGGTTAGATCTCTGCTAAAGGGGAAGGACATGATAGCTCAAGATCCTGAGAGTAGAGCATATTTGAAAAAAAAAAAGCCACTGGGCGGGGGGTGATTTTTAAAAGAATAGGCAACTTAATTCTTGTGCTTCTATTTCCAACATGACTACAGCCCACAGTGAGAAACCAAGGGGGTCTTTCTTCACACTACCCTTCTGCTTCTTTTAATCAAAAATGACAGGGAAATATGACAAGTCATCTCCAAAGCAAACCTGCTACACACAAAACAGTTCTGATACATCCCAGAATACCAGCTAGATGTCTGTGTACACCTGTGATCCCAGCACCTGGAGACTGAGGCAGAAGGCTCATGAGGACAAATGAACGAACAAAAAAGGCCTCAGAATCCTGCGTTGAAGGCCACACAGCCCAACTTCTGGAGAGGCAAGCACTCTTGAAAAGCTTCAGCAATGGCCAGGCCCAGTCTCAGGGACCTCTCCATCTCTGGCTGACTTTGACCCTAAAAATATTCTTCAGTCAAGAAAAAAAAAGTGTGTCTTCCAGGCCTTAATTCCACTCTATGGTGCATTAGAAATTATTCTGGCTCCTCTTATGCAAAAAAATCTTTTTATATATATTTTTTTTCCGCAGAAAGCAGTTTCAGGCATTGTGTCCCCCACCTCTCCCACCTCTGTTAATGAAACATCTTTCTTTCAACCATTGCTCACAGAACTAGTTAGTCTGGCCTCTTCCACCTGAATGAGTCTCAGTTTTCAATAGCTCTTTTAGTGGCAGCATCTTTGTGGCTTTTAAATATGTTAGTCCACAGTCCTCCTCAATTTCGAATGTGTTCGGAAATGATCTGAGGGCCAGCGAGATGGTACAGCAGGTTGAAGCACTCCCTGACGAAGTGAGCTTGAGCTCCAGATACCACATGGCCAAAGAAGAAAGGTGACTCCTGAAAGTCGTCCTTTGACCCCCACAAGGGTACACAGACGACAGACAGACACACACACACACACACACACACACACACACACACACACACACACACAAATGAAAAAATAATTTTAAGTGATTATGTGATGTTTCAACTTAGTAAAGGATATTAGTTATTTCCATGTGTGTCTCGATATGTCACTATTTAAAACATAAACCAGTATTTAGTTTTCCCAGCAGCCTCTCCTGTCCCGCTGCTGATCAGATAGGAGCATTCACCTCCACCTGGCCATTACACAGGAAGCACCGAGCATCACCTTTGACTCTAATTCACCCTTCATCCTCCATCCTTCAACCACATGCACACACCCTCACACACTCAGGCATACACTCTCACACACTCATGCACACTTTACTCAGGGGTGTCCCTGCAGTGTCTCTCTGTTGGCTCCTTTCTGTTCCCACTGCTACCATGTGTGCCAGGTGTTCCACCAATGCATACCTGGGCAGTGCCGCACATGCCAGCTTTTGCCTGTGGCCCCCTCTTAATTTCCATTCCACGGGGGACTTATTTCAGCCTCCAGCTTTCAGTGATCACTGCCTCAAGTTACGTTCTAGGCACTGTCCCTTGTGCTGGCAGTTACAAAACAAATGCGTTTGCTTTCTGGTTGAGACTTTAATGGGGGTGGCAGGATCCAGCAAATAAGAGTAGAAGGCAGCAGAAGAAACCAAGCACGACCTCCTGCTGTTGGGACCTTGGTTCTTTTGGAGGCAGAGAGACAGTCAAACTGTACCTGACAGAGTGAGAGAGTCAAAGAGGTTACTTTAAGATGAGGTCTTTAGCATGTTCACAAAGGGCAAAACCAGGCCTGGCTAAGCAAACTGAGGGCTGACTGGTAGGGGAGAGGGGAGATGGGTTCACCCAACGGAGAAGAGAACTGAATGTGTGAGAAAAGCTGTGGAAAGACAGCCTGGAGGTTTACAAAGCTACTCACAGAAAGAAACAAGGAACAGTCTCTAAACTATGTTATAAAAGACAAAATAATGTTGGGAAATAGAACACAGGGCTAAGAGAAAATATATGACACAAAACTACATGCTATGTGTCATGCCAACTTTATATAAATGTGTGAAGCTGGGCACAGCAGTGAATGCCTGTATTCTCAGTATACTCCAATGTATGAAGCAGGAGAATGCCAACTGGAGGCCAGCCTGGTGTACATAGGGAAACCCTTAACACACCCTCCAAAAAGTACAAATAGCAAATATGCAGTGTTTATATATCTGTTTGGTAAATTCTGAAGTGCTATTGAGCTTTATTTTAATAATTCTTCCTTACATTTTTGTATATTTGCTGCAGTGAAGGTTTAAAATAGTGAAAGGGGCTTACAATGCTAACCAGAAAGTAATTTCTGTACTATACATTGTTTTGAAATAAGAAAGAAACCTTACATGAATGGGTGACGATGGGAATGGAGTCAGGGCTCTTACGTGAGATTATCACATGGACAAATGGCAAGTCATGGGGCCCACAGCAGTGGGAGCACTAGATGGTGCTCCCTTATCATTAACATTTTTAAGTTTTGGTTAGAGTGCCGGTACCTCTTTCATCAATTTCATTCATGGGATTTTATGGGGACAATTCATCATTCAAAAAGATGAGAAGCAAAGGTTGTATGAAGAGAGTCAAGATTCCATCACAGAGACACACACTAGAGGCAAAGCATCTGCCTGGGAAACTTTTTTTCAGTCATTACCAGTCCACAGCTGGATCCTTGAAAGGTCAACTTTATCCGGAAAACAAAAACAAAAACAAACAAACAAACAAAAACTCCTGGAAGCTCCCAAGCCAAGGGCAATCCTTGTTCCCTTCACACCCCGGTAGCACCTTGCAGACCCCCCTGCAAATCTATAAAATGTGGCCTATAGAAATAACTGTTGATAACCTGATGTCTCCCGAGCATTTCTTCGATCCACACGAGTGTCCTTCAAAAAGAAGCATTACAGGTCAGAAGGTCAGACTAAGAGCAGATAAAAGGCACTTACATTCTGGACTTTACACTGTCAGTGTTTCGTTTACTCTACCATGAGGATTCTTGTTTAAAAAAAAAAAATGTTGCTTCAAACACTACTTGATTAATTTTATTTCCTTTAGTGAATTTCAAATGGACAGTTCTACAAATATTTGCTGAGTTCAACTGTAAATTTAGAGTTGGACCACTCACTTTGGAGAGTGAGAGGGTAAACTTCAAACTGCTTTACGTGAGCTGCGCCAGTCACTTGGTGTACACACGTTGTATTTACAAGGTACTGGCCCCTAGGATAAAGACACATCATTGAGTGGTTTTACATGCCACTTGCCCATCCAGTGTCCTTCTGTCCTACAGACCGTCAATCAACTCCCAAGGCCACCTGGTATGCTTTGAACACCTCTGGCTGTGAAGTCAGACAGACATTTGCTTAAATCTAGATAGACACTGTATCTCCAGCAATTACTTACCTTCTTTGTGTTACTGAGTATCAAATTAGAGTCCTTGGGCATGTTAGACAATCATTGTCCCACTGAGATATACCCCCCACCCTTTATTCATTGTATTTTATTTTAAAACAAGGTTTCACTAAATTGTCCAGGCTGAACTTGAGCTTACTTCAAGACAGGCCTCGAATTTGTGATCCTCTTGCTCCAGTCAGCTGAGCAGCAGGGATCACCAGCCTGTGCCACAAGGTTTGACATTTTATAATCTGGTTTCTCCATCTTGAAAAACATGGGGTAATTTCAGGCATCCCAAATCCCAACTCTGAGACATAAACAATGAATATAAATAGTGTGCATATGGTTGTTGTTCAAATTTTATTGCCCTTCCCTTTTGTGGCAGGTCAGTATTCTAAGAAATCCCCAGTATCTCTCCATCCCTTGGCATACATGACCTATGCAATCTGCTGCTTTTGAGTGGGAGTGGGAATCCGAATTGGATGAAATATCAGCCTGAATTAGGCTATGCTGTGTAAGACTCCTTCTTAGCAGACTGGAGAGAGATTTTCCTGCTGGCCTGGGGAAGCAAGCTGCCACGCTGTGAACTACCTATGGAGACAGCCACATGGCGATTCCTCAGAGCAGCCTGTAGGAGCCCAGAGTGGTCACAGCTAACAGCTAGAGAAAATACTACCTCCTAGTTCTACAACCGCAAGGAAAAAAATGCTGCCAACAGCCTGAATGAACTTCAATAGGAATCTTGAGAACTAAATCATGACAGGCACTGTAACCCCAGCCCTGTGAGACCCCGAATAGAGTACCTGGGTAAGTTGTGCCCACAGTCATCACCCACAGGAACCATTAGATAATGGGCATCTGATACTTCAAGCCATTAAAGTTGTGATAATAGATGACATAGTATAAAAAAACTAATATACTCTTCCTGAATGAAATGACCCAGCTGATTTGAAGGACCAAGGCCCTCACTGAGATGGCCACTTCATTTCAGCAATAGCTATGACTACCCACATTGTTTCCAGGAAAAATGCCATTCACGTCACCAAGCATGCACCAACAGAGACTCCAACGGGCTGCAACCCACCTCACTCAGTCCAGACCCCAATACTCTACATGGAATTCTTACAAAGGGCATTGATCCATTGTTTTGGGATGAATTATTTTCAAGAGCCATGTAGGAACCATAAAATGCCTTTAAAAATATACCACAATCATCACAAGGTTCAGAAATATCTTTAATAACTTTACTTGACTTTTACCTGCTTTCATTCTTTCTTCACACAATAGCAATGCTGCAACATTTTTATAGAAAACCTAAATGATTCAGTTCTCCCTTAATTTGATGAACTGATTTCCTTTTGTGAAAAGTTAAGTAATCTTAAATTCAATCTTTACCAATCATGCAGGGAAAATATTTGTGGTTAGTGATAAATTTGATTTTAGAAGAAAATTAAATTTTATTGTATGTGGGCTAAAACTCAGAAGAATTTCCCAGAGATTAATTTCTGTACTTCCCTCCTCCACATAGCTATGACACACCACAACACAGTCTCTTAACCCCGGGCTTTGTGTCATGCCCCCCACCAAGTCAGCACATGGGCAACTGGACTATTTCTGTCCATTTCGACTTGGGGAGGGCTGGCATTGAGTTACAGGAAGTTGCTGCGATCGTAAGTGATAATCCTGACAAACACAATCTGGGACTTCTCACAAATGGACTCTCTCTTAGCTAGACACCAAAAGTGGCAGGGAGTGCTCTACCACTTTGCAATGGGCACAGTGATCTAGGGGGCGAGATGGCAACTTCAACTCATTTTAGTCAACAGATCTTGCTTTTGTAAATGTACACAAACCAGATGAACACGTGACTGTGGAAAGGGGTTTTCCCGGGACCACAGAGAAGTCAGGGGAAGTCTGGAACCCAGGAAGACACAGCTGAAGGAACTTTTGTTCAGAAGGAGAGGAAGACAGCAGTTTTATATTGAAAAAAACTGTGAGACGATGCAGTGCTTTGAAAGATGTCCCCAGTAGGCTCCTGCATGTGAACACTTGGTCCTGGGTTGGTGGTGCTGTTTGGGGAGATTATAGAACCTTTAGGAGGTGGGATCCTTGCTAAAGGAAGTGTGTTACTGCGGTCAGGCTGTTTATTCTCTCTCTGCTTCTTGTGTATGGATGAAAAATGTGATCAGCCTGATTATTGCTCATGCAGCCTGCTGCCGAGCTTTCCCCACCATCTCTGACTATCCCACTGGAACCTTAAGTCAAAATAAACTCTTTCTTCCTTACATTGCTTTTGGTCATGGTATTTTATCACAGCGACAGAAAGGTTACTAACACAGATCACACAGGAGACTCTTGGGCTAAGGCAAAAAAAAAAAAAAAACCCAAAAAATAAAAATAAGAACAAACAAACAACAAACAAAGGAACAACCAAGCTGGGGACTGCAGTGTGCACATGAAAAGTTTTGTTTGATAGTCAAGAATGGAAGAGCTCTGTGAACTTAGTCTTAATGTGTCATTTTCTTCCCCGTGTCTTTGGAGATCTTGATTGTTCCACTTGACTACAGCAGGCGCCTATAGCAACAGAGAGCTCATTGTAGAGTTGAGTTTGGGTTCTGTAAGGAGGAATGGACTACTATCCAAAATTTAGTTTGATGAAGCGTGATCAGAAAAGTCAAACCCAAGGCTTCCTCTAGAATGACACACTACTTAAAAATCAACGTGATCAAGATGGCGCCTCCTCCCATCATCTGGGGGCGGGGCAGATGGCAGCTCTCTTACTTCCTTTTCATGACTATGAGCACTTTCCCCAGCGGAGACACTCAGCCATGCCAAGATTCAAAGAGCACTCAAGATGGAACCAGGAAACACAGTTCAGACCCCCCTCTCTCACCTTTAACTAAGTGACAATGGCCATTTCCTCAACTGGATGACTGTCCAGCTGTTCCAGCATTCTATCACCCAAAAAGCATCAATTCTTTCTTTTTCTGTTTAAACCACAAACCAACAGATACAGCATTGATGGCTGTAAAGGCAGAAGGACAGTTTGAATTGTTTCACATCTCTTTCTCATTTAGACCTACTTTTGAAGCAGGAAAAAAAAAAACACCTAACTCGATTTCCTTGAATGCTAAATGAGGTGCGAATTTTTAATTATTGTTAAAGGAAATAGAGTGAGAATTTCAGTTCTGGAATAGAAAGCCACTCAGTAGAGGCAGGAAGGCTCAGCAAAGCCCAAGAAAGAGCTCTGGCTGGCTGCCTGCCTCGGCCAGCTCCTGTGAGAATCCCTGGCCTCAGAGATGCCCTGGACTTGCAATGTCCAGGAAGTCCGTGACCCACTTTGGACAGGTGGTGCAAAGGAGGATGTCATAGTCCCAGAGCAGCTCTGCCCAGTGGTACGACTGTGGAATAGCCTGTGGAGCTTCCTTCCCTCAGCTGTAGAGGAAGCATGCATACCTCTTCCTATCTCAGAAATCTGTGTTTTCTAAAAGGCATGTTTCTCCGAGGACTGGAGCAAGTGCTCTCTGTTGCTGGTACAGTATACCAAGCCTTAATCAAACAATGTACCAGGCTTCCTTTTTCTGCTCTGTGGGCTCTGGTAACACAATCTGCTTCTAGAGCATTCCCTGGGCAGAATAAGATCTTCTGCATTACCATGCTAAGCCTCCTTATCACATTTTTCAGAAGCACAAATGGTAAATAACATTTGCTTAAACAGACTTTGCAATCTCTTGCATTTGTAAAAGATTATTTATTTTAAAGAATATCTTGAAAGCAGTAAGCTTCAAGGAAAATATGCCATAATGATAGCATCTGCTTCTTTGAATAAGACCGAGTCGTCATCAGTGTTTCCTTCTACTCCTTGCTAAAAATACTCCTTTCACTCCAGACCCTGGGATAGTTTGGGAGGCTCGGGAGGAAAGAGGAGAAAGTGACCCTGGGATGGCACAGGTCATAGTCCCATCTTCAAGAGACTCACTCTCACTCTAGGTAATGATTTAACTCCAACTGATAATGTAGCAGGAGCTTCCCAAACTTCTAGTATCGTTCACTTGCCTGCATTGAGATGCTAGAGAGAAATAGCCTCTTTTGTGCCCAGATTTACTTCTGAGTTCCAGAGTCCTGGGAGTCCAGCGCTCAGTGCCGGAGAGCAGTGGTTCCCAAGCATCCGCTTGCACCCAAGTCAAGAGGAGAGCTGACTCAACATAGATCACCCAGCCTCATTCCCCCATTTCCAACTCGGCAGGACTGGGTGGGATGGAGAGTAGGAATGCTCTAAGTTCCCGGGTCCTACCAGCGGCACCCCTGGAGGTCTCCCGCTTAGGGACCCTGAATCAAAAGCAGCCATAATGAAGCCAGCTAATTAGCCTGGAATAAGGCTGACTTGGATGGATTTAAAAAACCTCCCAGCTGTTTCTAATGTGCAGCCAGACTGGAAAGCCACTGGCTTAGAGTTTTCAATATGACTCTCCTTGCTAGTTGCTTTAAGTTTGTGGTTGAACAAATGGTCTGATATGCATTTTCTTGCTCAGTAGCTTCAACTTTTTAGTTGAAGTTATGCTTCAGGTGACACATCCCAGGAAAACTAAAATGACCCTGCCTATTTGCTAGCAAGAGACTTCTCTCCCAACAACATACTAGGCGTCGAGAGCAGAAAGATGGGAACCCACGTCAAACTAGGTAGATGTTAAAGGACACATGGGTTAACTTATTCAAAACTATGCCTTCAAAAATATTCTTTGAATGTTCACTCTATGCTGTGTCCAGGGGTTCATACATCTGTCTTTAAGAAGAATTTTTTTAAAAAAAGACTTAAATTAGGCATGGTGGCCTACACTTATAATCCCATACTTGGGAGGCTGAGATGGGAGAACTGATGCAAGTTTGAGGTCAAGTTTGGACTGTTTAGTGAGTATCAGGCTGTACACAGCAAGACCCCCTAAACAACAACCAAATGGTGGTCCTGCCAGATGGCTCAGTGGATAATGCACTTACATTGCAAGCTGGACAAGCTGAGCTTATTCCCCAGAATCCAAGGGAAGTTTGAAGGAGAGAACTGGCTCTCCTAAGTTGTCCTGGACTGTGGCAAGTGTGTGCCCTTCACCACCATCTACGTACATAAGAAATACATTAAAAAGGAGAAATAGTAAATAAATAAAACTATGGAAGGTTTTTCAGGATAAGCATGCCATAATCTGAATTACTTCTTAGTAGTGTGTATGACTCACCAGGAGTTTCTCGGGCCAGAGAAGCTGGGAGCAGTCATAGCTAAGTAAGCAGAGGAGAGAGGGGGTGCATTTTGGGGGAAAATATAGAAAACAAAGTTATGGAAGGGTATAATGACTACAGGAATAGCCTTAGAGTAATGGGTCTGCAGAGAACACAATAAACCCCAGTAACACGTTGTCAAGAGAACGAAGTAAGAAGAAATGCTATCACCACTTTGACAAGGTGCTCCCAGAGTACAAAGATAACAAAGGGAACAAGAGTGCTGTGTAAAGAGCAAGTTGGGGAACTACATCGCTCTTCCTCCAGACATTTTAAGGAAATTCAGAATATATAAGAATACTCAGTGAACTATTTGCTATAAACCGCCGAGCTCCAGTCCCAAATGTATTTCTTCAGCTGCTCCAGAATCTCGGGACAGAACCCCTCCTACTTAGAAGCCTAGCTTCCTGTGGCTTGGGGGCCTCCTCCTCATTGCAGACTCTCCTGCACAGCTGCATTTCCTGCCTCTCTTTCCCTTTGTTCCCCCAAGAAAGGTGTTCTCTCGAGTCTCCTCTTTAGCAATGCTGTCTCTTAAGTTAAAAAACATACAAACAAACAAGCAAACAAAAACAAAAACAAAAAAACCCCACAAACTTTCTGTGGTGATGAACTCAATCTTCTCCCTGAACACCTACAAATACCCTGTGCTTGAGCTTTGGACTTCAGCTGCCTTGCAGCTTCTTTTTCAAGGTAGCTGATAAGCACCCCACCCTGCAGGTTATTATTTTATTCCCACCATCCGCTGATGGGCACTCACCCTCTTTCAAAGAGCCTCAGAGGCTCTCTGAATGCACTTTAGTTCCAACTGAATGGGGTTCCAGACTTTGAACTCCCCGATCCCTCCCTCTACCCCTACACTTTAAGCTTCGTCTCTTCCAGATGTAAGAACTGTTGCCCACGAGGAATCTGTCGTGTTTACCTACAGGTCTGCAACCCAAGGTTTTCACAAATTTCAAACTGTAGGGCAAAGGTTAACAATTGCTACACAGATAGAATTTTATGTCTTTCTGGAAACTTACAAGGAATCTAAAAGAAACTCTCTGGGAATGAGGATAATAGACATGGTTCTTATCAGTCCAGAGACAGGAACAGTTATTCCTGGGGTTCCTATTTTCTGATGTTCATGGATCTCCTGATCCAGCCATACAAGGGTGAATCCAGAACAGTGTCCCCAGGGAAGAGAGCAGACTACACACAGGAGGGAGTACCGATGGGGACCCTCTTGTCAAAGAGAGACAACCTAGCAGGACACCAGTATGAAAAAACCCTTCTTGGCCAACACACCGCCATGAGGTATCTGCAGTGTTGCTGAGGAAATCAGTCTGAAGGTTCCTCAACCCTGGCAAGCCTCTTAGCTTCAAAGCTTCTTAGGAAGGTTCCTTTGAGAGGGACTGAGCCTGGACTAAAAAAACAAAGGACAACAAAAGCAAAACCACAGACTCAGTTGTCTTTGTCCTGAATCACAAGTGTCTGGGTCGCAGTCTAGTCACAGGTGCTGGAGTTTTCCGCAGCAGGTCTCAAGAATCATTTAAGAACCAGTGTCAGCTAAGTGGGAGTGCCTGCCCTACCATGCTCTTATGGGGGCTTGTAAAGGGCAATCAGATGTGTGCTCTAAATATCAGGTCTAAAATTCAAGCAAACTTGAGTCACCCAAAGGTGTTTGTTGAAATGGAGATTTTGTTTGCTACAGAGACTCCATCAGGGGTCCACTGATCCACACTGAGTCTGCCCTGTCAACTTACATTCTGCCGCCACACTCTGCTTCTTCTAGGCAGGTTTAGGCCTCCACTGGTAATTTGGTAATTTTCCTATCACTCTGATGTCAACGCACTGTGTGATTTTTTTCACAAACCCTCGGATAAGATGAATTAGCTTCAAACTTTCCTAGGAGTAAGTGCTCTTGCTGTGAGATTTTTATTTATTTACTTATTTACTTATTTTTTTATTTTTTTATTATTTTATTTTATTTTATTTTATTTTATTTGGTAAGCCATAGCTGGAATCTCCCCATCTACAACGCTAGGCATTGTGCTGTTCTGGGGGATCTAACTGATGTTCTGGGGCATCTAATGAAGAGGAAGTTGACCCAGTTCTTGCCACAACCCAGCTTATTACAGTCTATGGTGAGAAGAGGCGGGAATCATAATCACACAAGCTAACTGCAGATCTCCATTTGTGAAGGAAATGGCTGTGGAGGATCACACAACAAGGAGAGGGCCATGAGAAGAGGTTTCACTGGGAAACTGAACAATGAGCTGAGACTGAAAAGCTGAGCGTGGACATACCTAAGTGAAGACTTGGTCAGGTAAGGAACAGTCTGCCATGAGCATCAAAGGGAAACATTTTAAAGGGCTGGAACAAAATCTATAAGCCACTGAAAATAAATCTTTGTTTTAAGAGCAAGAGTAACCTTGGAAGGGTATGGAGGAGCTGTTGGGAGGAAGTGAAAACATCTGCATTGTGGAAGTCACCAACTACGGTCTTGGAATGATCAAGTGGAGGGGTCGGCCATTTCTTGGAGAAGAGTGATCTGGCTCGTGATGATCTGCAAAAGCCCAGATGACGGGACAATGAGA
Organism: Peromyscus californicus insignis; assembly: GCF_007827085.1. Taxonomy (NCBI): domain Eukaryota; kingdom Metazoa; phylum Chordata; class Mammalia; order Rodentia; family Cricetidae; genus Peromyscus; species Peromyscus californicus. Next base: position 19,225,511 of record NW_026294458.1, on the reverse strand, counting down.
GTGCCGGTGACAGCAATGAGGCTAAGTCAGGTGGACTTGGGCAGAAGCAACAGAGCATGTCCACGGTGACCTCCAGGTCCCTAGAAAGGTGGGAGAGTCTGCACATCATCTCCAAGCACAGCAACACCGCCAATACACACTGACAGCAGGTGTCCGCCTGAACTCGGATGTGTTTAGGGTTTTCAGTGTTCTCCCACTGACCCTCTTTTCTTTTTTTCCTTTCTCTAGTTCTTTTTTCCCCTTCTTTCCTGTAGAATTGCCACAAAGTGGAGAGAGTGCAAAGATACCAAGCGGAATCTCTTGACATTCTGTTCTGCAGATGGTAGGGAGTTTTCAAACATCTGCCACGTTTGACGGTCGAACCCCATTCTCTCTTCTAATATTTATTAATCACTCAACAAACTGAAAGTGAAGCAGCTGCTGCCTCCCCCACCAGCATGAGTTAACTCGGCAGTCCCTGGGAACACCCAGTGTTAGGCTGAAGTGGCTCCCACCAGATACAACCTTAAAGCCTAGTCTTTAAACGCCATTGCATTTGGGGCTTCTCTTTAATTTAGGTGTACAATCATCAGTAGTAGGAACCATAGTGTGTGTGTATGTGTGTGTGTGTGTGTGTGTGTGTGTGTGTATGTGTGTGTCTCACACTCTCTCTTCCTTGCTTGCCTTTGTGTGTGTGTATGTGTGTGTGTCTGTCTGTCTGTCTGTCTGTCTCTGTCTTTCTCTCACGTGCTCTCTGTCTGGTCCCCCCCCCCCGTGTGTGTGTGTGTGTGTGTGTGTGTGTGTGTGTGTGTGTGTGTGTATTCTCCACACATGGGCACTGTCCTCTTTATCCCTTTAAAGCAGGGTCTCCCACTGAACTTGAGGGTAGGTAGGTAACCAGCAAGTCCTAGTGATCCTCCTTGTCTCCACCATCCACAAAGAACAGGAGGTGTAGACACGAACCCAGACAGCTTTTTATGCAGTTGTTGAGGACTTGATGTCAGGTCTCACACTTGTGCAGCAAGAACGCTTATGCACTGGTCCATCACTGCGACACCATGTGTTACATATTTGTAAGACACTACAGAAAATGCTCACAAATAATATGTAATTCTTCCTCAACCTAAGTATAATAAATGCATAAACACGTGTGTTTCCCAATCCCTGGCATGTTTTTGAACACTGGTAAAAATAACAGGTATGGTGGCACAGCTATAAGAGGCTTGTATCTGAAGGCTGGTGTTGGAATGACGCTATTGCTACTTAGCTAGCTATGGAAAAATAGGTGCATTATTACATTTCCTTGGGCTTCAATCATTTCCATTTTAAATCTCAAAGTTTCAGCTCTTGGAGCCAAAGTATCATGGAAGCCAGGGCTACTTTCTTTATCCTTAAAAAAAAAGATTTATTTTATTTTAAGGTGTGTGAGTATTTTGCTTATACATTTGTATGTCCACAGTGTGTTTGTCTGGTTCCCAAGGAGGCCGGAGGAAGATATTGGATCCGTGGGAACTGGAGTTACATGTAGTGTGAGCTGTCATGGGGCACTAGGAATGGAGCCCAGGTCCTCTGCAAGAATAACAAGTGCTCTTAACTGCTGAGCCATATTTCTAGCCCCAAGCTGTCCTTGCTTTTTTTGAATGCACAGGGAATAAATCATGATATGAAGGGGTGAATATCTGACTGAGTGAACTCAAGAGGCGATGCAGCAGCCTACCAAAATGTATTGTCCAGTAGCCAGGAAAACAAAGGTCTAGCCATGGTCAACCACTTGCTTACTCTCTGATCCAAAACCAACCTTTTCTCCTTGTGTGCCTCAGTTTTCCTCTTTGTAACACCCCTTTCAGTGACACTGCATTTTTTTCCAACACTGTTATCATTGTCCTTGCTCTAGAGAGTCACAAAGAGAAACACTTTACTCAATTATATCCCTTTGAAAAGGAAAAAAGGGAAAACAAATTGAAAGCACAGTTCATTGCCAGGATGAAAAGATCTCTTCAAATGAGAAATGGCAGCACTTAGATTCACCCTTAAGATTCTGTCTACATCACTTTCTTGCCTTTGTTTGAGAAATAGCAGGAGAAATTCTATGTTAGAAGATGCAACTATCTAAGCAGTGAGTCGTTAGCATTCCAGATGAAGAACCTGGTGGGTCAGAGATGGGCAGGCACCCATCGCCTCTCGAACATGGCCCTGCTTTATAGCTGAACAACTTCACCTGTTAGGAAATGCCCTGTTCACAGCTCAAAGTCCATACAGTAGGTCAGGAAATTATGCTGTGATCATCTTTGTTTGCCCAATAAACAGGTATAGATGTGGTATGCATCTAGTACAGGGCAGAGGATGTTAGGATTAGACCCATGGCTTTTCTTTAAAAAGATGATGAAGAATATCAAGCTTCTATAGTAACTGACTCAAGATAAACTCTCAGTAAACCCCAAATCTTTTACTACAAATGAATTCTTTTATTTGGATGCTACCAATACAATGCTGCAGAGGACTGAGATGAGCTTTGCCTAAAACCCATTCTGATTCCGGAGGGAGGAGCAGAAGCCACCTGCTTTCTGTCTTTACCGTGGGGGAGGCTTGCACCAGGCTGAAGAAGGAACCTGATTTGGGAAGTTGGGATCTCAGACAGACTCATCATAGATCGATGTGGACACCTGCAAGGAGAGCCATCTTCCCCGGCAAAGTGTGTAAACATCGGTTACTCGGGGATAACCTTGAGCTCTCCCTGATCTGTAAAACCTTCTCACAGGAGCTCCAAAACAAGACTTCAGTCAAAACAAATAGAAAGGGATAGAATAACCTCCGTTTCTCATATGAAAATCATCCAAAAGTGCAGGGGACCCTATATACAATATCTTTTAAAAACATAAATGTAAGTATTAGAGGAAGTCATACTTAAAAAAAGACTAATAAATAATTTGGAATACTTATTTTAGTACCTATATTTTAGACCACTGAAGATTTTGAAAAAAAAATGGATATAACATCAATACTCTGAATTTACTAGAAAAGTTAATCATTTTATTTTGGCTAAATATTTCATATGAGGCCTTGCCTAAGACCTAAGTTAAAAATAAATTCTTACAGAGAGTTAAGCCTAGTAGAAAAACATAAATAAAAGTCATTTTTTTTAGCTCAGCCAAATCAGCTTGATGGTTTCTTGCTTCACATAAAGTAAGTATTGATAGAAAATCTCCCTGGGACCAAATGAAGTTCTGGACTCAGAGCAGTAAGAGGAGCAGGTAGCTTGAGGGCACTCTGCTGTGACAGTCGAGCAATACTGGTGCTGTGTGTGCAAGGCCAGCATTAGGCTTGGCCCCTTGGATGAGTGTACATAGGTCTACACTCAATTCAGGAGCCTTAGACGCTCAGAATTCTAAAAGTTCCAGTAATGTCTTATAAACTAGTAAGGCTGATCAAGCAACACTAAATGGACTCAAAGGTTGTACATATGCTAATTCATAAGATGAATATATATATATATATATAAATAAAACAATAATAATTCAAGAAAAATAGGCCATGAATTTGAGAATGAATTGTGGGGCTGGCGCAAAGGTGCAAATACAGTATTCATAGATGAAAATTTTTAAATTGTGTGGATGCTTAAAAACACCACATTCCAAGCATAAACAAAAGGAGCAAGAGTTTCCCTAATCCTAGACATGTGCATGACCTTTCATGTGTTGATTCTGAACATTAGTCTGCAGCCTTGACTTCCACAGCCTAGTCCTAAAACTAAAGACCAGCATGCCATGGCTCGTAACCTATTTTCTCTCCAGTCTGACCTTGAGAATTGACATTGGGAAAAGTAAAAGAAACCGGGATTCAACATCTGCCAGGATTCCCTTATTCCCTTATCTCCTCTTGGCTCCCGCTACTTCCTGGTCTGTGGGTTACTAGAAGGGTCGAACGCTTTTGATTCTAGACCTTTCTCTCTTTTTATCTTTTGTCTTTTTCTCCCTGCCGGCGTGGGAAGCTATTTTGTCTCTGATTCTTCTGCAGAGTCCATTGATCCTTACACTGTTTCTGGAACAGGATAACGCGACCTTCAGCATTTAGACAAGCTAAAGCAAGTTGGTAAAGAGCAAAGAATATTGTCACTGTATGTTCTAAGAATAATTCAAACAAGGCTGTTCGGTAAGGCTGACAGGAGCTCCCCAGATTCTCTGCTTTGGACACCATCTCAGAATCACCTCAGCGCCACTTGCTAGGAGGCCAGGGATGGGCGAAGCATGCCACCTTGTGGGCTCAAGTGGGAACGACCTCACTCTGGGATACCGACTGAGCCTTTTAACTCTCAAATCACATCACGTTGAAGAGAATTGTGTTTTTAAATGGCTGGAACACCTTCCAGTCACTGAAGCAAAGCCTAATTTTACGAATTCCCCATCTTACTTCTTCTCTGAAAAGTAGTAGAAATAGCAGTGTTATGAATCTGTTCTCAGGTAAGATTTAAAGTGAAGGACAACCTCATCTTCTCTAGATAAAGGATTTGGAAATTCAAACCGGGATGGGGGGCTGGGAGACACTAGTTATGCATATTACATTCCAATTAAAATTTACATAGCACCTGAGCAATAAATTCCACCCATACTTTGAGGCAGAGAACTAATTACTTCCCTTGCATTGGAGCTTTCCTGGAAAAAAGCTGTTCTTGACTTGGAGCTATCAACCATTTGCAAAAGCCAGCCAGTATTAAACTGTAACAGTTATCAGAGCAGCACTTTATGGGTCATTTGCATTGAAATCACCTATAGAAGTGTGTGTGTGTGTGTGTGTGTGTGTGTGTGTGTGTGTGTGTGTGTGTCTTCTTGAACCCCATTGAAGATCAACTTCTGGGTCTGGAACTCATGCATGAAAACTTGGAGTCACTACCCCTGTGGACACCCTTCCATAGGGCAGATCCACTCCCCTCTGCATGTGTCAAAGAAATAAAGTACCATGGCAGGGACTTGTCTTTATCCCTGGATGTTAGACTGCTAGTAGGTTTCCAGAGCCCAGCTTCCTAAAGTACCTCGTCCAGGAACTTTTCTGAAACAGACCCTTCCTCCTCTGGTCCTTCGCCCCCACCATTTTCTTGCAGAATAATTATATTATTCCTTTACACTTTAGCTCATCAGAGATCCATATCTTTGCTGAGAAATTTGGGAAGGGGGGCTCTTGTGCATCTCCTTGTGCCCCCCAATATAACCTTAGGATAGCTTGCACACAGTAGAGTTTACAGAGTTCATTCCCAAACTCTTATGAGTTTCTGCTTTATAATCTCCTAACTTAGAACTGATTAGCTTAGTAAGATCATCTTGCAGGGAAACCACTAGAAAACTGACCTCTCCTCCACCTGGAAGAAAATCAACTACCACTAGCAGGAGAGACTCATCCCTTGCTCTACCATTTGGATACTGTGATTGCAGCTCCCAGACACAAGAATCATGTTGCAACTGCTTGGCTGTCTGCAGTGCCCCAGGAATTCTGAGTAACAAAGACGACAGCCTTCCATTCCACAGCCTAGCAATTGTGTCATTAAACAAATTGCTCCATAACGTCAAAAGAGGCACTCTTGGTGACAGCCAAGTGATATAATTTGTCTTGATTCCAGACACTGGGGGCATCTGTCTGGGATTTGTGCATGTCATTTGATGTTGCAAGTTTATCCGTGGAAACCACTGCCAGATACCAAACGCAAGGTACAAACGTTAGGTGACTACTTAAAAAGTCGGCGTTTTTAGCTTTTAGCACAAATGCATGGAAACCACATTGCTCACAAAAATGAAAATCACAGACGGAGTCTAACACAAAACTGCTGTTCAGAATAGGTAAATTAATCTGCTTGAACTGTTGAGCATAGTGATAGTTCCTGGTTAAACTGGTGGCCCATTCAGGTTCATCGGCCTGTTTCCAGCACTGACATCTCATGGTGTTAAATAACTGGTGTTAGCTGAGTGTCAACTCATGTGGTGGTATGGGCATAAAGGAAGGAGAGTATGGACTGGTGTGTGCAATTCAGTGACTGTTTCAACAAATACCCTATTCTTTATGTGCCTTACAAAACAATGAAGCAGAAGAAACAGCCTGGGCAGCAGCAGTCAACAGCTCCTTTCTTTCTACCCCTCCTTCCCCCCATCATTGTTCTCAGTAAAGTTCATTCATGTGGTTGATCTTATGTCAATTTGGACTGAGAAATGTTTAAGTAGGTATTCCAGTGTGGATTTACTGAGGAAGTTGGCAGGGAGGTGCTGTTCTGAATGCAGGGGACCCAGTCCTACAGACTGTGGGTCTTGCTAAAAGAAAAGGAGAAGCCAAGTGGAACATTAGCATTTCTGTTTCTTTCTGGCTGCAGTAATGTCCACTGCAGAAAGACTTTCTTTCTCAGCTTCTCTGCCACGATGGAAAGAACCCTCTCAGAAACCACGAGCCAAACAGAACTTTCCTTCCTTCGGCCGTTGATGCCGGGCACTTCGTTGTGGTGCTGAGGAAAGTAACTGAATGTCCACATCCAGCGCCAGATCTCAGGCCACTGGCAGTCACTCTTGCATGCTCCCTGAATGAGCTCCTCTTCTATCCCAGTCTAGCAATTCACACCATGCCACACAAGACCTTACGCCCGCTCTGATGTCACTATCCAAAGCATGCCACTCCGACTCACCTCCTTCCAGCCTCCTGCCTCATCCCTCAGCAAATCCTCAACAATTCCTCAGTGTCACGGTGTCACCCTTCACTGTCCTCACAATGGCCCAACATCACACATCCTGGCCTTCTCCAAATGAAGGGGCTCCCTAAATATTCATCTTCCCAGTGATTACAGCTAATGATAAACTGACTGAAAATAACCTGAAATTTTAAATTTGGAGCTGTAGAAAAGTTTTTTTTTTTTTAAAGCCACCATTTTCCTACAACACTGCTAAGATTTTATGTATTATTTTCTAGGCATTTGTTTTGCACAATGGGAATAGTGTAGCACACTCAAATTTGGTGTGGCAACAAGAGGAAATGAGGTAACACCAGCACCCCTTATTGGTCATTTGCAAACTCTAGAAAATGTTATCTGTTGACTACCTAACATTAAATCGTACTGTCCATTGTTTAAAGTTGTCATTTTCCCATGTTTACACTCACCTTTCACCAGTTGCGGTCCTTTGTGTTCAAAATAAATGGAGATTGGCAGATCTAAAGTTTAGCTTTGCTGGAATGTGAGTGTTTTTACCTGCTTAATAATACATCTGTGAGATTTACCTATGCCACACTTTCGGGTGTAGCAGTAGCTCATTCACTGTCCTTTAGTTAAAATAGTCACCCTGAGTATGTAGCTCAGCTGTAAAGTACTACCTGGCATTTGCAAGACAGCGGTTTGATTCCCAGTACAGCAAACACGTTTCCCTTATATCATATAACATACTTTTTGTAACTGTTAGCAGTATTTATTTGGAGATTACACATACCATTTTAATCACTTGAAGTTCCTATAGCAGCAGTTTCAAATAACGTATTTTAACGTCAGTTTTATAATGCCACAGCTGTTTCCTAACAAAATAAAGCTTTAATATTTGTCCTGTCATATGCTCTAAGATTCTGTATATTTTTTTCAGTCTGTATAATGTTACTTGTATGTGTGCGTTTTCAAGGCTGACCATTTGGTATTAAATAAACTATTAGGGTTATCAAACTTTCTTAAAACCCTGTTGATGGAAATTTGGATAAATTCTAGGATAGTATTTTTACATGTAAGGTCTGATTATTAATCATTTTAACCCAGTCACATTGTTAGCGGAAAATACTTCTTTCTGAATGGGATCATGGAGACCTGCTAACAAAATGGAGGAATGTGGCTTATTCATTTGTTCCGCACTCTGAAGTGTTTCCTAATGTGAGAACAGAACAACCAGCTATGAACCAACTTTTATTCATCTGTTCTTCATAACCCCCACCAAGTTTGTGAGGCACCGAGAAGTGTCTAAGTATGAAAGGGAATACCACTTACAAGTTGAGCAGCAGATAGACACCACATCCATGTGCACATAGATATTGACGATCCAGAGAGAAAAATATAGACCCCCTTAATGAATGTATCTACAGAAATTCCCAACAAATTCTGGAGATCCAAGTTCAGGCAACACATGAAGAAGTTCAAACACCATGACAAAGTTTGTTGGATTGCAGGATGAAAGATGGAGTCAACATAGGCAAATCAATACGTGTAATTCATCACATAAATATATGCATGAACAGAGATCTCATAATCATCTCAGTTGATTCATAAAATGACTTCAACGAAGTCCAGCACTCCTTCATGATGAAGACTGTGAAGAAACACAATGAAAAGACTATCTTTGACAGGCCTTTAATGAACATTGTAATAAATGAGGAAAAATCAAAACGATTTCCTCTAAAATCAGGAATAAGATATAGATGGCCATTTTCTCAAGTTTTATCCAGAACAGTGTCAACATCTTAACTATAGCTATAAGACAAGAGAAAGAAATAAAGGAGACAGAGCAAGAGAGAAATCAAATTATCTGTATGTACAGATGACCTTACCTTATATTTTAAAGATGCTAATGACTGCACCAGAAAATATTTAGAACTGATAAATACCATGAGCAAAGTAGCAGGATACAAAAACAACATACAAAACTTAGTAGTTTTTCTGTATACTAACAATGAACTTGCTGCAAAAGAAATCAAGGAAAAATTCCATTCTCAGTAGCTTAAAAATACACTCAGAAATGAGCCTCATTGAGAAGGTGAGAGATCTCTACAACAAAACTTAAAGATGCTGAAGAAAGAGATTTTAAAGGACACTAGAAGATGGAAAGACCTTCCTTGATAACACCAAATGGGTGCTAAGTCAACATATCAAAGAGCTACATACATATCACAATAGCCAGGAAATAGAACCAGCTCACATATCCGCCAACTGAAGACGGTAGAAAGAAAATTTGATTCATATACAGGATGGAATGTTATGCAGCAGTAAAGAAATCAAATAGCGCTACCTAAGCTACTTTTTTATTGTTGTGCCAGAACACTATGACCAAGGCCACTTAAAAAAGAAAATATTTAATTGGGGTTATGGTTTCAGAGGGCTAGAGTTAATGATGTCAGAGCAAAGGCCTGGTGGCAGGACCAGCTGAGAACTTACATCTTACTTTGCAAATAGGAGGTAGAGAGAGAACACTGAGACCTCAAAACCTGCCCCCCCCCCACCAGTGATACATCTCCTCCAACAAGACCACACCACCTAATCCTTCCCAAAGAGTTTCACCAACTGGGGACCAAGTATTCAAATCTATGAGGCTATGGAAACCATTCTCATTCAGTTTGCAGGAACTGAAAATGATTATGTAAATAATTATGTAAAATCAAACAAGCAAGACCCAGAAAGATACAACACATACTTCTCATGTACCAACTTCTCATATACCAGAATCTGCATTTTAAAGAGCGTCTGTGTGTGTGTGTGTGTGTGTGTGTGTGTGTAAAACAATATGGGGGGGGTAGAGTATGAAACTAATAATGGAATTGTGACAGGTGAAGAAAAGGTCTATGTAAGTGGGGAGAAAAAGACTCCTGAGATAGTGCAGAAGATAAAGGCATTTGTTGACAAGCATGACGACCTGAGCTGCATGCTGGGACTCATATGTTGGAAGGAGTGAACAGACTCCAGCAAGCTGTCCTCTGACCTCCACACCAATGCTGTGGCACGCGCGCGCGCGCGCGCGCACACACACACACACACACACACACACACACACACACACACACACCACTTTAAAAAAAAAAAGGATATTGCAATACCTGAGATAAGAACACAGAATGGAGTCCTACGGACTAGGAGGAAGGAAGCAGCCATAGGCAGGTAGGAGGACCGAGGACTGGCGGAGGTCAGTGCGGATGGGTGCAACTGAGAACTAAGTGTGGTGATACTACTTGGTACGATAACCTAAAATTTTATTTGACCATACTCTTTTTCTTTATTTTAAAGTACCATTAATGGCTACCAACATGGAGTCAATTTTTATCTTAGGAGCTGAAGTTCAGTTTAACATGGCTCAAATGGAATCATCATGAAGTAACATCTCCCAAAGGGCTAACAGTTCAGTTTCTTTGGCACAGTTAGCCCAGTCTGACTCTGGCATACTGTAGATTCGTATCAGTTCATGTTCAATCACAGTAAACTGCTTCTATAGCAACAGTGAATTTTGGTGCCCTGTTTTTGAGCTTTTAAATCCAAAAGCAATCCAATCCTTTTGATACCTCACAGACTTTAATTGGCACTAGCCACTGATTTGCTACACTTCAGCTTAAATCTACCCATTACTGCCTATATGTATTAATAGAGCTGAATCTTCTAAATGTCTCCTTTTTGCACCAAACATACGTTTTGTTGGTAAAGAGCTCTTAGGAAAAGGTGGGTTTTTTGTTTTGTTTGTTTGTTTCTCTTCTCAGCTTCCACTGTACCACTTTACTGATTCTTCTGTTATTCCCACTGCACACCAGCCAAGAGTAAATTGGTGATGGAAATACAATGGTTCTGGGTCCCAGTCACATGTCCAGAAAGAGCAATCCCTCGACGGTTTGTAACTCTTATCCCAGCCTGGTGACCACCTTGCCATGGATCTTCCCATGTGGGTGCTGCACAGGCCAGGCCTCACATGCCCTTCCTCTGAAGAAGGACCTGCCATCCCTGTTCTTCCGTTCATCCACCAGTGCTCAGCTCCTGCAGGCTCTGTGCTTTCTCCAACATCAGGCTCCTGCACAGCCCAGTTTCTTCCGACACCGAGGCTCTGGCCTTGGGAGCTGCAGCTTGTGGTGGCTGCCAGTGATCAGCAGTGGGTGGTTTCCTACAGCACTGACTCCAGGCACCCTGCAGCAAGTCTCAAGGCACAGGGCCTGGCTGCAGATTGCTCTGAGGACCCGAGCACACAGGTTTGTAGCGAGTCTTAAGGATAGGGCACTGAGTGACTGCAATCATCCAGTCTCTAATGCAGTCTGCAACTCCGACTGGGGTGCAGTTTGGAGCTCCTTCCTGGCACGCTGCCTTGGTCCTGGGACAGCAGCTGCTCCTCATGGATGGTAGTGCTGTTGTAGAACTCCCTTCACTAGCCAAGTCTGTTATTTCAATCTGCACTGTCATTAGCATATCTTATATTAACCTTTCTATTTTCAAATTACTGCATGATTTCTGTCTCCATATTCGAATGCAGCTGATAACACCATTCACCCTAGATGAAGCCAGGCACAAACACAGACCTTCTAAACCACTACACCAAAGTTCTAGTCTCATGAATGAAGGCCCAATGATGAAGAAAAGAATAAACACTTAAGCCAATAAAATATTAGCCTCATAATCATTTTAGAGTGGCCCCCTTTCAACTCATTTTCTTGGATATGGTGACAAAAATGTCACACTATACAACATGCTGTGTGAGTACTTTCCACTACACAGAGATTTGCTGTGGGACGCTAATTAAGAAAAAAAATGATGAGGACTATCACTGCACGTACCATGGTGGTTGGAAAGAAAATGGCCTCCAAAGGCAGAGGCACTATTAGGAGGTGTGCCTGTATTGGAGTGGGTGTGGCCGGAGGATTGTGTCACTGTGGAGGGGGCTTTGAGGTCTCACATGTGCTCAAGCCATACCCGGTATCTAAGACTACTTCCTGTTGTCTGTGCAAGATGTAGAACTCTCAGCTACCTCTTCTCCGGTATCATGTCTACCTGCACGCCACCATGTCCTACCATGATGATAATGGATTAAACCTCTGAACTATAAGCTGCCACCATCACAATTAAACGTTCTCCTCCATGGAGTTGCTGTGGTCATGGTGTCTCTTCACAGTAATAGAAACCCTAATGAAGACACATAGACACCTATCCAACTTTAATAACAAAGCAAATTCTAGAAACCACAGGCAGTAGCACTCAGCACAGATAAAACTGGACACAGGACACCAAGAAAACCTCAACAAGGATCATTGTTAAGTGACCCCAGGATAAATGTTGTAGCTTTAACAGACACAGTGTCTCAGGCTTTCATTTATTTTATGGCTCAATTCAATAAGTCAAACCTAGTGAATAGTTTGCTTGATTCTTAATAGTAGTCATGAGCCACTAACTTATTGTATATGAAAAACGGGATTTGCCTCTTAAAATTATAACAAATCAAACAGCATGATACTGTTTGATAGTTATGTATCAAAATTATTAGGCTTCTCAGAGTCTCATTCTAATTAATCTCTGATAGTGAACAGATTATTTATGAAGTCTCCATAATGGTCTTAATTTCAATTAAAATATCAAACTCACTAATAGGGTTTGGTGGTGCTCACCTGTAACCTCAGCACTCATAAGGTAAAGGCAAGAGGATCAGAAGTCCAAGGTCATCCTCCACTGTATAGTGAATTTGAGGTCAGCATGGGCTATATGAGATTCTGTCCCAAAAATAAATAAGCAGAACAAACAGAAAACAACCAAACTCTAATTCAGCTCTGTCCCTCTTTTGGCTTCCAGAAAGCTTATCCAGAGGTTTTCGCCCTGGGTACAGCTTGACAGATGCATTCAGCGCTCGTGTGAACTTTGTGTATTTCTGGTCCAGTTATCGTGTGAGTTATGAGGCTTCTTCTCCTCTCCACCAGCAAAACAAACTGTGACTCCTCCACCGTTGGTGTCCCATGAAGTGACTTACGCTTTTCCGGTGAGTATCAGTGCTGATTGGTATGCTTGCCCTGCATGTATTTCCTCTGTCTCTCAGACACTTGTAAGCAACTGAGACACAGAGAGTTCTTGGTTTTGCAGCAGCACAGGGAAGTTCCTGCACTGTCGGTGCTCAATAAGAATGTTTGGACGACATCTTGAATTCACACAGTAGGTAAAGAGAATGACCAGGAATGCAACTCATGTCTCCCAACTTCCTCAAATTCTTCTCTGTGTTATGCCATTGTAAATGTCAAGAGTTGAACTGTAAAGGTATTAACACGGGGATGTTGGAGTAGAAAGCTAAAGAAATGGAAAGACTGTGTGAGTTACCAGTTACACATCCAGACACATACTATAATTGACAGCACACACACAAAAAAAACTTGTAAAGATGGGTTACTGAACAAACTAAGAATTAAAACCAGCATACTTGAAATGTACTTACGCCATGCCATTCTATTAAGCAGAAGAGTAGTACATAGAGATGGCATTTAACATATTTACTAGATAATTAGGTTCCCAAATGAATGAAGATAGGGTGACATCTGCTTGGCTGGGGCTCAGCTCACCTACTACCACAGGTAGTCCAAGGCCTTAGAACTATCTCACGCTCACAGCGACTTTGCTTAGACTAATCAGTTAGCAGAATCCATGCATTTAAACCAAATGCAACTGTTTTAAATCTGTCTTTTTAACAGATCAGAGTTTTTTGTTGTTTTTTTCCTAAAGTGCACTATCCATGTAAATAATTATATTTAGAACCCAGCAGACTGCTTCTCTCTGTGTAATGTTCTTGGTCTGTTATTCACTTTCTAAGCAAGGTATGGCAAAATGTTAATTAGGTACACACCCACATTTCTCTTAACAAGAGAGGCTGCACATTTTAGTCTCACACAAAAACAAGAGATGCTTCCATTTTATTAGCAAAATAAAATCCACATGGTCAGCTTTCAGCACAGATCAGTTGTTTTTGCACCCAGAGAGAGATTCGTAAAAGAAGGGCAATAATTGAATGGTAGCAAGAAAAGAAAAGGCCAAGTTTCAGGTATACAAAGTCCACTTTGTAAGGTTAACGTGAGATGCAGCCACGGCCCACAAGAAGAGAGCCATGGGCCATGAGAAAAGAGGATGGGGGTTTGTTTCAGAAATGCAGCAGAAGCCATAAAAACAGAAAACACAATGTCAGGGCTGGGGAGTGCATGCTCTTGCAGAGGACCAGGGTTTGGTTCCCAGCACAGACAGCAGCTAACAACCATCCACTCCAGTTCCAGGGGATCCAGCATTCTCTTCTGGCCTCTGGGGGCACCTGCACTTGCATGCATGCAGGCAAAACACCCATACGCATAAAGTAAAAAAAAAAGAAAAAATTTTTTTAAAAAAAAGCACAGCAAAGGTCTGTCTGCCAGACTGAATATTCAAGCCCTTTCTACACTGGGAAAGAAGTTTGGAGAAAATAATACAGGGTGGTAAACTATTGGCCAGGAGTTCACAGAAGTTAAAAAACAATGCTGGTGTCCCACGGCTTGGCTCTTAGTTTTTGCAGACAGATTATTTCACTCGTCTGTCTAGAACTGAAATCCTCCCCTGCCTGGAAGAGGACACTGAGCCACATGGCCAATCTGCAGCCCAACAGGTCTGGCTGTCCCTCAGTGGACATTCTAGAAGCATCTATGACGTTTTCATTTCTTATGGGAAATCTAAGCCAGAACGTTTGTGATGTAGTTGTAGTCTTAAAACCCACAAATGTGCTCTTTCACACTCTAGCCCTATCCGGTTATCAGAAGTTCGCTTGTGCTCTGTGGAGCTTCTTGTTGAAGAAACTGGAAAGCTCAATCTGTTTGTCACTGGGCACACTTGCTGGAACTGGAGGATCTCTCACCCAGAAGCCTCAGCCCAAGCAGAACTGGCTGACTGGGCCTTAGTATAATTAAATAGTTCTGGAAATTTCAATAAAAATATTTTCAGAAGACAAATCTTTCATATCAAGTATGACACATACTGACTGTGGAAAATTTTCAGGAGGTATATTGAAATAATGTAAATTCCACTTAGAGATAACTAGTGTAAACAATGAATATTTTATGTATATATACTATTTCATCAGCGATTTATCCAACTATTCTATCAATTTATATTTTATTTCTTATCTCCTATCAATTCTCTATCTATCTGTCTATCTATCTGCTAAGTTAATCAACACCAGGGATTTTCTTTAAAAAAAAAAAAACTGCCTTATTAGTGAACTATTTTGAACACGGGTATACCTTACCCTTTTCCTTTTTGCCTGACTTTTCTTTTCTTTCTCCCCAAACACAGCTGACATACCTGTTCAGAACATGCACACATCCCTTAATCATAACTGCATTCAACTCTACTTGTCTGAGTTATCTGTCTAAGGTTAGAACACAGCCTTAGACTGCAGACAGAGAATAAACATGATGCTCAGAATGTCTGTTGACTCAGGGGAGACAGAGTGATGAGCTACAGGCTGGCAATGGAACCCAGTATCTTCTCCAGATCTGAGAAGGATTTCACTTTTAGACTCATAAATAAAACAATCCATCTGTAAATTAGGAGGCCCAGATAAAGAGGAGGCTTGAGTCATAGTGGTGTTTTCTAGGTAATCTTTACTCATCTGAAAACTAAAACACCAATGTGCTTGATCAGGAAAGACCATTTAAAGAATAGATTTTCTTCATTTCCAGAAGAATTTAACCTTTTTTGCTAACTTTCAGTTATCCACATGATTGCAGAAAGAGTAACACAAATTTACCTAAACCAGATATAAGCTTTCTGTGCTGACATTTACCAATGCAAACGTCCTGCAGCTAGCGATAACATCCCAGGGATGATGATTTTGAAAGTATGGAGTGCTGGGAGCCAAACCATTTGGGGAATGAGTGTGTGTAGAGAGAGGAGCCACACATCCTGTTATTGCCCAACCCTGCCCCTCCTAGGGCACCTCCCTCAGTTCTCACATCAGTCTCTGCATCCATTTCCTCAGGTGGCAGTTTCTGAATGTTAGTCAGATAGGCGCTTGTTGAGTGAAGTAGCTCTCAGGAGAAGGAGCAGGTTCCCTTTCTTTGAACCTGTGAACTGTAGTCTGGTAGGTGGCCTTTTCAGCAGGTGGGTGGAGAAATCCAGCTTCAACAGAAAATTTCAGATTCCCTAATGAATCAATAATGGGTCCTTAGGGATGGTGTACATTTTCCTACTTTTTTTTTTCTTGATCAAGCAACCAAAGTAGGAAAGAAGGATTTTAAGCTTGTTAGAAGTAGCCAACGATCTAACAACTCAGTCCATCAAAATAATATTGATGAGAGCTGGGCTGAGAGGAGGGACATTCTGAGAGATGCTAAGATTCTGTGCTAGAAGAGAAGGAGGCTCTCTGCATTAAAACCATTCCTCTTACTCAGCTCTCAACATGACAAAAGTGCAGCACAGCCTGTATGCTCACTTAAAGCATCGTGTTCAAGAGACAAGGGAATGAATAAAAGATTTGTGGGTATCGTGTCTTTGATGCTCTCTCAAACAGGATTTCTGTAAACTTACTGCCCATAGATCCCTAAGTATAATGCTCTGCAAGCAGCAATGCAGACCGAGAAGCTCTACTGGTCCCCCCAAATCACCCTGCACTGTGTGCCAGATTCCTGTGGTTCAAATAAGAGCACTAACCCTACCTCCTGCCATAGCGTCTCCTGACCTGGACCAAGTACATCTTTCTTCAGTGACAGGTTCCCAGGAGGAAGGACCAGGAGATCAGAAAATAAACATGATTGGAAACTTGGGTTCAAGAGGCCTTACACAAGCTACATCCATGCCAAGCAAGTTGATTAAGAAGTACAGTATCACCGGGTGGTGGTGGCACACGCCTTTAATCCCAGCACTCGGGAGGCAGAGCCAGGCAGATCTCTGTGAGTTCGAGGCCAGCCTGGGCTACCAAGTAAGTTCCAGGAAAAGGCGCAAAGCTACACTGAGAAACCCTGTCTCGAAAAACCAAAAAAAAAAAAAAAAAAAAAAAAAAAGAAGAAGAAGTACAGTATCTTCTAAAGAGTTTTCAAGGAGAAAACTGGGACAGAGGCAGCAGGAAGCTGTCACACAATGGGAGAAAGTAAGCTGAAAGCAAACCCAGCGATGTTGCACAAGGGGAATACAGGATCTCTCACGCACATTGCAGGCAGAGCACACAGTGACCTTGGGACTGATAACTCCAGTCTCTTCAGGGCTAAAGGTCAAGTTCCCAGGAATGTGCATCTTCATTCCTTCGAGGCCCCAACCCCAGACTCTAGACTGGTCTTGGCAAGTCTGCTCCTGAGCATGGACACAGAACTGGGTTCTTTTTGTCCTTACATGGGGGCCTTTGAGAAAGTCTTGGCCTGGTCCAGCTCTCAACACCCTCCCATCAGGCATGCAATGTAGTTCTTTGAATTAAGGAGCTTTCAAAGGCAATTATTTTCAAGGTCTGTATAAAATTCCTTGCATCAGTGACTGGTGTAATAATCACCTGCTAAAATAAGTTTTCTCCAATGGAGTGTCACTGGTATATATCAACCACACCCCAGGCCAGGCCTTGTGCCAAGGAGTAACTAGCCAAGACAAAACAGCCTCCATTGTTTTAATGTGCTTTTTTGTCTTAATGTTTTCTTTCTTTCTTTTCTTTTCTTTTTTTCTTTTTGGTCTGTTTTGAAAGTTTTTGTTTATTTTTCCTGCTTTGGCGTTTGAGGGGAGTATAAGGTTGGGTGAGTAGGGATGTAAGGAAGAGGATCTGGGAGGAGCAGGGGGAGGTTAAAGACTATTACCAAAATATATTGTATGAAATTTTTTAATAAAAATGGAAAAAGAAAAAATGTTGAATTTGTTGTTAAAAGGCCGAAATAACTAGGGGAGAATTTTCCCTTGTCTCCTGTGAAGACTTGCAGGGTGCTGTTCTTCCTCCCCATTTTTAAAGAACATGCACACTGTTTTCCTACAGAGCTACACAGGTCTTGCCAACAATTGCTTGAGGTACTTCTCTCAACTGTACTCTGAACTAGTCAGGAAAAGCATCTCGAGGCTCAAAGTGGTGAGAGAGAGCCCCAACAGCCTGCTACGCTGTATCAGAACAAGATCCCCGTGTGTTCAGCTCCGTTACTTCCCATCGTGCACGGCAACTGCCTGTCGTCCTTTTCAACCAAAGGACTTACGTGTACTGAGTATTGGTACGCTTCCAAGTTGGTGTTTAGTGGCAGGAGAGAGTAGTTTGCAAATCAGTGAGCCACTCTCTGTTTCGAGGAACTTAGAGATTGCTCAGTATGGCAAAATATGCAGAAGCTTGCTTAGAAATACAATCCTTCAGACACTAATTTTGTAGGACGTACATTGAGGGGTCGAAGAGATGGCTCCATGGTTAAGAACGTTTGATGGTAGCTCACCATTGCCTGTACCTCCAGCTCTAAGGAATTTGAAACCCTCTTCTGGCCACCCACCCACCCCTAACACACACACACACACACACACACACACACACACACACACACACACACACACATACATAAATCTTTTTTTTTTTTTAAGAATGAACTTTGTGGGCTAATCTACATTTACCCATGGATCAGTGGGTAAATGTGCTTGATGCCATGCCTGACAGCCTGAGTGTGATCCCTCAAGACCTACATGGTAGAAAGAGAGAAGTAACTCTGGTTAGTAGTTCTCTGACCTCTACACATGAGTCTTGGCACACAGGCATATGCATGGGTGTGCACACACACATACAGAGAGAGAGAGAGAGAGAGAGAGAGAGAGAGAGAGAGAGAGAGAGAGAGAGGGAGAGAGAGGAGACTGCCCTGGGCAGAGATCTTGGCAATCAAAGGTGCTGGTGTGGGAGGACAGGAGGTGTCCTCTAGCGCTGCAGTTCACTGAGAAGACACTAAAGTTAACACACCCTAGCTTTGGGTTTCGGAGGAGATAGCTCAAAGTAGAGAAACAAAATTTTATTTACAAGACTGCACATGATGACATGCATTGATTGTACACAGAGTTTACCTTAACATTTTAAATCATTTAAATAAGAGGTAGCATTCAGAGATCCCACCCAACAGTCATGTCTTCTGAAAAGTGTTCAGGGACATCGAAAGGCATGTCCCCGAAGACATATCCTGACACTTATGCCATTGCGCCAAATGAAAAGGGCTAGCTGGCTCTCACAGCTGTAAGAGGCTCCACATCTGTAGGACAGGGAGTAGCAGAGCTGAGCAGAGCTGCCACACAGAAAACGGGACAACAGCCTCCATGATGGAAAAGTGGACCTTGTTTCTACCCACTGAGAAGACTGGTGATTGTGTTATTTTCAGAGAATGAGTTACTCAAGTGACCTGGTCAGCTGGGTAAGTGACCACCACACACTCCACAACGTGTGCATTCTGATTCCCAGTTGCTTGGGGCAACAAGGTGGCTCTGAGCTAACGGCTCTGGAAAGAATATTAACACTCTAGTTTTCTGAAAGTAAATGGAAACTACATGTGTGACAAGGCAGTCCTGAGAATGTTCCATTTGTTCTTCCTGAAGGCCGCTGAAAGCTTAACTTCTTTTTTTTAAAAAAAAAAGGTGCTCAGCTTGGCCACAACGGCAGACCTAAATATCTTTCAAAAGTATCAAATTTTGAAACAAGCCACATGAATATACAAAAAAAGACCACGTAAGAAGCCTAGAGTGAGCAAGCACATTATGTGGATACATGAAGATACAAAGCTGAAAATTAACACATGAGCAATGTGAATATATGCAGTCCTAGGACAATATGGCTATAAAATGCCCATGACTTAATATGCACATGGCATCGGTAAAAAATCTCTCCATTAGGCTGTTTCAATTGGGAGCACTATGTGGAAAAATCCGATACAGCAGGCCTGAGGCTGTTCCCACTAGATAGGCTGGCCTTAGAAATGTGGGCTTTCAGAGTATCCTCTCCATATCACTGGGGTGACTCTCCCTGTGCACACGTGTTTACATGGACAGGTAGTTCATGCCACTGATTCTGGCCAGTTGCTGAGATGAAGGTGCCTGACCTCACTTAGATACCTGGGTGCTGGATTCTGATGGGCTTCCCTGGGGATTGCATAGATGTAACTGTAGTTGTTGCAGCCAGAGAAACAGGCAAACTTCACGTGTCTTGACAAAGGACAGAGATAGAACTCTAGAAATTTATCACTGAGATCTACAGTTTCTCTGCACCCTGGTTAATCCCATTACATTGATCCTCTTTCCTGTCGTATACCTAGAGGATTTGGACATCTATATGATGAGTCCTGTGAGTTCCTCTAGCCATCACACATGGAGGAGTGTTGTCCAAGGATCCTCTAAAGAGGTGTGTTAGGCATATATGCGCACCACAAGACAGGTAGATATGTGAACACACACTTGATGGCCAGACTCAGAAGATAGTAAGCCACAAACTTTCCCACAGCCTAAGACTTTTACTATGCACCCTTATCAAAACATCTTCATCAGTAGGCAAGGACATGTGACGTCTGCAAGGGCTTGCCATGCCCTCACTGGCTTATTTTACTCACCTCAACTCACTTCATGATCTCAGTAAATAACATGCATGCCCAATGAACCTTATAATTTACAATCAAATGTAAACTTCATTTTCTTGGCTAAATTTTACAAGAATTCCACAGGGAAGGTATTCTCTAGTGTGGGTGAGGACCAGGAGGAAGTCTGGGCTAGCTCTACTGTTGCCACAGTAGATAATATTTGCAGACTGTGCAGCAGTTGGAATAAGATTCGGTGGTTCAAATGCCCGGTCTTCATTTACCAGCAGTTTCCAAAATCTGGCTTGTCGTAGGCAGTAAACCCTCAGAAGCTGTTTAATTTAGCAGAAAGGATTTTAAAATGAAACAAAATTCGTGGTACATTCTCAGTTGTGTCTGCCCTTTGCAGGTTCAATAGCCTCCGTTAGAACCTTATACAAATACTTGGGGCAGTTTCTGTTTGTAACTTAGAGTTATTTCATTGTTTTTTAAATGTATACATAAGATAATATAAAAAATACAGATCTACATAGACCTGATCCCAAAATGCCTCATGTCTTTGTTTTTTCACCTCTGAGCCAAATGCCAGTCTGGGAATCTTCCCCTCGTGTACATCTGACAAATTAACAATTAACTTCCACCACACTGACCTCGGTCTCTCTCCCGATCTGCGTCAGTCGCTAAGCAGCACAGGGGGTCACTGTGAGTCTCTGGGGATCAGTTCTTTACTAAGGAGGGGGAATAATTCACATGAATTCAAACGTGTCTTCCACCTCTCATTTCTCCAATTCTCCCTGGGTCTCTTAAATGCATTACTTGGCCTGACAGTGCCTGCAAGTAGCCACACGAGGGCAGCACACTCCCACTTTTGCCTACTTGTAAGTCCAGCGGCCAGGAATCGATGGCTGTACTGAAGGGGAAACCTGGTAGCTGCCTTTCTTAAACAGAAAGCTGTCACAGGTTGACTGCCTCTGACACACCGGATCAGAAAACACGCGTGCATCCACGGAGAAAGCCTGTGCTTTTGAATTTAAGAATTCTGTGAGGTTTCAGAATCATGCAAACGGAAGCTTCAGAGGCCGGGTTTGAAGACAAGAGCAGTAGCGCAGGGGACACCATGGGCCACTCAGTGCCTTGCTGCTGGGGAATGGAGAAGCCCAAGGAGAAAGCAGGTCTTCCGACTCTCAGATCAATGTTCTGTACTAACAGAATGCCTTGGAAACCACATTTGTGCTGGGAAGTGGGAAAGGTTCGGAGGAAAGCTGTGTCTCGCTACCATCCGGGGTACTAGGAATGCTCGCGCTGATGATCCACTCTTCACAGACACGAAAGCAGCTCCCTTGATAAGAGAGTAAAGAGACAAGCAATTCTGTGACTGCAAAGGCCAGGGCTTCCCATTGGGTACACTCGAGGACTTTTTTTAATTTAAAGCTAATTTGGAAGATTAGCGGAGTTCCTTTATGCCTCTCATTCAGCCTTCCCTAATGGGAGATTCTCACATAGTCACGATGCAATTTCCCAAACCGCCAAATGTATGTTACCATATTCAACGACGGTTCTTACTTAAGGTTATTTCGGGTTTTCTACTAAGGCCCATTTTTTTCCTTCCCGTCATTTTTCTCTTTCCACCCCGCGGGCCCCAGGTTGAACTCAGGCTATCTATCAGGCTTAGTGGCAATGCACTTTATCTATCAGGTGCATGTACCTTGCTTCCCTTATCTTTCCCGTCTTTCCTCCTCTTGACATACTACTGCTCACCTTGCTGACTGCTCCACTGGTTAGGTTTGCTACAAATTCACATGAGCTTGTGGCTATGCATTGTTTGGGGAAGAATGTTTCAGAACTTATACTAAGTCCTTCCCGGGCACAATATGAGAGTCAGTGTTGTGGGTGTGTCGTATTACCAGTAATGTTTGCTGCCAAATGGTCATCTGGTTAAACTGGCAATTGGTATTTTCAATGGAAAGTGGCTGTGCATCCATCTGTAGGGGATAATGAAGGGACTTGGAGATAGCACATGTGTCTTGTCTCACCAAACAGCCTTTCACTGATGTTCGCTTTAAGGAGGCTCCTTATCTGCATTTGCTTTGACAAATGGCCTGCCTTACAGTCATTTCTCTATTTCCCTGTCTTCTCCCACAGTTGGGATTCTTCTGTAATTCCAAGTCCATTCTCTTCTCTTCATGTATTAAATCACTGATCCATAGCAACTTCCATCCGTTTATTATATGAATTAGAGTCTTGCTCTAGATATGGCTGTTCCTTGTTTTTGAACAAGCAGTTCCATCTTTAGATCATGTTGCAGAATATTTGTTTAACTACGCAAAGATGTGCTGCATTTGTTAACTATGCAAAGATGTGCTGCATTTGTTTAATTATGTGAAGAACTGTTGCCATTTTACCTGGCCTGCCTAAGGAACCTGAGTGGTCCAATGAGAGGCTGAACAGCCAATAGTGAGGGAGGAGGTATAGGCGGGACTTCTAGGCAGGGAGAGTAAGTAGGAGGAGGAATTTAGGCTTTGGGGAAGAAGAAAAAGATGCCAGGGGCCAGACAGCCAGACATGAGGAAGCAGGAAAGTAGGACATACAGAATGAAAGAAAGGTAAAAAGCCCCACGGCAAAATGTAGATGAATAGAAACAGATTAAATTAAGTTAAAAGAACTAGTGGGACAAGCCTAAGCTAAGGTCGAGCATTCATAATTAATAGTAAGTCTCCGTGTCTTTATTTGGGAGCAGGTTGGCAGCCCAAAGAAAATGCCAACTACCAGATTGTTTTTACATTCTTTGATAAGCTTCTAGCCTTTGAGCCCTTCCTTGATTTTTTTACTATTCTTGAATGTAAAAAGCCCATCCATCTGCCTGACCCAGCCCTAAAATCAAGCACATCTCCAAGGTGTCTTGACTCTTTTAATTGGAGAATGCTGGTCAGAAATCAAATTCCGGCTAAGTGTGTCCACTGCAGCTAGTGTACCTTGGCTTCTAGCCTGTTTTGCCAAGTGACCATGAGATATATGCATCTCTCTATCTATTTATCTGTCCATCCATCAGTCTCTCTACTCTACAAATTCATATTAATATTCTCAAATCTAGTCAAACATCACACAACCTTTCTTTATTAGCAACCTTGTTCTGATTGTCATCTGAGCCTGGCTTTTTCTTTTTGTAATCACCTACTCGGCCAAGCCAAGAGTACTGATGAAAGTGTTTCTTTAAGAAGGAGAAGGGGCTGGGCTCATTGGCAGAGTGCTTGCCTGGCATGCAAAGGTGTAGGCTTGATCCACGGCATCAGAGAGAGAGAGACACACACACAGAGAGAGAGAGAGAGAGAGAGAGAGAGGTGGATGGGAGAGGAGAAGGGAGAAGAGAGAGAACACGAACACGAAAATCACTTTCCACTGAGGAAAGGTGGTCTCCTTGGTGATCACTGGGCACTGATCCCTTCAGGCAGAGCTGCGTTATCTCCATATTTTCATGGCACTGGTTCCCAGCAAACAGCATTTCTCCAACCATCTCATCTGACCACCTGTTTTAAATACTCTCTTCGACTCTTTTATCACCTGCCATGTTGTTAACTTATTTTCTAATTTAATGTAGTTTATTTTACAAAGTTATCTTTCACTCTTTCCCTGTTGGCTCTGGGCAGCAGGTGCTGGATGCTTTCTTAACATGACACTTCACCTGCAGATTCAGTCTCCCTGAGGACTGCCTCCCTCAGATACGGGCTTCCTCCCGGGATGGAGGGGGTTCTGCATCTGTGCTCCCATTTCCAGCCTCACGAGCTAGGTAGTGATACAACTACCTAGTGGATCTGATCCCAGAGAAGATTTTTGCTGTTGAACCTTCTTTCATGTGCAACAAAATATTTTTTGGCAACATGAATAAGATAAATTGCATAAAATTATTTTTATGGAATCCTCCATATAATCCGGCCACTAATAATGTAATACTAATAAAATCACAAACTGTAAAGTAGCATTGGCATACTTTTTTAGAAAAGAGAGAAAATATGTGCCCTGGTTTCCATTTACTTTGTGGTGTTAATTCACGTGTGTACCCACATGTGGTAGATGTAGGCAGACCATTAGTCAGCCAGTCTACCCAAATTAATGAATTTCAGGTTCAGCAAGATAAATCTGTCTTAAGAAGTAAGGTGGAGAATAATGTAGGAAGACACTGCATGCCAACCCGAGGCACATGCCTGCACCTACAAGGACATATGTACCTATATACACAAACTTTCTCATGCACTTCCCCACAAATGGATCTTTTCTTAACACTTTCCCTTTGCATGGTATCTGGAAAGTACCCCATATTGTATCTTTGCCTTCTTTTGGTTTCTATCATGTCCTATAGACCAAATGTTCCCCCAATACCATACTTCAGGGCTTCCAAATACAAGTTTGGAGACTTAAAATCTCCTAGAAACTCCAGAATGAACCATAAGGCAGAAGTCCCAAAGGGCACCCAGCTGCTCTGTGGAGGAGGGGGACCAGAGAGAAAACCAACACTTTCCACTCCTGAAAACCCATCTTCTCTCATGCTCCAGCTCCACCTGCTTGCTTCCCCAGTCCCTTCTCCTCACCTCCACCTACTCTGAGTCCTGGCTTCCTGCTAGAAGTCTGAAAAAAGCACCGCCCAGGTTAGCTAGAGTTTGAGTTCATCCTTGCTGTCTTCATTGTATAGAGCTTTCTGGGCTTATGTACAATTTCCACTGTAATGTTTTTTGTTACTTTACTGGTATCACAGGATGTCTCTCTCATCTGCCCCCCATGCCAGGCTTCAGAACTCTTCCCTAATACTGCACTTGAAGAATCACCCACTAATTTACATGCCATTAGCTCTACCGAGCAGGACCTGTGAATTCACTCATCTGTGATTTTAGCTTACTGCCTGTTCAATTCATGGATACGCATTTGACTGAACCAGGAAATAAGGGCCCAGGGCATTCTTGTAGCCAACTGTACCTGAGGAATAGAGAGAAGTTGTGGGCTACACCTCATATCTCACACCACGGGAGTGCGGCATAACTTTAGGAATAGCTGACATTGATCGGTGTTGGCTTTTACTAAGCCTTCAGCCTTGCTCATTTTTACCCATTAAGTTTTCCTTATGATGAGCTGGTGACTGTCACAGGGTGATCAAAGGCACAGTAGTCATCAAAGGCTGCATAGACAGTGGAAAATTGAGGAAACAAAATACAGACTTGACACATGCCATCCCAACATCTGCCCCCCTGAAGAAAAATATTTGCAAAAACATTAAACTAACCACCAGTGTTTCCTTTACAAATGCATACCAGGGAAATAAGCAGAAATTCAATATTTCTTTGTAAGGTAGAGTATTTTGAGCTATTTTCTGCAGTCACTTGTTTTGTCTCTGTGACACAATTTCACGTCTACTCATTGATGAACAAGTCTTGTGCATTCTGTAGAGAAGGCCATAATGCACCCTCTTCAATTCTGTTCTTGGCTATAGAGCAAGTGCTGGACCAAGAATGATGCCCAGCTGTCTACCATGATGGCACAGCAGCTTTTGAAGTCACCAGAAGCTCTGCTCAAGGTGGATTACTACCACCTCTGCCTCAGAAGCACCGTGTCTCCATGGCCTTCCTCTTCAGTAAGGCTTCCAGAATGGAGAGATGGACAGCGTAGAGCTCTGCCAGCTCTAACACAGCCCCTGCATCTCACAGTATGTGGGTGGATGTTAAGTGTGAATTGGTATAAGCCATTCAGTTTTGTGGCTATCACACACAAAAATAGAAAAGAAAAGCCAATACCTAGGGTCAATTACTGGAAACATTTTAAAATTTTAAATTAACAAAAATTATTGTCTCTATAAATACTTTGAATGAATATAATGCCAATGAGGTAAAATAGGTTTTGTTCAATTATGGAGAAATCAAAAATTTTAATTTAGTTTCTTTCTGTGGCTTGGGCATTCAGCTGTTTCCATTGGTTCAGATTCTCCTATTCTACTGCCAATAACAGCAACCTTCCCATTGTAGGGGTGACTGATTCATAGAAGGATCCCAATCCAAAGACACTTACCTACCAGGCCACAGGAGCAAGCACAACAGCCCTGATTTTGCCAATGAAAGCACCCAATTTCCCCTGTCACAATGGTCGGTACCTAGATCACCCAGGATGCCCGTATCCTTTCTTACACATCCTTTATCAAAGTGGTTAAAGAAAACCCGATTTCCTCTGGACCAACAGCAACCACAGACTGCAGCAATGTGCCAACATCAACGAGACAGCAGACCAGAGTCACCCCAAAGAAGAAGAGTTCAAGAGTTAAAAGGAGGGTCTAAGGACTTGAAACACCAGCTCCAACCCCTTCCACAGAGCTCTTCCTGTGAGCAATCCCTGTTTCCTTCTAAGAATTGTTTCTTTGCTTAGTCAAGACTCTGCATCTCTGAATCAAATATGGTTGCATATAAACTGAATCAAAGTAACTTTCAATTACTTATTTTATGATAAAATAAAAAAAAAAAACAGAGCAGACCACTACACTGAACCAACCCAAGAGTTTAAGATTTAAAGAATGATGCTCCTTTAGACATGTTAGACGGCCAAGTCAGAGATCGTTCTAACTGTAAATTAGTGGGGACAAGTGAGTCAGGACAAGCTGTTCCTCCCTCAACCTTCCCAGAACCTCTGTCCACACTCAGAAAACCTTCTGCCTTCATCTGGACCCCAGACGATCAGGATAGAGAAACATATGCCCTCATAGCACAGCTGTTAGGACGGGCAGCATGCACTGGCAGCTGACCTCAGAGGACCTGAAACAACAGCTTATTCCCAGTTTAGACACTGTGAGAAAAGCACAGACTGGAAGATTCTCCACCCACTGACAGGAAGACCAGGATGCTGAACTCCACAGATAAAGCCAGGTTTCCTAAAGAGAGGGCGGGCTAAGCATTATGAATAATAGATCTTCCTGTTTATCTCCTCAAATCATAGATTTTCAACGACAAAGGAATGGACAAATTATAAATAATTATAGATGCTGCTCATGTCACAGGGATGTGTAGGAGATCAACACATGGCTCCTGTGTGTCTGGAATACAACTCTGGCTTAGCAGCAATAAAACAATTTTCCAGAAGGTCACTACTTGCAACCCTAAAACGGTTACAGTAGAAAAAAATTCATGGAAAAAATAGCTTAGGCAACCAGGTAAATTAATGTGTTGGACCATCACCCAAAAGGAGAGAAATAAAATTATCCTCATGAGAGCCTTGGGGTCAGGTGAGGTGATGCCGAGTTATAGACTGGAACAGACCCACAGCCACCCAGATGGACAGCAGCCTCACATGTGGCCAAAACATTGCCCCCAGGAATCATGTGTGAGTTTTATGCTTGAAAATGTAAAAATAATAACAGCTAAAGTCTGAAAAACTTTCCCCCTATATCTGTCTGTCTGTCTGTCTGTCTGTCTGTCTATCTAGATGACTCAGCACATTGGTTATCTCATTCATTATGCCCAGCAGCCTGTGAGGAACATGTTATCTTTGGTTATAGAAGAAACACAGAACCCAGAGACACTCAACTCATGAATGGTAGAATCCACACATGAACCAATTGTGTGACTCCAAAGCCTGACTCTCCCCATTGAGACATCATCCTTAAGGAGTTGCTCATCATCCTATTACAGCATGCAGAGGAGCTTGGTGAATATTTCTTGATGAAGGAATGGTAGTGAGGCCCAAATTCTCAGAGGCATCTGTGACCCTACGCTTTTGTCACTCTTGGTTCTACTGTGGCTCTTCACTACCACGGGTACTACCATCGCCATGATAAAGTGCTAGAGAAGGCTTGAAAATTAGGGTCTGCCGCAGGAGGCAGAGACAGGTAGATCTTTGTGAGTTCAAGGCCAGCCTGGTCTATATAGTGCGTTCCAGGTCAGACAGAGAGCTACAGAGTGAGACCCTGTCTTGAAAAAAACCAAAAAAAGCAAAAGGAAAAATAGAGTGTCTGACAACCAAGTACCAAATGGCTTGTCCAAGTTGACATGCCAAAGGAGAGAGAAGTACCAGGCAACGTGGTTTTGGTGGAGTAGTGGTACCTAGAGGAGAAGAACCGTAATTTGAAAACAGAAGTGTTGATTGATTATAGACTGATTAAACAGGTTCAGAGGATCCTTCTGCTGATAGTAATGGAAAAACACTGAATGGGTCTAGAAGGGAGGGGTGGGTAGCTTGATCTCAGCCTTGTGTGAGCAAGCATCTAATGCTTTCCAAAGATATTGATATCATATTATAACCCCAGAGAAATATATGCACACTTAAATAGGATCATTTGAGGATGGCTTAGTTACCAAGGAATTAATTGCAGAAGGGAGAGCTAGCTGTGGAGAAATAACATCAGAACCCATAGGTGGCCATGGCAGAGCTGGACTTCTGTCTAATCACAGGAAGAGGGAGCTACCTATACCAGGGAAAGAGGACATTCTGTCGTGCCAGGCTGCCCAGAAGAGAGCAGAGACAATATCCCATGGGCATCAGAAACTGGTTTCACAAAGAAAGAAACAGGATTAACATTATGATCTAAACTTTCTTTCCCCTCCCACCAGCGGGTCTTGTTGGGCAAACCCAACTGGAGCATACAGAATGACGTCTAGAAATTCACTTGGGCAGAGTTCCAGACAGCAGACACAGAAAAACAGAGAAAGGACCTAGGGTCTCAAGCAGAGGACAACCGGCTCAAGGTCTTCCCCATAATGAAGACAATGCAGTGGCTGACAATTCTAGTTATTTGTACTAACAGATGAAGAATTGGTAGATGCACTGTTCAAACAGAAGAAACCATGGCCAGCATAGAAAATAATAAGTTCCCAGAGATTAAGTAATGTGACCGTATTTGTTTTTAAGCAACAGAGCCAATTATAATAAGTTTCTATAAATGTTCCCCCCTACCAACATGTAGTATGGGGTAAGGAAAGGGGAGGGTCAAGAAGGGCTCAAAAGTTGAAATAAGGGGATTTGACTCACTCTGAAACACTAGCTGGGAGTTATTCACAGCAGACACTGTGCACAGATAATTAAAAATTAACTTCCCTTGAAGCCACATATTGATGTTAATAGTTTAATATGCTGTTTGATCAAGTAGGTTTTTCAAGTTCATGGAATAGCAGGAAGTTTCCAGAAGCAGGAATGCAGGCACTTCCTAAGCAGAACCTAAGGGGCCATGATTCATAACATCAAATCACTTGGATCCATTACTGGAATCTTGCTTTGCACATGAGTATCTATAAGACAAAAATTGCATTTCTCTACCAATGAACGAGGACCAGCGCTCTGGTTTGTGAAAAACATAGGTCAAAATTCTGTAACTGGATCTGCCAAGAACTGGTAAAAACCAGAATAAACTTGGTAGGTGACAGATCAGAGATCTGGTCTCATTTCAGCTCCTTGACCTTGGATAATTGTTCTGACTCTTTTTAAAGAAAATATCTGTGCTCTGCTGAACCTCTCACACAAGAACGTATCATACAATTACTCTTTCCTGAGCACTATTTTGTCCCCCTTGTTTATCACAGCAAAGAAGTGGGTGTGATAGTTTCCCCTCAGTTTTGCTTCAGAGAAAACTGAGTTATATTAACACAACTTCAGTAAATTACTTATAGACTTAAGGCTAATGGGACTGGCACTCAGACTTTAGCCTGACCACAAACTATGTAGTGCAATACTCCCCTCCTACCCCATGATAATCCTTTGGGATTTGAATGAAAACAAAACAACAAAACGACTATGTTAAGACACAGTACAAAGGTAATAAAGGTAAAAGGCTATAGTATTACACTGATTTTGTTTTATAGGTTCCAATGTGCATCATCACCCCCTACATACATCTTTTCAAACAGATTACTCTATTCATTCTTTGCATAAATATTTTATCATATGTTAATGATTTTCAGTCTTCCTGTGATGGAGACAAATTTTTCAAATACTAGATTTGGAGACAGGATGTTTGAAGTTATTAAAAATGTGAATACTCTCTGAAAGAAAAATGAATCTAGTAAAGAAAATTAAAAGCACCTGTTCCATTCTTACAGAATTTATCTGCCTGCACTTCAGAATGCTCCTATTTCAGTGCAGTTACCGACTTGCATAAACCCAACGTGGTGGTTAATATTCTGTTGAATGTGCAGCATGCTACTGTTGTTGCTCTGTATATTTTAATTCTTACTACAGATGTTCTTTGTTCAGAACCTGCTTGGCCAGCCCACTTTTCTCCAGAAGATAAATTACTGAAGTAAATAAAGAGCTGTTTGTGCATATGGCGAAAATACAGAGGCTTAAGAGAAACATATGCTTGAAAAACACTGTGAAACATTGGGCAGATGTGTGTTCCCACCTAAAACTCAGTCCTTCCTTCCTTGTAGTTCATTTTCTGGATATAAGAAATGCAATCCTTTCTTAACAAGCAATACCCCAAGGCCTATGTCTTTCTCCCCCAGCATTAGCCCAGAGAACATCTTCCCACTTCAAGTCTCTGACAAGGTGATGGGAGGTTAGTTACATCAGTGAAGTTATGTTTAGAGTCTAAACACCATCTCCAATAGGCAGCACCAGCTACTTGAAGTGATAAGAACAGTGGGATAGGTTCCCAGCAGGTGCCTACCTGCACAGAGCCCACCACTACCCTCCTGAAATATGTGATCAAATGAAAATTACACAGAGTCTTAGTAACATAGATTCAGTCCTTTTTTAAAATTCCAGTTGTTAGCTTAAAAAGTCTACAAACCTATTCCATAAGTCAAAACAAAGGCACATTCTTTGTTCATGAATGGTAGAAATATATACAATAAGAGAATAAATATATTAACTTAGAAAAGTTAAATAATACTACGTTTTAGTCTCTTGACATACTATCATCAGGCTTATGCAAGTCATCCAACTTTAGTGTTTCCTATGTACCCAGTCCTGGAGATGTGAGGATGGCAAAACTTAAAGTACTTTTCATAACCTCCAGTCCATTGAAGTGTACAATATGGATAAGACAATGAAAGAGTAGGATGATCCAGATTAAAGAATAAAAATTATGGGTGCTAAAGACACTAAGCAATTTGTAAGCCATAATGTTGGGAGCTGGGGAGAAGGTTCAGTGTGTAAAGCATGAAGATTTGAGTTCTGATCCTCAGCACACAATCAAAACCCAGACAAGGACACACAATTGTAACCCCAGCTCCAGTGGAGTGGGGACAGGCAGATCCTGGGGTTTGATGGCCAGTCAGTCTAGACAAAATGCCAACCTCCAGCTTCAGTGAGAGACTCTGTCTCAAAAATAAGGTGGAGGGCAATAGAAGAACACCGACATTGACCCCTGGTCCCCACAGATGCAAGCACAAGCAAATAATGTGAATACACAAATAAAGAACTCAGAGTGCTGAGGAGCGTCTGCGGCACAGGGATAAACAACCCTGAGTTTGAAGAACAGAATTTGCTCCGGGAAAGAGAAGGGTTTTCCAGGATGCCATGCAGGTGGGAAAAGCTGAGAGCAGAGACATCAGTGTGCCTGCGCTAGTGAGCAGAGTGGAAATCAAGAATGGGAACCAAAGAAATTAATGATGAGTTGGCTGAAATAACCTGTGCGGCTAGGCAAAGGAGTCATACCATTCTCATTCTTGCCCATAAAATCTAGTTTCTTCTTTCTGTACACTAGGGCCACATGATTCTAATGTTTCCCTTGGTATAATCACCTTTATATATCAACACGAAATCCCTTTCATCCTCTACATGCATCCAAGACACTGAATATCAATATGGAATGGAGCCAATTCCAGGCAACTGCTCAGTATAGTAGCTACATGACCAGTGGGAACAGGATACTTGATTATTAGACAGAACAGTTTTCTCTCCTAACAGAAGAAAAATGGTGCTGTCGTGCACAAAACCAATAAGAGAACAAGATAGAAAGATTTTTGTGGCATAAAGCAACCATCAAGTGCAGAACATAAGTATTGAAGCCAGAAATAACAAGAAATACCTTTCCACTCTCTCTGAACTCACACAACATAGAAAGCTCCTGCCCAACATCTCAATGACCCAGACTATGAGACACAACAAGAGTCCCTTAGACTCTTAACGTCATATAAAACATATACAATTTTAAAAATAGAAAGACAAATTCATGTGTTTTGAAGCTTAGACGGGAATCCAAAACCGTTTAACTGCATTAGCTCATGACATTTACCCATTACTATTGATTGATCAAAGTGTTTTCATTGTCTACATACTGAGCTAATCCAGATTAATCGCTTCAATATCTATTTAAGAATTAAATCAAAGGATACCGTGCTGTAATTGGTTGGCTCTAATCATGAAGGCAGGCAAGCAATTAGCACCGTTAATGTCGCTGATGTTTAATTTATTTTCCTAAGAGATGGTGAACTTCAAATCCTCCCAAATAAAGACATTGCAAAACTGACAGATGAGACGTTCCATTTTCTGTATATATATATTTTTTTCTCAGAGCGCTGCATGTAATAATGGACCATTCACCTTAAAGGCTGCTGGTTCACATACTGAGGTATGTGAATACAGCGAAGAATTAGGAAAATTCTTCAAAATCAGAAAAAGCAAAACAGCTTGAATTCCTGAAAAAACTTAGTTATGGAGATTAGGCCAGACACCGGTGTTCTCTTCAACATTCACTAGCCATTCTGCTTGGAGAACTCACAGCTAGGGGTAGATCTGCATTCATATACCTTGATAAAAATTAACCCCGCCCACCTTCAGGTAGACGGACTATCCACTGATGAATGGATGATTGTTTTGTCACCACAGAGGTTTCTGAAGTTTTTCTCTATGTGTACCCACCCTGCCCCACTGGATACTGTCTCAGGTACCCTCCTATCTGTGGCCATGAGGATAACCAGCTAACCACGCTGCAGATTTCAGAGCTGCAGGTGACGAAAATGAATTCTGAATGAGAGAGTTGTGCCCCGTGACCAGCCAGCCTTGCCATCTGCCCACAGGTTTATCTCTTCAGTAGAACGAACCAAATAAGCAGCTCTGCTTTTAAGCTGCTTTGCCTCATGTTTTCTGTCCACTGTCCTCAGAAGTAGTTTTATCACAATACCAAAAATATAGAGCTCCAGTTTTCACAGAGCCTAGCAGAGTCTGATCGTTTGGTTCATGCCGTCTATGTGAAAGTGAAGGTTGGTTACTTCAACTTTCAAAGGTTTACCTCCTCAATAATATCAGAAGAGGAAGCCAGGTGTGGTGGGTTAGAGCTATAATCCAGCTACAGGGGAGGCTAAGGTTTGAAGAATAAACTTTCAAGGCCTGCCTGGACCTTGTGTAAAGGTCAACGCCAGTGAGATCCTGTATCAAAAAGTAAAATGCAGGCTGGGGATATAGCTCAGTAGAATAAGAAGTGCCTGGCATGCATAAGGTCATAGGTTCAAGTCCCAATATACCAGAAGAAAAATATGTATGTATGGGGTGTGTGTGTGTGTGTGTGTGTGTGTGTGTGTGTGTGTGTGTGTGTGTGTAAAGAATGAGGCTATAATTCTCATTGCTATTAGGAGGACTAGAGCTAATGTGAAATGGCATAAAAATGCCTTTGTTATTATTTACCTATGATGTCCTCAAAAAAGATGGAATCTAGCTCTGGAGCGCATCACTCCATGTTGTGTGCATGGGGGAAATATGACAATGAGCTCCACGAACATGGACAACTAGAATGTGTTGAAAATGGGCATTTTCAAATTTCAAAAAATTTCTCATTTGGTTCAAATTCTCCCCTTCCTGCAAGCTCTGCCTCAACTACACTTGCATTTGTCGTCATTCACACTGCAGTGATAACTCTCTGGATTTGACTGTTTTCACCCTTCACATGTGTCCTATAACATGAGTTCATCCTGCATTCTAAGCCATTTTCTCATTCCATTCCTTGTGGCCGGTAACTAAATAAACATTGCTCTACTTCTATATTGAAAGCATTTAATATAGAATCCTTCCCATTCTTTCAATAATAAAGTCCAGGCATTGAAAAACAGAAACTAGAGTTTCTATAGCCCATGACTTGGATTCAGTTTCCATCTCCAGCTTCACCTCCTGAATTTCACCACCTCTGGCACCAGGGAACCTACAGATGGAACCCAGATGCACTCCCCCTGTACCAGCCTCTTGTTCTCTCCTTTCTCCTCTGTAACTCTGCCTCTTTCTGGCCCTCTTCTCCTCTAGCCAGCTCTCTCCCATGCCTCATCTTTGTCTTCTTATTTACTTCGAAATTTATGAGTCTTAGATTTCATTTCAAATGCCACATGCATCCTTTCTACAGCTTCATTTGCCAGCAGGATTTGGGAGTAGTCTTCACAGAAGTCTTCTACCCTCCCACTTTTAACGTGTTTGCTTGTAAAAGCAAACGAAAACATTATGTAATCACCTCATTAGAAAAGGTCTTGTTTCTCTTACTGATTCTGAAGCCCTTGGGAGAAGAATTATGTCATATATGGTTCTGTGGCCTGGGGATGCCCAAATGAGACAGCTCCAAAATAAACATTTTTGTAAGTAACAATTCAATTAACGGCCACCGAGAACAGAATGAGAAAATGGCTTAGAATGCAGGATGAACTCGTGTTATAGACCACGTGTGAAGGATGGAAAGAATCAAATCCAGAGAGTTATCACTTCAGTGTGAATGCCAACAAATACAAGTGTAGTTAAGGCAGAACTTGCAGGAAGGGGAGGGCTTGAACTAAATGAGAAGAACCTGACAGGCATTCCAGGCAGAAAATAAATTATATAAGCAGTATCCTAGACAGAAAACCTGTTTCATTTGTATCCCAAGGCATGAAAATATCCCAGGTATGGTATTGTAAAGTGAAATATCATCCTCTATCATAAGCTAATGTACTTGAGCGCTTGGTCACTAGCTGGTGGTAATGATTTGAAAGATTGTGGGACACTTGGCAGGTGAAGTCTAGCTTGTGAATATAGAACACACTTGGGGTGGATCTAGCTGGTAAAACACACTTGGACTGTGTCTAGCTGATAGAACACACTTGGGCTGTGTCTAACCGGTAGACCACACTTGGGCTGTGTCTAGCTGGATCACACTTGGGGTGGGTCTAGATGGTAGATCACACTTGAGTTAACTCTAGTTGCTGGAGGTAGACCATACTTAGGATGGGTCTAGCTGGGAGAACACACTTACGATAGGTATAGCTGGTAGATCACACTTCTATATGAACTGAAATCCCCATCAACCTGGCGCCAAAATAAACCTCTTCGAGATACTTCTGTTGATTGCTTTGTGATAGCAAAGACATTAAATAATGAATATGCCGTCTAACAATGGCAAATGGTGATCCAGAGAGGGACTTCATGTGAGATCAAAGAGGTTGAACTCTTTTTGTCCTTTATGCTGTGGAAATGAGATTACCTTCTTGAAAGACCTTTAGCATAGCATACATTCTAAAGAAAAATGTGTGAATTGTATGTAACTTTTTAATATCAAAACGACTAAAATCATGTGTTAAACAATAGATTGAGTTTAAGCCAGAAAACTGGAGACAGATTCCTTAAGAAAAGCAACTGTACCCAAAGGGCAGTTAAATAGACAAGATGACGAACGCTGTTTTGGTCTTACTGAATCATAAAGGAAGACACTATGCGAGAGTGACACTGATAAATGTAACTCTGTTATCACCACTGAGATGCACACTACTGCGTGTGAAATTCTGAGGTCCACACACACAAGAGCACACAACCAGCAGGTACTTTTTCAACAGGTGGGAGAAGAGAAGGAGAAAGAGAGGGAGAGAGGCAGGGTGGGGCAGAGAGGGGGAGATTTGATTTCGTTGATTTGAAATCCCCTACAATAACCCCAAATAAATAGATTCTGAAGTAGCACACGACCCTCAGTCCATAGTGTCATGTGATGAAAGTACACGTGATGCTGACTGTGGCCCCTCTGTCTCCTCAAGGCAAAATACAGCCTGTTGCCCTACCTTGTCACTCTATGGTTGAAGTCTTCATCTTGTCCAAGAGTCAATTTTCAGGAGGCAATGCAGCCCCCTCTTTGTGAGGAGAACCCTCATTGAAACCATCACCAAAGTGGACAAATTGCTATGAGAGGTGGATCAAGATAACTTTGGCTCTCTGGGTGGAAGGAGAAAGCAGTGGCCATGCAGGTGGACATATGGATGGTATGCACTCTGTCTGGATGGTCAGGCTCACCTTGCAAGGGTGCAGGGAGCACTGTTCCCACTGCACTTGTGTGAGATGGCGTGTCTTGAAGCACCATGCCCAAAGTTATGGGAATGGTGTCCGCAGAACTGCCTCATACACTGGCCTTTGTCTGGAACACAGCACAGTCCAGAGAAAACAGCAGGAGGCTTCTATCGTCTTGTGTCTATGTTTATTTTATGTGTACATCTCAAGACTAGTCCAGAGACCTATTTTCCACAGTTAGAGCCTAGGCAGCAAGAGTAGAACACAGCAGATCCTCTCATCCATTGTTTCTAGAATTAGTTCAGGGTAGAGATGGGAGTGTCCATGGAGATGTAAAATCGCATGAGCATCCACATAAACATCTACCCACACATACTGAAGATATAAATGTGTGTGTCCATCTGTACATTCAACAGGCAGGCATTCTCTAGGATACCAGGATAAGGACTTGAATCAGCTGATGCCAAAAATGTTGAAACCAGTGCTCCAGGCTTTTCACTATGATTGTTTTGCCTTAAGAAAGCACCAGATTATGTCACCATGAATTAAGTAAACAGTGATTTGTGATAGGTCAATTGGAGAAATAGAGAAATCACCTGACTTCTAAAAATAGCCATGACCAAGCATCAAGGAATAACTTTCCTTTATAGACAGTGTTACTTCAAAGACCACAGCTGTAAGTATACCACAGCTGTAACAACTATTGCCCACAGTGAAAGATGAACAGCAAATATTCAAAGAGAAATCCCAGTCTTCAAATCTATCTAGTTCACAATTTAATGTAGTTTTCAAGAATGCTACCTTAGTAACTTAAAAATGGAGTTATAGAATAAATTGAGTATTTTAGAATTCTAAATTTAGTATTTAGAATTAAATTTAGTATTTGAGAATTACTCAAGTATGAGATCTAATTATTGTCAGTTACCAAACAAAAATGAAGAAAGTATTAATGCAGTTTTTCAAATATGCTTATGTGAATGAATACTCTCTAAATATAATTTAAAGAAATACATGGGAATATTTTATAGAGAACTATTATCAGAATGAGTTATAAAATCAGGCAATTTTGTTTGATTAGAATTAAGTACATCCTCAAGTCAATATTAATATGAACTGATCTACTTTTGTATAAATGTACTGATAACTTCATTTGTAGCTTCACAATTTAGTAACTACTATAGATAAGATATTCTTTTAAAATATAATATTATAATGTATAATTTTATTAATATTTAATGTAATATAATATAAAGTTATAATATAACATAAATCTCTCTTAGAAGAATTTTCTATCTATAGTACAGCCTTATACATAACACATAATGGAATGATTTAAATTTATATAAAGATGATCATTAATATAAATTTTAATTATAAGGGATGAAGACCTTCCCTAAACATGAGAATCACTGCTGTAGAAGGTCCAGATCCAAAGAATATGTCAGCAAAGCACCAAGGTAAGACACAAATTTTCCACAGCCTTTTCTTAGGAATGCATCCATTCATCCATATCTATTGAGTGTCTACTAGTCCTGGGCAATGAAGTTATATCAGTGATTATTACACCCATGTAATGCCTGCTCCCCAGGCAGCAGATAACCAAATGAGTAAGACAGATTCTTAGCATGAAAGTAATTTTTCAAATTAAATTATATTAAATATGCAGTCTTATGATAAACAGAATAACTGATGCCCTCCAAGAATTGCTAGCAGTGAGGCTCTCCTGGAAGTAATGGTGTGTATGATGCTCCCTAGAAGGAGGATTCTTCCCTGAAAACAAAGAGTTGACTTGGGTGGCAAAGGCAGTGATTCCGGAAGAAGGCATGATAAAACTACAAGCCTTTAATGCATAGCCTAGGAAATAAAAGATGACCAGTGTGGGTAGGAAACAGCAAGGAGAATGTTCCCAGATGGTAGATGAAGAATGCCTTCGGAGGCTGGGGACACTTACTAAGGGGCTGCAGCTTTACTCTGGGTAAAAGGGACACCACAGAGAGATACAGCAACTGAGAGGCACAAATATGCAAGCCAATTTACACTTTGAAAATGTCAAACTGAAATGAGCAAGAGAGTCTGTCCATATCCTCATCCTCAGCTTTGGTTTTGTGAGCCAGTATCCCAGAACCCAAGCTTATGTTTGACCAGGTCTCTCTGAAGACATGCACACCTGAATTCTGCTCTGTCTAGATCTACTGTTGAATCAATTCCTAGGGCCTTTTCATAACCAAGCATTCTAAGGCAAATTACATGCTACTTTAATGATTTTCTAATTCAATTATAAATTTGAAAAGTAAAACATACATGATTCTTACTGCAAATGTGCAACACCTTCAATGGAAATTAACCAAAGTCTATTTCCAGGTTTTCCCTTTACTCTCATCATCCTAGAATGCTCATACTTTTGTTAGCTCACTAAAAATGCTCCAAAAAGACTACAACTACTTTAATTTGTTTATTCTGCACAGTTGTTAGTACCTAGAACAATTGCATATGTTAGTTTCACATTAAGTATTCTGCTGTACTCATGAGTGAATAACAGGCCACTGGACACACAGCCCAGACTATTGCTTTAGACATATTAATCTATAAAATATGGCATAAGGGGCATTTTGTGATAAGGTCTTCAAAATAAGAAGCAGTCCATACTGCTTTCTTCCTCCAATACCAGCACTTCCTTAACTGTAAGCTCTGGCTTCTAGCTCACATGCCGCTGTCCTGAGCCTATTTATATTCTGAAACTGTGACATCTCTCAGAATAATAAAATTTGCCTAGTTAGCTAAGATTTCTCCTGGTCTCATGCAAAGCAGTTTAGCGGGCATCATCTTTATGAAATTCTAAAGCAGTCTGGAGAATGTTTTCTCCTTAGGGAATGCTATGCTCATTGTTATTAATCATTTATGCATATAAGTTCATCAAAATTTACTGTTGAACCCAGGTCTGAACTGCTTTCTCCCTGTGCTCACATTTATTGCCTCATCTCTCTGAGTGAATTTCTTGGACAGAATAATGTTTGTCTTGCTCATTATGGAACTGAAGTCTGTTATCTCTGCCTCTACCAATATTACATTAGAGACAACATGGCCAGTGACTCTGTTCTTCCTCTGTAGTCCCCTTAACATAGAAAAAAGAACTATCCCTGACAAACAAATACTGCCCCACATACCCTACCACAACCTGAACACATAACCACACGGGACACACGTATGTTCTATGACGCTGAACTGAATAAGCATCTTATTTTGTTGCTTGTAGAAAATAGTCAAGGAACTAAATTTGTAGACTGACCTCATTTCTAAGCCTGCTTATTCAAAAGAACCTCATATGACCGTTTGCTTTTTGAGGTCAGGACATACCAAGTTTGAAATATCAGCATCAATGCGTTTTTTCCTCTGAGCCAAAAGCCACTGATTTAGTGGCAAATTGATTTGTCTGAAATCAACAAATTCAGGTTAGAAGGTAAAAATGAAGTCACATGGAAGACAAAATTGGGCTATTTTGGATCTGTTAGCCTTCTGATGGGATGTTTTAATTTATGCAACTTAGAACCCTCTTTACACCACTCTGCCTGTAATTGCAACAGCTCACGACACTTGCCTGTTCTTTGGTTTCATTTCTGTTCTGGAAAAGCTGGTAAATGTCACTTTATGTAACAGCCAATTTGCTGGCACAAGTTCATTTTAAGACACAATATCTAACCTGCTTTATCTCACCAAATCACTAATAATTATAATAATGATGATAAAATGGTAATAGTCATTATTAGCATGCTTTGCTAAGTATTAATCATCATCATTTAATAAAATAATGTATTAATTTTTCATTTTTCCTAGTTTTCTATGTGAGGTAAATTTTCTGATGTTTAAAGTCCCATCCTCCAGACAGCCCTTCATTTGAGGTCCTTACTGTTACAGAAGACCCATATAATTGCCTTTCTAATACACACTTATATTGTTCTCTGCTAAAAATTTGCAGTTTTCTCCAGGACAACAATGCATTCAGTCTCAGGAAATGGGTCTCAATCAGTAAACACCGAGCTTATTAATGCCATCCTGAATTTCCATGCTTTCCTTTGGACAATGAGACTGAATGAGGAGGCTGTGAGGAACACTTGGAGAACCTGTTTCTCTGAGCAAAGAAAAGCAATGCCAGTGGCATCCCTGGCCACTTATTACAGAGTTGCATTTAAACTTGATTCTGGAGCCATCTGTAAAGAGCCTCCATAAAGAGGTAGGGAAGATGTGTGTGAAAGGCAACATGGTAAGGAAGCCACATTAGAAACGCAGATCCTAGGTCCTGGCTGACTTTGTGGTGGTCTCTGTGAAAACCAGCAAAATGCCTACCCCCAAATTCTTAATACGCAAGGAAAATCAACCCCATCTAAGATACGCACTGAAGTCTCTGATACACAACTGATTGACCGTCTGGCTGATCGGATTACTTTTTTATAAAATACCTAAAAGTTCTCCATATTCCTATGCAACCCTGCCTTCTATTATAACTCTCAGTGAGTACATTCCTGACTCTTAATTATTCCTCCCATATTCTTTCCATGGCCTGTGGAGTGCCTTTACAAAAGGCTCTTCTTCTCTCAGGGAAGTCTTCTGCCACCATCTTTGTTTTTCCTCATGGAAAGTTCTGGTAGCATAGGTGTGTTCCATGACTCAGCAAATGCATTCAAAAGTATTTCCACAGGGGCTGACATAGACTCACCAAGAGACAAGGACAAGACTGTTGACAGGGTGCCATTCATAATAACCTGGAAATGGGAAGGACCCAAATGGCCATCAGTGGTCAAATTGATGTTTCACACACACACACACACACACACACACACATATATGAAATGAGCAAACTATAAACCTCATGCGATTAGGTGCATAGAATGTTAAAAAATAACACAAAATAACACTAAATGGACCATAGATACGCAGAAGAAGGTCTGCTCTATCATTTCACTCCTTTAAAGCTTTAGAATAGGCAAACTCAAATGTATCGTCAGGGCAAGATAATTGTTGCCCTCAGGGAAGGCAGTGACTGGAAGGAGGCACAGAGGAGCCACTGGGATGCTGTGACGTTCTGTTTTCCATCTATGAGGTGGTTACTTGGGAGTGTCCACTTTGTGATTTTATACTAAGTGGTATATTTGTGACTTGTGCAGTTCTATGCACATAATATTTATATATAACATTTAAACAATGGGATTTCAAACAGAAAGTACACCAAACTACAAACAATCAACATAGCATTTCATTCCTAATGCTTCCTTTGAGTTCACTTTGTTTCGGCTTTTTTTGTAACATGAATTGCTAAATGGTCTTATTAATTAAAAAAAAAAAAAACTGGAGCCAGATATTGGGGTAAAAAAACTGAGAGATCAGAAAAGCAGAAAGAGGTCAGCCACGTTCTTGCCACTTGGAGATCCTCAGCCAAAGAAAGCTACTATCCACGCCTATATGACTTTCTGTTTTGCATCTCACTTCCTCTCTCTGCCCCAGCTACATCTCTTCTTATCTGTCTGTCCAGACCTCCAGACCTCTATGGTTAGTGTTGGGATTAAAGGCGTGTGTCACCATGATTGGCTCCATTCCCAGTGTGGCCTTGAACTCACAGGGATCCGGATGAATCGCTGCCTCCTGAATGCTAGGATTAAAGGCATGTGCTACCATTGCCTGACTTCTATGTTTAATATAGTGGCTGGCTTTTTCCTCTGATACTCAGATAAGCTTTATCAAGATGCACAATATATCACCACATTTTTTCTTATTCCTATGTAAAGATTTGCCATTGCAGGTTTATAATGCACACCGCAAGCCATTTTTTTTTATAAGATATTGAGGGAGCATATTTCCTGTCCCCCTCATAAAACTAATCTCTTTAGAGGTGACCCTCTCATTTGCAATGTCATTCTGCAGTGCATCAAGTAGTCTGGGAATCATCCTTGACCAAGGCTTTGTTTCAAAATGGATTCCTATGAGATACATGCCCAAAGGACTATTGCTTTATTGTATATATGATTTTGAGTTTTCATGTTGTAATAATGTGAAACTTTGGTTTTCAGAAGGCAGTTGTATTATGGGAGATGGTATATTGGTTTAAGCATTCAATGCTTTTACTAGCAAGATTCTATTGTCTTTATCTTGAGCTGTGGGAATTTATCTCCAAAAATGTACCCCAGACTCATAGCTTTCCTCATTTGAAATATGACAATAGCCATGTTTGCCTCACAGAAATACTATGTGTTTAAAGAGAGATTATACACATGTTTTGTAAACTCTAAAAGACAGTACAGGCTAGAAGCAATGTAGACATAGAAAATTATAATTATTGTATTACATACTTAAGTCAAATAGCAAAGCTTCTCAGGGATGGAGAATAGGTAAAATTACATTGGCTAGAAATCTCTATTCTAATAAAGCACAAGTTTATTGGAATTGAAAATTTTGGCTAGATAGGATCACTGTGTTTTGTATTTCCCTCAGAGATCATGAAAGCATCCAGTGTTATATTGAGCTCAACTACAAAATGTAGTTCTAGGAGACAGATTGCCCCAAACATCATCCCTAACCAAGCACAGATGTCACCCATCATCACAGAAGAACATCCACAGCAGAATTTAATACCCAAGCATGCCGTGAAATGTTTATTTACATGTACGTGGACCTTCTTCTGGCATCACTTAAAGGAAGGCTCTTGAAGATGCACTAATTTGTATTTTATGTTCTCATGAGTGTTAATTTATGAACAACTGATGCATATTTGAGAAGGAAGGAAATACTTATTTCACACACTTTCTTAATTATGTTTAAAGTCAAGAGAGCCTTATCATTAGTTAATATAGAAATGGAAACTCAAGCTCTCATTTTCTAATGAATTGTTTTTAATTATTTCCTCTTCATCTCCTTTAATCCCACAGAGAAAGAAAAAATTCTATGCACAACAGTAAGAGTCAGTGTTCTTTTGAACTCACTGAGAATCTTAGGAGATAGAGAGGAAGAAACAGTTATTGTACTTTGTTTGAGCAGAGACTTCACTGAAATAATTCATTTCTTCAGTCCTTCCCAAAGTACCAGATGAAAAATGATTTAAGGTGGCATCTGGATAAGCCCTTAAAAATTATAACTATATGAAATAACTTTGTTCTGTTGGAAAAGTACAGCATGCTAACAGTTGCTGAAATGGGCTACATTGATTTTAAGTGTATTGATTTAAATGGTAACTAGTAATACTGGGAGAGTACAGATATAGTGAAATTATGTAGGTGTGTAGATTTCTCTAGTTTGGAACTACTTGTTGGAGACATTTGTGCTTTTCTTTAGATATAATGAGTTGTGTGAAGTCTACTTAAATTGCTCTCATCTGGGACAGATCCAAAAGCAGCAGTTCCATCTCATAGTCTCAATGATAGAAAAGTGATCCCCAAGACAAAACCAATTTCTTGAAAACATATCTCAGCAAGTAATGGTGGGAATAATCAATTTATGAGACTAATCGACACATAGAGAATTACAGTGTGCTTCAGAAGATGGTGGCAGAGGGTAAGTCTTGGTCTTAATTTTGAGACAACATATCTTCTCACAGATTGCTTTCTTGAATCTAGCTTGCTCATCAGTGAAAGCACTCACCTCCGAAGTTCCTTTCAGAAGCACCAATGCACCAGACATTAACTACATCATGAGCACATGATGCTGGTACACGTCAAAGGAACTGGTGGTCAACTAAGCATCCTACACATCAAATTGCAGTTTTTACACTCATTGCATCCATTTATCTAGAAATATTTGTTAAGGGTTTTACAATTTTTATTTTGGGTTTTTGAGACAGGATTTTTCTGTGTAGCCCTGACTATCCTAGAATTCACTCTGTAGAGCAGTTAGAACTCACAGAGATCCACTTCCAAGTGCAGGGATTAAAGGTGTGGGCCACCATCACCCAGCTAAGGTTTACAATTTTATGGTGAGTTTTACCCATTGAAGGTAAATGTAAAAAGACCTCCGACAGAGGTATTTCGTGTGTGTGTGTGTGTGTGTGTGTGTGTGTGTGTGTGTGTGTGTGTGTGTGTGTATGTGTGTGTGTGTGAGAGAGAGAGAGAGAGATTTAAACAACCAAATTATGTACCAATAACAATGTTTTGATCCTGTGAATGAGAACAGAATGACAAAGCTGAGCCCAGAAACTTACCTTAAAGCTTCTGAGCTGAAATGTCAAGTTCAATGTTCCTACGCACCTGAGTTAAACTCAAAGTCCTCTGTAGCCCTCATCCACCCATCAAGAGCACAGAAAGATGACTGGTTCTTTCTTTTGTCATGTCTTGGACTTGACACAGAGTATTAGGCTAGAACTGGCTTCATAAGTCATGAGTTTCTGTTTCCCC
Organism: Peromyscus californicus insignis; assembly: GCF_007827085.1. NCBI lineage: Eukaryota > Metazoa > Chordata > Mammalia > Rodentia > Cricetidae > Peromyscus > Peromyscus californicus. Next base: position 19,180,758 of record NW_026294458.1, on the reverse strand, counting down.
GCAGTAGACAAAACAGTCACTGCGTGTTTTCTATAATTTCAGTGACTCTACTTCCTGTTGAGGTCAGGCTTATCCTCTCAATCTCTAAAACCTACTTCTACTTCCTGGAAATCATCAGAATACCATATTCTACCTGAAGCTATCTTCTCTAAGACACACAATTTCACAGATCACCTGCTCTCTATGAATCGTGGTTTCGAATCCTGCTGAGACTCCCCTTGTTGGAGACTATGGCATCTCAGAACTAACACAATTTCTCCCTTCACCCCTGCACATGTTTTGTGATGTATATGGGACACCATGGCACAACCTGCATTATTGCTTCATTGTTTCTTTGCAGGATGGAGATTGAAACCCAGCTGTCACGCCAGGAGAAACACCAGTGGGTTACTGGGGCTTACTTTCATGTTTGAGGAAAGTGTGGAAGACAAGGCATATAATTCTGTAGTCTTATTAGCTATATACCAAAAACTATCCTAACCCCATAAGAGACCCAGTAAGATTAATACTGAGCAAGGAAAGCTACATACTGACAAATACATTTTGTACATGTTTGCGTGAACATATATGAATACATAAAATATCCATTCATACATCTGTAATCAGTTTCACTCTTTATTACCAATACATGTATTTATATATACAAATACACACACAAAGACATGAGCTTTTCTCAACTTCCTCCACTTATTTGAATTCATGAAAACTGTAAGATGAAAGTAAAGGATGTATTTGCATGCTCAATTTCATATAGAAACCCAGAACTTGTCAAAATTCACTCTGTAAACTACAAAACTGGAGTCTTTGGAGTCCAGATCTAGTCTCCCGAAACAATGCTATTTTCCCCAAATAACCAGTTCTCTGAACATCTAGATCAGTGGTTCTCAACCTTCTCAACCTTCCTCATGCTGTGACCCTATAACACAGTTCCTCATGTTGTGGTGAGCCCACCCAACCATAAAACTGTTTTCATTGCTACTTCATAACTGTAATTTTGTTACTGTTGTGAGTTGTAATGTAAATATTACCAGAGTTAAAGGTTTGCCAAAGGGGTCAAGACCAACAGATTGAGAACTGCTGATCTAGATGGAAGACTCAGTTTATTAGTCATATATATATATATATATATATATATATATATATATATATATATATATATATTAGTTTTTTTGAGACAGGGTTTCTCTGTGTAGCTTTGCGCCTTTCCTGGAACTCACGCTGTAACCCAGGCTGGCCTGGAACTCACAGAGATCCGCCTGCCTCTGCCTCCCAAGTGTTGGGATTAAAAGCGTGCGCCACCACTCTGTAGACCAGGCTGGACTTGAACTCACAGAGATCCATCTGCCACTGCCTTCCAGGTGCTGGGATTAAAGGCGTGCACCACCACCACCCAGCTTATACTATAAATCTTAATGGTAGCCTTAACCCAATTACTGGGATGTGTTCAAGCTGGATGTGGCAGTCTCATGGCTATTTCTGTATATTTCTACAAGACAGGAAGGCACATGATACTCACTTTTTAAATGGGAACCACTTGATTCAATTCCTGATCAAATATTTCCTAATTACAAACAGTGAGAGCAAGGTAGACACTTCCATAAATACTACTCCCAGAGAGACACATGGACTCTCACATTTGGTCCAGCTTGGGAACACTGAGAGACAAAATCAAACTGCATGCATCCCACAGCAGTATGGGGTTTGTTGTGCTTTGTTCTGTAGTGATGAGAAGTGTCCCAGAGCCTGGTACATGCTGCACAAGGGCACTACCATTGTGGTGTGCCCCAAAGCCTCCTTTCACTTATTTGTTTATCTATTCATTCACTCATTCATTCATTCATTGCTCTTTGTGTTTTTACTCTGAGGCAGGGTCTCACACATTTGTACAGTTTAAACTGAAATTTGTTCTGTAACCCAAGCAGACCTTGAATCTGCCATTTTTCTGCCTTGGCCTCTCTGGTAACTAGAATTATACACCGGTACCAAGAAGTCAGACCAAATATCACTCTGCTATGTTTAGTGTGTGTGTGTGTGTGTGTGTGTGTAGTGCATACACATGTGTGCCATGGCATGAGTGTGGATGCCAGAGGGCAATCCTCAGGAGTATGTTCTCTTCTTCTGGCCTGATGTTCCGGGGATCAAACTCGGGTCGCCAGACTTGCCTAGCGTCCCATCTGCCCTCTAATATCCTTTTTAAGATGGGAAATATAAAATCAAGAAAAGCCAAAGCAACAAGAACTAGTATTTACAGAAAGCCAAACTTCTTTTTCTGTCACCTTGCTCTAGTGGATGCTTATACCGTCACAATACCTCATGTTGCTTAAAACAAACTCTGATACCTGATGGAACCCTGGGAGACTTCCCAATACATAAACAGCCATTCTGGCGTGGGGGTGGGGGTGGGGGGTCTTATGTAGAATAAGGTGATTTGCTTCCTTAACAAGCCAGAATCAACCCTGCTGTGGTTACCCCATTCTGGCACTGGGCAGGCATGGAGGCCACTGACATATGCCACATGCCCTCCCTCCAACAACAGCTGCTTCCCTTTGTCTAATCAATCATTGTCATCAGAAATCAAATGTGTTCAAATGTTTTTTACAAAATGATGCTCCCTGGTCTCACATCCCCTCATTTCTCCATGAATTTCACTGTGAAACTCCTGGAAGGCTTTTCTGTTTATTATCTTACTGTCTTGCTTTATAGTCTCCTATGCTCCTTCACACATAAGGAGCCACTGAAATGTTTTCCCAGGTTACCGATAACCACCATGCTTCCCATATTGATAATCCGGTCTGGATCTGCATATTACCACTGTCTCCATGTCTTGTGAGCCTGTCAATCATTTCTTCCTGACATTTCCTTTATGGGTCTCCTGAATTTTCTCCATCTGTGTCTTTTTGGGAATATTTCATTTCTGGTAGTTAAATATAGGAGAACCAATGTTTATGTCCCAATGTCATACCTTTCAACTCTAACCCCAAATGGACTAAATGTAGCTCTCTAACCTAAAATACTACCTATATGATGATGAACCACATACTCATTTCCCCAGCCCTGGCTTCTTCTATATTTCAGAATTAAGTTTTTTATTCACTGCCTCTAGTCTGTATCAAGTTCAACACATTCACAGTAGACTATTCTAGTTGTTGCTGTATAATATTACTGTATTCTATTTTCATTGCAAAAGATATCACTCTTCAGCTAACGCCCAAGCCTAACTACTTGAGGCAACTTTGATCCTTCTCTACCACTCAAGTTCCATTGCCAATCAGTTATCAAGTTCTGTCAGTTGTCTTTTAACACATCTTGACTCAGATCACACATCACCACCTTACACAGTTTAGTCTGTTCTACGGATTTCACCAAAGAGTCTGTAATAAGGAACAAAACTGTCTCCCTATCACTGTCCATTTTCATACTGTAGCCACAGAGACCCATTTAAGGTACAAATGGCTTACTGTAGCCTTATTCAAAAGCTTCAGTGATAAACCCTGGTACCACACAGTCCTCAAAATAAATTTCAAAGTGCTTGCCACAGCCCCTAGGACCACAACTAATCTTTCCTCCTGTCCTTCTCCCTTGCTTTGCTCATCCACTCTTCCTTGTGCTGTCCCTCAAGTATGTCCAGCTCCTCCCTCCTCTTGTTTCTTGCAATGGGGGCAGGATTTCTCACCACATCTGAAGGCTTGCTCTCCTACTGCTTTTGATACTTCCCTCAAAAAAGATGATCTGTCTGGAAAGTTCTTCCTTTCCCTGACTACCCCCTTAATGGATTTATTTCTCTTTACAGCACTTAGTACCAACCAACATTATCTTACATGCATAGAAGTTGTTTACTTATTTATTGCTTTACTTCTGCACTAGAAAGTAGGTCTCAAAATAGACATCACTTTGCTTGATACCAAACCCCCACAATTAGAATTGTGCATGGGAAAAAAAGTAGGCCATCAATAAATGAATAGAAATGAATGGGAGAACAAGTCCATCATGAGCCTGCAGCACACACTCCTTCTTGGCTCTGGCTCTGGTGCATCCCCACCTCCCTTTAGATAAAATGCTTTTTTCTTATCATTTTCTATGCCAGGTAAGTGACCCTTAATTTTTAATGTAGCTCAGATGCCATCTGCCTTCAATAATTACCCTCTCTGACTGCAAACACACACGCATGCATTTGTACAGGTACATACACACACACACACACACACACACACACACACACGCACACGCACACGCACACGCACACGCACACGCACACACACGTACACATGCACATGCATGTACTATCACCACCACTACCATTACCATTCAGAGGAACTATTATGGTTCCTTGTCTCTAGAGTAAGTTGTTCTTTCCTTTAGTCCTTAAGATTTTTTTGTTTTCGCTTGTTTGGGTTTGGTTTCAAACCTTGCCATATTATGACCTTCTTGAAGCATGTATTGATCTATCCTTCTAGGCCCAAATTCTGATACACAGTAGGAAACCCATGGTGTATGTACCTGTTAAATTGCTAGTGTACATATGAGCTTTCACTAGTTCCTTTTGTGTCTTGTTTTTGGTTTTTGTTTTTGTTGTTGCTAGTCACTGCTATTCATTAATGTGTTTGTCTCACCTAAAAGGAATACAAGCACTCAATAACATAAGTTGATCTGGATGTTAAAGTTCATCTCCACATGCACTGTAGCTGTTAGTTGTTAGTGCAAGAATGTAAAGTGAGTTTGAATCAACAAAACTCCTTAACTGTTATCATGTTATCCCACTTTATGCTGTAGAACAAAAATGTATTATTTGATGGAAAAGCATTTTCTTCAAGCAGTTTTACAATAAAGCAGTAAGGAAGGCTGTGCTTATTTTTAAGCAACCAGATTCTACCAAAACTCTCTCTGTACCAAAGAAGCCATCTGTGGACAACTAGTCACTCTATCAAACTGAGCTCTCCAGACAGTATTTCGATGAAAGGGAGGATAAACATGATAGTCACTTTATAAATGAGGATCACGATTCTCACACAGCTGAGAAATTCACTACTTCCCTACATTGAGTAGATGAAAGAACCAGGGTTCCACCCAGCTATTAGTCTCCAGTCATGAATGCAATAAGGGTTAAAAGCCTACATTCAAACATCAGGCACTGTGCACAAAGGGGCTTTGCACATCCATTCAAACCTGCCAAGCCTCCGTCTCTCCATTCGCCCCATTAGTAGAGGGTGCCCATTCCCACAGTTGCTGCTAGTGCTCAATATTATGATTCACTGAATTTGGAATCACTTACACTCTCAACGTAACATGATATCTGGTCGTTCCGCATTACAAGGTTACAACCCAGACCTTAGTTGGCTAACACTTGTGCGATGCATGCACCAGCAGGAGACTGCAGGGGAACTGATGGTGATTGCCCTCGAAGAAGAGTCTCTTGAGATAGGTAGAACAATCAGAATAAAAGCCAGCTTATTTCTAATGAATGCCTTAGAATGCAAACCTGGTTTGAGCAAGCTGGCTACTTTCAATTAGAAGCAATTTGCTAAGGAGACCTAGATGGCTTAAACTCATTGGTCGTTCCTTTTATTTTTTTTTTCTTTCCCAACCCTAGAGGTTTTTGCTTCAGTCTCAAGTGCTCACTCTAGTCCCATGCCAACCAAGAAGCACCCCTTCCTGATTTAAAAGGATAACAAAGTGAGTTTATTTGCAATTCCAGAGAGATGGGGAGGAAGGTGAAAGATTCAGCAAAAGTAAAAAGTCCACCTATTCATATCCATTCAAGAAAAAAACATCAAAGCTCTGCCTCTGGAATGATGAAGCATATAAATGTGCGGACTGGAGGGACATAAACATCATAGGAGTACTATGTAAGGGGCGTGGGGACAGAAGCCAAGGACAGATTCTAATGATTGTAATTCTATCAGGAATGCTTGAATTCTTCATCAAATAAGGAATAAAGATGGCATAAAGTTATCACCTTGTTCATTCTGTTTGTCAAAGTTTATTATATCATTTAGTGACCACATTTTAAGTCTGAAAAAAATTGTCACATATCCCTTCTGCTGTTTCCAGTGCCATGCACACCATTTCTTCTTGAGGTCGTGGAATCCACAAGTATTGTAGTTTGGAAAACAGAATCATAATGATGATTCCACTAAGGCTACTTAGCTTAATGGTGACTACTAGAATATTCTGTCTAGTGAGAAAAACAAACTAGTCAATCAGCACAATTAACTGAACACATGCAAACAATCTCAAGAGCCAGAGTAACTGTCGAAGAAGATAACGAAAAAGGGAAATTACCAGGGAAAAGTTACTCCTGCTCTGCACTCAACAGTCTCTCTTCTAGAATAAAGACAATGCTGACTAGAACTGACTTGTTTTTTTTTTAAGTAAGAATCAGCTGTACTAAATATATTTTCTAATTTATCAAAATATAAATCCTTGTATGATGGAGTTAATGCAGGCCCACTATTTAGCACATGGTATGGGTCTTAATATTGTTGACTGTGAATGTATAAATTAATACAGTAGTAGACTAAAATGACTTTGTTTTTTCCAAATACTTTTCAGCATAACCTATGAGGGTAAGCTTCTTCTTCTTTTTTTTTTTTTTTTTTTTTTTTGGTTTTTTCGAGACAGGGTTTCTCTGTGTAGCTTTGCGCCTTTCCTGGGACTCGCTTTGGAGACCAGGCTGGCCTCCAACTCACAGAGATCCACCTGCCTCTGCCTCCCAAGTGCTGGGATTAAAGGCGTGCACCACCACTGCCCGGCAGCTTCTTCTAACTTGATAAACACATTTTGGTGGGTTGTAAATTTCTTGCCCTCAGGTAAAGATTGGGGCATCTGCCTCGTGATGACCTTTTGTTTTGAGAAGAGCTCCGTTTTAGAAGCTGCCAAACCATGTGTAAATCATGTCTTACTCTTTGTTCTTAGAATTCCTGCTACCAACATCTTGTAGCTAATTTTTCCAAGATGTTAAGATATTTTTTTCAATCCTTGGATATTCTGAGGTGAATCAAGTTTTTAAATTTTTAATTTTCACTAATACTGTTCTATTTGAAAGATCCATGTTTCTTATTCTTGAAAGACCTGTGTTGTTTGTCCAAAGGGCATGTGAAAAGAACATGCTAGGAACACTATGGCAGGCAACGCTTCTTTTCAGTCTACTCAGAGAGAAAGAAGGTAGAAAGTGCTGTGCTCCGTGACGTATTTCTAGTATCTGGTATTTAAAATGGAATGATGCAAAAACTTAGGAATGTGCTGTAACTACTATGATTGCTTCTCCTAAGCTTATCATGGGAGTGAGTGTGCCCCGATGATACGATGTCCTAGTCACAGGCATCTTCAACCAGAAAAGCAGTGACCCTTGGAGCAGAAGTAGGTATAATTTCTCTCAGGAAGTAGAACTTTGCCTAATTGCTGAGGGGGACAAAGACTACTCACCACGCAGAGACAGAACACCTTTAAAGAGAAGTGGCTAGGAAGCTCACCTCTGGGATAGCAAGCTCTCTGTAGTAGCAAAAGACCTGCCTGGACACTTCTGTGAGCTTACTGTACACAAGGCTTTCTCAGGAATCATGTTCAGAGTGGTGGAGCTGGAGGAGGTGCCACATACACAGGTAAAGCTTTCAGTATGTGTATGTATAAAAGAGTTCAATATTGAGCATCATGTTAAGAATAAGACAGGCATCAAGGACAACTAATGCTATTGCTACTAGGCTAATTCCCCAAACTCCATTATTCAAAGTCTCGTAATGTCACTCACAGTTCTTTACAAATGAATTATTCCCAACCTCATTTTATTTTATTTTATTTTTTGTAGCTAGAGTTTTCCTGCTTGGTCCACAGTCAGGACAAATCTCTCTCACCTGCCAGTCCCACAGCCGCTCAGACCCGACCAAGTAAACACAGAGACTTATATTGGTTACAAACTGTATGGCCATGGCAGGCTTCTTGCTAACTGTTCTTACAGCTTAAATTAATCCATTTCTATAAATCTATACCTTGCCACATGGCTCGTGGCTTACCGGCATCTTCACATGCTGTTTCTCATCGTGGCGGCTGGCAGTGTCTCTCTCAGCCTTCCACTTCCCAGCTTTATTCTCCTCCTTGTCCCACCTATACTTCCTGCCTAGCCAATGGCCAATCAGTGTTTTATTTATTGACCAATCAGAGCAACACATTTGCCATACAGACCATCCCACAGCATATTTTATTTTATTCTACTGATTTGTTGTTGTTGAGACTGGACCACAATCTGTAAACCAAAAGAGCCTGGAAATTATTATGTAGCTCAAGATGGCTTCAAATTCACCTCAATTCTTCTGCCATAGCCTCTGAGTGCCAGGATTATAGGCATGAGCCACACCTGGTCTTAATTCTATTTTAAATCGTTCTCTATCAATAAAGGCAAATTTTGAATTTTTCTGTATTTTTGAGGCTATTACAGTGATAGTTTCATGGAATTACACAGGAAATGTGACAAATTGGCTAAATAAAAGCAGTGGTGAATTTTTATGAGAACAAAGGCCCATCTTATACCGCAAAGTTCAACATACCGAACAAAATTATAAACATATTCAAAGATTTAATAGTTTATGGTTCTTTACTATAGTCAAGAGAAGGAATAACTCAGAATAAGTCAGACATTTATAGCATCCAACTGGTATCTCATGGCACTGGGAAGGGTAGATAGTAAGAATAACAGTAGCAGGAGAAGTTCTGTATTGACCACATACATGACCAGAAGGGCACAGAGGTAAGCCTTGTGGACAAAACATGAGGAATCCTTTGCTGACAGGAAGCCATATTATTAGGCTTTACTTCTTACTGGAGCTCCCAAATGACAGGCAACTCCCCAGGGCCACACAGCCTGTGACAGCTGGACCAAAGCCTTTTCTTGAAGTACACAAAGTCTCCCACTGTCTTCCAATGTGTGTTTGGAGAACCACTGAGTGGCCTTGAGGCCACAAGTTGTGCATCTTATTGGGTCAGTTCAACTCTGAAATTTCAGTGAGCTGCATCTCCTATATTTTTGGTTGTGAGCCTAGCCTTTAACGGCTGAGCCATCTCTCCAGCCCGAGCTGCATCTCCTATGTACTAAGGATCCTTATCCATGGTCCTGGGAGTTTCTTCCATTCCCCCTCTATGGCTTCTGAAAGGGTAAAATGCATAAACAAGGCAGCTCTCACTCCCTCAGTTCCTGTCATCTACATGACTCACAAAGTATTTTCCTTATTATTACCCCTTCTTAAGCATAGGTCAGTAGGTCTTCCATGTTTATTCCTCCAATTGCTCCTTGAAATTGTGGTCTGTTGTATTTAAACAAGGCAAGAATCTATAACTTACAGTATCCCAATTTGTAGAGCAACCGGTCCTCCTTAAAAATTGCATCTGAAATTTGAATTATCTTTTACCTACTGCTCCTTAGGCTTCTCTTCTGCTTGCCTCTTTCCTTTGGCACACCCTATGGACTTCTTTGTTTCATCTAGCCTCTCTCCATTCACATCATCACAGTGTCTAAGGAGCTTAAGGCTCAAGAAGAGAATAGCAGTCTCGGGCAACTTCTAAATCAACTATCTTATTTTTTTCTATGTTCTAACAACAAAAATTTCAAATGTGCTCTATGTTCCCTTTCACACTAGAAGAAATAAGAAACATAATATAAACACAGTTAGAGGTGCTCCGTGGCAAAGAACAGAAGCTAAAGGACAGGGAACAGGGAACAGGGAAACTCATGGCCCAACTCCGAGGGACTAGCAGGAAAAGAGAAGGTAACCCAAGAACTAGTCCAAGTCAAAGGAAGATTTAGCTGTCTGTAAAGTACCTTTCACCCTCCTCTAAGACTGCATCTAGAATGCTGTTCATCCCCAGTTACTGGGTACTAAGGGCATCCTGTTTCCAATAAATGAGGCATCCACACCCAAAGTTGTACCTTTAACGATTTTATTCCCAATAAATAAAATAATTTCTTAAATCAACAGATGTGTGTGTGTGTGTGTATGTGTGTGTGTGTGTGTGTGTGTGTGTGTGTGTGTGTGTGTGTGTGTGTACTCCTTATAGATGACAGAAACCATATGGAGCACTACATATCAAAATGAAGGTAAGGGAAGCTGCCACCCTAAGGGAGATGGATAGTAGGTTGCTCAATATAGATAACAGATAAATAAATGAACAGATAGATAACACAGAACACACACACGCACACAAACACACAGAGAGATTTGTTAAACTTGCTATGCTACCTAAATGAACACTGTGCAACTGGTCAGATCATTTTAAAGGGGTATTTTAATACGAAGAACATTGGTGATATAATGTCATATTTTAAAAGTTTATAGAAGATAACACCTACACAACTCAGTTAACATGGACAAGTTAAGCTGGTGTCTAACTAGAGCCTTCACCCGCTACCGACTAGTGTTTGTGGTGCTGGAAGGTATTCTGCATGCTACCAAAGGAGGGAAGTAAGCACCAATCCAGCTACAAACTCTTTGATCTATAAAGATGACCACCCTGCAAGATGCACCAGTACAATAGAGGCACAAAGCTTGTGGGAGTCACCAACCACTGTCTAATTGGATTGAAGGCCCACTCTATGACATGAAACCCATCCCCAACACTGCTTAGTGGCCAAGAACACAAGATTGGATAGCCCGTGGACTTAGGGGGAAATCAAATACTACTGTTCTCCTAAAGGAACATAACAATAAAATGACTCCTAATGACATTCTGCTACATTCATAGATCAGCACCTTTCTCAGCCACCATTAGAGAAGCTTTCTCCTGCAGTAGACTGAAACAAATACAGAGGGCCCCCAGCTAGAGAATATGCAGAGATAGAGACCTTGAAACACTCAATCCTCATTGGGATGCCTCCACCACATCCCTCCCCTCAGGGATCAGGGAACTCTGTGGAAGAGAAGATGGAAGGTGTAAGAGCCAGCGGGGTTGAAAGACAGCATGAAAACAAGACTTTCTAAACATAGCAGGACCATTGTATATATGATCTCATAGAGGCCAAGGTAGCATGCACAGGGCCTGCTCAGGTCTCTGTACCAGATGGGGTCCGAGCCTAGAGAGAAGTACAAGCCCCTATCCATAACCCAAAAGCTATTTCCAATTGATAACCACGTGTAAGTGAAGAATTAGTTCTCTCCAACAGATTCTCATTGGATATACACACCAGTCTTAAGGGCAGGCCCCATGTCCAGCAGTAGATGGCCAACAGAAAAGAAACTCCATGGCAGCTTTGGAGGTTCTCTGTCTCATAATGTTTAGTCAGGACATTTATTTATTTATAATTTTAATTTTTATATATATATATATATATATATTTAATTTTAAATTTTTCATTATTTTTCAATTTTTAAAAATTTTAATTTATATATATATATAAGGCATATATAATCTCATATTATTGTATTATTGTTCTTTAGATGACTGTTTTCTAATAAGAGACTTAATGGATGTTGATTCAGTTGGGAAGGGATGGGGTGAGGATCTCGGAGGAATTGAGGGAACGGAAACTGTAATCAGAATATATCATGAAAAAAAATCTGTTCGGTAAAAGAAAAACCAAAAACAAAACATAAAATAATTACAGACTAGTATACTGTATAATACTATTTTATAAATGAGCAAAAGAATATTAAATGAGATAGGAGTTATTTGGCATGGGCTCATAGACAATTTTTATATTTGTTTTGGTTGTCTGTATTTTTGAGGTCGTTAGAATCAACTTGTGAAGTTTAAAGGTTTTTAAAGGAAGAAGTCCATGTTTTCACTCATGACACCCAGGCCTTTAGAATGTTATAAGAAAAATGTACCTCTGTGGAATAGCTAGAAATTAAACTTGAGAATAGATAACAATGACTTTCCCCTCATTTTCAAGTACTAGACTAGAAAATTAGCCCAACATGGCGTGATCTCATATCCTCGATCATGAGCAAAACTGAGAGTTCTACTTTCTCAGCAACAAGAGAAAAGTTGGCTACATAAACAGCTAATCCAAAATAACATGATAAAAATTATTTAGGAAAATAAAGTATTTAGTTACAAATCGTGTGTGTGCCTCAGAGCAGCCCCATAACAGAAGGTTGCTGCATTTTTAAAACTCAAATAACAAAATAAAAATATATTTCCATGCATATAGAAAAAAGGACAAGAAATTGAGGTCAACAAATATTTTAAAATGGGATTTAACTCACATCCTATCAGAAAATACAAAAGATATGTTTTTTTTAACCTAATAAAAATTTTAAAGATACATATATTGCATCATAGAGAAAATACAACTAATAAAAAGCCATAAGGAAAATACCATGTGACTGGCAGGATTGTAGGCCCTGGAAGACATGCCAATTCCCCATCCTCAAGACTACTCATATATTGGAAAGTTGCACACTATAAAAGCTAACATTCATCCTCCCATATTCTCCATTTCCATTTTGGCCTGAAAAAAAAACAAAGGCCTCTGCCTTTTCTTCAATCCTAGAATGAAACAGCATGCCCTTCTATCCACCTCATTCTTTGGCAAGGCAGAAAAAATTCTGAATGACCAGGGAAGGAAGGGGCAATGCAGCAATGTGATTCAGCCTCTTGTGTATTCCCTCTGTGTGTAGATTGTGTTGCTCATGGAATGCACAATCTCTGGGCAGCTGACTGGGCTCCTACACATGCCTTCACAAGTAGATACTGAGTCCAGAATCTCTCCTAGCCATTCCAGAGACTCAACAGAAATGAGACTGGATCTACTCTGTGCTCTAGTGAATTTTATGACATACCAAGATTCTCCTTTAAAAAAAAAAAAAAAAGCTCCTACATTTGTGCTTAATGAGTCTGCAACCTTTGAGGTGGTAATCCAAGATGAGATGAATACATATAATAGCATCTATTGGACAACTTTATCTACCTCCTTAGTTGTTTTGAACTCAGGATTAAACACAGGGGAGAAATAAATGTTATTACTCAAATTCTTACCTCAGCCCACAGCACACAAGATTTCTATGCAAAAATGTTTCCCAGAGCAAAATCTAAAGGCATAGAAAGTGAGTATTGGATGAATACACAATAACAATTATGATAATGATAACAGACCCAGGTGATATCATTCTATTCAGTAATTAAGAGTTATATTTAGGACAGTCTTATGAAAACCACAAACCCATTAGTACTTTTAATATACATGTATATATATATATATATATGTATATATATACATTTTTAATATATACTTACTTTTTTAAATACAAGTTATACACAGTTTCTCAACTCTGATAATAAGCAAATAAAGCACTATGTATATCTTTAGAAAAAGCCTGGAAACACAAAAAAGTAAAAACCAAAAAGGAACACGGAAGTTTCCTTTGCCATGACTTCCAAGGACCATTATGAACAGCTTTCTCGAAACACTTCTCAGAAAACAATTTCAAATAATTCAGTGTGCATTATTAATGACCACATTTAGAGTAATTGTTTAACTCCACAAGAAAAAGATGTACCCTTCTGTGCTAACTTTTGTACAGTTTCACACAGAGACTGGAAGAGGTTCTCTCAGAATCTTGATATTATGAAGTTTTAGCCTATGGAGTCTTCACATGGTCAATGTTTTCTTTTATGAACAAAAACCATATAATATGAAAACTAAACCACTAGGTTTTTATTTTAAAGGGAACACATTTTAAAGTACAAAGTAATTCTTTTGTCTGTCCTATCAATCTCCAAAGGTAACTGTCATTAGCAATATTGAATGAATCCTACCCACAAATACATACATACATACACACACACACACACACACACACACACACACACACACACACACACACGCTTTATAGAGGTAAAATTGTTCTCAAAAGTTTAAATTTTGTGGAGGAGATATGTTTGTTCGTGTCTGTAATCCCAGCATTAGGAAGGCTGAGGCAGGAAAGTTGTAATGGACCAAAGGCTAGCCTAAACTAAATAGTGAATCCCAGGCCATCCTAGACTACAGAGTAAGATCCTGCCTCAAAATTATTTTATTTTTCAAGATGAAACAAAGAAAGGTACACAGATAGATAAAGCTCCACCTGGAAAAGACCTAATGTCCCAGTGTGCATCACGTGTTTATGAAGGATCTGCTAGCCTGCCAATCTCAATGAGATTCATAAATGGAGCAGCTGCAGGAAGTGTTACTGTTACTCAGTGTCCATACTGTAGCAGATTCTGAAAACCTAACAGCAACTTTTTGTTCTACCTCTCATCTCTTCCATGATCTCCTTGAGATCACTGCTTGAGAATGTAGGACTGTTGTCTGCTTAGCACAGACATTTACTGCCCCAAATTCCTGATTGCAATTAATCTTCTGATTAATTAATTGTATAGCTAGAAAAATTGGCACATTCATGGTCTTTAGTCAACGTGTCGTGTGCAGAGTGCTAGGTAAGGAGAGGACCACTGAGGCTTTGAGAATGGTGTTGTGTCTGTGACTATGCTCTTCACATTGTGGGTCCTAGGGTCAAGGTCAGCCACCAAGCTAACATGGAGAGTCAGTTCTCAAGCTTCTCCAAGTTAAGCAAATAATTAGCGCTTTAGAAAGTGATGCAGCTAGCACCAACCCCTCTCCCCTCAAAAAGGAGATTCATTTTGTGCCGCTAAGTTTTATTTAAAGACCATGCAATCGCATCCCAGCTGGCTTCATTGAAGCAACAACGTGGGCAATCAGTGACACCAACTGCAATGCCTTCGTTTCTATAAACAGTAATGAGTGGAGGGGGTAGGATGGTACTAGAAGCTTATGTATAAACAAGAAAAATCATTTCAGCAAGAGAGATTGTCTGGGCAGGTTCACAGCATCTCTGACTGGGCATCAGAGGAGACTGAGATGTCCAGTATTGAATGGCATTGGAAGAGATGCTCTGACATGACATTCGAAACACTGTGCAGTGAAAATAACACGGCACAGGTAAAGCAATTGTATGCACCAAGCTGAACAAAGCGAAAGAGTAAAACACTGTGTAAGACATTCCACAGAAATCAAGGGAGCACATCTGTAAGTATTCCCCAGATGTTCCTCTGGGGTCACAGATTAGAATGTGTACCTCTGTAAGAAGCTAATGAAGTTTATCTGGCCCTAGATAAATGGACAAGTTGATGTATGGGCAGAGGTGAGAGATATATAAACAACTAGGAAGAATATCTGACCCTGGGCAATGCTAAGTAAATTTAAATTGAGGTGTAGGCCAACTACTTTTATACAAGTAATATTCCTTAAAGTGTTTTTTTTATTCAAAAACATTATTTACAAAAGAGAGCGTGGAGATGTTACCCCCTGCCCCTTGAACCCCAGCTGTTATTTTGCATACCCCAGCATGTCTTTTTGAATTCTTAGGTGCTTTAGAAACTCAGGAAGATTAACATGAATCCTGAGCCAAACGGACCTTTCCTTCTTCGATGTGATCCTTGTTATTAAACCTCATAAAGCTTGGTTAAAGCGAAACAAGCAAAGGCTCCCGAGTCCTTTGCTTGGGCGTTCATTTCATCCTTCATTGTATCATGCTCTTTGTTTTCATGCGTGTCTCTTCCTGCTGAGGCTCCAGGAACTTCTCATACACAGTGTACCCAAGATGTTTTGCTGAATTGAAATATCAAAGCAGAAATCCCTGGAGGCATAACATGTGTAACTTTCTACCCTTGGAAAGAGAATAGCAGACAAAAAGGGAAGGGAGCCTTTTGCAGAGAGAGAATTGGCTTGATACAAGTATTCTAGGCGTCAGGAAAGGTCTGGCTTGCTGCCTCTCTTCTGCTGTGCTTTACCCAGAGACAGAAAGACACAGTGCCGATCCATGACCCAGATGAGGACAACATTGAACCTGATCCCTTCCCCATGAAAAACTGCACGGGGTTCCTTCCCAATGCACCTTGTCTGAGTGTACAAAATTAGGGGAGAAACACAGTGTTTATTTGCACTGCAAAACTACTCTACACTGTCACTGCTTTAAGTGACACAGTGAGTTTTTGCTTATGCAGATACGATCGGGGGCATCAGAATTTCACATTTCTAGGTAAGTAAAAAAAATAGCAGCTTCATCCCTTAAAGACTTACAATGAAATCACAAGTATAAAAGAGTAATCACAAGGTGTTTGGAGGATGTCAATGGAGAATTGGTACAATGATAAAGGAACAATGTATCAGCCATGCTAAGAGCACCTGCTAGCTTACTCAAAGATAACAAGATAACAAAGATAACAAGACTGTGGCATAATACACTAATTATTAAAATACCGTGAATGGAAGCCAACACCTATATTCATTAAATACTACAGAAGATATCAGAAAGAAACTAGAGTGTTTTGACTGGAAAGAACCCTAAACATGACTCCCTAACATTACACTAACTGTTATTTTAAGCAACATTGCTTATCAATCAGAATAGGGCAGATAAGAAACTACCTTTGAAAGGAAATTATGAATATGGCTTTAACGCCTCATTTCTATGAAATGTCCACCAAAGATCGTGCAGTGGGTTCTATTAACAACAGACACTCAGGGACACAGGCTACTGGAGTAACCACCACCCTGAACACCACCACCAACCACCACCAGCAACAGCAAAAAAAACCAAAAAAACCATGAAATGCATTGTGCTCCAGGCTATTAGAGTTTCCACGTACCAGTGTGTCACCTGCTCACATTTCATTAGCCAATACTAATCAAATGGGCACACTTAACTTCATGGGGATGGAATAAAGCTATCTGAAGTGTTTTAAGTGGGAAGTATCCCCCATAGGTTCTAGTATTTGAATACTGGGTTCACGGCGGGTGGTGTTGTGTAGGGAAGTTTAAGAGGTGTGGCCTTGCAGAAATAAGTACGTCACTGTGGAAGGTGTTTGGGAGTTTAGAGCTTCTGCTTGCATTGGGAGCTGTGAGCTCTCACACCCCTGCTCCTGCCACCAAGCCTGTCACTTGTTGTCATACCTCCTTGCCACGATGGACTCTTAGCCCTCTAGAATCCCAAGTCCAAATAAACGCTTCTCTAAATTGCTTTCAGTAATCTGCTTTATCACAACAGCAGAAGAGTAACTAATAGATCTGACAAGGTTCCCAGAAGAAGAACCCAAAGTGTTGAGTGAAAGATGTTAATGACAACTCTACAGTAAGACAATAAGCAATCCTGTTTAAAAAAAAAAAAAATCTGAGGTCACCAGGACATCGCAACAAAGAAAATATTCAAATGGCACACAATCATATGGAAAGATGTCCAATAGGATATACTGTCAGAGAATTTCCAATCAAACAAAAGGATATGACTACAGATCTATGAGACTGCCAAAAAATCCAACACATTTGCAACAACAAATTCAAGCAAAGATAAGGAGCCCGAAAATATGCACTCCTTGATGGTCAGAGTGCAAAACACCATAGCTATTGTTAACATTCCCTTACAAAATCAAATTTCTTTTATTACATAATCCAACAATAGGCATTTGCCCAAGTGAGTTGAAATTTTATGTTCACATAAAAGCATGTACATTGATGTTTGTAGCAACCCCATTCATTATTTCTCAAACTTTAAATTACCAAAATATCCCCTGCTAGATAAATGAATAAGTAAACTGTCATACATGCCAACAATGGAATATCCTTCAGAGTTAGGAAGAAATGAGCTGGCAAGGCATGAAATGAAAATGAAAGAAATTTCAATGTTGATTAAGCAAAAGAAGCCACTTTCAGAGGACTGCATACTATGTTACTACAACAATATGATATTCTAATCAAGGTAAAACTATGAAGATAGTTTTTTTTTTAATCCAGTGGCTTTTAGCAGTTAAGGAAGGTGGGTAGTTAGGGAACAGATTTTGGGGGCAGTAAAACTCTCTGAGTGACACTATAATGGTAGAGATATGTCATTACCCAAACCTACGAAATGTATACACCCAACAGAAAATACACAGTGCCAGGTCAACTTCATGTATTGCAACAGACGAGTCACTCTGATGAGAGGCAGTGTGAGCAGAAGAGACCAGGCACTTGTGAGCGCTGGAGTTCATAAGACACCTCTTTAGCTTCCTTCCAATTTTGTTACAAATCCACAACGACTCTAGAAAATGACATAAGGCTCCTAACAATACTACATTGATACCCAGTAGACAATGGACTATCTAAAACAAGTTAACCCATAAAAAGCAACATCTTCTTGAGTTTTCTGGCACTGACTTTGAAAACCTAATGTGAAACGTAAAAATTGAAAAGTAAATGCCATAAGAAACTATAAACAACTGTCCTCAAAAGGTAGATTTTGACATTCATTTTTTTTTAAATTTGTTAGATGTTTTTTGCGCGTGCGCGTGTGTGTGTGTGTATGTGTGTGTGTGTGTGTGTGTGTGTGTGTTTTACTGGACATCAAATCCAGGACCTCAAACAAACAAGGGTAACCATTCTACCACTGGGCTATCCTGTCAGCACATTGGATTTCTTGGTAATTTTCTAAAGATTAAGTTGAATTCAAAATATTCTCAAGTACAAAATATGTTATTTCCATTTGTCCCCATGGTTGACATCAGCCACTTTTACCTTTGAAGGAAAAACCAGGGGCTTAGAAAGCAGCATTTTCAATGGTCCCCTAATGTTGACGCTGGGAAGAAGGCTCAGTGGCTGAAAGTATTGACTGTGTAAACCTGAGAGTCTGAGTTTGAATCTCTAGAAGCCATGTAAACACGGGATGCAACGTGAGTATCTGTGCTCTTAGTGCCCCTATGGAGAGATAGGAAGCTGGCACAAGAGAATCCCCTGGACGTTCACGGGCCAGCTAGTCTGCTACACACAATGGAAAAAACAACAAAGCGACTCCATCTAAAACAAGAGGGAAGGAAAGCAAGGCTGGACACGAGGATATCTTCTGACCTTCACATGAAGGCCATGGCATAGGAATGCCTGCACTCATACACACAAAAGCATGCCCACAGACACATAAACATATATCATAACACACACAAACACACAACAGCTAATGTTTTGAATGACACTATCTTGCTAGGAAATCAGCTTATGAACAATAACTACACGGTAAATAAATATCCTTCCTTGAATCATTTCACTGCCCTATAGAAAAATCAGAGTCTAGATACCCAAACCTGATGCACAGTGTCTGAGATACCTTGTCTATTAGTGGGCAATTTTCATTTGGATGTCTGCATGATATTTTGAAAACAGTGGCACTGTGAGTTCTAAAGTATGTGCCTTTGTCAGGCTCAATAGATGAGTTATGCTTGCCCAGGGTACTGGAATTCCGTGTCAAGGAAACTAGACGTTCTTGTAGGGCTCCAGCTCTAGACATCTGATAGCCCTTCACTCTGCCAGGCTGGGAAGCCCCTCCCTTACTGCTTACAGCAGAAGAGTCACAGCCATCACTTCCATGTGGCTTTTCTAGAATAATTCAGTAACAGCTAAAGCAAGCAAGCACATGCATACACACCTACCCATACACTTACCCTACTCCTCCTCTGGGGACCAACTCCCAGCGGAGCCCTGGGTGTTAGGACAGAATTGGCTCCTCTACAAAATCAGAGTGGACCCTGATGCAGGGAGAAGCCTGTAGCCCTAAACTCATTGGTGGGACTCCAAGGCTTTTCCCCACTCATCTGCAGAGGAACGCAAGCAGGTATGAAAGCCATCGTTTGGATCACCACCCTTCAGTGCCTGTTTCTTTATAAAAGCCCCACCTCTTTGTGTCACTCTCTCTTTAAAAGCCTTTTCAACTCATCAATCTCATAGAAATGTCACATTCTCTGAACAGAGATGTTTAGACTTTTAAGCTTCTAATCGACCTTTTAATAGACTGGCTCCATATGCTTTTAAAAAAAAAATCGCTTAAATGAGAAAAAGAACAAAACCCAAGTAATGAAAGTGGCTGGGAATTTAGCCTTGAGCAACTGACTTCACCATGTATTAAGACTGCCTTCCATGTGTTCCCATCATCTCTGTCCTTCTAAAGTACAAAGGACTTATACAGTGGTAGACTTACTAAACTAGACATGATATTAATGCCCAATAATACAAAGGAAAGGAAGAGTGATAAATGTCCCTGAAAAGCTCAAAACCAATGGTTAATTTTAATTTTAGGCCCATTTGGTTGACAAAATATAAACAAAAAAGTGTAACATTTACAATTTCAAAGCTTGAATATGTTAGTTGAATCTCTTAATCTACTGTAGCAAATCGCATCCCATGCCCAATTATGTGATCAATTCAACTGCCATGAGGAAATAGCTAGAACGCAACTGTAAATGCATACTGACATTGTTTAAAAATGCTACTGAATTCCTTTCAGCAAAATTTAAAAACTTACAGTGCTTTCACAGCCTGGTTCTTATAAATTCACTTCATGAAAAATTTCCAGTTTCTTTACTCCAATTTGCATGAGAACACTGGGCACACCACTATTACCTGCAGAATTGCTATGAGGTTGTGCTAATGGCAGAAGCCACAGTAATGATACCAATTTAAAACAGAACAAACACACTGACAATGTATAAACATGCAAAGCATATTGTACATGAGAGGTACCTGATATACAAGAGTTCAAGTAAATCATGTTATTCCACCCACGATGTGTGCAATATGATTGTGGTAATTTAGATTTGCACACAAATTGACAAACAGCCAGGCTATGTTAGTTGCATACAATCATAAGCTCTATCGAGTCATAATTTAAATAAAGACCTTGTCATTCTAGAAACACTCTCTCTTGGCAAGTAACTACATATTACTCTGTTTGGGAAAGGCTCAGGTAGAGGTTTTATCTTCCCTGTTTGGTCCTGTAGCCTTTTACAAAAATTTTTCTAGAGTGCTCGGTCCCCCAAATAAAATATTTACCTCACTAAGTAAAATTACATGTATAAATAAGACACCACCTTCTTAAAGAACCGCAGGTTAAAATCAGGTGAAGTCACAAACAGAGGAACCAGGCAAGAGCTAACAGCATTTCCACTTTTAATTTTTTTCAGATGAAAGTCAAGACTTTTTAAAAGTAGAGTGACTTATGGAAATTGCCTCATAACTGGATCTCTTGACTCGTAAGCCCCGTGCCTGCAGCAGCCCACGCTACCCAGTCACACGGATCACCCTTTCCATTTGCAGCTGTTACTATTTGGGAAACGAACTCTGCTTGTTATCTGAAGATTTTACCTCGCTTTATCTGAGGAAGTGCCTTGCTCAGTTATACACCACACATGCCTTAAAATTTCACACCTAGGGTGCGAATGCCTTCAATACAGTCTATTTACATTCTATTTAATGTGAACCGGGAGAACTGAAACAGTATTTGCATGCATCTCCAGAGGTTTCCTGGGTCACATACCATTAAGATGCAAGTCTTTACTGAAAGCTTTTTAGTTGAAAAAAATGTAGCGAGATCTTTCAGCAACTCACAGGTACACTAACAAAACGAAAAGAAAGTCTAGCTAACCTTCGGGATGACATGGAAGTAAAACATGAGATCACATGACCAATTTCATTTCACAAGCATGTCCACAAATATCACGAAGTTAAATTTTCCAGTTTCTTGAAAACTAGCTTCTAGTTTTATATTTTGACTGGTGAGTCCAAGTTTGAGAAAGGATGAATGAATGAATATATATATATATATATATATATATATATATATATATATATGTCTCCAAAGATATATATATCTTCTCAAATATAATTTTCATAGCTCTAGAACAGAGTGAAAATAGGTGCCATTACCAAATGAATCAGATCCCCCGAAATAGCACACAAAGTTTCAAACACAAAAGCTATTATAATGTTGTTGAATTTGTTAGTTATTTGGGGTTTGTAGATCAAAAATACATTCTTTGCAGAGACACTCGTTTAAGCACAATTCGGTGCCTTTCCTGTCTTCTCACACCCCACCTCCACTCTTGAGAAAGCAACCAAAGAGCGCAGAAACTGAATTAGCGCTTGCAAGATTAATAGATGATTGATTTAAAGGGAACTTTCATCTTTTGAAAGAATCAGACAAAGGAAGAGAATGCCACGAAGCGCCACACTGTCTTGCAAGGCTTCTGCAGAACAGAATGGCTTATTTGGCTCTAGTTTGCTTTTTTACAAAGTCATTAAGTGTTTCAACGATTTCTCTCAACATCACAGGTTACTCAAAAGATCGGTTTTTCTTTGCTTTCCTTTAAGGGAGCAGATTGGCTAAGTCCCAGGCTACTTGGGCGCCTCCTGCTTCAGCACCAAGGACAGAAATCGCTCCATCGCCCCCGAAAAGGTAACCCACCTAACCACCGCCAAAAGTCCACTTGCAGGCAAAGCAAGAAAAATAAGATACCTGTCTGCCAGCCACCTGTTTAAAGTCCCCTCTGCAGCCGAATGCACCAGCAAGTTCTCCGAGGAGACCCTGGACAACCGTGAGTCCCAGGCCGCCCTCGCAAGTCACAAGGAGCCGCTGAGGCGCGAGGAAGTGTGGGAGCCGGTCCCTCCCGCTCCCCGCGTCCCGTCCCGGACCCGCAGGCTCGGTCTCGGGTGCGGGGCGACAGCGCGGGTGACTCGAGGGCTACACACACTCACACACACGCGCGCACACGCGCGCACACACGCGCGCGCTCGGAAGTCGCGGGCCCTCTGGGCGCAGGGCTCCCGCGGTGGGCAGCCCGCCCGGGGAGGGGACGTCGGCTCACCGCTCGGGCTGTCGCTGGACCTCAGGCTCCTTCCACAGAGGCACTGCAGCATATGCACTCCTTTCTTCAGAGAAAGCGCAAGAATCTTCATGGAGAGGCGCGCGCGCGGGGTCGGCCGGCTCCCCGCCCACCTCGGCTACTCCTGCGATCGGGCGGTGGCCTGCGCGGGGCGCCGGGGGTCCCGAGCCCATGGTACGTCCCGGAGCCGCGCAACTCGTTCGCCGGGCTGGGGCTCCGCCGGGGGCGGCCCTCCCCGGGGGGCCCCCCAGGCTCGGCCACGCCTCAGCGGGCTCCGCGCGACACTTTGGGACTTTCGGGAGGGCGGCCCCACTGCAGGCGGGAGTGCGGGCGCCGCCGCGGCGCGGAGGACGTCACGGCGGGTCGCGCCTCCTTCGGGTCCGGCGACCCGGGGCTCCGGCTGCCTCGGGGTCCCCGCGGCGGGTGGCTGGGGGCGTGGCGCGCGGCGTGGGAATCCGGCGGAAGGGAACGCCCGCAGGAAGGACTGCACCCGGGAGGCCGCCGAGCGTCAGAAGCGACTCGGGGGACTGGGGGGCGGGGGACAGGGAAGCAAGCGGGGTGTGGCATGGAGAGAGCTTCAGGGCGCGGGCGGTGAGAAAGTGAGCCCAGGCGGTCTCTGGGTGCTGATGTGGGGACCCGGACTCCTGGATTTCCTGGATAGGGCTGTGACCTTGGGTAAGTCTTTTGCCACCTTGGGCGCCTCTCCATAAATCAGGATGGGGATGAGGGTGTGAAATGGGGGGGGGGGGGGTGTTTGGCAGCTTCTGACAGTTTTGTCCCTGGCCTTCCAGGCTCCTGGACATGTTTAGCATGGGCGCAATTGGAAGAGCAGCCTGACTGGAACACCAGAGTTGGAAAGGGAAAGGGGCAGGTGAAGCAGAATCAGGCAGCACCAGCGCTTCACTATGATGAGAGAGTATTCTGGTATCTCTCTGCCCCTGCCAGACTGCTCGATTATCCTAGGAGGATCTGCTTGGTGTTAAAGGGCTCACGTTTCTTTACAACAGCTACTTTGCTTGCTTGAGTCTCGCCCCTCACTTCCCAGAGATTATCAATGTCCTTTTGGAAATGGGATAAGAGAAGAACTCAAATAGTGATGTCCATGGGACAGAGCGTCCCCTTATATGAAATCCCTATGCAGAGAGGAACCTTTAAGGACAGACATCTTTGAGAGCACAGACACTAGAGAGAAAGCCTGAATTCAAATTCCTCTTTGCTGTGTGATCTTCAACACATTAACTTCTTGGTGCTTGAGGGTTTTGATAATTCATCATTGATGACTGAGTGTCTCGTGTACCCCTTGCTGTGGCTTAAGAACGCTCTGGTTATAAGTGCTGTCATTCTAGCTGCCTCCTTTAGAGTTTTGGATCATTTTCACAGCCCAGGGAATGGCAGTTTACATACCAGTTCCTGCACAATCCAGGTGATAAGAAGTTCAGTGGCTCCCCAGGTAATTTATTGCACAAACCCTGTTAGAAGTTTGGCCCTGACACTGAGTCAGAAACCATCTTGAACTCTTTCCGTTCATTGTCTCCAGGGCATCTAACACTACTTGACTTGTTTTTCCAGGAAGGAAGGAAGACTAAATGGCTGTCATCACTCCCTCTCTCTTTACCTACTCTAAGCTAACTAACCCCTGCTGGTCTTCCCGTGTTTCCCAAAAGTTGAAATCAAGTAATCAGATGGCCTGCTCTCATGTTTACACTACCATGCTGGTGATTCTTAGGACCAGGTACACTCATCTCAAAGAAAAAAGAAACAGAGGGGTTACATTCACACACTGTCATGGTACTTTCCTTTTCCTTTCAATGGTGGTAGAAGAAAGCCAGGATATGTGGAAGGGCCTCTTGAGCCCTCAGTCACTCTTGGCTCCATGCCCTCAGCTCCTTTCAGAAATCACCTCCAGACAAGGCCCTTAGGGTGGTTCCAAGGCTCAAAGAAGACCCTCCCCAATCTCCCACCAAGTCCTGTCTTAGTCTCATCGGTCCATAACTTGAGCAGAGAGCTCTGTGAACTTCAAGACCCTTGAAGATCTTGCTAAACTCGCTTCCTGGTCATCACCAAGAAGGTTCTGAGGCCCCAAGGCAACAAACAGCCATGGCCTTCCTCTTTCCCATCTCTGCGGGAATTAGTAAGAAAATTGGCTCATCTGGGATTCTACCCATGGAGAATCCCCAAGGAGGGTGAGACAATTAGCCAGAGGAAAACACCTAAAAATAGCCCTTGGTGCTGTAGCCGAAGACAGCCAGTTTTCCGGTCGCGCCCTCCTGCTCTGGAACCCAAAGCCCAGAGCTTTCTGCTTCACTTTGAGAGAAGTGGCCTTGCTCAACAAGGAGCAAATGGATCAAAAGGATGAGACATTGGTTCTCAATGGAACTTGAGCAAAGTGAGGCAGTCCGTGTGTAAATTTAAAACACACCTGAGCGTGTGTTCACGCTTACACTAAGCCTCTCTGCCTACCTGGCAAGGTTGTCACAAGGATTCAATGGGCTGAGGCACAGGAAAGCTTTTGAAGATTCTAATTATGTATGCAAGGTGAGGTACCACGGTCAGCTTTTTTGGATTCTAGGTCTAATGTAGTGGCTCTGTTACTGATAACAGGAAGCACTAAAGTGTGAATCTTCTGATCCCTCATTAAACCTGTACCCCCCACAACCCCGTTAAAAAAAAAAAAAAAAAAAAAACAAACCAGGGGCCAGGCGGTGGTGGCGCACGCCTTTAATCCCAGCACTTGGGAGGCAGAGCCAGGTGGATCTCTGTGAGTTCGAGGCCAGCTTGGTCTACAAAGCGAGTTCCAGGAAAGGCGCAAAGCTACACAGAGAAACCCTGTCTTGAAAAACCAAAAAAAAAGAAGAAAAAAAACAGGGCAGGAAAGTCTACGCCATCACAATTAGTATTCATATTGCCTGCTCTCATCTTTACATTACCATGACCATGATTCTTAGGACCAGGTATACTCATCTCAAAGAAAAAAGAAACTGATTACATTCACACTGTCATGTTATCAAACCACCAGAAGTCCCTTTGAACTGGATAGCACAGCATATTTTAACGTGATTTACCTTTACTTTAAATTACACATGTTTCATTAAAGTGGGCCCCAAGGGGAGGCCCTCACTAGAATTTTATTCTTTGGATCACTTTTTAAATGTTTTCCCACACCTAGCAGAGTTTTCTAGCACCTCCACATGTGTTTGGCATCAGTGACCATAGTTCAGCTTCCCTAAAGTATCATGTCCAGGACTTCAGAAGAATTCACTTTACTGGTGCTCTTATGTAGAAAAAATAAATAAAAACTGTAGAGGCCAGGAGAGTGATAGACTGGTTTGGATAAAAACTTTTAAATTTTCTTTCTGTACATTTCTAAGTCAAACTCAGAACTTTTGTAGCAATGATATTTTATTTTGAATGTAGTGCATGTAGTTGTCTTGATGAGTAAACATTAAGTTATATATTTTCTGTCTCTGATTGGGGCTTTTACAGTTTTCTACGCTTCCTATTTTCTGATCAAAGTGATACCTGGGACCAATCCTAACATGTAACTTAGCAATATGGTTTCATAATGAAATAATTTAGCACTATTTTGGGGAGACAAGATCTTGCTGTAAAAACTAGGATGGCTTAGAACTTATAATCCTCCTGCCTCAGCATCTCTAATGCTAGTACTAGAAATGTACACAGACTGGCCTAGTAGTACTTAATAAGAATTAAGTAGATTGGTACATAAGTGAACTTTTGAACACCTAATTTTCACTTTTCAAAAATGTTATTTACTTAAGGTTTATATGAGTTAATGATTGTGTGAGGGAACAGTGCCATTTTCAAATGGTGGCTAATATAAGGTATTTGGGTTCATATTAAACACAGGAATCTGCCCATGCTTGGCAACTAGTGAGTTTATCTTCTTGGAACCCTACATTAGATCAGTAACAATCCACTAAGGCTTTGTCAGATCCCCATATTTTTATTGAGTATATAAATGACTATTAAGTAGATAGCAAAGTATTTCTCCCTTTCATTAAATCAAGCAAGCATGTGAGCTAAAAGGCTGAAATCAGTATGGCACACAACAGTATGTTTGTTTTGTCAACTGTAGGGCAGCAAACTATGCCTGTATCAAATGTCTTAGAAGTCGCTTCAAACCAATATGATAGACAAGCATGCCACTTTATTCGGACATGACAAAAACAGTCCCCGGGAGCTAGTTAGCTTTGTTGGAATGAATTTTAACCTGTGGAAAAGTTAAAACAGTGCAGCATTTATGTGCAATTTATCCAACTTCTGCTAATATTCACCTCTTATTTAACAACGCTGCCAACACTAAACTCAGAATATTTCCACTGGCATCTGATAACTCTACAAACTACAAGCTTTGTCAGCTTTCACAGGGTCTCCCCTTACTCTCCATTCTTTCTATTTCAGGATTCAGCTGGGACCTGTGCTAATCCCCGAGTAGCCTCAGTCTCCTTCCATCTCGTGACAGACCCTCGACCCTTTCTTGTCTTGATACTCCACAAACATCGGTCAACTACCTTGTGAAACACCTTGGCAGTTCCAGATACTTAGTTGACAGTGCCTCAGTTTGGGAAGACCACCACCACAGATTGACAGTGTTGCTCCAACCTCAACCATACATCACTATTAGGGGAATTCATACTGTCGATCAGTGACATTAACGCTGCCCGGTAGTGTCTGCTAGGTTTTTATATTATAAAGGTCTATTTTAAATTTTATCTTGAGAAATTATGCCATACCCATGTCCTGTTCCTCCATCCACTCTCACCTGCCACTTTCAACATTTATGGCCAGGTCCTGTCTGTGACTGCTGTCACTGTACTGGGTTCCTAACAGTGAGTTCAAAATGCCTTGATTTCTTCAATAAACTGGCAATCATTTTGAGAGACTACTCCCTCTCCCCACTTACTTCTTTATCATTTATATACATGTGGTCTCACGCAGGGTTCTTCTGTGGGTTGTGGCTCCCTGTCATTGTCCTGTGGCTGAGGTAGTTTAGTATTGGGGGCTGCTTTGGTTGGATACCGTCGCCTTCAGGCAGTTTCTGTTTTTAAATCACTTCCTTAATTTTCTGCCATCAAAGGATGCTCCAGATTTACTTTTTGTCATCTTCTTCTGTGGATCCTGCCCCAGCCTTAGAATCAACTACTTTCCCCGGGAATCCTAGTTCTTTGTATCAGATATGATATCTAAGAGTCTGAATTTGGATGCTGAGGGTTTGTTTCTGTTTTGTTGTGTTGTATTGTTGTTTGGGGGGAGGACTGGGCCATTAACTGCTGCTGTATTCAGTAGAGAGTTTGAAATCAATGCTTATGTGAACACCATATAACATATACGTCATGCATTTCTACATTTTCCTTATCAAATAGAGACATGGGTGTATATATCCAAGGTATGTCACATGAAGACAGAGATGAAGATGTCCAACACCTGGATCCCTGTCTAATAGCCCAGGTTACGATTTAGTCATCTGCCTTGCCTGGTGTGTAACTTCTTTTTTTCTAACAGCACAAAAACCTGCCTTTCATTGTTTACATTCTGTTTTTTTCAATCTTAGCACACACCTATGTGTGTGAGTTATATATAAAGGATGTGAGTTATATATAAAGGATGATTCCTTTTTCTGATTGTATCTTGTAATTGAATAAATAATGAAGTTAATTCTGAAGCATCGTGGATAAATTCTGCAGTCTCAATATGTAATACTACTCTTTCAGCATACTGAGAGTCAGTTACTATATTGAGAGGTTCTGAAAAATCCATTAATACCAACAGAATAGCATACAATTCTGATTTTTGAACTGAATTATAAGGACTTTGAACCACTTTACTTAAATTTTCTGATTTGTAACCTGCCTTTCCTTGTTTGTTGGCATCTGTATAAAATGTACGAACTCCAGATATGGGTTTTTTCCTCACAATTCGAGGCAAGATCCAATCAGCTCTCCTAAAGTAGCCACAGAATCGCTAGCCAGTAATCAGAGGAGAAACACACTCACAGTTGGGGTCCCGTTGTGTACAGGAGCTTCTGTCACTGGCGTTGCAGAACTCTACCAAACTGTTATTTCCCCAAGTTTTGAAACAAAAACTCTGAATTCGTTCCTCTTCTTCCGTGAGGGTGCTATTCACTTGTAACTTAGTTAGGTTTGTTTATGAGCTACAACCCATGCTTGATGCTTTTAATTATTTTATTAAAATTAATTAGCTTCATTTTTCTAAAACTTAAAACGTTGTTTGGGTGCATAGTTAAAGCTTTATAAAGATATATCTCCCCTGAGAACTGCCCCCCCTTTGTTTTTCCTGACTGGTGCCACCCCCACTTCTTGCCACCCCTTTCCTGGACACACCCTGTGCATAGGATACAGCCATCTAACCCCCTTTGTCTTACACCCATGAAGATACACAGGCTTTTGTGGTAGCAGACATTGATCTGACTCAGGCTGAAGATTTGTTGATGATGTGGTGATATAGTGAATGAGTACTCTATCCCTTTTTAAAGTGTTGCTTTCTATACCAATATATGCACAGATGCACATATCCATGCACCTTGGGCAAAATACAAGTTAAAATCAGGAGTGTCACGCTGAGTCAGTAGGAAAGAGCTTCGTGTGGGGAAATCCCAAGGCCCTTTCTCCACTGTGCATTCCTCTCTCTTCGTTCTGTCCTTCCTCAAGTGTGCAAAGAGCTTAGCGAGGGATCTACATGTACTCTCTCTATATTAGCAACTTCCGTTCTTTCCGTAACTTGTTGAATGCTGCCTTTTGCCCACACAATCCCACCTAAGTTCTTTTACGTAAAGTCACCATAAACTAGGCTATTCCAGATTCAAGTGTCATATTTTATCTTCAAGATACTAAACGATACTGGTCCCAACCAGTTTCAGTAAACTCTTCCTCTTTCCCTTCAGAGGCAATGTTCATCCTGGTTTGCCTTTTGCTTCTCTGTTAATATCGGTGTTCTCTCCACACATCCTACAGACATCACTGTTTTCCAAGATTGCATCCAGGAATCTTTTTCCTCTCATTACATCTTCTTTGACCTCCAGTGATTTTGCTCTGTTCTTTTGTCTATACAATAACTTAACTCACCTTACACACTGGTTTATGCAGTGTCATGATCATGTTGATATATGTTTGCACAAGATATTCTACTTGCCTAAAATACTCTCTCTGCCTTGGTTCTTAGAGTGAATGCATATGCAACTTTGAAAACTAGCCCAGCATCAACTCCCTGCTCCAGAAACCTCCCCTGTATGGGTTGCATGCTCCTCTCTGAGGAATAAACTCTACATATTTCTCAGTACACAACTGTCACTCAATAACCCCTGATGTCTTTTTTTGTGGGGCTATCTCATGATCAAGGAGTCAAAGTACTATTTGGATGTCAATCTAAATAATCTTTCAAATTATTGTACATTTGCAACTATGACAGATAAATAAAGAGAGAAAGACTTGGTTCTGAAGTTCCTAAAGAGGGGTGAACCTGGGAAAATCTGAGAGTCATTACAATCAACACCACTTGTATTGTTGGATATAGTTTTAGGTGCATGTCCTTACCTCAAATGAACATACACACATGCATGACAACCCCAAGTACATACAAAATTGTTATCTCTTTCATGGAAAATCTGAGGTTTGGTCATCTTAAAATGCTACCAATAGACTTGTTTCCACACACATGGGGCTTCTCAGAATATACTGAATACTCAATAAATATTTTCTGAAGGAAATTTAAGTCTGGTCTGGAACAGCAGGGTGATTGTACAGTTAGTTTTCTTTCAAGGTTGAGTTAAGCATACACCTCATAAGAAGATAAGGCCTTAATCAAATTGATCAGAATCTCACATTTCAACTAGATACAAAAGCAATCAAAATGGTTTATCTGAAAGAGGTCATTAGTGAGAAGCTGAGGAGATGTGGCCCAATTGATGAGGTGTTTGCCTTGCAAGTATCAGGTCTTGATTTCATATCCCTGTCACTCGTATAAAAAGCAAATGCCAATCCCGGAAGTGGGGAGGCAGTGATAGAGAATCCTCAGAGCTCTCTGCCCAGCCAGCCAAAACTAAACAAAACAGAGAATCCTGGATACAGTGGCAGTCCCTGACTCAGACCAAAAAAAAAAAAAAAAGTGGAGAGTTACTAAGGAAGACAATCAATGATGACCTCTGACCTCTACACACACACACACACACACACACACACACACACACACACACACACACAAAACACACACGTGCACATCCATACAGATACACACTCACACAAGTACACATAAAAATGTAAAAATGCATCCTTAACCACATTTATGACAAACCTACATTTTTTGTTATGCACCAAGGTAGCATTTGTCATGTGTTCTTGTCTGAAAAATCAACGGCATGACACACCTACCAGATTTCTCCGAGTGTAATGCTCAACATGAGGGGAGTCTTCCAAGAAGCAAAGAGAAGCCCATGCTTGGGGAAGAGCAGCCCTTTAAGCCCTTAAATTGACTCAAGTAGTGGTATTTGCTCTGCCCATGACCTTGGGCTATAGGCTCAAAGGAGGCGGTGCTTCGTGCTGTAGTATGACCTCTTACAAGGAGTTGAAGAAGGGTCACATGCCCCTTTTCTCCCTGCTCCTGCCTGTGAGGTGGATTCGCTCCCAGTCAGATCAGAGGATGACTTCTGCTGTCTACTCTGTTCTGCGATCGTGAGTGTATTTCCTCAATTTATATCTTAATAAGTTCTGTTACCCATTTAATAGACTCAGTTGGATTGATCGCAATAGGCTCATCCAACACAGAGGTCAGGAAGACCAACAGTTGGAGACGGTGGAGAAGTGTCTACAGCATGAGTCTGAAGGGTTTAGTGCTTCCAGACACTGCAGCTGCTCCATTGTGGCTTGATAGGTTCATTATCATAGAAGAAAAATGGGAGAGCAAGAAAGATCTGGTTTCTGTAGTCTCACGCAGGTGCACACTTATTACCACAGAATCAGGTGACACAGAGGTCACTAGGATAATGCTTCTAATAGGGAGCATTAGGAAGCCATCTTCAGCATCTCTGGTTTGTACCAATAATCAGTTGGGATGCACATGCTCTTTTCACTTAGGTATCTGTGTTCCCCTTTGAACCACGTCCGCTTTCTTGCTGGAGCTATGGGTGAAGCTTGTGCTTCCAAATTGGACCTGGGTTTGTTCCTCAGCTCTGACACTTAGACATCAGATTCCAGGTTTTTTTATGTTGTGCATTGCAGTGGGTATTAATGAATACTTAGCAGAATTGCTAGCGGAGTCAGTCAAGACGGAATACCACAGCATAATGCCTGCCAGAGAGCAGATGCTCAATAAGCATCAGTGGGATTTGGGCGCTTGTGAGTAAGTTTCCTAACTTCTTTGTGCTTTGTTACACTCTTTCACAAAATGAAGCTAAGAACTTGGTATGCAGGTTGTTGTGTGTGTGTGGGTGGGGGGACAACATAATCGATTCCTATTGGCTCTAGGAGGATCACCATGAGCTTTAGCCCAGTGTGATCAATATAGCAAGTCCTCAACAAGTCTAGGTAACAGAGTGACACCCCTCCTCAAAAACAGAAGGAGAGACAGAGTTCAGTTTCTTCTTTCTCTTTTCCAAAGAGTTGCTTACCAATGACTAGTCTATTTTTAAAAGTTTTTTTATTATTATTGTTATTTAGAGTCAGAATTTGATATGACTTGGGAATTCTTGTGTTTCAAATTTATTGCTCTTTTAGTGTATTTTCCCCATTGTTCGACAGCAGGCCTGATCAATCACTCACAGCTACAGCTGGGAAATGGAAGCCCTTTCTGCCTTGGAGGTGGTCTGAGCCCATGGTGGATGAATGTGCTCTTGTTTCTTAGTTTTCAAACTTAAGTTTTTACCTGGCCGATCAACAGTAGGCCTCCTTCCTGGCTTACCAGCATGGAGGTACCAAGATGACTCCTCTGCCACTGGTTAATCTTAACAGATTCCATGGTCGAAGCACCAGTGAAGAAAGTGAATAAACAGCCTGTACCAAGATTTCAAGTGTGCACCGAGTATATGTACACCTGGAGAAATAGTGAAATTGAATTGAATACATGAAAGTATACTAGTGGGTGTTTCTCTGAAACTACTTAGTACTTGTTGTTGACGAATGGGAAGCTTTCAAGTATTCCTGTTCAGAACATGTGCTCTGGGCTTGGACCTCAGGGCTTGGCATGATGAGTCAATGGCCAATCAAGTCACCTTTACAGCCCTCAGTTGCTGGTTTTTTTTTTTTTTATATCAAATAGGAACAAAAGTACATCACAGCATGTTTAGCTGTGCTAATATATCTAAAACATGAAGTATGGTACCTATAGAATGCTTAAGAGACTCAATTCTATCACTAATTCTTAACAAGTACTTCTCTAACATCAAAATTAATAGGAAAGAAATAGTTCATTAAGAAGCAGCACCATTGTGTTTGTGTTCATGAATACTTTAACGCTGTCAGACTAGAGTGTAGGTCATGTGCAATGTGTTTGCCTAGCCTGTAAGGTCCTGGGTTTATTCCCCAGGTACTGAAAAAGAAAGTGAAATGGCAGTCAGAAGTTAATTCTCGAGGTATTACTCTCAAACCCATCCAAAAATACTTCATCCAGTGAACCAATCAAAGTCCTTCATCCATGGTCTCTTGTGAGACCCAGGAAATGTTTGTAAATGTGCAATTACTACTTGATTATTCTGAAGCCAAATATAGAAGTTTTCAGAAAAGCACACTCTATGATTTGGGTGCACTTTCTCAATCTCCAAAGAGACATTGCAGTATTGGAATCATCTAGGAATCAAAGCTAAGAATGTCACTAAGGTGGCTATATGAAATGTATGAAAAAAAATGTACCAATGTATGGCTTAATTATGCATGCCTGCCTCTGCTTCAGCCTCCCAACTACTATTTTTAAAATTGAAAATGAGATGTACTTTTATTCCTGAGAACCAATACTGATTATTACACACACGGGGAAAATGGAAATTGCATACACCAAGCAGACAATCTAACAGAGGAACACTGACATGGGTCCAGCCTGCTGCCTCTTTCCAAAACTAGTGTGCACAGACTTAGAGTGAACACCCACCACACACAAAGTCACACCATCGCTGCTCAGCTAACATTCTTCGCGTTGTCAGAATGAAACTGCCTTGATCTTGCCTTCCACTGTCGTCAGTAAAAGAAAGTGAACAAAACTCGAATGATGGTTCCTTTTTCGCCTGGCTCCTTTTCCTTTCAAGAATCTATTCCTTCGTTTTCAAAGAGAAGTCATCTGGGGACAACAAAGTCTGGCCGTATTTATGTGGTATGACTCTCAGCAACTGCAAATGCAGGCTGAAATTGCTTTCTCTCACCCTATTTCTCCCACACACCTTTCCCAGGAAAGAAATGATAGATGCAAATGTCTCCTTTCAAAAGCAGCTCATCTGACATCACTTTCTTCCTCAAAGGAGAGCATCACAATCGTAATTGTTTGGGGGAAGAATTTCATGCTCAGAAATACAAACCGATTTAAAAATATTATTTCACTGGCTTTTTCAAAAACCTGTATATAAAAATGACACTAAATGGACTGAACATGTCATGTTTATGGATTTAGGGCTCTCTCTCTCTCTGTATAACAATAACAGTTTCTTAAAAGAAAGAGACCATGAATTTGAGATCAAATGGGGGGGGGTACATGTGAGAAAGTGGAGGGTGGAAAGGAAGAGGGAGGAAATGATATCATTATATTTCATTTAAAATAAAATTATTTTTAAAGTCTATAATGATTCATTAGAGCAGTGGTTCTCAACTTTCCTAATGTTGCGACCCTTTAATATACTTCCTCATGTTATGGTTAACCATCATCACAAAATTATTTTCATTACTACTTCATAACTATAATTTTGCTACTCTTGTAAATCATAATGTAAGTATCTGATGTGCAGAATATCTGATATTCAGCCCCTGTGAAAGTGCCATTCGACCCTCCATGGGGGTCGGGACCCACAGGTTGAGAACTGCTGTTTTAAAGGCCGAGGTCAAATTTCTAACATTTTAAGCTTGGCTTTCAATGCACAGCACATGTATGCCTAGCTCTCTCTGGCTGTGATTTGTAGAGCATCCTTTCACTACTAATTACTTCAGGTCCATGGGACCTCAAATAGTTAGAAAGATACTGTTCTTTAACTCAGGTTTTTATTTTTAAAGAGTAATGTGATTAGTGCATAAAATGTTAGAAAGTCTCTATATTTAGAACTTCACCTATAACAAGACACATTAATGTTTCTGCAGTAAAATGTCTACATTGTCTTGTAAGTGAGATGAATAAAACTTGCCAGCGTGTCCCTGGGTGCATTTGTTGTAAACCTGAGGGGCGGAGATGGATGTCAGGGCTTCTTGGATTTAGAAATAACCGATAAATCCTGTAAGTCTCTTTTTATCTTGTCTGGATACAGACTTTTGGACTTTGGGGCATTTGTTTACATTCTTTCCTAGCCAAGAATATGGCTAAGACTCCTCTATGTCAACTCTAGCTTATTAAATTCTGTCATGGGTTAGCCAAAATGTCAACTCTTTATTTGTACAAGGCTTCGTGTCAAAAGCATGGCATCTCTCCTCTGTTGCCACAGGGGTGAGTGTTTCTTTCTCATGACTAGAAAGTCCTGAAGACCGCCCTGTCTGGTTAGCCTTTGTGCCTATGGCTCCTGGACATGCATTTTCCTCAACAGAGTCAATGAGTGGAACAATGCAAGCCAGCTCCAGGAAGGCTCTCACGGCCACAAACTTGTCCATGTGTCTACTGTTCTAGTCCACACTCTTTTTTTTTTTTTTTTTTTTTTTTTGGTTTTTCAAGACAGGGTTTCTCTGTGTAGTTTTGGTGCCTGTCCTGGATCTCCCTCTGTAGACCAGGCTGGCCTCGAACTCACAGAGATCCACCTGGCTCTGCCTCCTGAGTGCTGGGATTAAAGGTGTGAGCCACCACTGCCCGGCACTAATCCACACTCTTTACAAATGAGAATGGGCTGGAGGTTTTTGGAAACTACTATTGTTAAAAAAAAAAATCTATCTTTTCTGGTCAAGTACTTTCTAGGGATTCTAAGCAAGAATTAAGTACTGTTCTTACTGGACTTCCTTCCATTTCAGCACTGAGCAGTTCTGAAAGGAACCAGTTTCTGGTTAGCACCATGCTCAAAAATCATGAGTTAAAAGATAACTATCTCACACTATACCCTACATTTTTCTAGGGCTTTGATCATGCTTGTATCACTTCCAGAAGCATGAATTAACTTATTCAGTGAATTAGAATTGTACCATCCTATTTCATAGTCTTGGTAGTGCCTGAAGCATGTGGAACTAGAGCTCACTCATCT
This sequence comes from Peromyscus californicus insignis, assembly GCF_007827085.1. Classification (NCBI taxonomy): domain Eukaryota; kingdom Metazoa; phylum Chordata; class Mammalia; order Rodentia; family Cricetidae; genus Peromyscus; species Peromyscus californicus. The sequence goes on along the minus strand of NW_026294458.1, from coordinate 19,144,715 downwards.
ATAATAACTAGTTATAATCTAATAACTCATTTAATAAGTGTCTAGAGCATATATACAAACCTTCAAAAATATTTAAAGAACGGACAAAATAAAGATATCTAGCACCCCCAAATGAAACTGTGGCACAAACCTTCATGTATTTTGCGGCTAGAACCATGTTAATTCACTGCATAATTCTGTTTGCTGTATACTACATATTATTCTACACAGTTATGTCACCACACTCAGCAGTTTAAAAAGGGGTTGATAGACTGCAGTCTACAGACCAAGTCCCCCGCTGCCCAGAATTGGTTTCCTTGGAACATCCTTCATGGCCCTCATTTGCCTACATCTGTGACAGCTTTGGACTACAACTGCTCAGCTGAGTAACTTAAATTCTCTGGCCTACAAAGCCTGAGGCGCTTACGATCTGACTTTCACTGAGCAGTTAACAGATTACTGACCTAGAGGCAGAAACTAAAGGCAATAGATCAAAACAGGAAAGAAGACACAAACTATAAAAATCAATCAAAAAACTGTCATACACTCAAAAGTCACAATAGTGGTGCCATTTTTTTTTGCGGGGGGTGGGGGGAGGGAGGCAGGCAAACATTGGCAAGTACCTTAACCAGTCATTAGTGCATTAATATTTTAGTGTATTAATATTTTACTTTGTTTTATTCTTCTTTCCCTTTGCCATGAGACAGGGTTTCTTTGTCTAGCCCTGGCTGTCCTGGAACTTGCTCTGTAGAACAGACTGGCCTCAAAATCACAGAGATCTGCCTGCATCTGCCTCCTGGGTGCTGAGACTAAAGGCATACACCATCACCACCCAAATGGGACTACATATTTTCATAGTACAATGTAACTATTAACACTGGTTCAGAGAAATCCATTAAAGATAATATATATATATATATATATATATATATATATATATTGAAAAGCTAAGTTTATGCTGCATTATAAAATATTTGTAAGAAGGCTTTTGCTTTTGTTATTTTTAAATTTTTATGAAAAGCCTCATACTGAAAGCAGCAGGTTTTATATCTAGAGATTTTACTCAAATAAATCTTTTTTTTTCTGAACAATGTATTAAAATTTTTAAGTTCTCCAGGGCCGGGAAGGAGGCTCAGTGGGTCAAGTACTTGCTACACAAACATCATACCTGAATTCACATCCCCAGGCCTATGTAAGAACTGAGTATACTATCTATGCTCCTGTAACCCCAGGGCTTGGAAGTCAGTGATAGATACAGATCCCAGAAGCTCACTGCCCAGCCAGATTATCTGAAATGACAAGTTCTAGATCCACCAAGAGACCCTGTCTCAAAAACAAAACAAGACAAAAAAAGCTAGTACAACATCAGGAATCAACCCCTGGTGTCCATATGCATATGCAGGGTCAAGGACACAGCCCACACAGGTGTGTACATACAAATCTCAATCTCTCTCTCTCTCTCTCTCTCTCTCTCTCTCTCTCTCTCTCTCTCTCTCTCTCTCACACACACACACACACACACACACACACACACACACACACACAAGATAATGATAATAATAAATGCAAAAAGTGGAATGTTCTCTAAAACTATTATAAAAGCATGTGAAGCCTTATAGTATAGGGTTTTACAGAGCTGGTGATGGACCCAGACCTCCTGCACTCACACTTCAGCTCATCACTTGCTAATGTGTGCCACTGACAGGGAATCAGGGAGCACTAACAGGCCTTGATTCCCCTTCAGCTCAGGGATCAGTTTGTCTAGATAAAATGAAACATCTGTTTCAGGGGAGTGGTTGCAGCTACCTCTCTGAGCTTCCATGTTCTTATTTCTGAAGAAGGCTTGAGGGAAAGACACAGACACATAAGGGGAACACATGAGGAGAGCTTGAAACTTCATAAACAGAAACAGTTTCACTGGTAAGCTGAGCCATGCCCAAGAACACCTTATCCTACTTTCCAACCTGATGGGAGCCCCTTGGTGGTCAGGATGCTGGCAATCAGCAGTTGTCTCCAGCACTGAATTATACGGGATCCCTGGGCCAAATACAGGTGCCTGAGAAATCAAGTAACACGGAATCCTCAGTGGTGTGAACACTAATCTAACGCTTGCTCTCAGGTCCTCCCGCCTGACCATGTATAAATTCAATTACTAGGACAAGCGTATCAGTTGATTGTACCAAACACGTTTCCCACGGCACTGATTCCAGGAGGCATTTCTTTTGCGAACCCATGAAAATGAACCATGAGCATCATAAAGAACAACCATCCACTGTGACATTTGTGATAGTGAACTCTCCCCTCCACAGCCATTACCTTTCTCTCTCGTAGAAAATCCTTCACAGCAGGTGTTTTATGCATGTTTCACCTTCCAGCTGGGCTGGGAATTCTGTCTCTCAGCCGGCTGTCATTGCTTCCAACTGCCCAGGGGAAAGTAGCCAGGGTATGCCTAGAGGACTGGAGTTGAGGAAGCTGGAGAAGATAGCTCCTAGGAGCAAAGGGATTGGCCACAAAGCATCCAAAGGGTTCTTTCACGGACTAAATCTCATTGCCAGTGTGAGAATCCACCAACAAACTGAGGGCTAATGGATGGTACTGTAGAGACTTGAGAAAACCTTTTATCCTTCTAATCCTTTCACATGTGGAACTTCCTGTCTTTGCTCAAAAAGCAAAGTCAGTGTTGCCCTTCTCGGTCAGTGTTAGAGATATTCGAGCTTTGGGTAAAGGCACAGGAAACACATGCTTATACTTTCTGAGACAAATTTGGTTTGATAATTTTGAGAAGAAAAATTATATAGTTTGCCTGATTAAAGACATAGGGATCTCTGTGTTCTGGGTGTATTCCAACCAAAGAAACTAAAGAAGAAATCATTACCTCTCTAACTCTGAGCTTAATTCAAATGTCTAGCTATGAATGTTGCCTTGGGAAAGGCCTACTAACTGAGGCTGGTATTCCAGGGGCTAAAGATTTTGACACATGAGGCTCACTGACTAGGATCCAAACCGTTTGCCATTTATCATCTGTGTTACTTTGGACAAGTTAGATGATCTTTCTGAGTTTCAACTGCTCTGTTTAACTACTGGTAAGAATGATTGCTTACACAGTACTTTAAGGGCCTCTATGACATCATACACAACATATCTAATACATGGCAGGCTTAGAATAGCAAACTAAATACATCAAGCTTATGATTTGATTATTCATTATTCATACTGAAGGATCACATCTGTCATATATGGTATTCCAAATGGCACTATCTGCTCTGTCCCTGATAACCAGGATGACTTGTAGAAAGTAGAACAAAGTTGAAATGCCCAGATTCCAGCTCAACCTCCACAATATTCCTTAGAGATTCCAAACTCTTAGTGTGATAATTTCATGTTGCAATTTTGCTGACCACTTTAGTTTCCATGAACTGCACTGGAATCCTTTGTTGGAATACATGCTGGCCATTTCCAATGACAGTAGGAAAGGAATGGAATTCTCCCAGTGCGCATGCTTCCTGTGCACTCAGACTTCTCTACCTGTTCTTTAAAGTGGCTCACAGTGAGTGTATCTTCCTGTGCCTAGTTACAGGAGGGACTCCCTAGTCACACCACCCTGAACTTCCTTATAGCATTTTTGCCCCTCTGGTAAACCCCGGTCTCTCTCTTCTCATCACCTCAGTCACACTTATTTATTTGAGGGGAAGTGGTCTGTAGTCATTTTTGTACTTTGTAATGTAGTAAAATTTTTAAAAGGAATGTTAGAGTCTATTAACATTGATACTTGGACAAATTTAGATTACACTGTGGTAAAATTGGCCACATAAAAATGATAATAGATTCTGAACAGCTTTTGTGAATGCAAAACTGGATCCAAAGATAATAGTAAACATTTTATTTCCAGTGAGTTCTTCAAAATACTTGATCTGGGCCCATGGTATGAGAGGTTAGTCACTGAAACTAGTATTCTCCCTACAGCACTGGCCAGGGTTACCTACTGGCCACAAGGAGGAAAATGAACATTTCTGATCTACAGCTTATCTCATATTTTCTTGATCTTTTCAAAAGAGAGAATCCATATTATTTTGAAAACTCTTCCTAAGGTGAGAGATATTGTAGTGGTGTGAATGAAAATGGCCTCCATAGGCTCATAAGGAGTGACACTGTTAGGAGGTGTGGCCTTGTTGGAGTAGGTGTGGCCTTGTTGGAGGAAGTGTGTCACTGGGGGCGGGCTTTGAGGTTTCAGAAGCTCAAGCCAGGCCCAGTGTCACTCTCTCTTCCTGCTGCCTGAGGATCTGGATGTAGAATGCTCAGCCCCTTTAACACCAATGTCTGCCTACACTCTACCATATTTCCTACCATGATGATAACGGACTAAACCTCTAAATGCAAGCCAGCCCCAATTAAATGTTTTCCTTTATAAGAGTTGCCGTGGTCATGGTGCATCTTCACAGAAATAGAAACCCTAACTAAGACAAAAGTTGGTACCAGGGACTGGGGAAATGCTGTGGTAGGCCAGCCTCTGCTTCTTGTTGATGGAATATGGACTTTGAGACTTTGGAAAACTAAAAAATTAGAAAACCAGTTGAACACTTTGAGCGGGGGCCTAATGGGCCATACTAGTAGGAGCATGGAAGACAGTGCTGAGGGCAATTTAAAGTGTAGGGGCCTGGCTCAAGAGGTTTCAGAGGAGAAGAATATTAATATGTGGCCTAGAGATCATTCTTGGGATACTTTGGTGAAGAACATGGCTGCTTTCTGTCCTTTTCCAAAAAAAATCTGCATGAGCTAAATTAAAGAGTTTTGGATTAACAGCTTTAGCAGAGGCAATTTCAAAACAGCCTAATATTGACTGGTACATGGTTATTACTGGCCACTCTTATGCACATCTATAATGAAAAGGAACAAACTGATCAAGGACAAATACAGAATCAAGATAAAAAGTTTAAAGAAAAACTTGGTTCTATAAATGGGATAAAGGGTGTAGTGCCCTCAGAGCAAGATAACACCCAGCTAACCTTTCACCTTGTGAAAAGGAATTAAAGAAAGGCCTAGGGCCAGGCTTGGTGATACATACCTTTAATCCCAGCACTGGAGAGGCAGAGGCAGGACGATCTCTGAGTTCAAGGTCAGCCTAATCTACAGAGTGAGTTTTAGGACTGCCAAGCTTAGGGAGTGAAAGAAACCACCAAAAACAGAAAGCTGGTAAAAATGTATTTGAATGAAGGAACCATGTTCCAGCTTCAGCTAGTAGCAGAATTTGGCAGCTTCAGCCATGTGGTTCTGGCTTTGGAGTCAAGGGTGTTATGAAATCTTGCTCTGAGACTAGGGAAAGCTGCTGGGGCCAGGCATGTGTTAGGGGGTGTCCCTGCATGGAGACCCAGAGAGGCCATTGCATGAAGCTGTAAAGTTGAAGTCTGGATTGTGTTGAAGATCCCCAGATACTGAAGATGCTAGAGTCATGGAATACCTGCTGGGGAAAGTTTCTAACAGGGAGTGGATCCAGCCCAAAAGACTTATCAACTGGTCCTGGTGGGCAACCAAGAAGACTAGCAAGAACCTATATTGTTTGGGGGGGCTCCAAAAGGGGTGCTCGAGATGTTGGGCATTAGTCATCAGAATGCACTTTATACATCCATGGGATTATCAAAGAACAAATGTAATAAAAATACAAATGAGAGAAAATCCTTTTGAGTTCTTAGTTTAAAAATGTACTAAATGGCTCTTTTTAATAAGCAGATCACTAGAAATATAACTGATTTAAAATAGTGAAATAAGGTAAGACATCTTTAATGAGTTGGACCCTGTAGCTATACTTCTAAATGGGTGCTTTTGAACAAAACTTCAAAACATACACATTCTCTGTTTTTTAAGTGTTGGAGTGTGCTGAGAGAGAAGGGGAGATTTCGATCCAGTACATGGAGACTTCTTGTCAATTTACCTGCTGTCAGTTGTTTGACTTAAAGACTTTAATTTCTAAAGTCTTGATTTACATGTTTAAAATATAAATTGGGGACTGGAAAGATGGCTCAATGGCTAAGAGCATTTGTTGCTCTTGCAGAGGACCAGGGTTCAGATACTAGCACCTACATCGTGGCTCAAAAACACCTGTAGGTCCATTTCCAGTGAATCCAGTGTTGACCTCTGTGGATAGCTATATAAGCATGGTGCACCTAAACTCAGTCAGGAGTGTGCACATGCACAAGAACAAAGAATAAATAGATAAATGTAAAATACAGATCAGGAACAGAATTTTAAAATTCCAAATTTGAGTTTTAATTGTTGAAGGTTTAGATGTTACCCAGTCATTGAAGTTACCTTCATTAAACAAGTGGAAAATGTTTAAGAAAGGAAGTAGATCACAGGGGATGGTTAGCCATGTGTACTATTTATTTTTCTACTGCTGTGATTAAAAACTATTACCTAGGAAACTTATAGAAGACAAGGATTGCTTGGGGTCTACACTTTCAAAATGACAAGTCCATCACCATCACAGCTGGGAACCATGGCAACAGGCAAGCATGGCAGCAGGAGCAGCCACTAAAAGCTCATGTCTTAAACCTCAAGCAGGAAGCAGAGAGTCAACTTGGAATGGTATGTAGCTTTTAAAACTTCAAAGCCTGGCCCTAATGACTTAACTTCTTCCAGCAATACTGCTTCCTAAACTTAACCAAACAGTGCTACCAATTGAGGATCAAGTATTCAAATGCCTATGACCAAGTGAGACATCTCATACAAACCACCACATCCCAGTCCTTGGCCCCATAGGCTTCTGGCCATATCAGAATGCAAAATGCATTTAGTCCAATTCCAAAAGCCCCCATAATCTCTCAGTTTTAATACTATTTAAAGGTCCAAAATCTCTTCTGAGACTCAAGGCAATATCTTAATTATAATTTCTTATAAAACAAAAAAGCAAATTGCATACTTCCAATGTTCAGTGACAATGAATATATATCACCATTCCAAATAGCAGGCTGTGGGGGGCACAGTGAGGAAATACTGAACCAAAGTAAGACCAAAACCCATCAGGTCAAAGGCCAAATCCTGTAGCTCCGCATCTGCTGTCAAAGGCTTAACTGGTCCCTGCCCTCCAGCTTTGCTGCCTGCAACATACGTCTCTCTCTCGTAGGTTGTTTCTACTCCCAGGCTGCAGCTCTCCTTTGCAAACATCCCACTGCTCTGGCATCTTCAACTTCCTGGGGTTTCCAACACAATTCAGGTTTTATTTCCACAGCTTCAAGCAATTGCTTTTCAAGGTTTCCAGGCAGGGTGTTCTCTGCCTCCCACCTGGCCTCAATGGCTCTCTGAAATGGAGGAGGAAGATTCCACAACTCCTTTACACAGGTATCCTTCGTGACTGCACTGTCAACTTTGGCTGCCAAATTGAGACGGACCCTGACCCCTTGTATCACATTTGCAGCAATGTGATTTGTTGCTCATTTCTAGGAGCAGACAACTCCCTTTTTCTTTCCTTTCCTTTCCTTTCCTTTCCTTTCCTTTCCTTTCCTTTCCTTTCCTTTCCTTTCCTTTACTTTACTTTACTTTCCTTTCCTGGGTCATAAGATAGCTGGGTAGAGTGGAGTCCTGAGGACACCTTCCCCTTTATTCCAATGTAGAACTGGCCTCCCCTTAATGTCTTTATGTCTTTCATCACAAACCTTGCCTGGAATATTAAGTTCTTGGGTTCTCTTTTTCTCTTCAAGCTATCCATTTTGTAATTTTTTTTTCTTCTCCACTTTTTCTTTTGTCGGCCGGTATAACAGTCATTAATAATAATAACATGGCAATTAATATTAAGCTGTTTTGAAATCTCCTCCACCAAAGAAATTAGTCCATTACTTTTTTGATTTGGCCACAGGAAAGTTCTTAGGACAAGGGCAGAAAGCAGCCACATACTTTGCCAAAATATCAGAAGAAAGGACCCTAGCCCAATGGCTAATATTGTTGCCCCTGACGCTCTTCAGCTGGGCCCCCACAGTCCACATTGTTCCTAGCACTGTCTTCCAAGCTCCTACTAGGATGATCAGATGAGCTCTATTCACAGAGTCTTCAATGGCGTTCTAGCCCAGAACCCTAAATCTTCCAGATTCCTCATAAAAAGGCATGGTCAGGTCCAATCTGTCACAGCAATTGCCCACTCCTTAGTAACAACTTCTGTGTTAGCTAATTTTCTATTGCTTTGATAAAACACAGTGTCCAAGGCAACTTAGAAAAGAAAGGGGTTTGGGGACATATGGTTCCAGAGGGTTAGGATCCATAATTCCAGGGACAGTATGGCACTAGGCCACAGATAGCTGAAACTGGAAGCTGAGATGTGAGGGCTCACACCTCAAACAGCAAGCCAGAGGCAGAGAGCAAACCAGGAGTGTCATGTGACATTGGAAACCTCAACACTTCCTTGAGCTGTTCGCATCAAAAATATCTTTGAGGAACTCAGCAGTTAAAAATGCTTATTGTTCTTGCATAAGACCCTGGTTCCATTCCCAAAACCCACATGATGGGCCTCAACTCCAGTTCCAGGGGATCTGATGCCCTCTTCTGACTTCCATGGGCATTGGGTATGCACATGGCGCACATGAATTTATGTAGGCAGAACATTCATTCATATAAAATAAATCAATTGAAAAATCTTTGTGAGTCATTTCCAGTGAAGTCTTTATATTATTTTATTAAAACAAACCACTCCTGTGTTTGTGAATAGGCATTATAATGAACATGACAGATCATGTTTCTTACTATATCAAAAAAGCTAGCTGCACGAATTGTTATTAGTCTGAAAAATCTGGGCTATTTATCCATGTAAAGTCATTGAACAACTTTAATTTACCATATTCTGCCATCAAATTTGTGATTCAAGAAAGCCACTCTGGTACTAATATGGAGATTGGGAAGACCAAATGATTCTGTCAACAAATTTAAGTCCTATATTATGATAAATACAGATATTGAAAAAATAAGAATGTGGGATTTGATACTTTGGGACATAGTACTGACTAAATGTGGAAACTCACTGCACGGGGCAGTGGTGTTATACTGAGAACTAAGGAGCTCAAATTTAAAACAGGAGCCCTAACTAAACACTCCACTGTGACAGAATAACAGCTGTTTATGATAGACTTGCGATGTGCCACACACGGTCTTATGGACTGGGTGTGAGCATGGGCTCACTGGGTCCAGGAGCGAGCATGACTTGAGGGTTGTAGCCTACACACTTCTGTCCCAAGCTCTCTGCCTCCTACCTATTGCTGCAACAGGAACATCAGTGAGCTCCTGCTACCAAGAACCAGATTCCTACAGACAAACTTTCTCTGCCATGATATACACTGTAGCTTCTGAGCTGTGAGCAATCCCCCCTCTCCTATCTTGAATTGCTTCTGTCAGGATATTTGACACAATGAAGATGAAGAGTAATACATATCAGCAACAACAAAAGATAATCAAGATAAAATCACACTTGAACTAGACATGAGGAAATTGTGATAGTTTATCCTATGTGCAAGCTGGACCAGGCCACAGGGTGTCAGGACAGTTAACCAAACATTATTCCAGCTGTGTCTGGAAGGCTGTTTCTGAATGTGATTCATACATGAATCAGTAGACGAAGGAAGGCAGGTGTTCTTCCTGTAGTGAGTGGCTTTTTTCCATCAACTCAAAGACTGCATAAGAGACCTCTCCTAGTGTGTTCATACTGACATTAAAGCAACAACTCTTCTGGGACTTGGAGCCTGCCAGCTTTACAACTAGACCTTATATGATCAGCAGTACATATCAACTGGACATGGAGTGGAACTACACACCAGCTCTCCTGTGTCTCTAGCCTGCAGGCTACCAGTACTGGGACTTTTCAACCTCCACTTTTTATGAGCTAACTCCATGCCCCCTTTCTCTTTCTCTAAAGAACCATGACTAATACAGAAATCAGTACAAAGGAATAGAGTGTATCAAGTTTGCTACACCCTAAAGAAAGGCAGCGGTCATTTGAAATATACTAAAGAGACAATCAGACCGTCAAGTCAGGCAAAGAGATAGAGGTATAAAGGTGGATTGGAGCTACGAAATGAAGGACCCCTGAAATATAGCTAGAGTTCAAAGATCATTTAAGAAAAAAATTCATTGCCCCTTGTGTTTTAGGCCTGTGATCCCAGCTACTCCAAAGGCTGGGGCAGTGATATCACAAGCTTAAATACTGCCTGTGCTCCAAAGTGAGTTCAAAGCCAGCCTGAGCAAGGTAGGAAGGTCTTGCCTCAACATAAAAAGTTAAAAAAAAAAATCTGAGCTATTTCTCAGTGATAGAATACTTCTCTGGCATGCAAGAGACTCTTGGTTGAACCCCTAGTACCACACAAAAAGAACAGAATAGAAAAGAAAAAATGAATCAAAGTTTTGAAAGGTCCTTTTAAAACTGAAATGATAAAATCTCCTATAAAGTGTTACCACCCAGACCCAGACCCAGAGCTATGAGTTGGTCCATCCCATCATCCACCCCATCTATGAACTGCTAGAACATGTGAAGGGGTTAGTACTGCAGACTCAAAGTTACAGGATCTCCGTGACACAGGACAACAGCAGGAAATCCAAGAGGAGCCCCAGTGAGGGCCCAGTATTGATGATGTAGCAAAAACCAGAGACCTCAAACCAGACCAACCACTCAATGCAATGAACACTTGCCAGTAACAATACATGGACTAAAGGACTGTGTGAATCACTGTGTCATACAAGATTTTCCTTTTTTTTTTCTCTTTTCTCTTATTTTTTTTTATGGGGGGGTGGGGTAGGGTTGCCAGAGGGCAGGGCTGCAAGGATAGGAAGAGACAAGGAGATGACTGAGATTCAGATGCATGATGTGAAATTCACAAAAAAAATCAATAAAAGGTTAAGTTTGAAAAAAAATGTAATGTTTACAAACTCAATAGATTATGAAGTCATGATATTTTCAATTAAATTTATTTTATATAAAAAATTAAATGTTTCAAATATTTTGAAGGATATAGATACTTATTTTTCTCCTTTAAAAATAACAATCACAGAAGGGAGAGCCTCATCTTTCTTTGTTTCCACCGCTTGGAAGACACTCTACTATCAGGTATAGTGAGTCACTTATTGAGATGACCTAGTAACTGCAGCTAGATTTTATGTATCATGCTAAATCAAAAACAGTGTACAAAGTTCTCAACTGTTTCTACTCATGGCAGAGTAACTAGAATAGTATTTACCTTCCAGCCGTAAAGAACTTAAAATTTACAAAAACTATCTGGAAATATTCATTCTTCCCTGCATGGATAGGATATGCTGTGTGACCCTGATCTTCATGAGGAATGGGAACATGAAGTGAGATCCAACCCCCACTGATGCCAGCTTTCCTCTTGGGGCCCCTTTCCAGGAATCAGGATATGTTGTAGAATATTGTTTAAGGTGTGTTACTTTTGTTTATGTTGCTTTTGTTTAACTCTATGAAGCTGTGCTACTGTGCCTGTCTAAAACACCTGATGGTCTAATAAAGAACTTAACAGTCAATAGGAGAAAGGATAGGCAGGGCTGGCAGGAAGAGGGAATACAAAGAAGGAGAAATCTGAAAGAAGAGGTAGCCAGAGAAGGAGGAGGACTCCAGGGTCCAGCCACCCAACTCTACAGCAAACCATGATGTAAGAGTAAGATTTACAGAAGTTAGAGAATGGGAAAAGCCCTGAGGCCAAAAGATAGAAAAGATGATTTAAAGTTAAGGAAAGAAACAAGCCAAGCTAAGGCTGGGCATTTATAATTAAGAATAAGCCTAAGTGTGTGATTTATTTGGGTGCTGGATGGCAGGCCCCCCAAAAGAGTAAGAAAAAACAAACAACAACAAGCATGGAAGATCAAATCTCAAAGAGGATGGCAGTCTCAGACAAGAAGATTTGGTCCACAGTAGTGGGAGCTCATTGATATTCCTATTGCAGCAATGGGTAGGAAACAGAGAGCTCAGGCCAGAAGTGACAGGGCTACAGCCTTCAGCATTTAGCACACAAGGTGCAGATCAGAAGTCGGGGCTGCTAAGGTATTTGGAATTAGTGAGTCAAAGAACTAAAGAGAGTGAGCTCCACTGAGTAGGTTCAACACCCCAAATTTGTTTAAAAGTCAACTTAGGCAACTCACTAGGTTAGCAAGCCTTGGTTGTATAATTGAATAAAACTTCCTTTGTGGAACCAGTATATATATTTGAAAAAAATAAAGCAAGAAATCTTCACAAAGACTCCCCCTCAGGTCCCATTCCAAAGATGAACTATTTGTTTACATGTCAAGTTTCTGTGAGGTTCACCAGGCAGCAACCAGTGCAGGAGTCCTTCAGTGTTCCTCTTACAGAGATCAAGGACCTTACTCAGCACTCAGGGATGTCAGACTTCTAACCCAGGCAGAGTGGGTACATCTTGCTCAACAACTCATTTATTTAGCTTAGAAGTCAGAAATATTATGCTCGTGAGTGAAGGCCATGCCCTTGATAAAGGTCAATGCACAGGGCTAACAATGAATTAAGACAAAACTTTAAATCAGTTCTAACACAGTCAATAGGAAGTACCAGTCAGTATGTAGCTTACACACTTGCAAAGTGTGAGCAAAACCAAGCACTCTTCAAAGCAGAACAACACATAACAGGTTTCCTACAACACACCACCCTTAATGTCTAGTGCATAAGGAAATATTGCCAGACATGCATTAAAATAAGGGAAAAAGTGTCACCCACAACCAAACATGAAAGAAGTTGACATAAACAGATCTGGAGTTGGTACAGGTATTGCAATAAGTAGATAGAACTTCCCAACCATATTAGATGATAGATAGGTGGTCCATAGATAGGCATATAGATAGATAGAGGGATGGTTGATAAATAGATGGAAGTATAAACTTAAAGAATAATATACACATTTTATATTCACAATGTAGGGGATTCTCTATAGCAAAAGGAAAGTTATACAAAGAGTTAAATGAGAATTATAGGACTGAACAATATAGTTTCTGAATAAATTCATGGGGAAAAATAGCGTTTGGTTGTATATACAACAACAACAACAACAATGAGATTGAAGATATGAATAAAAGCAAACCAATTTAATGACAGGAAAAATTAAAGGAATAAATAGATTCCTAATATTTCAGGTAATTCAAATTAGTGAGAAAACACAGCAGAAAAGGAGAAAGAGAAGAATTAAGAGAGAGAGAGATGAAGGAAAGACAGACAGTTAGATAAATAGATAGATTATAGATAGATGGTAGATCATACATACATACATATGTAGATGATATAGAAAGATAAAAATATATGGATGGATAGATAGACAGATGATAGATGATAGATGGTAGGTAGATGGTAGATCACACATACATACATAGGTAGATAATGTATAAAGATAAAAATACATGTATGGATAGATAGACCATAGATAAATGAAAAAAATAGATAGATAGATGGTAGATAGATGGTAAATTATACCTACATACCTAGGTAGATGATACATAAAGATAAAAATATATGTGTGGATAGATAGATGATAGATAGATAGATAGATAGATAGATAGATAGATAGATAGATAGATAATAGATGATAAACAGAAGACCTTAACAATCTGTTTCACAAGACAACCTTGAGATCCAAGAAGTTAAGTAAACTATGAGCCATGTAAACAAAACACAAACCCCTAGCACACACTAATTGAATTTCTGAAAACAGTTGAGCCAGTGGCCACAAAAAAAAAAATCTTAAAGATGATCATAAACTGAAGAACCATTGCATGCAGAGAAATATTCAGAAAGGAAACTAACTTCTTTTTTTTTTGGAAATTAACTTCTTATTTGGGAAAATGATCCTTGCTCAGAGAAGCTTCCTCCTGCAGCAGATGGAACAAATACAGAGACCCACAACCAGACCTTATGCATAGAATGAGAGACCTTGGAATACTCAGCCCTAAAAATGGGATGTTTCCATCAAATCTCTCCCCCAAGGCTCAGGAAACCCCATGGAAGGGGGGGGGACGGAAAGAGTGTAAGATGCAAGGGGGATGGAGGACACCAAGAACACAAGACCCTCGGAATCGACATGATCAAAGCTCATAAGAACTCACAGAGACAGAGGCAGCATGCACAGGGCCCGCAAGGTGTACACCGGGTCCTCTGTGTATATTTTATGACTTCCAGTTTGGTGTTTTTATGGGATTCTTGAGTGTGCAAATGAGTGGGTCTCTGATTCTTGTGCCTCCTCTTGGGATCTTTTCCTTCTGTTTGTCTCGCCCAATTCCAGTGTCACAGTTTGTTTTATGTTATTATATTTTATTATTTGTTTTCTAATGAGAGACTGAAGGTGAGTGGATGTGAATGGGAGTGGAGGAACTGGGAGGTGTGAAGGGGGGAAACCGTATTTGGGATATATTGTGTGTAAAAAGAATCTGTTTTCAGTAAAAAGGGGGACAGCACTATATGAAAATATTGTTTATCTAGACTACTGGTTTGGAGAACTCTATTCAATTTTATTCTTCTAAAAAAAAATCTGCTGCACATTTCGAATTTATTGCTATTCAATAAATTCGACATTATAAAAAGACCAAAAAGAAAAAAAAATGATCCCAGACTAGTTTGAAATAAAAATGCTTTAAGTAAATATACAGTCAACTCAGAATGTCACATTAACTGGAACCAATACTTCTAAAACTAGGATGAAACAAAGAATTTTACAATGAATAGATCACCAAACAGAAAGGTAAAATAATTCTATATGTGTGTGTGTGTTACATTTATCTAGTGACTAAGTAACCAAATACATGAAGTAATGTGGATAGAAACAGAGGAAGAAATAACAACATATAAAAAGAAGGGTACTGCAGCATCCCACTTTGGGTAGGGGATGGATCATCCAAATGAGGTCAGTAAGAGAGCAGTGGTACGCAATGCAGCATCCCACTTTGGGTAGGGGATGGATCATCCAAATGAGGTCAGTAAGAGAGCAGTGGTGCGCAACAGGCTTCAGTGGACACAAACACACAAGGCACCCTCACCCAAACCAGCAGACATGCTCTTTTCAAGCTCATGCAGAATGTGCTTCAGCACAAATCACATCATGAAAGAAGCATCAACTACTTAAGAAGACTGAAATCACACCAGATGTCTCTCCCTGCGGCAATGGATTGACACTCAAGGCAGAAGGAAAACCTGAAAAATTCACAATTAAGCGGAAACCACAATGCAAAGTTTTGAGTAAATGAAAAACCAATGTGTCTAAGAAGAAAGAAAGCAGAAAAATCAGAAATAATCTTCAGGAAAATGTAAGTGAAAAACAAACAAACAAACAAAGCAGCATACAAAAATCAACCTAGGGCAGGCAAAGCAGTCCTAGAAAGGACATTAATAGAAGTCAATAAAAAGAAGAAAAGTCGAGGCAAACACTGCAGTGGCATCTTTGAAAGGACCAGACAAGGAAAAACAAAGTAAGCCCAAAGTTCACAAAAGAAACTAATTATATAGGAAATAGAAAAGTGATAGGAAAAATAAGACAGCTCAATTTCAAGGGTTTTTTGTTTTTGTTTTTTTTTGTTGTTTTTTTTTTTTAAGTTTAACCAGCAAATTTTCAAGACAGGTGAAGAAGAAACCATGCAAGTCTAAAATAAATAAAACAAGTCATAATGAGACAGGGACATTGTATTAGGCCATAGAAATAAGTATTATAAGAAACTACTGGAGAAATAAGAGAGGGAGGGAAGGAGAGGGAGAGAGGGAGGGATGGAGGAGGGGTGGGCAGACAAGCTTAGAAATATGCAATCAACCCAGCTTGAATCTAGAGACAAAATCCAAGCAGCTGGTGGATAGTTGGCCAGTCTGGCCTCCAAGGATTCAGTGTTGCTGCACCAGGCTCATCATCCCTTCAGATCCACTGCTCCCACATTCACCATTTGCTCCACGTCAGGATTTCATTCACACAATCTTGATTTCCCCCCTTTTCTGTCTGTAGCAGCTGCCAGTCAGTGTTTTAATGCAGTGTCAGAGGACAGGGTGGAAAGTTTCAATCTCATCGCTCCCGAAGGAGGAAAGAGATCAAACTGTAACGGTAATGTTCAGGGACATCACCTTGACTAGGAGTGAACAAGTTCCAGTGTGAACACAGCTGCACCTAGAGCAGTCACAAGGGGCACAGCAGTCAGCTAGTGCATATGAAGAGCGTGCTGAAACAGAGAGAAATCCCGCGGAACTGCGTGACTCTGTCTTCACCAATTGACAGCAGGAAGCGCATGGCCACAGTTAACACTTGAACTTTGGAGGCAAGCTACTTTGAATACTTCTCTCTGTGCCCCGGTTTTTCCATAGATTTGTTGCACGAATTAATCTCAAGATGAAGGAACGTGTGTGAGTAGATATGTGTGCTTGTAATCACCAGGGGAAAATCCACTTAGTGTGGCTACATTTTTCAGAGTTTTCGTTTTCTACATCAGTTAATGATTAATTCTGAAAATGAGGCCTTGTGTTTATACTGGACATATACAAGGGCCGCGGCAGCGGTGGCGGCGGCTGCTGCTGCTGCTGCTTCAGTGGCTGGATGTTTGCAGCTCTTGTGCTTCAGGGCCAGTATTTTTAGGAAGATTTTCCTGCACCAGCCAGTAGTGGGTACTTTGCCATAGGACTTTACAGCATGCTAATTGGAATGGAATCATTGACTTCCCTACTGCATAAAGCTTAAAACTACTTGGTTGTTGAGGACTCCACACTTACAGCTCTCCACATACAACAGAAATCATGGTTCACAGTTCATTATCGCCTAGAGTGCTGCTCCCAAAATAGACAACCGCAAGTTTGAGGCCTGATGCAGCATGAATACAGCCTTGAGCTTGGCAATGCACGCAGCACTGCGTTGATAAATATTCCTTAAGTATCTGTTTTGATGTGCAGAAAGCTTGCAGTGGACCCAAAACCAAGCCTTAAAGGAGGCTTACTCACAGTGTGAATGTTTCCTAGGAATGTAAGCTCTCGAGACAATTGCCCTGGCTCTAATCCAGTCTGTGCTACATGCTTTGGAACTTAGCCACACCTTCGTGGAGTCAGTACAGACCTCCAAGCTATGTGAGTGTTGAGTAGAATCATCCATGCAAAGCTTTCTGAGCTGATCCTTCCATGTAGCAGATGCTCAATGAATTATTGTGATCTGCAACACACAACACACACACACACACACACACACACACACACACACACACACACACACACATACACATAATCATGGTGCATCTTGATGACTTAATGAGAATTCCAAGACCTGAAGTAAGTTTACTTAGAAACGATTGACTCCCTGCTTATGTATCCCAAATGCTGTCAAATTACTATAATCTAAAAGCGATATGTGAAATTGAAGATATGGAGATTAAAAAATAGTCTTATATTCAAAGGAACCCATGTTCACTGGGGAGAAATAACAAGAGCAGATTTATGTTTATGGGAGCCCCCCATCCCATACTGCGTCAGTGGGTGCATGTCACAGGTCTTTACACAAACCTGTGGGTTGGTTCTGCAGTATCCACACTATAAACTCAAGGAAACCGACTTACAGAGTATATAAGTGGCTTCCCAGCTCACCCACTGGGAACCAAAATGAGAGTTCGGAAATTCAACCGCAAGAAGCCTGACCCCAGACTTAATCCTTGGGTTCTGAATACCTCCTGAATATCAGTCTTAGGAAATGTACAAAACAACAAGGTGATGGAGAGAGGCCAATACTTCTGTGACATCCCATGGATGCTCCTTGGATAGGGTGGGTTTTCATTACTAAAAGTCTGTGCTCATTCATGCTCTCAGACTACCCTGAGGTTTCTCCTCTTTAAATCCATCTATTGAAAAGCCAGACACGGTGGCGTACCTTTAATCCCAGCACTTCGGAGGCAAAGGCAGGCGGGTCTCAGAGTTCGAGGCCAGCCTGGTCTACAGAGTGAGTTTCAGGACAATCAGGACTACACAAGGAAACCTTGTTTCAAAAAACAAACAAAATTTATCTGCGGTAATTCTTCAAACGGTATTTCCAAATCTAGACTCCAAGATTTCCTAAAATAAGAACAGATGGAGACAACGGAAAACTTGGAATTGTATTCCCAGTATTTTTTCTGTAAAGAAAATTCCTTTTTATATAAATTTATAAAAGTTATAACGCATTAAACGATTGCACAATTCCGGTGACACAGACAAATACCAGAAAGGCCACACGATGGCAGCAAAGCACAGCTAAAGGCTGCCTGCGGCGCCGGCCCGGGGTTCGCACAAACACACCCACCAATTCCTAATGTTTTCCGGGAAGTTCCTGCTTATTAGTCAGCAGGGCGATGACAGCACTTCCGCAAAGCATTTCCACGCTCCGCAGGCATTTCCTCGTCGGCCCTAGGCCACCCCTCTGAGTCCTGCAGGGTTAGAGCCTTCAGAGGGATATGGACCCTGAGTTACTTCCAGGTACCAGCAGCCTCTGGGAGGCCCGAGGCCAGGCAAAGCTCCAGACCTTGTTGGCCGCCATCGTTTCTGCTAAAATGTGCTCCGGGGAAGACAGAGCGGAGGTACTAAAACTTCAAGGACTATAAGATATTACTCATGAAAATTAATGGGGAAAGGAAATGATTTTCATTTTTAAAAAAATAATACATACATACACACACACACACACACACACACACACACACACACACACACACATACACAACGCCTATTACAGAAAGCTTGACTGAAAAAGAAGTAACAGAAATAAACTCAGAGGAAAACTCACTCAGCCTTGAGGGGTCACGTGCATTGCTGCCCTACTATCGCAAACGTATGCAAACCTTTGACCTCACAGCTTATGTTCTGAGGCAGCCTGATCAAAATCAGGATGTCCACAGGGCTGTGCTCCTCGGGTGCTGTGGGGAACACATCTCAGAAGAAGGGGATTGGCACTTTTCTAGTATGTACGGGGGCTGACTCTTCTCTTTGCCTCCATCTTCATGGATAGGTTCATCCCTTTGGTGCGTCTCTCCAAAAAAAAATTCTTAATTTGGCTTATGATCTACCCAGATATGCAGAGATAGTCTTACCTGGAGAGTTAAATCTTCAAAGGTCCTTTCCTAAGAAATACCACACTCATGGGAGCCCAGGACTAGTGTATGGACGTTGGATATAATGTTTTAGGGTTTGCCATGCAACCATGACAACATTCCCATGACCTTCTCTCCTCTAGCCGATGGGGAGTTCATAAATGTGCACCCTACAGTGTCTGGCCCTTCCTCATGTTTAGCTGTCTCGTGTAATAACTTCTGGCTTGGGCTCCAGTCTGCTACTTCCCTGCTGTATGTCCTTTCCTTGGGGTTGATCTCACATGTAGAATTAGGCAGTTAGACAAGCTAGCTGTCACAAAATCAAAAGAGCATGGGGGCAAAAGGGAATAGCAAATGTGGCTGCCTAGTGAAGAAAGTGTCCTCTCACCTGATGATGGTTGTCTAATGCCATGTTTTCTGAGCTCTCTTGCTAGTTCGAAGAGTGCCTTCACATTGATTGCATTAAACACTTTCTTCATATCAGACACTGCTCTAGATTGTACGGATGCAATAACGGCCAAGACAGAGTCCTTTCAGGGAATCCCATCCTAATCAGACAGTCAGAGACATGATGGCATCACTGGGATCTGGTGTCCAAGGACAAAGGAAAGGGTCTTTGTATACCAGAGCATGGAGATAAGTGAGCAACCTAGGCTGTGGGCAGAAAAGGTGTAAGGAGACCCTTTCCAGAGCCATGGTCCTCAGTGCAGGATGAGTATCATCAGAGCCAAGCAAGACAAAACAGTAGATGAAAAGTCTCAATGTTTAAAGATGCTCTGATGGGAAACAGAAGAAATGAGCATCTCAGAATAAAGAAGGTCATCAAAAGTTAGCCAATCCAGGATCAGGGACACATTTGGTCCAGAAATAGAGGAAAAATCAAGTATTGGGGAGCTGAAGTAACTTTACTGCCCATCATCCTCATCGCTCTCACTTTTTAAAACTGAGAAGTTAGTTACCCAATGTCACGTGGCAAGAAAAACCACAGAATGGAAATTTGAGCTCAGGTCTGCCTGACTCCAAGTCATCAACTTGGTGGAGAAACGAACATGCCTGGAAGTGACTTGGGGCTTTACTGGGGGATGGGGAGAAGTGTGGTAACCTGTATTTGTAATTTAGAGAAATCATCAGAACGGGGAAAGACATAAGATATAAGTTTTAAGACAATGTTTAAGGGAAAAGCAAAGGCTCGAAACTGGGCTGTACCAGCAAAGACAGCGCAGAGGCAGTGGGCACAAGGCTACTGCGCGGATGTCCATCAATACGTAAGTGGCTGTAAAACAAGAAAAAGGATGGGTGACGAGTATGACATGCAGACCCAAGCTTGGAAGAACAGACGGGTACAAGGTGAGTAGTGCTAATCTGTCTTGTTTACAGTAGGGAATATCATAGCTGCTGCAGATTTACACATGTCAAACTTGAGATGCTCGTGGAAATGTAAGTAGCTTTGGAGCTGTTTCATGAAAGATGTGTGTGTGTGTGTGTGTGTGTGTGTGTGTGTGTGTGTGTGTGTGTGTGTGTGTATGGTGAAGAAGCTGCATGCAGTCGGGCCCAGTGAGCATCTAATGTACATCTGCATTGTAAATTTATCAAAGAGGCTTCGATTATAGATAAATATTGATTCATGACATTTCCAGAGGAGAAGGAACAAAGGAAAAAATATAAGAGGCATGAAGGAAACCAGAATAGAGTTCACCATATACCTAAAGTTAGGAGCCCTATACTTGCCTTTGGTCTCTTGGTCTAAGTAAGTCCTGGATCTAAAAGATTTCTCCAAACACAGTGGGCTATATCATGCAACAGAAAACACCCCGCTATGTACACTATCTGGAAACAAGGTTGAGAGCTGGGTGTTCACAGCACCATAGTGTCCATAGTGCATCTAGTGGGAAGCAGGTCCTCCAAATATCAGCATCCTGGAAGCCATGGCATCGTGGCACCTTCTGTCCCGTGTGTGTACCTATATCAATCTACACAGTGCAGATAATCATGGCAATGCGTATGAAAGGAGAAAGACAAGCAGGATCCAGTCTTAGCAGCTCCCTTGGCAATAAGAATTCCAAACCAGATTCTCTCCTTGGCATTCACCCTGGGAACACAAGCAAAGAAAATGATGTATCTATGGAGAGAGGAGGCACTTCAGGGAGAGCTACACATGTCCGGTTCCTGGGATACCATTATCCTCTGGATGTTTCACAGTGTCTCCACACCTTCCATTTTCATTTCTACCACTGGGTCAAAAGAAGAGCATGCAGCTTGTTAACTACACACAAACGTCTTCCATCAAGCTGCTCTAGGGGCACTACCACTGTTAACATGGTTAACCAGCTGTCAATGTCAAAATGTGAAATGCTTTCTCCCAGAGAACCGCTCCGTGATACCGTTTCTGTGCTCAAGCAGAGAGTGAGGTATTCTGGAAAGTCACTCTTTCTGAAAACATCATGGCCTGTGAAATCTGCTCAAAAAAGAGCTCATCATATGCCTGTTATCCCAAAATAGCACCTTCCTCCATTATGCTGAGATTCGGCGCAAAACTGACTCACGAAGCTCTGGGCTGCCTGCCAGGGCGGTGGAGAGCAGAGCGCTTCCTTAACAGGCCTAAGGTGCCCGGTCAGCCCCATGGGGCCTGCTCTGCCAGGGTCTGGCTTCCTACCCAGCAGAACCAGCTGAAGTTCTGTATTATCTTATAAGAAAGTGGAAGAAGTATTGGGGTATCTGGCCTCATTAATAGACCCTATCATGTTCAAAGTCTTTTGGCCTCCCTTGTTTCCCAGGCTCCTGTCTGCTTGTGATCTCCCAACACCAAAGCTGCCACTGGAGCAGCTACTTCTTCCACACCCAAAGTCAGACTACCCCCTTTCTGACCAATGCCCCAGTACCAACCTGGGCATTCAGTCTCTCCAGATCTCACAATGCCCACACCTCCTAAGAAATGATCCCAGAGCCCCAGGAGTCCCTTCCTCTCCCAAGAAATTTCTGAACACAGTGGACCCAGCATCCTTTTTAAAACATTATAGTTATACTATATGGTTCTAGCGGCTCTCAACGTTTACAGGCTACTCACTGTGTCTGGTTATGTGACAGAAATTTTTAGGAGCAAATTATCAATTTGATGAGTTAGGGATCTAGAGTTCTTCATGAACACTCAGTAGTAATGGAGATCCTGGTAGAAGACGGATACAATGGTAAACACATCCCTGTTCCCTTCTTCCTTGTTTTATATTCTTCTTAAAAAGGAGTTGGGCTGGGCAGTGGTCGCACACGCCTTTCATGCCAGCACTGGGGAGGCAAAGGCAAATAGATTTCTGTGAGTTCCAGGCCAGCCTGATCTACATAGTGAGTTCCAGGACAGCCAGGACTTAAGAGAGCCTGTCTCAAAACAAAGAGACATTTTGCAGAAATTGAGCTCTTTCCCTTCTTCCATTCTCCCAGACCATAAAATTGACAACTCTCTAAATTGTTCTTGGTTTGAGTTCCCAGAGTCCTTTCCTTAGGTCTAACTTAGAAATTTTTGTTGCAAGAGGAACCTACACCACGAAATGCCCATAATCAAGCTGCATGTTCCTTTACTGCTGTTTAATGATAGGCATGTAAGTTACTAACAAGAGAACAAGCAGCCATCAAAACAAATAAACAAATACAGTAAGTGGAACCTGAGATGGAAGGGCAGCAAAATGATAAAAGTGGGAGAGGCAGATAATGACACAGCTTTTGGGGTAAAGGACAAGTATTTAGGGACCATGTGCTTGATACCGGGCCAGTGAGGGTCTGAAGTGATGTATGAAGATCTGTGCTCCCGAGCCTTATTCTACATGTGATGTCTGGGCCTAGGAAGGACACATTTGGAAGGCACTCTTCTTTTTTTTTTATAAGGTAAGAGCTCACATGTGCATATGCAACAATTACCTGAACTGACCTTAAACAGAACCTTGGGAGTGGTGATGAGTCAGCCTTGAGTAGATGAAAACGTAGATCAAAACCCACCGTCAACGTATCAGAGATGGTTCCTTCCTTCCTTCCTTCCTTTTTTTTTTTTTTTTTTTTTTTTTTTTTTAACAACATGACTGGCATTTTCTGAGTTGCCGATGTGGGTGACCTATTGGATGAGACCAATCACCCAATCACTAGAATTGGTAGAACAGGTTGCCTTCTATCATAGGAGTGGACCTCTGCCTATCAGATAAAGGCCATGATAAAATAAATAGCCTTTGCTAGCTTTCCCTAGACCTGCAGCCCCCTAAAAAGGGGTACCAGCTGTGCACATTTAGAGCTAACCATGCTCTAACCATGCTCCATAATCACATAAGCCAGACCCTTCAAGTCCAAATAAATTTCCTCTTGGTTCTGTTTCTCTGGAGGACTCTGGCTCATAGTAATTATTTTTATAATATTCATTAGAAAAAAAACTCTACCCCGTTTGGATATACAGCAAATAAATGGGGCAAGAGTTGTGATATGCAAAGATACACAAGATAATTAGAGTACCAGGCCATTCTCAGGGCATCAGAATTTAAATAATACCCACACTGTCATGTGTCAGCAGTAGTTATTTGCCAGCTTATTAGTCGCTCCCCTCTTCACATCTCCAAAAATGCTACTTAGCCTGTATTTAACCTGAGAACAAAAATACA
Organism: Peromyscus californicus insignis; assembly: GCF_007827085.1. Classification (NCBI taxonomy): domain Eukaryota; kingdom Metazoa; phylum Chordata; class Mammalia; order Rodentia; family Cricetidae; genus Peromyscus; species Peromyscus californicus. The sequence goes on along the minus strand of NW_026294458.1, from coordinate 19,121,064 downwards.
ATAACACAGTGGTCCTTTTCTTTCTTCTCTCAGTCTTTCTACCCTGAGGTATCCTGAAGTAAGGGCTGTATCCAGACATCACTAATGGAAGCTCACAGGAAGGGGAGGTGTCTGTTCCTGTGGAGCATCACCTTGGAACTATGACGTTAAAGGCAGCTTCATCATCGGGCGTTGAGTTGTGATTACACACAGAAGTCAGATATATGGGGCTCTTGAACTTTGATGACCCCTCTGAAGTGAATAATTCTACTTTCCTATCATCTTACATGATACCCAAACCCAAAAGGTATACAAAAGTTAGCTTGTCCACATTGCCTGCATTGGACATGAGGAAATCAAATCTTTAAAATGAAAAATATCCACTGTATGCCACAAAATAACCATTAATGAATCTGTAAAGCCAAATGTGATGAATGTCATACCTTTAAGTCTCTAGGACTTAAGGATAAAAGCATGGGATGGATACTTTATACAGCTCTACCAGGCCTGCTCTACTTCTCCAGGATGGACAAGTCCCAACATTCCAACTCACAAGTCATTTTGGTAGCCCTCCTTCCATTGGAAAATAGGTCACTTCTTGTCAATGAAACCAGGAAGTGTAAATCTTCTAAGCACTCTCCATTCAAACAGCAGATCTCTTCAGTTTAGCATACATAGGAAAAAAAAACACATCCAAGCTCTTTAGGCTGAAATGTAAGGCCCTAGAGCTTAACTGTAGCCCAGTGGTTCTCAACCTTCCTAATGCTGCGACACTTTGATATAGCTCCTTATGTTATGGTGACCCCCCCAAGCATAAAATTATTTCGTTGCTACTTCATAACTGTAATTTGGCCACTGTTGCAAATCGTAATGTAAATATCTGATATGCAGAATATCTGATATGTGACCTCTGTGAAAGAGTCGTTTGACCCCAAAAGGGATCACGACCCACAGGTTGAGAACGACCGCCCTAGCCACATGAATTTGATGACCACCTACTATGCACCGAGTCCAGTGTGTGTGCACACTTCAGAAATGAAGTCCCAGCCCAATCCAACCTCCAGAGGGTTGCAGATGCAGAAAAACCTGACCAGCATCCCAATATCACAGGAAACTCTGAACCAAGAGCACTTAGCCATGCCCCCACCAAACATCCTCCCACAGAAACTGTGAGTAAATGAGTGAATGCTTAGTTATTATAAACAGCTACAGCTTTGGAAAATCTGTTGCACAACAATGCATAGCTTGTACAACCATCAGGAGATGAACACATAAACTAACTGGTATAGCCAGACCATAGAATCGGACTGAGCAATAAAAAGATGATCTATTGTAGCCTGAAGTAAGAAATCCTAGGATTTCCTACTAGGATTGTAGGAAACAAAGTCTCATTCTGTAGCCCAGTGACCTGAATTTGATCATGGAAACCCATATGGTGGTGGGGGTGCTGTAAACTGTCCTCTGACCTCCACAGGTGACACTACACACATACACGGGCTCGCAAAACAAAATAAAATGTCTTTTAAGTATTCAAATAACCTTTGTTTTAAATCACCAGACAAACCAAGTCATGGTTAACAGGGGTGAGCTGGGGTCATGTATTAACAAAACCTTGGAAGATGATGAGGTCGAACAGTGGTCTTTACCAGCACTTTGTACAGCCAATTGTCTCCTCAAAAGAAAGAAAAAAAAAAAAATGAAAAATCAGCCTTGCTTTTGGGTTAAGAAAATAGATGACAAACAGAAAACAGTCTTTTATCTTATAATTGGTAAGATAGTTTTTCTGTTCACTATGCCATTCTTTTTTCCCATAGGCGGGGAACAAACACCACACAGGCTAGTGTTCTAACACTGTTCCAAACCTAGTGTGTTTCCCCAGCTCTCAGCCACCCAATGATGAAGACTGGTTGGAAAACAATGGGAGATAAGGAATTTCTGGGTGACTCAGACTTGAGTGATGCCCTATGCCCAATGCTTCACTTGAAAAGTCTCCACTAATAACAATAATGATGCTGCTGATGATGATAAAAATAACAGCAACAATAATAATAGGATTTGAAAAATCACAATCAATTCCATCATATATCTCTTTTAAAAACATTTCATGTACTGGGAAAAATGCTTATAACTTAGTATGGAGTTTAAAAAAACAGATGGAAGAACATTTTAGTCTCAAATCTGTTGGGCAGCAGGAGAGGGGACATTAGTGTATCAACACATAACTATTACTGTGTTCTTTCTGGTTCTGATACTGTAAATGGTTTGAGGTTTCTTTCTTCTTGACTTTACTTTTCCATTTTGAAATAGAAGCATGTACTGTTGTCCTATGCAAGAGAAAAATAATTATTTTTCAACTATGCATGATGGCTCATGCCTGTAATCCCAACACTCAGGAGGCTGAGCAAGAAGGATTACTGTGAGCCTAAGGCCATTCTTGCCTACAGAGTGAGATTTTGGAGGAAAAGCAGAGTGGGATAAAGGAGGGAATGAGGAGAACAGGAGGAGATGGGAGAGAGAGAGAGAGAGAGAGAGAGAGAGAGAGAGAGAGAGAGAGAGAGAGACTTTTTAAATAGACACAAGGTTCTGACCATCATTGTGAGAGTCATAATGCTTGAACTCCTTGAGCTCCTAAGCATGTGGCCCGTGTGTTATTATTTTAGATTCTAGCAGCTAAACCTTTACAGGGGGTTCTATAACAGGAAGGAAACATGATCCTTCTAGATTTACCTGAATGCTGGTACACTTTGGCACTGTTAGAGATGAAGCTGGACTGGCCCTGGAGAGAAGCTGGGATGGAGAACCAACAGAGAGGAAATCTGGCCATATGGCACAGCAGAAGCCTTTGTACCGATAAGACAGAATGGAAGTCAGTGAACACTAAGGAATGGGACGAGTATTTTGTAAAGCTACCCATTATTACAGCCGCAAATATTCAAACCCATGGATTTCAGTCTAATAACAACCATACTGTGACTTGTATCATACTAGCAGCACAGGCCTGTATGGAAGTGGACACTGTCATCTGAGAAGAGCTTGTCCTACAATCTCAAAACACTCCTTTGGTGTGGTAGATGGAGCCCGAAGGATGTGCTTCCATTAAATGGGGCCAAGGCTGTGGTTCAATAGCAGAGCACTCGTCTAATATGTGAGGCCCCAGGTTCCAACCCTAGCATTGAAAAGAAGTAATTATGTTCTTATTACAAGTTGATAAAATTGGGTACCATAGCAATAGAGGAGCAGGCAGAAAGCAAGGCCTCTGGTAACAGGGATGATGGGGGAACACATTTGAAAATAGCAATGCTGTACTTACATCACAATGGATAGCCTTCTCTGTAGCAAGAGAAAATACTTTGGGTACATTGCCTTAAAGGAGAATGCAAAACCCATGAAAGGAATACCAAATAACAATCAAGGACACTGTTAAGTCTAAATAGCAATTACAATGTGCCAGAAACTGTTCTAAACACATTAATAAATAAACAAATTTAATTCTCTCGAATTCCTCTATCAGTAGGAGCTGTTGCTTCCTTCATCCTCTCCTTTTTAGTGATGTGGGTGCTAAAGCACAGGAGTTTAAGTGTCTTAAGCAGCAATAGATACAGGATTTGAACTCAAGCCTTCTGGCTCCAGATTCTGTATTATAAACTTTCTATTGTCTTTTAAGGGCAAACCACAACACCTTTATGTAAACATACTTTTAATTGTATTATTGCTCTTATTCATTCATTAACACCCCAGTGACCACTGATGCTAGATTTGCAAGCAGGATCTCTCTCTCTTTACTTTTTGTCCCAGTGAGCCCCACGACACCCAGTCCTGTTACCATCACACAACCAAAAGCATCCCTGCAACATGTCCAGTATTCACACGCCTTAAATTCAAATTGCCTTTGAAAATATATCCCTTTCACCCAAATTGTCATCTGGAGAGAAAGAACAAGTCTCTGTGGAGTTAATAAGAAAATAAGGAGAACTGGGTCACCATATGTGAAGTGATGTGCAGATTTGATTTTAGCTTTCTTATCAGTGCAGAGTGAGTAAGCTCATATTATTCCCACCTGCAAAGGAACAGCCTTTGTGAACTACATTTTCATCACATAGACACACGCATCCACTTTCTATAAGAATGCTCAGCCCATCTGCTCACATTTAAAAATATAAATTGAAAACCTCCCACACTGCCTTGGTTTGTAAAGTGTCTATCACTGAGTCTTCATTCCAACAGTCTTTTAACAAGATGATTTATTTTCTTTCTCCCTTTTAATAATCTTCCTGGTTCTCCCGCAATATCAGCTCCTCTTTACAGTTCTGTAGATCTTGATTTTGAGATTGCTGGGGTTGTGGCTCAAAGGTAGTGCCTAGTGTGTCTGAACTTTGGACTCAGTGCTAACCAAGAAAAACGAAGTGAAGGGTCTCACCATTATTTCTATCTGTGATGTGTCTTCATTTTTATTAAAAGTTGCAGTTTTGAAAAAGGAAGTATCTCAGGCCGATACTGAGCCTGTTCTCAATGAGAGAATTAGACACTTCATCTATCCTCAATAGGGAAGAAATGATAATATCAACCACAAAGACCACCTCTTAAGATGTACAGAAAAGGAGGCAGGCCCTGGTGCTACTGGCCTGTAATCCCAGGTGCTTTGGAGGCTGACACAGCAAGATCTGAAGTTCAAACCCTGCCTGGGTCATAGAGTGCATTCAAGTGTAGCCTAGGCACCTCAGGGAGATCCTGCTTTAAAATGGAAAATACAAAGCAGCTGGGGATGGATTTCTGTGGCGAGCATTTGTTTAACACCATAGTGCGTGCATGCACTCATACTTGTGTGCACGTGTACACACACACACACACTTGTGCAGAGTTTTTGAGGCATCACCATAGCAACTTACAAATTTACATTGCCCTAAGAGCAGATAAGAGTTCCTTTTAGTGCATCCCCATGCCAGCACTGGTTAATCTTTAAAACTCTTTTCTTTAATAGCTACTCTGACTCTGGTGAGATGAGAACTCACTGGTTTTGGCTGATCTGAGCATTCTATAATGAACACATGTACCAACTTATTGTATTGTGTCCTAGAAATGCATGCAAAGATTCTAGCAATAATTTCCAAAGCGTTGAAACGTAAATGAGAAACAAATAAGTATTCAAGGGTTAACCTTGAGAAAGCACACAAAGAATAAGAAAATAACATTGGGCAGACACCTCACATGGAGTTGCACAGATGTACCCCTCATGGCATGTTTAACAGATGTACGAGGTCCCTGTAAGTGCAGTAACCTGTCATCTTAAGAATGTGGCCCCAAGCTGGGTATGCCAATGGTGTGCTGTGAACCCCGTGTTCTTCTAGTAGCCTAAAGATACCTGTTCACACATTCATTCATCTCTTTCCATACACTGACTCATTCAGGAATTGAACTTGACATGACTGGGGCCATGGTGCACACACTCAGAAAGAGATGACAGCTGTGCCCAGTCACCCTGAAGGAACGCACAGAGGAACAGTGTCACTGAGGCTCTTTTTCAATCTACTGTTCTCTCTCTCTCTTCTCATAAGTCTAAGGCATGCAATGCGGAAGCCTTCCTGGTTCTTTGCTTGTTGGCTTTTGTGAGGTGCTTCAAAGAAGACATTATATAACGATCCTTTTAAAATTCCAAACAGCATGCCCTTCCCCTAGCAGCATAGGTGCCTACTAAGTTACAGGGGTTTGTCCCCATCCACACAGCTGGGTTTTGTTAACAAAAACAAAGCCCTTATTTCAAGAATAAGTGGGACCAAGTTTTCCCTTAATTCCAGCATAAAGATGTTTAGAAAACAGCTGATGATTGCCTTCCAGGAGAATGTGATGTAATATTCAAATGCTGTGATTTAAGGTGTGGCTCCAAACTGGTTTCTACTTGAAGGTGGTTGTCACATGTCCCACGTATTACACTTTTCAAATATACTTCTCAATAAATATTTTGAAAGAAAATTAATTTGCTCTGGAATTTAAGTTGAGTTAGATATGTTTGATTAACATGTGAAGTCTTAAGTTTTGTATAGATTTTAAACAGCACATTAGATTTTAAACAAATAGTAAGAGTACTTATGTTACTAATGTATGAAATTTTCATTAAATGCTTAACTTTTATAATGGAGACATACTGAATACAATATATTCAGTAAGAGGGGCTGGTGAACATGAGATTAGCTGACACAAACATATCTTCATAAAGCTGGGTGGTGGTGGCACACGCCTTTGATCCCAGCACTCAGGAGGCAGAGGCAGGAGGATCTCTGTGAGTTCAAGGCCAGCCTGGGCTACAGAGTAAGTTCCAGGAAAGGCGCAAAGCTACACAAAGAAATCCTGTCTCAAAAAACAAAGCAAAACAAATATATATTTATCTTCATAAAACATTATAGAATAGTGTAGGCCAATAAATATAATTATTCTTTGGTGAATAAAATAAATGTGAAACTATTTAATCCAAAATATAATAAACTATATACCTCAATGTATCTCTAATAATAAACAAAATAGTGTTTATCAGAATGTCAGTGAAATGAATTCAACTTACCTGACACTGTAAAATGCCTTAATTTTGTCAGACTGTCTTTAATCGTGACCCTCTTCCTGCTCCAGTTGAGCCACTCAGCTCTCAACAATGGTTCTTTCATATCAGGAAGTCCGGCTCACTCTTCCCTGACCGATCTACTTCGATTTCATTACCTGGCCCTCTGGACTCACCTGGGGAAGCCCCTGTTGCATCCTGCCTGGTGCCCGCACCTTGCCTACCCTGTCACTTATCACACATTTTATTTTGATGGTGACTTCACTTCATCAAGAGGTAACTGAGATCTTTGAAAGTCTCCAACATGGCTGCCATGCTTCAATCAATGGTGCCCATGTCTGGCATACTGTGGTGACACACAGTTTGTATGCAAAGAACGTCTGTGTGAAGAGTAAGACTCTTCTGGGTTGAACATATTTTCCTCAATAAACACTTATTTCTTTTGCAAGTGAAAAAAAAAAGATGAATGTTGTATGTGCTGCTGCCTTGGAAAATTTCTTTAAAATGTAAATGAAAACATTTTAGATGGCTTCAGAGTTTTTCCTCTTTCAGAACCCAAATGGTGTGATGGCTTCTTAATCCATCTAAGTGCACTAAAATTGAAAAATTCCCTCACGTCTTCCAGAATTTAGATGGCATGCTGAATTCTTAATCCATCAATGTGATGAGCACATTTACCTCTAAAATATCATTATGTTGAATTTGCTAAAAAAAAAAAATGTGAACAGATTTGAAAATGCCAAAACCACGATGCCTTCTTCTCTTAGGGAATTCAATTATCCTGCTGGATCAATGTTGTGCTCATTGAGAATATTTCTACAATTTTGTATTCATTTGGGAGTTATGAGAAAATCAAATGATGCTAGTGTAGTAGAATAGTCCAAACTCTTGACTGTTGGGCGATTAGATATAACGCCTATGCTGATGCTAAATGGAGTTCAGCACAATTCACCTTTGCATTAAGCTATGCCATTTTACTTCGGAATTTCTCAAATTATGACAGATTTAAAAATAGCTCTCAGCTTTTAAAAATAATTATGGCTGTATATTTAGAATCTCTATAAAGTTATTTTTAGATGTTTAGCAGATCTTCCATAAACTATTGAAGTACATTTTAAAAATCCCTTTCCCAAAGCACCAACTATAAATAGAAATGACAGCCATTGACCAATAGATGGGGGAGCATTCACTTTTTCAGGGTTTGTGTCTCTGTCAAGACTTACCTATTGCTATTCCTCATCTACTCTTTTCCCAGTGTGATACCCATTTCCACCAGCTATGGAGAATACCAGCTGACCTCTGACAACGTGAAGCCTTCCTTAGACTGGGTGCTGTGAGATCTGGTGGGGACCAGCTAGTTTTAAACTAACAGTAAGCTTCCAATGCTAGTTGGGAGTGAGGGCTGTCCTAACCGTCTGGAGCTGGAATATAAGGAAGATGCCCAGCCATAGCTGGTGACAAGATGGGGCAGGAAAGGCTCCTACAGATGGTGGGAGAAAATCCTTGCTACATCCTTGGAAGATTACAGAGATCTGAGACTCAATCAGAATCAGTGGGACACTAAGGAAGTTGGTCAACACCCCCCCTTTGCACTATGCCTGATTTCTCAGGAGAGCCCATTGGCCAGCACCTCATTCTGCACTCTCATCCCCAGCCTTAGCACAAACATGTACAATATTTTTCACTCCTTACTCTACAACTTGCTTAATCTGTTCCTCCCTCTCCTCTCAGCATGGGTAGCCTGACCTAAATGTTGCTTGGTCCACTCCCCGTCATTCTGAAGTCAGCCCTTCTCCCACACACCAGCTCATGTCTCATTTGCTTCCCAGGGTAATTCTTTACTGTGAGAGTTCTTGTTCATTTCTCCTGCTTCTGAATCTTCATTTTCCATATTTGATTCTCCATTTGTTAACTGACTATATTCTGCCTCAAATGACCTGTGCTTGAGTTCCCACTGTGCCTTGTCTCTGTCGGATGTCACTGTCACCTTGCTTCTGTTGTGTGCTCTACAGGACCTAGCGTAGTGTGCAAATGTTGAAGGCATAGAAGCTGCCAGGCAGCAAACATTCACTGTTCAGTAATATTGTTGCTTGTAATAATGTATGTTTCTACATATTTTTTAAATACTTGCTTACTTTTATTTTATGTGTATGAATATTTTGCCTGAATGTGTATCTGTGTACCACATGCATGCAGTGCTCACAGAGGCCAGGAAAGAGCATTTATATCCCTAGAACTGGAGTTCCAGAAGGATATTAACCACTTATAAGTGCCTTGTAAGAACTCAGGTTCTCCAGCAGAGCAGCCAATGCTCTTCCCAGATAAACCAGCTCTCCAGCCCCTGTTTCTACATACCTTTACACTTCTCTAAGTCATTGGTTTTGAGAAGATAATTTTGGCATGGAGTGAGAGTGTCTTTGATTTGCTTCAGTGATGTTTTTAGCTTTTCATAAATAGGAAGAACAGTTTGAAAAAAATTAAACTTGAGTATAATATAAAACAGCAGAAAATGAAAGACCTATATTTGAAAATGCTGAATCTGACTCTTGGTGAGATGGATCGGGGAAAGCAAATAAAACAAACAAGCCATTCCCATGTCTTGCGGATACCCGGACCTCATCTTACCAATCATGGCACAGCAGTCTGCAGCCTTCACCACCCCAGCCACCCCTCTATTCTCCCACACTCAAGCATCCTTTGCTGGATGCCTATCTCTAAAATTACCTTCTAGTCTTGAGTTTCAAGGTAGCCTGTGTTAAAGGCATTAAAAGGCTGTGCTCCCAAACCATCGTTTTATCCTTTTCTGTGGTAATTTAAATCCTAAGGGAACTTTGGTCTGACCAGATCCGAAGCCTGCTGAGCTGCTCTGAAGAATAGGGTTCTGCTGATTCAAAAGAAGAGGAAAGAAAAACCTCTGAGCTCATAATCCTCTTTAGAAACACCGAGGGAGATCAGACTGCTCAAGCGTGGCATCACGGCTTGCACAACTCAGATGCTCTGAACTCCATCGGAAACTATTTGTGGTATCTGGGACTAGCTTTGTCCCACACCACACTTCCTCTTATACTTCCCATGCTCTTTTTCATGAGAAGCGAGAAGTATAAGAAATGACAAAGTTGCTAGTCAGTTAACCCTTCGAGTCCCTGGGCGTTTCCTAAGTATTTCTCTGACTCACATGTGTGTTCTAGCTTTCTTCCTATTGCTTTGATACAAACTATGACCAAAAGCAACTTGAGGAGGAAAGGTGGTTTGTTCTGTTTTTGTTTTTGTTTGTCCCTTAACATAACTGGATCACAGTCCAGGGTTGAGGGAAGTCAGTGCAGATACCTGGAGTCAGGAACTGAAGCAGAGGCCAGCCCATGAATGCTGCTTACTGGCTTGCTCCCCATGGCTTGCTCAACTTCCGGATTTGCTTTCTCATGCAACCCAGGATCACCTGCCGAAGGGTGACTCTGCCCACTGTGTGCTGGGCCCTCCCACGGTAATCATGAATCAAGAAAATACCCCACAGGCTTCTTACAGGTCAATCAGATTGAAGCATTTCCTCAATGGTTCCTTCATCCTAGATTTCCTGGCTTGTATCAAGTTGACATAAAACTAAAGTTGACATAAAACTAGTCAGTATGACAATGTGTGTGTTTTTTTTAATTTTCTTCTACCTCCTATGAAATGATCCTGCTTTCTATACAAACACTTTTGATTTCTGTTCCCATTTTGCATAGGTAAGTATATATTTATAAGAATGTTTATAGACAATGTACATAGGGAATTTTTTATTGAAAACAGAGGTCCTGAGAAGTCTAGAGCTGCACTCTGGTCTCATCTTAAACAGAGGTTTTCTGAGTTCAAAGCTTGAGGCACTCTTTATCTGATACAGTGGTTCTCAGCCTGTAGGTCATGACCCCTTCCAGGCCAAACAAACTTTTCACAGGGGTCACCTAAGATCATCAGAAAACATAGATGTTTACCTTATGATTCATAACATTAGCAACGTCACAGTCATGAAGTAGCAACGAAAATAATGGTTGGGGGTCACCACAACATGAGGAAGTGTATTAAAGCGTCCCAGCATTAGGAAGGCCGAGAACCACTGCTCTTATACATTGCCTAGCTGTTGTTCCAGATTCTTGAAAAACAGTTTCACAAAGGAGATTCAGCTATCTTCCATTGCAAACCAACATGCCAGCCACTATTCTTACATTTATTTATCTGTTGTGCTACCTCTTTTCTTATCACTGAGGAAGAAATAACCCTAGGAGGGCTGGGGGTAGCGTTCCGTGGTAGATTTCTTGCCTAGTATCCATGTGGTTCTAGGTTCAATTCTCACCACTGTAAAACAAGTATTTCTTTTGAGTCATAGTTGTGGGGCTCTTTCCCATCAGATTGGAGAAAGAACGGTTATGGAGGTGTTGCTGTCCAGGCATGGGAGTGGTTAGTCACATTGGGAGGGACAGGAAGCAGAGTTCAGGCTGGAATCAAGGCTCTGTTGTAAGCAACCCACAGGACCGCCCTCCTGTAACCCACTTCCTCCACATAGGCTCCACCTCCTCAAAGTTCAAAGTGAGTGGGAGCAGGGGTGGGGGTGGGGGTGGGGGCGTGAGGGGGTCTGGGGCGGTGGGGGGTCTGGGGGGGTGAGGAGATGGAGCACTGACTAGGGACCAAGTGCTCAAACACATAAGTGTAAAGGGGAAATTTCACACTTGAATCACAAAAATCATCCATCCCTAGACATTTCACTAAAATTTGTGGACGAAATCTAATCACCCATCAGGGGTGTCCCAGGTTGTCCTCACTGCCTGTTCCTCAAACCTTATTCACTTCTAAAATTCTTCCCTTTCTTTGCTCTCTCTACTGAGCTCAGCCGCCTCTTCCAAAGCTTTTCCTCTGTTGATGTATTCCTGTCACGCAAATTCTGTTCTTCTACAAAAGACTCCTTTCTCATCTTCAGGTGGCTTATTCATCCATACCAGTCCTTAATTACGTGCCTTGTGCAGTTAGGGGATTGGCAGAAGACGAAGTGTCGTCCAGTTATTTACAGGTCACTTTCACTATGAATTAGGCTTATTGAGTTGAATTTAGCAAGTAAGAAAAAGTCACTCTGCTTTCAATAAAGCCACCGTGTCAATAGCAGAAGCAAATTCAATATTTAAGGGACAAACTGTGGGGCAAATTAGTTCTTTTTCAGGTCAGGTACAAATGTTTGTGGAATGCTCCTACATACTGGGGCCCGTGCTTTCCCGCTGCGTATGCTGACTTTGCTAACTTATTTTAGACCTCATAAAAAGCTTAGAAAGCATAAGATAGAACCTAAATACCTGGACCCAAATCCCCTGTATTGTCTACAATATGCAACAAATTCTCGTTTTAGCCTTTTTCCAGCTGTGGGGGTGAGTGGGGGCACTTTCAAGTCTCAGAATACGCAATTAAATCCAACTGTGCTGTGGTTTGGCACCACCTGGTGGCAATTTTCTGACTCCATTTAAATATCCACAAGAGATTCTAGGCTCCTGACTGGTTGGGTCTTGTAGACACCAGTGGTTATTGTTTCTGTGTTACCAGCTTGACCTAAGGAGACTGAACCCGTAGAGGACCACAGGGGACTCCTGAACCCATTATCTACCTTCTCACCCCCTGTTTACTGCCCATGGGGTTTCTGTTTCTTCAGTCCAGGTGCTCCCTAACCTCTGTAATCACCCCAAAGAGCAGGAGCAGGAACAACAACAATAAAAAGTACTGTGGTAGAAGATTAAAGCCAGTGATCAATTACATTGAATTACGGTAGCAAGGCAATTAGTCGAGTCACAGAAATAATGTCATGTCTAAGAATTCAGCGCCATTGATGAAACTACATGATGACTATACTTAGTTGAATATATTTACAAAAATTTAATTGAGACATAGCAAGCGAAGAAAGCCTCAGGAGAAATAATATACGAAAATGCAATATTGCACTGAGCTACATTACCCAAAGGAATTCACTACTGGAAAGTGGGGGGATGTTTATTAAGTTGTACATACAATTTTATCAAACATGTGTGAAAAGCCTCCACATGTGTGAAAAGGCTCTCCAGATGGAGAGGTGGAAGGCTGTGTAGTGAGACAGACACAAGTAAACAGATAAACAACATGTAACATCACCTGAAGTGGCCATCCTCTAAGGCTGGCACATAGATGAGTCACACATTACAAGCCCTAAGCCCGATGACCTGGACCAACTACAATATTGACATAGGTGATGTGCTCCTGACCATGTCACTTTGGAGCTTTGAAAATTTAGAAAAGTTCATGTTCCTGAATTGCATCTTCCCCTTTATACATTTTGAATAATATCATCAACCTCAGTGGTTGCTGTGAAGCTCATATGAAATGTGTAAGTAAGGGGCTTGGTGCATAATCAATTCTTATTCATTCAGCATATGACCAGCTAAATGATTAGCAGGTGTTCTTTATCTTTATTCTTAATATCAATTTATCTAAGAATGGTGCTCTTAATATTGACATATCACCAGAGGGAGCTTGTTTGTCTCTATTCTGTTGTGATATAATGTCATCTGAACCATATAGGAAGCAGAAAAGCCAGGAAGGAGGATTCTATCTTACTCCATCCATTTAACTGACTGATGTCACTACGGAACTGATGGGCAACTATCTGAATTTCATCTTTACCGAATTTTTGCACTGAAGTTTTGCAAGTAATCAGTGAGAACGGTCAGTCTATGTGCAGGTCAAGGTGAGTCCACAGAGATGTATTTGGTTCTGCTAGAAATGTGTGCTTGTATCTGGCCAAAGACTGAACCAAACCCACTTCTGATACTTTTTAAATCATATAAGTCTTGTTCCTGAATGATTTAATGGAAAAGTCTTTCTGCTAAAATACTGACAATGGTATTTCTTGTTAATATGGTTCCTATGTGCACACATTCCCCTCTTGTGTCTCTATAAATCTAAAAACTTATTATTTCAGAAAGAGTCTAATAAATGTAAGACACACATTCTTATACTTTCTAGAGCCACTGACCCCTCAGGGTATCCTCAGAGTACTACATATAAAAGCCACAACTTTAAATCAGTTTCAGAACTATGTGGTGTTAGGACTTAACATTTATGAGGTAGCTGAAGGGAAAGAGCTGCTCAGACCCGTTCCACATGGCACTTCTGTCCATGAAAACAACACTGCTTTCTGGTGGTTATGCAGCTACACACCTTCAATGCAAACTGAGGTGAGGCTGGGATTCAGAGGGTTACCTTCTGAAGGGTGGCATCAATCCACCCATCAGATGGATGCTGTTGGTGCTACAGAAGGCACCTGTGGTACCTACCTATTCTAGGAGTTAACTCAAGAGTAGGTCAGACTGGGTAGAGGCTAAGAAGGGCCTTGGACCTGAAGAGCACAGACATATTTCAATATTTTGTAATCAGATCAGTAGTGTTGCTAGGTACATCTAAGCACCACATTTACACTGTATTTGTATATCATGGCAAAGGCATCACTTTATGCTCAAATCAACTAAAGACAGCTTTACAAAAGTGATAAAGTAATACTTTTAATACTAAAACTTGGACACCATCTTTATAATACAATGATAAAATGATGTGTAATAAGAGTATTTCTCTCATTGCATAAGTGATTCTTACAGACTTTTATTGGATGTCTCTGGCAGGGATTTTATAGCACTGTTTTAAAGCAATATGAATGCAAGGAATAAAGCATTCACTATTGTATAATAACAATGAAAACAATGGTAATGGTGGTATTGCTACAAACAAAACTAAGGTCCTTTACAATAATGGCATTTTTTGTGCTTTAGAATTTCTAGTGTATTTCATATGCCAACTTTTTGAATCTGTTCCATATCCCTGGATACAAGACTTTCACCTCTACCTTGTTCATGAAGATGTTATGTTACAGGAGACTAACTTGAGGCCCCACTGTACTGACACCTCCTGGAATCACAGTTGTTTTTTATTTGTTTTTGTTTTTGTTTTCTTTATACAGATTCATATGGTTTTCTTTCTTTCCCTGGAGATTACAAGAATGAAGTATATTATCATTTTACCTTGGTAGCATCGGAACAGAGTTGTAATCACTTCTTCAAATCTTATTCCAGGATCCATAATACCCAAATGCTGAGACTAGCAGACTGTGTGTGTGTGTGTGTGTGTGTGTGTGTGTGTGTGTGTGTGTGTATGTGTGTTAGAAGTCCCTGGAGTTCTAGATCAACCTGGTTAAGGGCTTCACATTTTAGTAGTTTCTTTTCAAAGTCTAGTCATACAACTATTTTGTTCAAAGCCCAAGAAGCAGCTATAGTGGTCTTAGGCATTTATTGTTACAAACTAAGATAATTGTTACTGAATGGTAGCAAGCCATTTACATAAGCAGGTTATGCTGACTTGTCAGAATACACAAAACTCTCAGAGAATTGCAGACCATAACACTGAGGGGTGGGGGTGGAGTTAGCTAACAAGAGGGAAAACACCTTTACACAGGCCGGATGCCCTCCACCACTCTGCTAATGAACTTCTCAGCTCAAGTCTTCTTGAATGGCCTCCTTGTGTCCCCACAGCACTCCCACAATGAGAATCACACTGTAAAGCTCGGACAGGATGCAGGCATGATGCCTGACCTCCCTGAATGACGGTGGCAGAAGGAAGACTCTCCTAGTCACCTGTGGTCCCTTTCCAGAAACAGTGACACCGAAGGGACAGACATCATTTCACCAAGGTCATACAGCTCCTGTAACTGGGATGCTCTAGGAAAAGAACTCTCTGCAAGTGTGCACTCTACTATATGGGGAAGGAAATTGGCCAGGAAGAGGGGAAAGAAACAAGTGTTATCTTCTACGTTACCCAGGTACATTGAGAAAAAGACGCATCTCTTCTCAATCAAGCCGGAGTTTAGTGTGGCTTCTTATTACCATGCGAAAGAGGAAAGAAAATCTTCTTACAATATATTTCTAAGATTTATGCACAGTAATTATACATATTTATAGAGTATAGTGAGGCATTTCAAAATATGCATGCAACACATCGTGATCAGCACTGAGTAAACGGCACATCTAAGGCCTCAAACATGCCATTTCTTGCAGTGAGAACATTCAAATTCCACTCTGCTGGATAGCTGAAATAATCTGTCATTTTCGAATGTTATGTTGCTGTGTGCTGTGGCTTGAGTGTTTGAACACTTGAGGTTCACGGGTTTGAACACTGAGTTCCCAGCTGATACAGCTGTTCCCAGAGGTTATGGAACTTTTAGGACATTGGGCCTTGCCGGAAGAGTAAGACCACTGAGGTGAGGCTAGGCAGTTAGTTACAGCCCCATTTCTGATCTGCTCTTTCTGCTTCCTCATCCAGCAAGATGTGAAGAGTCACTGTTACACACGCCTGTGCTGTGGACTGGCAGGCTCCTAGCTGAGCAGCCCCCCACTATGATTGACCGGACTCCTGAAAATACCAGTCAGAAAACATCAGTCCCCACTGCTTCTGTCAAATAGTCTGTCAATTCAAGGAGAAGAGGAGTTACCCTCCTCCCATCACCCCTCAACATCCCTCATTGGATCTGCTAATTACCATTCTAGAGAACAAATAAGATTCTTAGGAAATTACGTTCCTTCAAATGTAGTTCATTCAATTATAAAAAGTTTTGTGGATGTATCACTGGGAACTACGGATAGTTCAAGGTTTTCAAACATCTGAAGGTTTTTCTTTTTAGCAGGAAAACACTTTTTTACAGCAGTATAGACCATTTTAAATGATAGAGAAGTATTTGGTCCAAAACAAGAAGCCCACAAAAGTTGAGTCCTGCTGAAATTCTCGAAAATCACAACCGTTCTTTCAAACAAAGCACTTCCTTTTGCCAAAGAGAGGGAGGTTCGGGACAAACTCAGGCTCTGTTGCTTCATTACTATTGAATAACGACGCATCCCTTGTCACAGTTTCTTGAGTTATGGACCTTGTGAAATTACATTTTTTAGCCTAAGATTTTTAAGCCCACTTGAGTACGGAACCATCAACTTCAGACTTTGGCCTCATGAGGATCACAGGCTGCAGCCTAATAATGCCGTGAAGAAGCTCTGATCCCGTTTAGACCTTGCTCTCCCCACCTATTTCCTGGGCTTCCTTGCCTAGAGAGCTTCATCTCAACTTCCATCCCTCCCCTCTTCCTTCCTGACAAAACACAGACTTACCACTCCTGTCTCTTCCGGAAGGTTACGTCCAATTGATGGCTTCCATTCTTTAACTACATACATTCCCTCCCCCGCCCCCCCACCAGCCTTAGAAATGGCTGTGAGACTGAGTGGCCCATCTCATGGGGTACAAGAAGGCCATAAATGCAATACCCAGTTCCTTCACAGTTACTGTGGAACTACTGCAGCAGCTTCTCTGTCTGTCCTCCTCTTGAGTGACCTCGGGGAGTCCTGAGCCGGCTCTTTTGATGTCTAGTGAAATCACATTCACATGCACTCAGACAAAGGAGACTACATTTGCCACCACTGGGGGAGGGGCGTCCTTGGGCCTCTGGATGGGGTCAGCTCCCAATTTCAACGGCAGAAAAATGAAGAGTCCAGATTGCTTGGTGCCCTACCCCCATGGGCTAAATGAAAGAGAAGTCCCCGAGGTGAAAACTGATGAGAGTTTTCATCTTGATCTGATTCCCAGTGGGGTTCAGTCCAAGGCCAGTCAAGCTCTCTATCTCCAGCAAGGTCTTTCGATGGCCTTGGTCTGTGGCACACTTTCCGTGCATCGTTCACTGATAAGAGTTTTTTGGTGCTGAGCAAGGCACTGTGTCACCAGACACAGGGTGAGTGATGGGAACAGGGACGGTATGGCTGAAAACGCTTACACGGCAGTGCGAAGTCCATCACGTTATGTGAAAAGAGTTAGACTTCCGACAAAAGCCCTTCATTCCACAGATGGGAACTTGGAGACTTTGAGAGGAGACTGGTGTTTGTGTGTGGGCGGAGGAGAAACTAAGCGCCGGCTCCAGCTACTCACACCACAGATAAAATTGGAAGATATTAGTACTTTTAAATCTAATTTCAGTAGTTTTGCCAGAAAAATTTATAAAGTAAATACATGCAAACATTTCTGCCCTAACAGAATATGTAAACAATAAGAACGGGCAGAGGGAAGGGTTCCATGGTCACAGATAACCCTGGGCACTTGACTTCCTTCCATGAGCTCAAGATTCTAGAATTATAATCCTTCCCCCACCCTTTCAACTCATCCCTGATAAATAGCAGCTTTAGTTTGGAGTCCCTTTTCCAGTGTTTCTTACAGCTGTTTACAAGACTCTGGTAAGATAAATTCTCCTGGGAAGAGAGGATTCTGTCCCAGATATCTGTGACAAATTCTGGGTGTATTTCAAACCACAGGGTCTTAGGTATTGAATCTAATCCTTATACACCTGCCAATACCAGCTTCTTTGGTCCTACCTGAACCTTGGCAAGCAGGCCTTGTACAGCAGCATCTTCCTGATCCTTGCCACGGGTCCTTCTAGTTTAATTGGTTTCTTTCTGACCATCATTGTTTCCCTCTCAAGGTTAGGAAAAGATTTGGTTTTCCATATGCAGAATGGTAAGTATGGGAGAAATGGTTCTCTAGTCCATCCTTCCAAGCTCACTCCCTGGCCTGTTATTAACCCTTTATCATTATAAAGTCATGGAGGATGCAGCACTTCTCTACAAGACCCAAATTTATCCTTCTTAGACAAAATAACTCTGTCCCAGAATCCCCTTAACTAAGTCAATGGTCTGCATCTTCCTGTGATTCGCCAGAGCTCAGCCTGCAGCAAAGGTGAAAGAATGTGGATCATTTCTTTGGGACTCAGCATGTCAGCTCAGTGCACAGCTCCCTAGTCATTTCTTTGGGACTCAGTATGTCAGCTCAGTGCACAGCTCAGCCCGTCATTTCTTTGGGACTCAGCATGTCAGCTCAAGACACAGCTCCCCAGTTGCTCCTTCCAGCCCACTCACCACAGCTATCTCCCCTTTGGTATCATAGCATGCTGGTCATGACTGAAATAACCCCGGAAGCCTATAGACCTCACCTCTTTATTTTAATCCCACTGGATGAGAATAAGACCACTACCACAATTTTGAGCCAAATCTGAAACAAACTTTAGTTAAATACTGGCCAGAATGATGGACTCTGGCCAGATCCATTCCAGGGTTCTCAGAAAATGGTAACAAGTCACACTTTGCAGAGGTTACCCCACATGGCCACTGTATTTCCCATCAGGTCCAATCAGGGGCAAGCATATATCCTGATGTACTTCCTGCCTGTGTACCTCCCACCTGCATCCAATCAGAGGCAAGTTTATATCCTGATGTATTTCCTGCCCATGTACCTCCTGCCTACATGTGACCAAGCACATCCAGTTCAGTTGAGCCAAATGTGTTTAGGGGGAATGAAAACATGTGGCTTTTTATCTCCCATAAACAATAGCCTCCAGCATTTCAGGAACTATCTGTCCTTGGGCAATTACAAGTTAAAGGCATTTTATGTTTCATGAATCTCTTAGGCACCGTAATTAAAACTTAAAACATAACTTTGGCTTTCACATCTGCTCTTATCATGGTGGACTGAGCCACCAGCCCCTTTCCTTGTATTATTGCTCCCTTACTGGTCTCCCTGCATCAACATGTACCAAGAAGTCACCATGAGCCATTTATAATAAGGTTACATGAAATCAGTCCCCCGCTGGTTTCTCCTTCATTGTTAGCAAAACATAAAGTTCTGGCATTAGCCCATGCTGTGGATTTAATTTGGGATGTCCCAAACAGGTTCATGTTTTTATTACTTGTTCACCACCTTATGGGATTATTTTGAAGGACAGCGGGAGAGTGGGCCTGGATGATGGAAGCAGCTTACTATAGGTGGGCCTTTGAAGGTTATGTCCATTGCTAGTTCTGACCTCTTTCTTTGCCTCTTGGTCCACTGCCTTGGAAGGAGTCTCCAAGACATATATCCCTGGCGGAAACTATGCATCGCATTCCTCGTGGTAATGGGCGGAGACTCTCTGAAAGAGGAACCCAATATATAAGTCTCTCCTTCCATGTTGTTCTTACCAGCAAACATAGCTAATACACTGGGAAGCTCTGTGTGAGCTCCTTTCTGAAGCACAGCTTTGGCCTCCTCCACTTTGGGCCTGTACAGTTCTCTGTACTGGGAAGCCAGATGCCTGCATGGCTTTCCCCACACTGCGTTAGGTCTGATCAGTTACCACACACACCTTCCTTCTTTCATGATTGTGTGAAATTACTGCACCTCCCTCTATGTTTTCTGGGATCTACATGTCTCCTTCCGTTTCTTTATTTTTTTCTCCCTATCCATCTATTATTTGTTTATCTGCTTGTACACTTACTGTTAATTCTATCCATCAAAACTTGAATCCATGAGAACACTTCGCTCGGTTGACTTCTGTACATCCAGTGTCTGTAACATTACAGATTCTTAGTGAATAATTGTAGTTTCAGTGAAGGAAAGAACACCGAATTAGGAGCCTAGGAACATTGACTCTTGATATACAAAGTAAATCTGGAAGTGGAAGCTAATCTCACTAGAACCTGCATTGGGCTCCTAGACCATTTTCTTTGCTGAACACATTTGGAGATCTACCTTGCAAATCAAAGCAGAGCATTGATTTCTTTCTATGGGTTGTGCCTGCCCTTTCCTGAGGGTTAAAGCATAACTGTCTCAAAGGGTAGAACCTTCTGGAACAAGAGGAAAGAAGGAAGAAAAGGCCTGTTTGCATAAAAATCCTCAAACTGCTCCCTCTACCTGAGACGATTGTGATACGGATTTAAACGGCTTTGGTCTTAGACCCAGCTTTCATTCTCAGGCTTGCCTTGAATCCCTTAAATACTAATGGGGAAGTGGCTCGGCTTTTAAATTAAGGTTATGCAAGGAAGCAATTCTGCTAACATTTCCTCTGAGAATACAAGGGGAGCTGAGTTTGGAAGTACCTGCTAAAGACATGTGCACAGGAGACTATTTGTTTTGCTTTCAGAAGTTGAACAACATGCTTTCCTATCAAAGCAGAGTGCTTCCTTGGACACAAGGCAGAAAGTGAATAGAATGAGAGGCATCAACAAGTGAGTAGAATGATTTTGGATTTTGGACATGCAGTAGTAGTTTATGTCTGGGTTGCAAGGTCGCACATTATAGTAGCAGTCCCATGGCATGCTTTATTTAGGCTACAGCTAACAAAGTTTCTGTATGAACCCTAGCTGCAGTTTCCTTTTGAAAATGCAGAATCTCTCTGTCATACTTGCTTGCTAAGTAGAAAAGAGTTCTGCAAAGACCTGGGGGAATTGGTCTACATATCCTGCTACGTAGGAGGATGAGGCAGGAGGATTACAAGTTCATGGCCTGTTGGAGCTTACAGAATGAATTCAAGTCCAGCATGGACAACTTAGTGAGAATCCATCTCAAAAGAGTTCAGTAGTAGAACTAGCTTAAGCCAAACCCTAGGTTTGGTTCTCACTAACACACACACAAACACACACTCCAAACTTTAGGAATAAGGCAACAAATATTATTACACGTTCTTTCAGTTATGATGTAGCATTGTTTAATAAACCTGCCTACAATTTATTTAATCATACATATACTTGACTCCAGGTGTACAATATTGGTTTATTGTTTGATATTGATTAGGGCCAAGACTCTGTAAAGTTAGATGTTAATGTATAGAAGATTGAATATTTGTAAATTATTTTTGTTAAGAGGAACAAATGACTTCCAGGTAACATTTTCATTTCCCATTTCCCTCCAGGGTATCAATCAAACTTGTTATTAACTTAATCTTATTTCAATATTCTTCTATTCACATCCACCTAAAGACATCCACCTCTCGTTTTCTCTTGAACAAGCTTTATTGTCTTTCTGATTTCCTATTCATGAGCCAATCTTCAGAGTGTGTTCAGTTGCATATTCATGAAACAGTCCTGTTTTTATCCTTTGGAGCTTTACCTTTGGAGGTGTTGCATCTTCCTAATTCCTAAATGCCAAACAAGGGTGGAATGACCACCAGCTGTTGCCGTGAGCAGAGGTGGCAGGCAGTTCACCACTGTCCCCTTCCTTAACCCGGACAGTGTTATTAACTCCACTGCCTCATTCACGTGTCCTTTAGAAGCCTCTGACTTGGCAGTTACTTCCAGCTTGAATTTTAGTGGAGCAATGGCTCTCACTCTTGTTCACATCAGAGTCCCCAGCACAGTTCATTAAAACAGATGGCAGAGCATGGCAGAGCACCGACCGCTCTTAGCCTCTGACTCAGACCTGAGGGAGACTCAGGAGCTTGCATCTCTAAGAGTTTGCCAGTGGACTGCAAAGGCTGCTAGGGTGAGGACTACTTCTGGAGAGTCACCTCTGTAGTGAGTAGGGGGACTGCAGCTTCCTTTTGCTCCATGAGATCATTTCCACTATAACAATATGGCAAGTTGAAAAGAAGATATAAGGAAGTGGGTTAACAAAAGAAAAGTAAGTTAAAATATCAAATATCAGAGTTTTTCCTAGGATGCTTACTCCAAGGAAAAACCAACCACTTAGTAGTTATCATAAATTCATTAAAATATCAAGGCATGATGGGCTTCTGGGTAGGACTGAATGGAAGCTGCATTTGTGTAATCCATTTAAATAATTTGTGTAATCCATTTAAATAGTAAGGTTTTTAAGGGAATGAGCTGAAAGAAAAATGAATAAACCTAAGAAGTATTTTCTCAGGAAGAGAGGACCATGTATCAACTCTTTCCAGGTGCAACTGTACTGCTCACACAGGATGGCCTAGACAGAAGCTGCCAGGAAGGTGCTGTCCCCTCTGGACACAGGTGCGGCAAGAACAGTGTGGTGGTTGGAATAAGAATGGCCCCTATAGGTAGTGGTATTGGCTCCGCCCATGACCTTGGGCTGTGGTGACGCTTCTTGCTGTTGTATGTGACTTCTTAAAAAAGAAGAGAAAAGGGTCATGAGGCTCCCTTTTCTGCTTCCTGCTTCCTTTTTTTTTTTGGACTTGAACTCAGGTCCTTCGGAACATCATTCAGTGCTCTTCACTCGGTGCTCTTAACTGCTGAGCCATCTCTTCCCTGGGAACAGCAAGCTCAGCTAGACTCTCCCTGGCTTCCTCTGTTCCTACTTTCTCTTTTAAGAGGTCACATACAACTAACTCAAGAAGCACCACCTCCTTCGGGCCCTATAGCCCAAGGTCATGGGCGGAGCAAATACCACTACACCTACAGACTCATGTATTTGAATGCTTAGTCACCCTAGAGTGGACCTCTTTAGAGGGTTAGAAGAATTAGGAGGTATGGCCCTGTTGGAGGAAGTATATTATTGGGAGTGGACTTTGAGGCTTTAAAAAGCCCATGCTAGGCCCAACCCCATCCCTCATCCCCTGACACCCATTTGTGGATCAAGATGTATGTAGCTAGCTCTCAACTACTTCTTCAGCACCATGCCTGCCATGATGATAATGGGTCAAGCTTCTGAAACTGTATGCAAGCCCCCAGTTAAATACTTCCTTTTATATGAGTTGCCTTGATCATGGTGTGTCTTCACAGGACCAGAGCAGTTACTAAGACAAACAGTGAGCTGGACAAAGGCAGGGTTGGCTGTGGAGACCTGACCAGGGTTTGTAAAGATGGAGGCAGAGTGTGGCATGAAGCCAAAAGCTGAGACTCTCCACAGGTTCTTAGGAGCTATTAGCCTAAGAAGGAGTGAGTCCCTGACAATCTGAGCTAGTGACGTGGGAATGCACAAGGTATACTGCTGAATGTGTCTGTGTCTCCCAGTGGGCAAGACCAGGAGAAGACTATCCAGTAAGAAAGGGAGTAGGCCCCCTAACAGGAGTCTCAGTCACAGAATGCCTTGTGTACTTAAAGAACAAACTCAAACACCAACAGTGAAGTTGTACCTGGAAGGCAGGGTGTCTCTGAAAAGGTCAAGTCCCCACAGTTAAACCTCTCCCAGTAGGAAGGACACAACCAGGTAACCTGTTTGAATAGTTTACACCAGAAAACTTCCCCTACTGGCAGAGTGCTGCAACACGACCCAACTACACAACTCAAAATGGAACCAGTGGAGATGACCCACAACAGACGAATGAGCAAGGAGAACGTGGTCCGTATACACAGTGGAATTTTATACAGCCTTAATGAAAAGTAAAACCACGACATTCATAGAAAATGGCTGAAATTGGAGATTGTTGAATGAAATCAACAAGACACAGAAAGACAAATACCATTTTTTCTCATATGTGGGTTGATTCTAGATTTTAATTTGTGTATGTGTGGGGGGATGGGGTAGAGAGGAGATGTCGGTCAGGAAACTAGAAAGGGGAACATGACAAGGGAAGAAGAGATTTTTTTAAAAAAGAGATTTGTTCCTATTTTATGTGTCTGTGTGTTTGCCTGTGTGTATGTATATGCATCAGGTGCTTGCTAATGCTTTTGGAGGCCAGAAGAGGTCATGGGATCCCCTAGGACTGGAGTTACTGATGGTAGTAAGCCTCTCTCTGCTCAGGCAGAGAATGGTAAGTGCTCCACCTGGGTCCTGGGCAAGAGCAGCCAGTGCGCTTATCCACTGAGTCATCTCTCCAACCCTAGAGAAGAAAAGATTTTAAAGCAAGAAGAAAGAAAAAATAGACGAGGGTAACGGAAGGCCTGTGACATGGAAGCCCAAGGGGCATAGGTGGGGGAGGAAGAGGAGAGGAGAGTGGGGGAGGGGACACCTAAGAACCCAGTACTCCGTGAACTGCCTTTAAATGAAAACAAACCAACAAAAACCACTAGTTAAAAAGGGACCAAAAAAAACCTCAAAAAACAAAAAAAAACCCAGGTCACTGACTATAATTTTTTTTTTAAATTTTCAGTTACTTAAAGGAAAGAAAGCCCCTTCTGTGCAGTGCCTAGCATCAGCTCTCAGGTGAGCCTGGCAGCTACCCACTGCCTCCTGACAGCTCATCTCTATGGGTGGGTACGGTTTCTATACCCACTGTCAGCCATGAGGCCTTGAGACACCACCTCACTTCCATGAATTCTAACGGCCCTCCCAGGAAACAAATCCTGCACATATACTAAGACCTTAATCTTGTAAAGGATTAAGCAAGAACATACACATTCATAGAAAGAACAAAAGACTGTGCCGGCACTAGGAAGATTTGAACACGGAGAACGATGCGTGATAACGTTCGGCATGCTCGACTTCCACTAACTTCTTCCAGGGTTGTTGAATTGTTCCCGCAGCGAAGCCCAGCGCAGCACATTCCAGAAAAAAGCGTATTGCAGTACGATACAATTCTCCCTTAACTGCTGTGCTAAGAGATCGGCAGAGCCTATCGGCACCTTAGCAGGTGATTTAAATGGATGTCAGATGCAACAACGTATTGTATTTCCATTTGATTGTTGTGGTGCAGGCAGGAATCAATGAGAGGGAACAAGGTAACAGCTTGGGTTACAAAGGATAAGAAGAGGAAACGGGACGAATTGCACCTATTCTGGGTGCAGAAAACGCCGTATGAATTTAAAGAGCATGAAAGGAAATACGCATAATTATAGTCTGCATATAACTTCGGAACAAACTAGAAAGGAAGGGTAGCTGTGGAGAGAGCAGAGGGAGGCAATCTGAGAAACTGGTCGTTCTGCATTCCAGGCACAGAAAGATTTCCTCCTGGAACATCCTGCTGGCTGGACTTGCCAGTTATGTTTATGACAAAGCAGAAAATAAATGCACTGATCCAAGCCCTGAATTCAGCCTCCCACGCCAAGACCACTACAGCAAGGCTTTTGGATGCAGATAGAGGGTGCTGGGAAAGTCAACATACCTGGAACAGCTCCGTTTTCCTCCCTGACAAAAATGCCCATAAGCAGTTCAGTATGTAATAAGGGCTGCACTCGGGACAGAGATATTACAACGCAGGCAACTCTTTGTTCCCTAACGTAAGAATGCAGCAGCCCCAAGTTGTGCTGAAATTAACCACCCACAACTTCCCTGGTGGAAATGCTGTAGTACTCCTGTGATGTGTAATCAAACATCAGCTTTCCCTGGCAACACCCTTTATCATTATCGCAGGATTACAGATGTGTTGCCTTCTGTATTCTATTATGAAAATCTACCCACTGTAGTAGGAAGTGCTGACATACTAGATACCCACCCTACTACTGAGTCATGGCAGGAGAAAAAAAAAAAAAGAAAACCCTGAATTTTCTATGCACTATTGAAAGAGAATATTTTATGCCGTGTGGGAGCTAGAGACTGGCTTGTTCACCCTCTGCTACAGTCAGTCCATTTTCCTTGCTGATGTTTCATCTCTTAAGTAATTTATAAGACTTCAGAGTGTTTGGTTAAGTACCAGGGAGCATGACAAGCTCAAGCACAGACTGCTCTGGAAGCTGAGGCTGCTTTCTTTGTTCCTTAGTTAGGGGATGGGATTGGAGGTCTTGATATCCCTCTTAGAGAGTAGTATTACTCAGACATGCATGTCTCACACATCTCAGGCAACCTCAGATGCCCTCAGGTATCACCAGCCTTGGAAGGGGGCTGGGGGATGTCTTTCTCTCACTAGCCTGACACTCTATAAGTAAGTTAGGCCAACTGGACAACAAACACCAGACAGGTACCTGTCCCCACTTCCACAAGTTTTTCAAAGCACAGACACTGATTGGTGGGTCCTGAGGAGAGCAGAAAGTCTTCTAACAAGAGCCAGGTGATACCCGAAATCACACAGCCAGCCAAAGGTAGGTGCTACATGATATTAAATGGACCATAGTGAGCATCATGGCAAGTAAATTAACCAGCTGTGTTCCAGATCCAAGATGTGCCGTGATTCATGTGATGCTATCTCTAATCCTAAACTACTTAAAGAATTTCAGTTTGGGAATCTTATGGGCCTGAATTTGGAGCACAGTCTTGACATTTTCTAGCTGTGTGACTTTGGATAATTTCTCAGAGTTTCATTTTCTTACCTGAATATTGGTTATATTTCTTATATACTACCTATGTTACCTGTTAAAGTGGCACCTACCCTGAGGTAGTTATGATGGTTGGAGTAAACAACACATGAGGTATACTGTGTGGCACAGGGGCCTAAATGTGGAAAATAAGAAAAAAGAATGGCAATTTAATCTTCCTTGCTACTTTTGTAAGTATCTCTAACCACTAGTTCTAATGTTAGCAGAAGGGGGCAAGTGACTTTTATGATTTATTCCTTAACTCTCAGCCAGACACAGTTGAGCCCAGAGGATTGACACTGCTTTCACATAGTGAGAGAAACAAACAAACAAACAGAAACAATACACGGAACAGTAAGTACTGTAGTGGGCAAAATGAGGTGTCCTCGGGGATCGCCCAATGACGGAGAAATGGATGAGATCTACATGAACAGCCTGGACATGAGTGGGGGTAATAAAGGGCGAGGGTCGAGGGAAAGAGAGCTTGGGGGAGTGGGAGATCCCAGCTGGACCAACAACAGAGAGGGAGAACAAGGAATAGGAGACCATGGTAAATGAAGACCACATGAGAATAGGAAGAAGCAAGGTGCTAGAGAGGCCCACAGAAATCCACAAAGATACCCCCACAACAGATTGCTGGCAATGGTCGAGAGACAGCCCAAACTGACCTACTCTGGTGATGGGATGGCCAAACACCCTAATTGTCGTGCTAGAAACCCCATCCAACAACTGAGGGATCTGGATGCAGAGATCCATGGCTAGGCCCCGGGTGGATCTCTGGGAGTCCAATTAGCGAGAATGAGGAGGGTTTATATGAGCGAGAATTGTTGAGACCAAGGTTGGATAAAGCACAGGGACAAATAGCCAAACAAATGGAAACACATGAACTATGAACCAATGGCTAAGGGGTCCCCAACTGGATCAGGCCCTCTGAATGGGTGAGACAGTTGATTGGCTTGATCTGTTTGGGAGGCATCCAGGCAGGGGAACGGGTCCTGTGCTCATTGCATGAGTTGGCTGTTTGAAACCTGGGGCCTATGCAGGGTCGCTTGGCTCAGCCTGGGAGGAGGGGACTGGACCTGCCTGGACTGAGTCTACCAGGTTGATCTCAGTCCGCGGGGGAGTCTTTGCCCTGGAGGAGATGGGAATGGGGGGTGGGCTGGGGGGAAGGTGAGGGGAGCGGGAGGGGGGGAGAACAAGGGAATCCGTGGCTGATATATAGAACTGAACTGCATTGCAAAATTAAAAAAAAAAAAGAATGAGGTATCCCCCATAATCCTTAATCTCCAGTTGGTGTCTGTTTGGGGAGGATGAAGAGGTGTGTCCTTCCTGGAAGAAGTATGTCCCTGGGGGAGGTTTTGAGGTTTCGAACACCATGATAACTTGAGTTAGCTTTCTCTGTCTACTTCAAGATGTGAAATCTCAGCTGCTGTTTTAGTTGCCTGCTTCCTGCCACCTCCATTCTACTGTCATGAACTCCAAACCCTCTAGAACCATAAGCTCAAAATAAATGATCTCATTCTATAAGTTGCCTTGGTCACGGTGTCTTATCATAGTAATAGAAAACTAACTAAGACAGAAATCGATTCCAGGAAGTGGGATATTTCTGTGAAGAACCTCACAACGCTGTTTTTAGAGGACTATGGAAGATGGCGAGATCTTCTACTAGAAAAGTGGCTGAATGTTTTAAGCAGAGATCAATAGGCTACCCTACTGGCAGCTTGGAAGACAGTCATTCTGGTTAAATGTGGACTATGGAGGCCGAGCTCAAGAAGTTTTAGAAGAGAACAATATTAGCAAAATGAGCTAGAGACCATTTTCATTATGTTTTGACAAAGAATGTGGCTGCTTTTTGCCTTTGTCCTAAGAATTTGTCTGAGGCTAAATTAAAAGGTAATGAGCTAATTTCATTGTTGGAGGAGATTCCAAGACAGCCTAATATTGACTCTGCTATGAAGTTATTAGTAACTCTTAGCAGTTATTGGACCTATTCTAAGTAGGTCTAAAATAAAAAGAGAAACTGAGGCAAAAAACCACTACAAAATGTACAGTTTGAAGAGAATAAAATCTGCAGGAAATTTAATTTTGGAGCCAAGGCTTGTGCTTAAAGAGGTGACTAGGTTAAGGAGAGGCCCGATCCACATTGGAATAATGGAAGGGGTGACCTCAGGGCAAGCCCCCACCTAACTAAGCTTCCAATTTGTGAAAGGAAAGACCTAAGAAATTTTCTGCTCCTAAAAATGAATGACAAATCAGAGCTTCTGGAAATGTGATCAAGAAGGCCAGGATTCATCCCAAGTTGCTAGCTCAGCAATGTTGTCCCCTGCCAGCTTTAGAATCATGAAGGGTACACAAGTGATGGGATTGTGGAAACTTCCTCTTCAGTTTGAGAGAACTGCTGAGTCCAGGGTCACGGCAAGGGACTCCTTGGATAGGGGCCCCGAGAGATCATTGTGTGTAGCCATGAAAGTGAAGCTTGAGTTACATGGAATGTCAGAGGCTCCAGAGCCAGGAGAAATCTTCCAAGGAGAGCTGCAAACGAGGAGTGGTACCAGTCCAAGAAAGAGAAGTGTGTTGCAATCAGCAAAGCAGGATGACAAAGCCATCTCAGCCCTTTGATATCAGACAAGGAGGTACAGGACTTGGAGTGTGCCCTGCTGGATTTCGTTGGTCCAGTCTTGCTTTGGTCCAGTATTTTCTCACTATGCTCCGATTCCTTCTCTTTGAAGTGGTAAGGTATGGTCTATGGCAGTGGATGAAAAACATATTTTGATTTTTGATGTTATAGGTGGTTTCAGTTAAGAGATTGGCCTGCGTCTCAGAAGAGACTTTGGACTTTTAAACGGTATTGAGTCTGTGAAGGAAATGGGGACTTTTGAAGTTGGTCTAAGTGCATTTTACATTATAAAATAGTCATGAGACTATGGGGGCCAAGAACTGGGATGTGGATTTTTCTGCCTCTTGCTGTGGTTTGAGATGTGCATCCTCAGCTACTGCCCCAGTCACCTGCCACCTGCTATCTCCACTCCACCATCACGGAAACCAACCCTCTGGAACTCTAAGTCCCAAATAAACTTTTTCTTCCATATGTTGCATCGGCCATGGTATTTTATCACAGCAATAGAAAAACTAATAGAAGTTCTTCTAAAAAATATATAGCAACAAGCTGGACATGGTTTGACACACCCATAATCCCTGAAGTCAAAGGGTGGAGGCAGAAGGATCAAGAGTTCAAGATCGGGCCAGGATGTATAGCAGGGTTTATACCATTTTGAATAACATAGGAAGAACTTCTCTCAACAACAACGCAAAAATAAAAACATGAAGCGTTAGGTATATGCCATTCCAGGAAGGCAAAATTATGGAAACTGAAGAAAGATTAATTGTTGCCAGAGATGGGGGTTGGGGTATGATTTGAAAACATGGAGGAGTTTTTGAGCAGAGAAGTCAAGCTATTCTGAGATACTCCAGTGATATACACTTGGCAAGAGTCTACTGAACACCTAGACTGTGCTGCAACAAAACAAAGCCTTGGTGGACACTATGGCCTTCAGTGATGCCGGCTCATCAATTGTAAACAGACATGCCATTCTGGTGGAGAATGCGGATGGTGGGGAAGGTCATGCACTTGGAGTGGGACAAATTTGTACTTTCTGATTAGTCTTGTAATAAACTTAAAGCTGCTCTAACAAGTTAAGTACATTATTAAAAAAAAAAACAGTGTAAAAGAGATAGATAGCACAGGTTAGGATGAGGCTATCTAGGATAAAAGTTATCAGTTCCCTCTGAGCAGGTGGTATCTGTGCAAAACTTGTACCACAAGAAGGGGACAGTCACTGATCTTTTCCTTCACATTGAATGTTGGAGGTTGTACATGTTGTCAGAGCTGGGAAGTGAAGCTGAGTCAGATTGAAACTGACAGTTTGCTCTCCAGGTGTGTGAACTGCCATTGCATGTACAACTCAGTTTCAAAAGCACAAAATTCCAACTTTGAGGAGTTAGATCTGAGACGCCAGTGCATGATGCAAGAAAGACTTAACTCCTGAATGTCTTGCGTTTTTAGTTAAATCAGTATACACTAAGACTCCCCATTTGATTGGAAGTAGCTAACAGGTGTGACATGCTTGTGGCTCTCCTTATCTCAGTGATCATCACGAGGAACCCTATTCACTGACTTATTTATGTCAACTTGGCACAAGATAGAGCCATTTAAGAAAAGAGAACATCAATTGAGAAAATGGCCCCCACCCAACTGGCCTGTAGGCAAGCCTACGGTACATTTTCATGAGTAATGATTTATGTAAGAGGGTCCACCTCACTGTGGGCTATGCCACCCCTGGGCAGGTGGTCCTGAGTGCTATAAGAAAACAGGATGAACAAGCCACGAAGAAAAGCCAGGAAGCAGCACTCCTCCATGGCCTCTGCTTCCGTTGCTGCCTCCAGGTTCCTGCCTTCAGTTCCTTTCCTGACTTCCCTGAGTGGTGGACTAGAAGCCGTAAGATGAAATAAACCCTTTCCTCCCCAAGTTTCTTTAAGTCATTGTGGTTTATCACAGTAATATAAACACTAAGATACCCTATAACACTGGTATGAGCATTCTATCTGTTATACTAGGAGAAACAAGACTTAAGAGATGAGATGAGCTGTCCCAGCTCATAAGTTACTAGACTTCAGAAGCTGGATGTGGCGGTGAACACCTTTAATTGTTAAGGCCTTGTGAGACTGAAGTAGGGTGTTGCCATGAGTGAGCAAGCATGTACCAGGTAAGTACCAGGCCATTGAAGAATCCATAACAAGTCCCTGTCTGTGGTGGTTTAAATAAGATTGACTCTCATAAGCTCATGTATTTACCTACTTTGTCCCTAGCTGGTGAACTATTTGGAAAGATTAGGAGGTACGTCCTTGCTGGAGGAGGTATGATACTCAGGATGAGCTCTAAGGTTTCAAAAGCCCATGCCAAGCCCAGTGTCTGTTGCTCTCTCTCTCTGCCCACTGCCTGTGGATCAGGATGTAGCTCTCATTTACTTCTCCAGCACCATGCCCACCTGCACGCTGCCATGATGTATGGACGAACCCGTCAAACTGTAAGCAAGTCCTCAGTTAACTTTTTCCCTTTGTAGGAGTTGCCCTGGCCATGTTGTCTCTTCACAGCAACAGAACAGTAACTCAGACACAGTCTCACCACCTCCACCCCCTGGGAACAATCCAGATCTACGTTGCTTTGCCTTCAAGTTCGCTCTGCCAAATAGCTTCCAATCAGGAAGCTTGCCCCTGGACACGTCAGTCTTCCCTTCTATCCAAAGGCATCCATTGCCTTGTTCCAGACACTGTGGTCTATTCTACAGTAAAGACAGCAGTGTGCTGAGTAAAACCTGTGACTATAAATGTTTATTGTTGGAGCAGAGAACATAAAGACCATCTGAGGGGGCATGCACACATGTGTTCACCATTTTACCATGCGTCCCCTAACAGCTTCTCCCAAACTTCTAACATGTCCTCATTGTTGGGGGACTACAAAGTGAGTCACAAGACACTGACAGCTGAACAGAGTGGCCCCCTGCTTAGCTACTGTTGGAGAAAAGCTCCTCCCAAGCTACTCCATCTTGCCAGTTTCTGTGAAATCCCCTTGTGTCCAGGAGACTCAATTAGGGTATCGAGGGCAGTATCAGAAAGGCCAAAAGGAAGCCGAGGCTTAAAGAAGGTATGCTGTTGGGAACAGCGGAAGAGGAAGTCCAGAGATGTCTGGTTTGTGTCTTTACCACACTGCTCACCAAAGCTACTGCTCCGTGGAGCTTCTGCCTCTTTACAGCGTGCAGATGGTAGTGCCAGAGTGAGGCGAGGCTCAATGCCATTCCATATGCCTGACACATCGCAAGCTTCCAGAAGGGGCCAAGTTCTTTTGTTGGAGTAAAAGGTTTTCATCATTTCCCATTCACTGTTTAAAACACACACTGATGACTCGTTATTATTCCAGTGCACGGTTCATTAATTTTAGTTCAGGTAACTATCTATTTCCAAGTGTCTGTTGTGACAGCTATTTCTTTTTTTTTTTTTTTTTTAAGATATAAAATGCTCGTCGGTGGAAATTTTTGGTCCTCTCTTTCCATCTGGATGCTGAGAACAAGGGCACTCACCATTGGCTCAGCACTTACTCTGGGACTGCCTCTCAGCAAGACTGTGATGGAGGGCTGTTGCCGCCCCATCATGCAGATGAGAAAAGGGCAGCACTAAGGAGTTGGTTATAACTTGCCCAAGTCACATGATGAGAGGTCTAGACCGAAGCTCAGAACACGGCCCTGTGTCCTCACAGCTATGCTTGTTAGAAGAAAAGGAGTATGGCTCCAGTTTGACACTTTATGAGGAAGCGTATGCAGAGCCTGCTGCTTACAGTTATGAAGAACTTGACTTCTGTGGCAGGATTCTCAAAAGCAGTTCAAACTGGGCAAAGCCCGGAACAGCCAGTGGATAGAAAAGCCTGCAAACGCCTTCTAACCTTCTGAGAAGATGCTCTTACACTGAGAAGCAGATAATTCTGTTACTTCTGCTTCACTGTGGGACTCAGAATTGCTGACAGTGAAATAATTCAGCCCTCTGGCAAAACCCGGCTCCTGGTTATCTCTCCCCATTATGCCGACTCCCTGAGCAGTACAGACATAACGCAGCTCTTTAGATTGTTCTAAATTTACCAGCTCTGGAAGATGGAATGCAGAAGTCCATCTTAGCCTGGTCAGTTCCACATATTCCAGCACTTAACCAGCTCAGTGAGGCAGCTTTGAAGAGGAGGATACTAAAAATGGCTTTTGGATGAGCTATAACGGGCATCTCACTTGAGGGATGGAGTCTGTAGTTAGCGTCTGGAAATGCTGGCTTCCTGCTGGGGGAAGTTTGCATGGCTCCTTTCCACCTCTAGACTCCCTTTTAATGATTAGGGAATAGCTAGGTCAAATAACTCGGATTCTGTAAAGTCTTTGTTGATTATGTGGCTGGCTGTGTTGATCCTGTAGTCACAACTGTGATTCAGATAACTGAAGTGATAAGTGGGTACCACCTATTAAGGTCTTGAGTGCTTCTGTTCCGACCCACACAAGAAAGATCTTTGTGAAGACACTCATGAATCCGGATGAAGTCTGTGAAAGAAAGGTTTTAGGAAAACTTCCCACTCTCTCATACTTTTGGCAAAAGGTTATCCGATGTCTTAGTTAAGGTTCCTATTGCTGTGATAAAACACTGTGACCCGAAGCTACTTGGGGAGCAAAGGGCTCATTTCCTCTTAAAGCCTGTAGTCCACCACCCAGGAAAGCCAGGGCAGGAGCTCAAAGAGGACAGGAACCTGGAGGCCGGAGCTGAGGCAGAAGGAAGAGGACTGCTCATGACGTAATCTTCATGTACTTCTCATCCTGCTGTCTTATCGCACCCAGGACCACCTGCCCAGGGTGACACCAATCACAGTGAGCTGGGGCCTCCCACATCAGTCATCAATCAGAAAAAAAGGTACCACAGGCTTTGGTTTAAAAAAAAGTACCCAAAGACCAGTCTGGTGGAGGCAGTTTCTCAGCTGAAGTTCCCTCTTCTAAAAGGACGTGTGTCAAGTTGACATAAAACTAGCCAACACACTGGATCTAATTGTGCCAGGAAGTACCCAAATCAGGAAAGAGGCATAGATTTAGGGAAAGGATATTATCCTATGTGTCTGTTACCTAGGCTGGAGTTGAATGCTTCACTGGGACCTTGCATTTCTCTTCCAAGGTGCTACAAAATATTATGAGATTAATGATATGTTCCTATCCTATAGATCAGCTTAGCTGCCTCTTTATATTAATCTGAAGTCTCAGACACAACACAGCTACAAAGATGCAGGTAAACGTGTTGGGGGGGGGCAAGAATTTGTAACAGGTTGTTTGTATTTCCCATGTCAGATTACTCTCGATTCATTTTAAATGCAAAGTGTTCCCTTCCAAATTGCATTAAGAGTGCTTAATAGGTGATACCCACATCTCATAATATTCCTTTACATTTCTCTCAAAATGTTGGGTACAAACAAGGCACAGACATGTCTGTTTACTCCACTGTCTCAGTGGAGTTTGTTAAATCAGACAGTGCCTACTACGTCAGACTGCATCAGTTAAGGTGTGATGTGATTCACACCTATGCATAAGGGTAATTTATAATCAGCCAGATAGATGCATGGCATCACCTGACGTTCATACAACTGACATCTATAAAGATCAATGTCTGTGCTGGGCCAGTTGTAAACGTGTAGAATGACCATTAATATTTGCTTGTAATATACTATGACAGTCGTTGCCACTCTTGTGTATGAGATGATTAAGTTTTCAGGCCTTGTCCATCCAGAAATTTTTCATAGTTACTAAGAACTGCATAGTAATGAGATGTCAGTACTGGGATGAATGCTCAAAGCCATGTACTGCCACTCTCTTCTGGGACAGGATTCTCTTTAGATTCATCCATAGTCTAACCTACCAGTATCTAAGCAAAGGACGGTGGGGATGCACTCAGCAAGAATCACACTTTCAATTGTAATGAGGCATAAGAAGTTCTCATGGGACTGCAAGAAAATGTGAAGGTTAATGTTATTATAGTATTTATTTGGGGAAGAAAGTGTGGTGTTTTTTTTTTTTCTCAGTCATTGTCATGTTAGTTCATCAGTCACAGCTTCCTATTATTAACCTAGGTCCAAATCACTAGCCTCCTTGTTTGTATTATTGCTGTTGACTCTTGAATGGTTGCTTTACTCCCACTTGTGACTCACATTGGCCTAGTCACTGTGGTGACCAGAGTGATCCAGGTCCAGTGTATTTCCATATCACTAGTTAAAGCCTTTGGGGACACCCCATCTCTGTAAGAATGAACAGTGATGTCCCTATTACAGCTCCGAAAGGTCCATAAGGCCTCTCCTCTGCATTGCTTGTTTGATTCTCTCTTATTGCAAGTCATTGGCTGTTCTTTGGACACCCTGTGTGTACTCCTGTCCCCTGACTTCTGATTTTGCTGATCCATTAGCCTCTTCCCCCAAGCAAAACTTCACCCCTCTCACTATTTCAAGCACTGTCTTCTTAGGGTTGCAGAGGAAAGCACACCCAGAAAACCACCACAGACGTGCTGTCTCACCCCAGTTCTTTGTGCATTTTCTGCCTCATTTCCCTCTGTACTCCTTGTCACATATCTATTGTATTTCCTAATTATATTCCAATATATGTGGAGACAAGGACTTTCACCTGTTTCATTCATCAGTTTCCTTCACTAGCATATCCTCAAAGCTTGGAACATGGCTGGTCATGCATACACATGCAGTCATCCGTTATAGGGGAAAGGAAAGAAAAATAAAGGATGGAAGGTCAGCTCTGATCATTTTGGATATAGAATTTTAAAGAAGATCTACTTTGTGTTTTGCTTGCGGAAAGAACTTGAGGTTCTTCAGACCTTGACAAAAAGCATGGCATGCCTTCTAGACCTCATCAAAAAGTACGGCATCTTCTTCAGGCAGTATTGGTGACTTCTTATTGGAATTACTTCCAGCTCTTCAAACCTGCATAGCTGGCAGTAAGGAATGTAAGCAGCTAACAGCGATCTGCCTTCTCTTTGATTTTCATCTCACTTGAACACTGTTTGCATTATAATGTTTTAGACCTACATTCATTCAACAAATGTTTATTGAGAAGCTATTATCTGAAAGGTCCCTGAATTAGACTTAAGGGGTCAGAAGCTATACTGAACACATTCTCTGAAGCACTTAAAAACTACATCATGAAACAGCAGAGCCCTGTGTTGCTGAATAATAAGTAGAATTGCTTAGAAAGCTCAAAACTAAACCAGCTCCTAGGGCCTCATTCCAGAAATCTGAAAAACAAGAAAATATTTTCAGTCTTTCCAGTGAGTCCAGTGTTGTTCTAGATTTTATGATCACTGTAACTTAGAAAGGACAGATTCACTATAACTTAGAAAGGAGCAGCAGATGGAAGTGGGGGTGCGGGTGGGGGGTGCAGGGAGATATAGATAATATCTCCCTAACACTGTCTCTATGTGTCTCCATCTCTCTGTCTCTCTCTTCTCTGTGTCTCTTTGTCTCTGTCTCTCTCTGTGTCTCTGTCTCTGTCTGTCTATCTGTGTGTGTGTGTGTGTGTGTGTGTGTGTGTGTGTGTGTGTGTGTGTGTGTGTGTATGTGTGTGATTACATGAAGGATAGTCTGCAATTGAAATAACTTCAGAAACTATTCATTCTCACTTCCCTTTCTGGAAGTTCAACAGCTTGGTGAGTCTCTTTGTACTACAATTGGTTGATAGAGTGGGGACAGAGATTCTAGAACAGTCTTGCATTGCTCGAGACCTTAGAACAGCCATGCCAGATCTTTGGTATTCGAATCATGTTCCAGCTCCATGTGTCACACACTTCTCTTGATGCCCATTTATCTTGGCCATGTAGAGAGCTCAAGCCAAAGCCAGTTCTTTGCCATGAAAACAAACCAGGCAGAGAGGTAGACTAATGGCTATATTTTTTAAAATGTGCTTCAAGGAACTAGATAACACGTGCTCTAGTTAGACCCAGGTAACATATCTAACATTTTGTCTTTGATTCACTTTTTTCCCATTTTACTAAAATTTGTATTTCTTACCTTATCTTACCTTGTCACATAATTTCCTTTGCCTGGCTTTTGTAAGTAAATGAATAATTTGAGCAAAAAGAAATCAATTTTGCTTTATGATACTGTCATGATCTGTAATGAATGTCAGTGGAATTTTAAAATGGCATTTGGCTTGTATGACTTCTTGTTCAGTTGATATCAGATTCTTTATTAAAAATAAGAAGGGAGGGCTGGTGAAGCGGCTCGGTGGATAAAGGCACATGCCACCATGCCTGACCATCTGAGTTCCGTCCCCAAACCCACATAGCAGAAGACAACCAACTCCTGCAGGTTGTCCTCTGGCCTCTACACAAACACCTGAGAGCACAGGAACACACACACACACACACACACACACACACACACACACACACACACACACTAAATAAATAAATAAATAAATGTAAAACCAATTAATTAACTAATTACTAACAAGAAT
Organism: Peromyscus californicus insignis; assembly: GCF_007827085.1. Classification (NCBI taxonomy): domain Eukaryota; kingdom Metazoa; phylum Chordata; class Mammalia; order Rodentia; family Cricetidae; genus Peromyscus; species Peromyscus californicus. Next base: position 19,083,514 of record NW_026294458.1, on the reverse strand, counting down.
ACTTATTAGAACTGGGTATATCAATCAGTTGATAGGGTGATTTCCTAGGGAGCACCAAACCTTAGGATTGATCCCTACAAACATATAAAAATCAGGGATGGCGAGGCACTCCTCCAATTCTACCACTTGAGTAGTAGAGGTGAGGAAGTCAGAAGTTCATGTCCATCCTTGGCATATAGCAAGCTCAAGGTCAGATTGTACACTCCATATGTGTTCTACCCCCAAAACACAAATGAACCAGACAAGAAAGCTTATTAAATTATCTTGGATTGGTTTGGTGAAATACTTCAAAGAAAATATTCAACATACAATTAAAAAAAATGTGGTGGAGATATAAAGCTCACCAGATACACAGAGTATGAATAAAACCATCTATTGATTATGTCCCTGGGTAAGATTAGAAGGGCAATTTGTTTCTTCTGTTGCTTATTTTACATTTCATAAATATTCTAAGCAGAGCATATACTCATGTCAAGACAGGGAAAATTGGAAAAGGAGAGCCAATTATTTGTGAGGTTCTGAACAAAAACCAAGTAATTAGAAATGTTTTTCTTTCACCCTATCCTCCAAGGAACACACCACAAACTGCCCAAATTTTACTTTAAGACTTAAGTTGGCATAACTGTTTCAAGTTGAATGTTTCCAGACTTTTTAAGGGAAAAACTAATTAATGCTGATAAAATACTTTGGAACCACAAACTGTGAGATAGACAAATAATTCTGAAAACACAAGATGGTGACCTTTTCTTGCTCATTTTTCTTGCAAGGAACATGCAGGCTTTCTTGTTTGCTGCTCTTTTTGCTGATCTTTTTCATTTTGCTTTGTTTTATTTATTTTTATTTCAAAGCAAAAAAAAATATTTTGCTGACCAGTAGAAAGCTTGTTAAAGTCAATTATTCCTGGAAGACTTTCTTTGCACAATTTCTTTCCTGAAAAATGTCTCAGAAGAGAGTAGGGTATCTTTTTGGGTGTGGTTCAAGCCATATCAGCTGACGGGAAGCGTTTTCTTGTGTTTAAGGTACACGTTGGTAATTTTGGTGTGGGTGCCTTTGCTGTATAATGGAGAAAGTAACAGAGAACCCGCCAAGCTACAGCTTGGTCACTTGCTCCTTTATTGTTTTTTGCGACAGTGTGATAATAAAGTGTTCATTGCACAGATAGAACTCTGAAGGCTGAGGGGACAACCATAGAGGTCCTGCCCCTCTTCTCATCTGAGCAGGTGGCCATGTTTGGCTTATGGGTACACACATTGACTAAATAATCAAGAAAAAGACCTTTCTATAGAACACCTATTCTTGGTTATTGTAGATATTCAACATGTTTTCTCGAAATTCACTAATATCTGCAGATATTCATAACATGTTCAAAGACAAAGCAGGTATGGGTAACTTCCCTAGTTAGAGAATTCCTCTAAGAGAACTGAAGGAAGAGTCACCCAAACACACTCATGAGAAAGCTTCAGACATAACCCATGGATACTAATACACTCACGGAATAAGGTTCCATGTTTATTCTTTAGAATGCAAACTTTTATCAACACTTATGCACAAGATCCATCATTTATAACTTTACAATTATAATAAGGTCATCAAATGAAGGGATGTAGAATATTCTTTTTTCAGTCACAAGAATAAGCAACCTTCAAATACTGGATGAGTTACTTATTGAAAAGCTCACAGTGGCGAGAAATCCCTTGCGTTGTACCATTTCCTGGAAGTCCCCATTGTTTCCTAATGGAAAGAGTGGTATTCATCTCTCCCAAAAATACAGGGTTCCTCCTGGGATTGTCAAGGACGAAGATGCACATTTAATGTACCATTCTGTATATCTTTATTACTAATTACTTTATTTCTAAACATTCATTTCTCCATACGTTGTATTCTCTATTTACATTGTAAGGATTTTTATCCTTAAAGGACAATGCTCACTAAAATCTAAGATAAATAATTTCCCGTAAATTCTTCTTTTTGAAGGGATTTGTTATCTGAATTCTTTGTTCACTTGTATTTTCACATCTAGATCAAAATTAAGAGATTGGGGAGATATGGTGGCTAAGATCGCAGAAGAGGAGCATCCTCTGAGGACTTAGTGAGTTAGAAGAATTAAGGCAACAAGGGAGAAGCTATATTCTGAGGAGGAAGGAGAGCAAGAGATATAAGAATACAGAGAGCGGTGATTAAAAGCTAAAAGGCATTGGGTAGCAGAATGGCAACTCAGAGGGAAGCTTCAAGCACTCAGCATCTCCAACTCAGGTTCCCTGGGGGCTGGACAGGGACCAGATGCTACGGGCACAAGGTAAGCTACAAAGTGCAGGCAGTCTGGTGATAATAACAGACAGGCAGATCTAGCCACAGGAGAAACCGTGGTTCTTAGAAGTGGTAAATGCAGAACTGGAATTTGATCTAAAAGTGCCCCTCTCCAAACACACATGCAACAAGCTCAGTTTGGAGAAGAAATCCATTATACCACTTGTCATTCCATAGAGGGCCGTCTCAAGAGGAGCCTGTCGGTAAGTCTTAACTACTTTAAGGTTCCGAAAGCGTGGAAAAATCATAATGTGGAGTGACTTAAGATACCCTGTCACTGTGGCTGTGATTGACTGCCTGTCAAAATCAGTCAAGTAGTCATGGAGTAGGGACATCTGTAACACTGGTTAAGAAATTTAAGCAGCAGAGATCACTGGCTATAAAGAGAACGGTGGTAGCTGCTGGGGAATGAAACCAGTCACAGGGTTTAACACCGAGGTCACATCTGAGAGTACAGGGATGAAGACCAGGATATAACTTCATTCCCATAATACTCCTCAAACCCAAAACTGAAAGGTTTATTTGGTTCCTCCAATTTCTCAAGCTTTGGGTGATATGACCTACTGAGGACATGTGCCACACCCCGATGAACTGAGAGAGTGCCCACTCAGCCTACACACTACCACAGCTTGTAGAGGCCAGCGGTGGCTCTTGTGTTAAAACAAATTAATAAAACAGAGAGGTAGAGCGGTGGGGAAGAGAGAGAGAGGAAGAAAGGAAAGAGAAAGGGAGGAAGATAGGAAGGAAAAAAGAAAGAGAGAAAGAGAGAGGGATGGAAGGAGGGAGGGAGGGAGGGAGGGAGGGAGGGAGGAAGAAAAGAACCAGACCTCTCAGGTGTGAACATAGCCTTGCCATGGACAGCATACCCTAGTCATCCCATTAGGAGACCTAGGGTACAGCGAAACCTGAGAGGAATTACAGCATGCCTCAGCTAGGAGCTACTATCCTGCACCTGGAAGGTTCTAGCATTGGAGGAGCCTGAAAGAATCTTGGCAAGTTCAAGAATGTCAGCTAGGAGGGCTCTTCGCCTACTTTTATTATTTTTTTTCTTTTTAAACAACAGTTTTCTTTGATTTGGTTTTATTTACCTCTTTCTGAATTTGATTTTAGCACTCATCTTTTTCTCATTTTTTCCTTCACCCGTCTTGTTTACTTTTCTGACCCACATTTTGTTATTTTTTGTTATTATTATTGACTGTAATCTTGTTGATTTTTAACTTTTTTCTTTATTCTGCATTATTTTTATGCCTTTCCGTTCTTTTGTGAGTCAGTTGTCTTTAACTGTCATTTCACTGAATTTCAGCCTCTGCTTTGTTTTGTGTTGTCATTACTGGGGTTTATCTCCTCCTTTCTAAGCAGTACTGAGTATCACATAGTCAAAAGTTGGCTGTGAGGGTGAGACTATGGAGACTCTCACACAAAAGTGACCAGGATCGCTATCCCCAATGATGAAATCTCAGCATGTAAAAAGAAGGTACGTGTGTGTGTGTGTGTGTGTGTGTGTGTGAGAGAGAGAGAGAGAGAGAGAGAGAGAGAGAGAGAGAGAGAGAGAGAGAGAATGACTCCTCCTCCTAAAGCTCCTAGTTTCCCAGCAACTGAATCCAAACATAACTAAGTGGACCAAATGGAACAGAGTTCGGGAGACTGATTATTAAAATGATCTACATATTCGAAGTTAATAAAAAATAAACAGCCTAATGAATTAAAGAAGAGAATGAAGAATACAACAAGAAATCCACTAACTATATAGAAATCAAGAAAAATAATCAGAAACCTTGAAAAGCTCAATAATTTAATTGAAAGCCTCACTTGATAAACAAGGTGAAGGGGAGGAAAGAATCTCAGGGCTTCAGGGTAAGGTTGGTGAATTATCAAGTTCAGACAGTAACCAAGTAAAAAAATAGGAAGACCCATGTGACAGGATGAAAGGTCAGACTTGTGCCAAAACCACAGATAAAGGGCAAAGGTACAATCAAAAGTATAGAAAACCCAGTTAGTAGAATAAAAGCAGATAACTCTCCATGTCCTGGAAAGATAGGAACACCCTGGCTCAGGACTCACTTAGAACACCAAATAGGCATGATCAGAAAACATTTCATTTCCCTTTCTCTGCATCATGTCAAATTGATAGATGGCAGGAAACACGAAACAACAGAGTAACAAAATACTAATATTAAAAGTTACAAAAGAGAAGTACCAAGTCACTTACACAGGCAAGCCAATCACAACAACAGACTTCTTACTAGAGGCTCCGATGGTCCGAAAATATTTCTGACTCCAAAAGAAAATGACTGCCAACCTGGTTTGCCGCACAGGAGAACACAGCCCTGAGTCCAAAACAAGCTCAAGTAAATGGAATTTTTGACCCCTGAACCAACACTCCAGACCATACTTAAAGAAATCTTCAATGCTGAGGAGAAAGAAAATTAAAGAGCACCAAGAAAGAAGAATAAATCTCAGTAGGAGAACAATTGGTCTGTAAGAGAGAATTAGGGAAGAATCAGACATCATTTAGTCAATAATCAAACGTCTAACATGGGTATCAGGGAAAGAAACAAACACAGGTTATTCCAGACAAGCAGAAGAAAATCAACAACATGATGGGAACACACACAAACCTCACAACAATAGCATGTGACACTAATGTAGCTCTTCAAATAAAAGTTGCAGGCTGCCTTATTGTATTTAAGTAAAGAATGCTAATCATTTGCTGCTTCTGAAACCCAGTTCACTGGCCAAGCCATACACTGACTGAAAGTGAAAGGACAGGAAATGGCATTCCAAACAAGCAGAATCCAGAAACCAGCAGGAACACCTGTACTTATAGCCAATGAGATAGCTACCAGCCTAAGGTGTGAGGCAAAAAAAATATCTTACTACAGTTGCTAAAGGGACTGATATAACTATAAATGGATATGCATTGGATTTTGAAACATTACACTGTTCAAAATTGACACTATAGAAAATAAAGGAAAATGGGTGCTATTGTTATAGTAATGGGTGACTCTCATCTAGAGGTAAATTTTGCAGAAAGAAAAAATATCAAAAAAAAGAGCAAAAATTTAATTATAATATAGAAGACATGGGCTTAATAAACATATGTCAAGCTTTCAGTCTGAAGCATCTCCCCATGGACTCCTGCATGTGTACAGTTACTTGGTCCCCAACTGGCAGCACTGCTTTGTGGAGCTGTAGGACTTTTAGGAGACGGGGCCAGGATGATTGAGGTGGATCACTGAGGGTAGTCTTTAACGGTTATAATTCAGTCTGGCTTCTGCCCTTCTTCCCTGCTTCCTGGCTGCCTGCAGGTGCCCTGTCACTTCGCATTCCTGCTAACAAAGACTGGACCTGCCCCACAGCTACCACATCTCCATCACAGTGGACTTGCACATCCTTAAATCGAGAGCCAGAACAAATGCTTGCTCCCCTAAGTACCATCTGTCATTCATTTTGTCACAGTGACACCGAGGGTACTTAACACAGCAGCTCCAGAACATTCTACACAGCAATTACAGAACATACATTTTTATCATCACTCAGAACTTTTTCTAAAACCAACCACATTCTAGGTCAGAAAGTGAGTTTTAACAAGTACAAAAACTTTAAATCATTTCTTGAATCTTACTGGATCACAGCAGAATAAATAAGATCAATTAAATAAGAGAAGCTAGAGGATTATACAAATGCAAGGAAATTAAAGCAAAATATTTTTAATCAAGCAATAAAGAAATAAGTGAGTATATAAGAATATCTAGAATCAAGTAAAAATGAAACTATGACACACCAGATCTCACTGCACATGGAGATAAAAAATTCTAGTGGGAAAGTCTGTAGTGATGAGTGCCTTAATTAAAAAAAAGGACAAGAAATCAAATAAATAACAAAATGATGTATATCATAGCCTTAGAAAAACTATTACAAACAAAAATGAATAGAAAGGAAAAATAATAACAATTAGAAGCAAAATAAGTGGAGACTAGAATAATACAAATGATTACTATAACTGTTCTTTCAAAGAAACCTGACAGTCCTTTAACCAAACTAACCCAAAGAATGAGAAACCCAAATAAATAAAATTAGAGGTGAATAAGGTCATATTACAACAAGCACCACTGATCTTTGGGGAATATTTTAAAATTTTATGTGTTAATGTATCAGGAAATTTAGAAGAATTATATAAATTTCTAGACCTATATGTGTAAGCAGATCAATAACAAGCAATGAGATGGAAGCTATAATAGCAACAAAAAACTTCCCAACATAGAAAAACCAAGGATCAGATAGATTCATAGCTGGATTTTTTTCTAAGCTTTTAAAGAATACCAATTCATCAAATTATTCCATGAACTGAGAGCCAGTATTACCCTGACACCAAAACCTATAAGGATGCACCAAAAAAGAGAAAATTATATGAGCACAGATGCAAAAGTCTTCAACAAAAAAAAAGCACATTTAAAAAGATCAAACTATGTTTTAATCCCAAGGATGCACTAATGGTTAAACATGTTTAAATCAGTAAATAACACAGCAACATATGAATAGCACCAAGATTAAAACCCTCATTGCCATCTCAATGGATGCTGAAAAGACTTTCATAAAATCTAACTACATTTCATGGTTAAAAAAAAAAAAACTAAATTAACTGTGTGTGAAAGAATTATATCTCAACATGGTAAATCATACTTAGATATGAGCCAGGCACAGAAGGACAAGTACCCACATGTTCAAGTGTGGACGCTAGAGTCTCTTAAAGGCAACCTGAAAGTACTAAATCGAAAAAAATAAACAAAATATGCAATCAATTAATATAAGAAGAAAAATCTATAGCCACTTCATTTTTGACTTCTAAAATCTTCCCTGCTGGTTATAAAGGGGTGGGGCTATTTCAGGAGAGACACTACTATGACTTAACTAGATTTCTCACTTTGATCCATATTCTATTGTTGAAATGTTGACCTAAGGTACAGTTAGGATCACTAAGCTGAGCATTGTTACATAATATGATAACTGTCATGCTTTCACCACAAGGAATAAATATTTAAAGAGATAAATATATTTAAACCAATTGAAACATCATGCAAAGCATACATGTATCAAATGTTATATCATACCCTGTCTTATAACTTTCATGGTTTTGGCTCATTTGTATTTAAAATAATAAACAAAACCTTATTGTTTCTGTATTATCCTTTAAACCTGTCATTGCCTTATACACACTCACAGAAGAAAATAAATTATGCCCAAATTGCCACAAGTGCTAGAGATAAGATTTTTAAACTAAAATGCATTTTTTCTCAGTACTGTGAGACTGTGTGTGTGTGTGTGTGTGTGTGTGTGTGTGTGTGTGTGTGACACCCACATGCACATGTTGGAGGTGCACATGAGGAGGCCACAGGTTAGTTCAATTGCTCTTTCTCTATATATAGTACTCCACCTTACTTTCTTGAGACAGGCTTACTGATTGCCTAATCTGACTGGACAAGTAGCTCTAACGATTTGCACATTTCCATCCCCTGAGCATTGTGGTTATAGATACATTTTGGCTTGACTTCTACATGGGTGCAGGAAATTCCACTCAAGTCCTTACGTTTGGGCAGCAGGCACTTCACAGACCGAGATATTCCCACAGCTCCAGACTAAGTTTTAAGAGGAAACATTTCTAAAGACATGATTGTTTTCTGTTGTAGTAAGCCAGAGGAAAAACAAGAAGGTGAGATTTCAAGTAACTGTTCTTAGAAAAGAGAGAGAGATACAGATCTGGTTTCTTGAGATTCCCCTCTATTTAAAGGGATCCTGTATACTTCAAAATTGTCATTAAGAAAGGTCTATAGCCTTCAAAAGATAAGATTAAGAATGGTTGTTCAAAACATTCTTGATTATAGAACTGTTTTCTCCCAATGTATTGATGCTCACTTAAGAATTATTCTGTAAGAAAATAAAATTAATTTAACCAGATCTCGTTTAGACTCTAGTCATCACAGGGGAAGATTTATATATTGTCCCTTTATCTACTGTAGCCCATGTGTCAAGAACTTCATGGAGACACATGCAAGACAGTCTCCATGTCTGCCCTCACAGAGTTCACAGTTTGACTCTGCTTTCATTCAATGACGCAATATAAACTTTTCCTACGGAATTTAAAATATTATTCGTTCCATATACACAAAAATAAAACAATTGCGTATTTCAATGTGCTTGTTCCTTTTTTTCCTACTAGGAAATGGGAAGATTAGAAATTCTTCCTTGTTTATAACTGTAGGACTGAAATTTCCCACCATAAAACCACAAATTTAGAGTGTTTCTAATTAGTTAACTGGTAAGAATTTGAATTACTTGCTAACAAATAATTCTAGGTTTTGCCACAATTTTGATTCTTTTCCTCCTCACCCCTATGTTTCCCTGCTTCACATTCCACTTGAGAACTGTGTGGTAAATAAAATTGCAATTAAAGACAAACAAACACCATATTCATTGAAAAGCTAAGTATGACATGTCTATACTTGTAACCAGCAGCCCCAATCTAAAGAATTTCAACATTAGATTATAGAAATGGTCAACATTTATGTACAATGATATTTACTTCAGTGATACAATAAAAAGCTTAATATGTATGTATATTATGCATACCACCAATAAGAGGATGGTAAAATGAATTATGGTGTCTGCATTTGCAGGTATATTATGCAATAATCAAAAGTGAAAAAAAAAAGACTGCTAGGGAAAAGCCATCAATATTTTTACCCAGATATAAGCTTTGTAAGCTACATTGTCAACCTATTAACTTACTGGGCACGGTGTACTCACAAGTGCAATTGTGGTATGATTATTATGGGGACAACCAACCAGTTTACGATTGGGTTTGAGGACTGTACCACAGGAGGGAACCCATGGTACTAGAAACCTTGTCATGAGCCCATGGCAGGAGAGTTCATAGGCCCTAGAGAAGAACCGACTACTACTATTTTGCTCAACCTACATATTGCTAAACTGTCTTTAAAATATTCATGCCTATATCCATAGATGGGTGTTGATCTTAGCTTTCATCAGAGAATTTTCTTATTGCTGTGTGTGACATTTAATGCAAAGACCCATTACTGACCAAAGTGCTATTTATTGACTGTGGAATGTTCAGCCCTAACCTGGACATCTATATCACACTCACACATAAGGCTTGGGGTACATTGTGGAAAAAAAAGAAAGGAATGGAGAGAATGTAAGAACCAGAGAAAAGGGAGGTTATTCTAGGAAAACAAAAGAAAAGCCAAACAAAAACAAGTCAATGGCCATTGCACTCATGAAACTATCATGAGTTTGCATCTGTGGATCCCTGCATAAGACCCATACAGTACTGGGGCAGTCATCATGTGTGGGGGAGAGGCTCATGGGGTCCCACCCCTCCATGAGAGAATACCTATAGGCAGCTAATGGCTTCTGAGGAGGCAATGCCATTTTCGTTCTATGATGTAACCACTGAAAAGTTGACCATGCTCTAGTAAATAACCTCCCATCCATTGCATGCAAGCAACACTCCTCCCATCCATTCTCATGTATGCAAACTAAGTACACTCCATGGATCATAGGTAAGTAAGACACAGAAGAAGGAAGGAAACTTCTTGGGAGAAAGAAAGTTTCCAAGAAAAGAGGGAGGGGGATGGGAGAAGGTAAAAATGGCGAAAATTTATTATATGCATGTGTGAAACAGTCAAAAAATAAAAATTTTAAATAATTAACAGTAAAGTAAATTTAAACACATGGAGATACACAATATGATAAAGACAATACACAATGATATCCACACTTATATTGTGTTTAATATTTTACACAAGAAAACAAATACCAAAATATGATTTATCTAAAACAAGTATGTTTTTGATGGTTTTAACTTCTTTGTGATTACATTTAATTATAACATTGTTAAAACTTCTAGAATTCTTAGTTTATATTTAGAAAAGACTATACATTTTTAAATGTAATACATATAACTGGAAAATTAATGTATTGGTAAAGTACTATATTTCATAGTCATCCTTATGCTTTCTATTCCAATGGAGCAAACTTTCCTAAAAAGTTTATGTTTGAATATTTGAATCACTGACTAGTAAAACACAACATGCCACTGTGTCACAACTTCAGAGAAGTTTCTTTACTTTTGTTACTTCTAAAGCCTTATGAGCTCTAACCTGAAAGGGAAAAGAAAACCTTCAGTCAGTCCTGCAGTTTGTGATGTTAGTGTTTGCTTGGATTTGCCCTCACCATATGGTGAAACTTCAGCTATAAGCACTGTTTCCAGCATCAGCTCGATAATGACCTGTTAGTTACTAGTTCTAATATTCACGAACTTCAATAGCTGTGGACCCATGCAACTCTGAGGTGCAGACTTGCAGAACTGTATTGCTTAAAGAATTCCTAGAACGAACACTGAGGAAACTAAAACATAAACATAAAATACAATCAATAAACTGATCATTAAGCAATAAACATGCACACACATGCACATATACTCTGAAAATGGCTAGAAATACCTCATCTGATTGATATATGACAGTTCATTCAGTAATAGGGTTATTTTCCATCTTTATAACAGTCTGCTCATACATTACACATGCCCTCTCTATGGTAGAAAATTTTCTGCCTTTCCCTATGGGCCATTCTGCAGCAACTCCTGTGACCCTGATGTTGTTACTGTATTATTTATGGTCACTTATAGTCAGTCATCTTAAGGCACATCCAAATAGTACTAAGCCTTCAACTCTAAACATAAAGATAACTTGCCTAAGGAACTTGTTAGAGTACTGACTTGACAGTCTGAAGTGGTACCAATGCTTCCTCATTTCAAATAAACTCTTGAGAGATATTGAAGGTGTCAGTCCACCAACCATTAGATGGTAAGATCTTAGCAGAGATCGTTTGCAAGGAGAAAAGAATGATAAGAAACTGAGACAAAGGAGGAAGAACACAGAAGATACTGAACAGGCTCAGAGACTCCCACAGCATGCGGTTTATGGATAATGTAATTCTACACTCCACCAAAATCAAAGTGATCCCGGAAACACAGGGATTGTGTAGTCATGTTAGTTATTGCAGGCAGAAAACTATGGGAAAAGACACTGAGTTTGGGTGATTGATATAAATATGACTCAATCTGTGTACTCAAGATATCAGAAAAAAATCAAAAGAGCCCCAAACAGCCTTGCCTTAATGTGGAAGAGTGTAAATTGCTTTCTTCAGAGTTCAAGTTGAACCAGACAACCTCTTATCACAAGAAATACATTGGGGTAACTGCCGAGGTCCTGCTTATTCTATGCTTTTCTGATATTATGATGCATTCACTACGGTTATACAGAACACACTTTTAAAAGAGAACTCGTGCCGGGCGGTGGTGGCGCACACCTTTAATCCCAGCACTCGGGAGGCAGAGCCAGGCGGATCTCTGTGAGTTCGAGGCCAGCCTGGGCTACCAAGTGGGTCCCAGGAAAGGTGCAAAGCTACACAGAGAAATCCTGTCTCGAAAAACCAAAAAAAAAAAAAAAAGAGAACTCGTGTTGCAGACGCAAAGGAAAAGATCTAATGTGATTTGAGTTAGCCAGGGGATGCTGTAAGGGAAACAAGATTGCAAGCTGATGGGGGTCTCTATACTCCAGTGTGTATGTATATCTCCCCTGTTCTTCCTAGATATAAAAGAGAAGTAAGATAAGTGTCACTTCTGATAGACATTAAAGAAGGGACAGGTCGGAAAGAACATGTCCATAGCAGAGAGAGGTGGGAATTTTACAGGAACTGGCCAAGTGGAACATGGCTAGGGTGAATGGCCAGTATGGCCAGCCTTTACTGGATTCTACTGGATGCTCTTGCCTAGTTCCCTCAGAGCATCTCTTGCTGACATCTTTGAGGCATTTGCTCTCAAAGTTAAAGTCTTTATCTACCTCATCGATGTGGCTGCTAACTTTGGGCATGGTATAATTGCAAAGTAATGACCCACCAAGCCACCCAGGAATGCGTGGGAGTAGGCATGTGTAGTGAGCCCATTCCTGTAACGCTCAATAGCAAGTCTTTTGATGTTGCTTGTTTATTTGTCTTCTGCTATGAGAAATTTAAGCTAAATTACTCTAAACCTATACATTCTCGCCATTTGCAAAAGAAATGGGCATATTGGCTAGAGCTGGGCTTTCATTCGCAATATCCTTAATCAGAAAGAAATCCCCAGCTTTCAATTTTTTTTTCAGCAAACGCAAAGAAATGGCAGTTTAGCAGCTTGTGATAATTGGGCCTCCAGCCACTAGGCAATGGTTTCTCCCTAACTCTTGGGAATGGCTAATGAGATGGGCTCCAGGGAGAAAAATAATGACCTGAAAAAACCCTATAGACCATTTCAGATGTGAATTTGCAGGCAGTAGGTGGAAAGAACACAAGGGGGTCTTTATTCTGATCCCTGTTGTCCACACATTCACTCTCTTTGGCATCACATCCTGCTCACTCTCCATTTTTGCCTCCCTGATCCCATCCTCCGAGTTGATGTAGACATGAAAACATACTCTTGCTTTGAATTTAGAAAATAAAATACCACTTGCTCCCCCCGCCCCGCACATGCCCCTGACAAAAACCATTTCTGGGTACCATAAACTAAAAAAGAGCCAATTTTCTTCTTTTTAAAAAGCATTCCTTGCAATGATTGGAGAGTTTGCCAGAGAGGCCTTCAAGGCCTATAATTCCTCTCCCCCAAATGGCTGTAATACACAAGAAATAATCTGCATCTTTCCCTGCTGAGAATCATTTGCTTGGTGTGTGCTCAGAATAAAAACGATACAGTAGGAAACATGTCACCCATGCTGCACTAGCCAGCACACCTCTAGCTTGCTGCCCAAGCTCTGCTCCTGAGTGGAGGAGAATCCATGTGGTTCAGCTTTGACATTTTTGAATCCTAATGCTAATAATGTCCTCCTCGTGTGCATCATTCACCAAAAACAGACTATAAGCCCCATTCTTTGATTTTAATTTATGGCTGCTGAATATTCCTCAGCTACCTCTTTAAGCTCAAATGTCTAAGCTGCTGAGTATTCAGCTTTGAGTACCATGTCAACGCAGGGAGCAATGAGCTCTTTGAAGTAAGCTGAAACAGCTGTGCGCAACGCCACTAGCCAAGTGCATCCTGGATACCCTGGAAGACTAGGATGTTCAGTTCTGAAGTCTCCATAGGTCCAGGTGCTGAGACCCGACCTTCCATCCATATCTGGAATGGCCAGGTGGGCCATCTAACAACATAATCAAAGATGTTCTAAGATAACACAATCAAATGCCCTTTAATTCAGTAGTCTATTGGTGACTCTAAATCCAAAGTTTGCTTTTCACATTTCCACATTCAAAATCATGTGTACTTTTCCTACATATTTTTTTGTCTGCACCTAGCTAGTTAATTTTTAAGAGAAATTTCTCTTCTCAAAATTTTTGTAGAAAATGTTTTCTTTCTGTCCACAGTTTTGCACCACAGATAGCAAATTGGGTAAGAAAAACTGTGCGGATTTTAATTGAATTTTCTGTAAAACTCGGTTTGTGTTTAGCTCAGCTATGCAGTATTGCATGCATAAAGGAATTTGGGTTTTGAAACTTAAGAATGAGGTTGGAATTCAAGTTCTGCCACTGAGACTGTGAAGAAAGTGTTAAACTGACTTCAAGAGCAGAGGGAGGCATCAGTTCTTTCTTCTGATGAGACAAAATGAAAATGTGTATTCTCTCACTTTCCCCACCATTTATGGGAGGTGGAAACAGCTGCACCTTACTGCAAGGCTGTTTTAAAGACTGGAGATAATGTATAGACAATCCAGGGATCAGAATACCATTTGCTACGCAGATCTTTTTATGGTGAGAAAATACGTGTCTCCATTTTAGAGAAGCTGCAACATGAATTTAAATAAGTAGACTCTTTGACACACATGCATGCACACATAGAAACAAAGGAAAAAAACAAACACTCAAGCCCACATGTATTCATAACTCAGAACCTCCTGCCTTCAGCCCCAAGAACTATAATTTTACGAAACAGAAAGGACACCAAGAAATCTGGAATGATTGGCCAAATACTTGGCACCTTGCTCCACTGTCAATAGCAAAATTTTATGTGTGCAAGCTCTCTTTAGAGCAAGATGGGAAATGGGTCCATGTCTTGCACCCCAAACATTTATTTGCCCTGTATGAAGAAGAAACAGTATCTCCAGACTGCCCCACAGAAAGCTGTAGACATCCAGGACTGAGCCTTCGGTTTTTGTTGTATGCCGCCCCGAGCAAACATCCTTCATTCTAGCTCTTCTCTAGATGCAAGCCAAACCCTAAATCTTACTGTTGTCAAATGGCGTGGCTACAAATAAATATGCACAGCATGGCTTCTCTGTGCCAACTGGCACGTTGATGTAATCATTTTGCACAGCACGGCCTCCTTCAGCTCAAGGGCACTAAGCAACATTCGGCAACCAAGAAACAGGAAGCCTCCTGAGCAGGCCAAAGAGAACCAAGGAGGCAGACTGGACTGAGTCATCTAATGGACTGCTCCTCTCCACCTCACTATGGGCTACTCTTTCCTAAAAGATAAAACAACACACAAGTCCCTGGTAGGAAAACGCCTGAGCAGAGAATACGGAACTAGAATGCAGGAGTCACTGGGCCACTTGAAACACCTACAGGAGGCAACTTCCTGTTACAGAATCAGTGCTGGCAACTGTGAGAAGTGGGGGCAGATGTGGAGTCTGAGCTAGGTCCAAAGATTCCTGGGAAACCTCGTTCTCCTGTTGGGGGAAATAGCAGTTATAAGAGATCTTGAGCTAGTCTTGGTTTCATCTCTTACTGAGCAGGGAAACTCGGGCAAATCGTTTAGCTGCTGCTTTGAATTTTAGTGTACTTAACTGTAAACTAGAGGAAACATTCTCATGTTGCGTTGGAAATCATGTTGCATATGATCGTGAGAAAAGCATAGATACACCTTGGGAACTGTGGAACTTCCCAATACCCACACATAAACAGGGTCACTCTGTCCCTCTTCTTGGCACACACACACACACACACACACACACACACACACACACACACACACACGCACACACGCAAGCACACAAGCACGAAAGCACGCATACACATGCACGCATGCCCAGTGCCTCACCAGTCCCAAAGGCTAGCGGGTGGAGATTAGTGTCCATAGACACTAAGCGCTAACCACGTAATCTTTCTGGATTACAACACTTAAGGCAGGACCTCGTAGTAGTACGTATTTGTACTACAATCAGTTTGTATTTCATACCCAGCTAATTCCTCTCCGCCTTTCCCCTCCATTTACAATAGAATCATGAAAGCATAACTCGTAATTAAGTTGAATCAAATGAACATTACTGTGCAGCAGCTATGCACCAGGTTCCCTAACAGAGACTGTGTTGGGTACAGAGAGAATTGCACGCTCCCTGCCCTAAGTTTTGCTTGCGTAAGAACAAGTGATGATAGACGCAAACGTGAATCCAGCACTATAGGGACTGCGAATGCACAGAGGGGTTTAATCTTCCTCCTCCTCCTCCTCCTCCTCCTCCTCCTCCTCCTCCTCCTCCTCCCTCTCTCTGTCTCCCTCTGTCTCTGTATCTCTGTGACTATCTCTGTCTCTTTATCACATATACACAAAACAACGTAAGCCAAACATGCTTTTTCATAGTAGTTCTGGGTCAAGTTTCTAATCAGAGAAATCAACTTTCTAATTCTAATCTAATGTTTGTGAATATTATAGTTCAATTCTGTTTTCTAAAATAGTAATATCAAGCATAATATAATACAAGTACTGATTTGGGTGTGAAACCACAATGCCAATTTAATTCCTTCAGAATTGTTCTAATTATCATAACCCCTCCTCCAGCTGTTTTGGTTTTGTTGGTACAAAAGTGTTTGGCATTTACTTGTCTTTGATTTTATATATATATATATATATATATATATATATATATATATATATATATATTATACATAATATATAAAATATACAATGTGCTGTACATTATATATAACATTATATATAGTATATATAACATATTACAGGCCCCTCACACACAGTGTGGACCTCATACACATCTATATGTATGTGTATATATATACATATGTATGTGTATGTATGTATGTGTGTGTGTATATATATATGTATATATATATATATATATATATATGTACACATACAGAAAAATTGGTGCTTCATAGGAAGAGCTTGCAGCACTCTTTCCGAATCAGGAGGCCCATTATCATCACCCCCTTCTCCATGTCTTCCCAAAGTAGCACGTTGCTCCCTAGGGAGCACAATAAAGTCATTCCTGGTGCAGACAACACAAGAATGGAAGAGTATGGAGAGAAGAGAAGCCGGGGAGAGGAAACCCACCCCCTCGCTCCCTGCTGCCATCAGCTCTTGCAGTTTTTTTGTGAAATGAAGCAGCTAAGACATTCATAGAGGCCCACTCACTGGAGGCTGAAAAGTGGTCATGGCATGATGCCAAAACTGTGTGTTTGAAAATGTAAGTTATTTAAAATGGCCCTTCCAAACATGTCCAGAGGTGGATAATCAATTTTAAGATTGGGTCATCACTGTACTAGACAGAGGTTAATCGAATGTGAAAACTCATGTTCTCTTGAGCTGGATTGAAATGGAATGATTAAGCCAAGTACTTTAAGCTCCCGTCACCTATCTCCACAGGACTTGATGCCAGAAATTTCTAAAATGAGCAATGTTCTACAGAAGTCCATACAGGGAGTATTTCCCCTTGACAAATGGAAAGCAATTTCAATTCTATTCTTTTTAAATACCAAATGAAATTAAATTAAGAACTAATAAAATTCTTACTCAAATAAGGCTGGCACATGCAATGAGACCAGTAGTCCTGCTTCTACTTATGTGAGCACAAAGCACTTTATTTAAATGAATATACGAATATTAATACATCCATGCACCCAAATTTCGTTGAATGCATTTTAAAAATCACCCAAATTTTAGCCAACGCCACAGAGAAACTCCAGAAATGGGAAATGCAGAAGAAGAGAAGGGATCTCACACACAGAGGGACCTCATACACACAGGGGGCCTCCCCGACACAGGGGACCTCACAAACACTGAGGGAATCTCACACACAGAAAGGACCTCACACACAGAGGGGGCCTCACACACTTAGTTGTCATTATATTTCATGCATGTGAATGCTAATAGAAGCAATGAAATAATTTCAATGTTATGGAGCTCAATTCTCAACCTTCTAAAAATCATTTCTCATCTTTATTATAAAATAATTATGTATTGTCTTTTCTGTCTGGAGAGAAAAAAGTAAAGAACAAATTAACTCCAACAAAAGGAAAGTTGATTGTACACATTTTGATCTATTATATATTTGTTTAAAGTCATTATTATATATCATGTTAATTGCTTTTCTCATTAGATAACATGCTTTCATCATCTAAAACCCCCAAGAGAGTGCTCGTTTTAAGTCTCCTCAATGCCCTTCTTGCCAACATCATCCTTCCACAGGATAGAACTTTTGTCATGGTTCTTATTTGAGGTTTTGGAGGCGCTTCTTGTTTTGCTTCAGTGTTTGTTGGTTTTTTGAGCTAGTTTCACTGTGTGGCCCTAGCTTGGCTAGAACTTTTTATGTTGATTAGGCCGTCTTTGCTTGAACTCACAGAGATCTGTCTGCTTCTGGCTCCCAAGTGCTGGGATTAGAGACACATGCCACCACACCAGGCCATTGTCATGTTTTAAGGAACTCTTTCAGAAATAATTTATGATTGTTAAAGTAGGTGGGTTTTAGATTGCTGTCACAGTCCATGTCTTTGCTCTGTTGATTCAACAATATTGTTTCATAAATATCACATCAAGTACATTACGCTATCTTGCATTTTAGGTACACAAAAATTCACTTAATGAGGTTCTGCCATCTCTTTGACCAGTTACTACCTAGGTTATAGCCAGTCTTTTGCATTAGAGATGACAGGGCTGAATTACTTTACATATTTTCATTACACATGCCTATGTATATCTAGATGAAATTCCTAGGCATAGACTTTCTGGATCAGAATGTATGCAGTGATAAATTGGACTGGTAGCTACAAATCCCCTTCATAAAGATTGTATTATTCCTACATGGTTATTGTATGGCTATCCATTTACCCTGTGGCCCCAGTCCACTGTGTTATAAAATATTGTCATCCTGGAAACTTAAAGAACTTAAAAAATGATAGACCAGGGTGAGGCAGTGTGGTGCATAGCTGTAATCCCAGCACTTGGGCAGCTGAGTCAGAATGGTCTA
The DNA here is from genome assembly GCF_007827085.1 of Peromyscus californicus insignis. NCBI lineage: Eukaryota > Metazoa > Chordata > Mammalia > Rodentia > Cricetidae > Peromyscus > Peromyscus californicus. The sequence goes on along the minus strand of NW_026294458.1, from coordinate 19,064,906 downwards.
GAGTTTACATTCAGCTTGGACTACATAGCAAGACCTTGCTACAAAAAACTGTTTTAAAAGGCAGATCAATGTCTACATACTTTGAATTTTTCCTTATTTAATTGTGATAGAGCACATTTTTGTTATTTTGTGATAGAGCTGTTAGGCTTTCCTCTAAGACAATAACTTCACTGTATTAAGAATAAAAATCGAAAGTCAGGTGGTGGTAATACACAGCTCTAATCTTAGCACTTGGGAGGCAGAGGCAGGCAGATCTCTGTGAGTTCTAGGCCAGCCTGGTGTACAGTGTGAGTTTCAAGACAGCCAGGACTGTTCCACAGAGTAACCCTATCTTGAAATACTAAAATAAATAAATAAACATATATATATATATATATATATATATATATATATATATATATATATATATATATATAAATGTAAAGCTGCAAGCTCAGACAATTTTAATATCCTTTCAGGGTTGATAATAAACATTACAGTCAAGCACTAATGGTTTCCATAAAGGAGCATAGATCTTAGAGCATGAACGAATATGGAAGCAGGAATATGAAAATATGGAATCTCTATTTTCAGAAAACACACAGTCTTTTAAAAGTTGTATTTTGCAAGCATTTTGTTACCAGGTGTCATAAGAAATTTTCAGATTATGAAATATTTTTAAACATATGAAAAAGGTTCAAACTCACTAGAAAATGCAAATCAAAACTACACCAAAATTCCATCTCACCCCATCATCAAGAAAACAAACAACAACATATGCTGGTATGGATATAGAGAAAACAAACTCTTGTACACTGTTAGTGAGAATGTAAACTAGTACAGCCATTGTGGCGATCAGTGTGGCAGTTTCTCAAACAAATAAACAACAACAACAAAAATTCCAAACTTCCAAAAGTAGAACTACATATGACCCCACTATACCACTCTTGGGCAAGTCAACACATCACGGGGACACTTTCATATCAATGTTAGCTGTGGCACTATGCACAGTAGCTAAACTATGGAACCAACCCAGGTGTCTATCAACAAAGTAAAGGATAAAAACATATATATATATATATATATATATATATATATATATATATATATATTCACAGTGGAATTACTCTCATCCATGAAAAAGATATGAAGTTATGTTGTTTATAGGAAACTGGATGCAGCTGGAGATAATCACATTAAGTCAATCTCAAGAAGACAAATGTTACATGTTTTCTCTCATTTATAAGTCATAGACTTTATATAGATATGTAAAAATTATATATGTGAGTGGAAGCAAAATCATCCAAGTAAGCTAAAGAGATGGAGAGGAGAGAGGGAAAAGAAGGTAGAGTTAGCGGGGTGTGTGAAGAGGAATATATTCAAAGAACTTTATAAATACTTTCATGAAAGTGGCTTTATAAGTATGATAAAAATAAATAATTTTGAAGGCCCAAAACATATTAAAATATCAATAAGAATGAGAATCAATAATGAGCAAAGTGATGATTAAGCAAAATGTGTTTCTGAAGTTTAGAAAGTTCATGGGTTGCATTTTTCAGAAGATCTTGGATTAT